>NC_034415.1:1968994-2568994 GCF_002078875.1 Numida meleagris | reverse complement strand
GAAGGTACCATTTAAAATTACAAATAAATTACTGCAAAATTCGCCCATTTCTTACCATCCACATAATCAAAGATTCGGATGACCTGATATTTCTTGCAGTAACAATCAAGCCCTTCTAAAACTGCTGTTAGCATCTATATTCAATAAAGAACCATTACAGTTCTTAATATAAATGTAACAGTATGGCGTTTAACATTTAAGTTCTCTGAGAAGTGACAACAAAGAGACATAACAGGTATAATACAGGGTGGTTCTGTATATAAACACAAGCTACGTTCTGGCATTTTATTACTCTCTGTTTCTCTAGTCTCCTTTAACTTTTACAACTAACTTGGGAAAAAGGCAAACAAATCAATGTCCATTTCTAAAGATAGTTGTGTCCTCAAAAGGTTTCACTTTGAAACTCGATTATAAGCAATCATTGCTTAAGCATTCTCATGCATTCAGGTTCATTCCGAACCTTAAAATATCCTTTCCTTTCCCTAACATAACACTTAATTGCACCATTTTGCTTTCTTGCATTTTAAATACAAGACCTGTGTCTGTTTGAAAGTTAATGTAACTACTTTAAAAAGTGTACTCAAAAACAAACAGGCCCAAAGCACTCCAGAAACATTCAATTAAAGGAAGGCCTGACAGGTTGTGCTACCTCCAATACGGAGGTGAGCCCGTCCCCTCGGAATGCCAACCAGACTAAGAACTCCTGCTGGCAAGAACTCCAAGTCACGCCATTAGTCTTTGCTCTTCTTTTCCTAATTTCTGATGAATTATGTTACAGTCATCATAACTTAAAACAAAGTTATCCTGGGTTTATTTCTTTTTGGCTTAACATCAATGGCTTCGATGATTTTTTCCCCCAAAACGGGAGGTGATTTTCCTCAATGACCATCTTTCGTTTGCTCATTCTTGAAGAAAAGCCAATTCTTCAAAAGCAGAAAATAACTTATTGTTGCTTATGCCCCCTAGCATTCTAATAGGTACATCTCAAAGAGGATTTGTTTATTTGAAATAAATTTGAAATGTAATTGTCTTGTCATGATGGACTACATTTTTCTTTTGAAAAATCACACCTACAATTCTTCCTGATGTTTGCTAGTTATAAGCAAAGCAGGAAAGCCGGTTTCTCCTTTTCCCAATGATAAAATTAATCTCTATTATTATTATTATTTTTCCTATTCTACCCCTAAAATCTCACCTACCTTTTCCTTTCTAGACATAGTCAGTGAAACACTGACTGTTTAAGAAATTTTTACACCACTCAGTATTTCATTATTTGACTATATTGCATATACTTAATGGGAAAAAAAAATCTACTCTTTGCTATCATCTACAAGGTTTGCATAAGTTCATGCATAAAGTCCATTTTTCCTAGCCACCATTGCACTGCTAAAATGTTTTATTCCCATGGTTTACATCTGAGAAGGCTGCCTGAAAAATACCCATGAAGAATATGCAAAGTAAAATAGCTAGAAAGGAACATAGTATTGCATGTGCACTGATTGATAAAGTGAAATAAGCTGCATAATTGCAATCGTTGTGTTTAACTCCCACCTTTGCACATTCTGAAACATGCAATACTGTTTTGTAATAAGTTCCCAAATGTTGGACCACCTAAAGAAAATAGGAGCAACAAAAGGTTCAAGGCTAAGTTGTGACTAGACAAAATACAAATAATTTCTATTTGTATATGCATCTACATGGTTTAAGGATTCATCACAATACTCTGATCCTTGCAATGTCACAGCAGGGACAGACTCTTGTGATCAAAACTGTTCACGGTTACTGACACTGCAGATCACACAATGGATACTATTGCAACTGCTACCAGGACTAGCACAACAATACACTGATATTCCACTGAGGAGATTTTCTTTTGAATACATGGATTATTTTGGGGTAATTTCTCAAATGATAAGGAAGTCAATGAAGATGAAAATCTGTTTTATTTTCTTTTTCTCTTCCCTATCAAAATCTTGGAATGGTGATGAGATGTTAAAATAGGCTATAAAAGCAATATATTCAGTCACTCCTCAACAACCATGCATGAAGTAGATACCTTCTGTATTAAAGTAAACCAGAAAACAACCTTCAGCTACTGTAGACAATTAGTAGTCAACACTAAAATAAATAAGAAGAATGAAGAAGAATAAATATATAAGCATCACATAAAGCTAGAAATGCACACTGTGGATGCCAGGTCCTTATCACCAACTGTACTGATTTTCTCTACACTCCTATTATGCAATAGTTGCTAAAGTAAATTGCAACATATTATAAAAAATAATTTTGGCAGTAATATCAGATTTGACTGATTTTTTTTTTTTAAATCAGTGTCACGATTAAGTCAAACAAACACCTATTTCTATTTTCTTGAAAACTTTACTGGATTCATGTTTTTCTTATCATTTATTACACACACAAAAATATTATCACCTATATCTATTGCATGTCATATTTCTTGCCAGTATTAGAGTAGTCAAATTTTCCATATGGTCTTTCGGAGTCCCATGAACTCCTTTCAAGACCCCTGAAGCTTCCCATTTTCCCTTTCACCAACCACATTATTTTCAATAATTGCTAGACGTTTGTTCAAGACATATTGCTATACCAAGGAGAATCTGTCCTATGCTGAAAACAAACAGTTGCACAGAATGAGTGTTCAGTGCGATGAACAGCATTTGGAATGAAGAGAAGTGTTGGATGAGTACAGACACTATCAAAGCTGTTCTTTACTCAAAGTGAATATTAATGACAGTTGTTTCGCGTTTCAAGTTAAAATCATACAGAATGCTCTGCTGCAAGTAAAGTAGTTCACTTGAACACATTTTTAAACTTACAGGCAAATGATAACTATCCAAACATTATTTTATTTTTCATTAGGATGTTTACAATCCCAAAAATGGTATCCTAAAGCCTCCCACTTCTTGCTTCCGAAAATACAAAAAGCTTACTTACAGCAAAAGTATTTCAAAACTATCTAGGAAATATTTTAAGTAATACCCCTTTATAAAGTTTCTGTTAGAATACTAGTTAAACTCTGAAAGAGAATAAATAAACTCCCTAACTCTGGTTTAGATTTTCTTTATGAGATCTAGCATCACAGACTCCAAGACAAAGGATGGTATTTTCTTTGCAATAACAATTCACATGTCCTCAGACTCCTGACAAATGGTCCTAATATAGTCAAATGCGACTGGATTTCTTGAACTTCCTAATTCATAAGGCACTAAACTTAGATCAAAAGGCTCATGTAAAACGAGCTGAACTATCACGGAACAACTCCTCTTAGTCTCTACTAATCATGAACAAGTTCAGCTCCTAGTAACTTTTTTCACAAATCACAATAAAAATTCCATAAGAAACTATATTAGTTAACAACGTGAACACAGCTCAATTTTTTAAAACATTTTTTTAAAAAAATATATATATATACACTTGGTCTTTGGACAAATTGATGCCAGTCTAAGATATGCTGACACTTGCCAGCAGACTTCCGACTGTTAAAATATTTTGAAATAACATAAAAATAAAATATAAAAAAAATCAGGCTACAACAATTTCATAAATATCTTCTCTTGTATGCAGTTGGTGAGCTAAAAAAAATAATATGCAAAAAAGAATGATGCAAAACTAAACATGGTAAAGGTCATTTAGACATGTGTGCCAGCAGAAGCGATGTATGGTGCACTACTTCCAATACAATGCAAATGCAGACATCTCAGATACAGCGACAGATGAACTAAAATAAAATGGAAAGCAGAGCTGAATTCAACAGAGATGCAAATCAGAATGCTGAAGAACTTACGTTCCATTCAACAAACTTACCATAACATAAAGGACTGACTCCATCCTATTTCTGATCACAAGAAAGGTTAAGAACATCAGACAGACTGACATCATTTTGCTTGGATATACTGACTGTAGTTTAAGACAATTTTTGACACAACTGCTTGTAATATAAGCTGACATAGGTTGATAATGGCCAGTGTCTTCACCTTTGGACTAAGTGACGAATTAGTTAACCTCTTCCAGTGCAATGTCAGGTAATGCCAGTATGAAATAAACTGCAACTGTTTCATTGAAAAGATCTATTTTAATGTAATTCATATTGTGTTGTCCTTCAGCGATTTTGAAAACAGGTAGAATAATTTCAATATCATATGCAAACTGAGTTTCCATATCAAAAGAAAACTATAATGTCTGTCAACACAAATACTTACACTAAACTCTTAAACATTTCTACATGGGTTATTTTAAACTCAATAGTTGTCTAATGCTTTTTAGAGGCACAGGCAGCAGGGGTGCAAAATGCTCATGGCAATAAAGACTACCTGCTAGAAAACCACTTGGGTAAGAGACTGACCCTATTTAGTGCCTTAAGGATGATTTTTCTCCTGCCAAATCTCAGTATTTGTTGGAATCATTCTGAACTTAGACCAGTCTTTATTTTTAAAAGAACAGCAAAAAAAGCCACATTCTGAGACTGATTCAGTCAATGTCATCTCAATGCACTTTTACCAAATGGAACTACTGTCAGGAGTTCATAAATATCATAGGAAAATAATCTGAAATTAATCCACATGTTTTTTCTGATAAATTACTTTATCATCTAATAGGCTCAGTGTGTGCCAGCTACATACACCAGAAAGGATGAACACCTGAAACACATTAACCAAGTGCCAGCAAAACCTCAGAAATACAAGTTCTGAAGCTCTCATGGGATGAACTGGATTTTTTCATTTTTCCTATCTTCTCAGTGGAATCAAGATAAGCGTATAGATGTAGAGATACATGTTTGAATCATCACATCTGGCATCTGATAGGAAATAAAGAACTTCTGGTCTCAGACACAACAAAGTCTCTGGACTTGTACAGTGAAAAATGACAGTCTCTGAAAGGCACAACCTCTTCAGTTCTTCAGTACATTAAATAAGGTGAGTTGTAAACACTTTTGTTAATGTAATCAAATTTTATACTAAATAAGTTATAGAAGTGACACAAATAAAAAATAGTTGACTCAGGACAAGTATTCACTTTTCAGTACAATTCACCATGAGGAGGTAGTACTGTCTTCTAAATTGCCAACACACTGTGTGCTCAGAGTAAGGTTTAAAACAGTTGATTTGAAATGTTTCAGATTGAGATAATATTTCACATTTTCCTTGCAAAAGTATGAGCCTCTGCTCTTGTACATTAATGGAAAAAAGTTGTCTTACTGGTTTGTATCTTAGGGCATCTCTGTAGGATCCAAACAGTGATGCCTGTGCCCGAAGAAACGCCTTGGCTACTCCATCACCCGTAGCTGTAGACTGCTTTTTCAGTTTATTTTTCAAGGCCGAGACCTGCATGACAGAGTGGAACAGTTAAATTAACACCTCAGAAATTGGTACAGCGAGGTATGAACCCAATCAGCAGGCAAACCATGGTGTCTACAGGTCAGCCAAAAATTCATCCTCCTCCTTGATAGCTTATCTTTTTAACTGCAAAGAGCACCTGCTGGTCTGTTAATTGAAATGAAGGCAGGGGATGATGGTAGAGTGCTAATGCAAATTGGTTACGCTCTCTTTTTTTTCCCAAGGCCTCTTGACATAAATAAGCTTAATTATTTTACAGTAAACAGCATGTGAGCCACTTTTCTGCAGCTCTTTTTTCAATCATAAAATTTGTCTTCTCATTTTGAATAAAGACAGATTTTTTAAATTTATATTTCAAAGGTTTGTTCTTAAGGACTCCTGATGCTCACCTTCAACTCAGTTATAGGGATATTTCTTTAAATATCAAATTACTATCTTACAGCATTTCTCATGCACCATAGGAGTAGCTGCTACCAGTATCTAACAATGGGAACAGTTTGCATAAGTTCAGTGGTACATTGTCTTTTAAATTGTTCTTGAGGATAAAACATGTGAAAGAAGAAAAAAAAAACAACTGTCAGATGAGGCACTTGTAGCTTGAAATAAAAAGAAGGAAGGAAAAAAATGCACATTTATTTTTGTGCTTGAATTTTTTAATTTTTTATTTTAAGATCTATCTTTTCTTTTCTTAGCATAGATGGCCATTACTTGGACATATTTCAGGAAAAAAAATCCTATCGGTGTGGAATTGTTGCAGTATTCCTTAAAGGTATGTGGAATTACACCCAGTTATAGTTTTATTCTCCTAATTATAACCATGAGGGATATCTGGAGAAATGAGCCAACTTCAATTATGCCATAAATAGAAGTTTCCGCCTCCCTTTGCATTATGACATAACCATAACAGCAATATTTATGTCACTGAACGCTATACGAAGTAACATGTACCGTTACTCTTTAACCAGAACATTATGAGCACATACCATCAGCAAAACATCTTTCATGCTTTCAGAAATGTATGCAAGAATGAGTATCTTTTTGTTTCTTTATGCAAGCAGTCATGACTGTTCTTGTAGATGATGATTGTAATTGAAGTGTCAACCTAATTAACAACTAAACTTTGAATAATGCTAATGAGAACTGAACATGGCATCAGAGAAAAGACCAGCTCTACAGGTGATAAACCTTCACAGTAGTGACATTTTCCAGTGTAAAGTCACAGTTACTGTGATCTGATCAAAGAGAGAGACCCCCATTGGGTCCAATTATAACTATAGTTTTGAAAAAAGAATTATTGAGTTATGATGTTCATAATCTATGCAGAAAGGCCTTTACAGTATAGGTCTTTTCCCCATAGCTGTGATCTTTTCAATTTATATCCAAGCTCCATAGATCTAGATAAAAGTTTAGAGCCTGCTTCGTTTAGCCCATGGAAAGCATACACCAAGGCTCATTTATGTTTTTCTCTTACACCTCAAAAGAAAGAAAAAAAAAAAAAAGAGTACAATCCCTAGTACAAAAAACAGGGAGGTCAAGGTTGGAAAAACAAATGCATGTTATTTTATTTTCTTTGTTTAATGCTGTACGATTTTATTAAAATTGTTAAAAATTACGTTTATTTAATTTTGGCGCAAATAAATGGGGCATGTACTTTGTTGAAGGGAAATCTATCCATCAGTGTTAGCTCAGTTTCACCAATAGCAAAAAAAAAAAAAAAAGAATTCTCAGCCTTAGAATGCTATCTCTGTCATGATGAACAAAGCATCTTAAATATGTGAAAATTTCCTTTACCGTCTACTTTCTTGGAAATCTATGCTATTCTAAATTATATCTTGCATACATTGATGTGAAAAAAAGGCATGTTTTAAAACAAGCCTTACACTGTTACTTAACTTACACCAGGAGTTTGTGTCTTGTAAAAAAAAAAAAAAAAAAACAGCCACTCCAGTAGAATGTACTAAATCTGGTATAGTTGCATTAAATAATTATTGTGAAACAGTAATTAGAATTCAATAGTTGGTTTTTTTTAAAACAGGAAACATTTAGTTTTATTTTTTAAAACAAAATTAATTCAATGCTATCTGTTCAAACATACAAGGAATAAATCAAAAACTGAAATTTAATTCAGCTAATGCATTGGAAAATACTTTTCAGCTACCAAACCACATATTTCCCAAAGGCATATGTGACATGGTGTGCCGCGATCAAATGATAAAGAGTTTCAGAGCTCTATCTTGTGTTCAAGTTACCGCATACGTACAGCAATACTGTTCTAAGTAGTCATGAGTCCATATGTTGTATTGAACAAGGCCTAACTATCATTTTTAGGACTGTTCTCAAATCAAGTGAAAAAAACTGCTCCATCATACAGTGCAATGGTGAACTGGGAACTCATGACCTTTCTTATAACTCAGCTACAGGGACACTCAAACAGAAGAGGCACAAAAGTCCTCTTCACCTGAATTTTGCAGCAACACATCTGTAGCAGTTTAGTTTCAGTATCAACAATGACTAAATCAAATCACTCTAAATTGCCATTCTGGCAAGTCTAGCCTCAGCATAGGCTATACCTATGCATATGTACATTGACACACAATAGGTAACATACTGCTGGTTGGTGACACTGTGTCAGCAAAGAATCTTCTGATGGATTAATGGAAACAGCAAAAATAAAACAGTCAGAAAATAGGCGTCATCACTCCAACTTGTGTGCGATCACTTGTTTGTATGTTAATCAGCATTTTGTTTATTTCCCTCCAAATGGATAAATAGCTGAACACTCTTCTTTGTGTCATTCTTGGAGGTTGGGGCACAGGGAACGTGATTAACAAAAACCAAGCAGAAGGAACGGGCGTATTTCAACTCAATGAAAAGAGGTCCTACACCGGACACTGAAAGCGATGAGTTTGGGAAAATTTCAGCAGGTGATAAGAGAAAGGAAGAAAAGAAAGGTGGAAAAGAGCGTGTAGAGGAGGGGAAATATATAACCAAGTGAGGGAAAAGATTGTCAGTTTTTTTCATTTCTGGCAGGATCCACGTACCCTAAAATAAAACAATATCAGGATGCTTTAGGCAAATACATATTTAAAAGAATACCAGAGAGCAAAACATCTCCCACTTCACTGAGTTATTAGTACATTACTAGTTTAACAACACTAAGAATATTCCAATGGACTGGGCTTGAAGGCAGAGGGTTCCAGCACAAAAATGTGCAAGAACACTGCACTGAGAGGAGTGCAATACCAGGCTGCCATCCTGGAGGGAGTTCTGGCCTCAGAGCAATTATACTGGAGTTCTAAATGTGTCTCCAACTCTGATTTCTCAAGCAGCACAGCTGGAGTCCTTGCTGAAGCACTCCTAAGCACCCTCACTGCCTGCTTGCCCAGGTTTCCTGCAAGCTGAAGTCATCAAGCATCGGTGTGCTATCAAAATACCAGGTGACCACAAAGCCAGGCTGCCCCTTTGGGTAGGTTAGCTGCAAATCCTCCCAGTTCCACAGCTTAACCAGACAGACAATGACAGAGCAGTTACTGCACTCAGTACCACAGTTACATACATGAGAATGGGTACTTTGAACTCCTTGTAAAGATTTGGTGCACAGCAGGTCTATGATCACTTAAAACCTAAAACTCCTTTGGGTGATGCCAATCATGACAGAATAAATCACTCCGGAAATTTCAAAGGAGATACACGGCACTGGTAAGAAGCCAAAATACGCCTCAGTGGCAACTTTACCAATCTTTTTTTTTCTTATATATGCTTTAATCCTTTTACCTATGATTAAGAATGCCAGACTTTTTTTCTCCGCTTCTTTCCATGACTTAAACAGAAATAGCCTTTAAAAAAGTTTTTAAAAAACCACAGAGTTAGAATGCTGTTAGATTTTTTTCTGGGAGTCACTTAATGATCTGTCTCAGAAATAGTATTATTAATTTACACTAGAAGCAAACTGTTTTTATCTTCTCCTAGCAACTGCTTCTCAAAGGAAAGTGACTTCACTGGGCTGTTAAACAGTACCAATGAAAAGCAATCAGAGCTTTCAGAAGGTTTAAATCAATAGAATAGTTTTTCAGAGATTAGGAAGTCATAAGGTTGGTATGTGGTTTTGCTCTCATACATATGAAGTAACTAAAAAATGCCAAAACATATTGTGTTGCTCGCTGAAAAGAAGCCCTCTTTAAAAAAAAAAGTCACTGTATATCCTTCATGTTTCCAAAGACAGTAACCTGATCAGAAATAAGTCATGACTAATATCTCTTCAATATTCACGTGAGTAGAATAATGGAACTGCACAAAAAAAGTTAAAAAGAATCACAAACGGATATAACTATTAATCAATCCCTTCCTCCTGCAAAAGCTTAAGCATGCATATAAATTTAAGCACGTATGGAAGTATTTGAAAGATTTGTGCCCTAAGGAATGCAGAACCATGCACTATACTTCCCAATGACTATCACACTCTGAAAAAGAGATACACGGGTATTTCTTTAGTGTGTGACATTTGTCAGGCTGCACATCATTTTTCAGTGTTCCATCAGATCAGGTGACTGTAAAAGTAAAAATACACTTTCTGTAGCAAGAAAGTAAGAAGATGGTGGAGAAGAGAAACAAAACAAAAATTTTAAAAGAAAATGGAATCTGAGTTTATTTTTATCAATAATGTTAATGAAAGGGCTTCTGCATACTTATCTACATACACAGCATCTCAGACAGTCCTCCAGCATTTAATCAAAAATACTCTATTTAAATGCAAACGTTTTCCAAAATAATTGCATTTTTCAATCTGATAGTCTAGCTTCTAATATTAGATCTAGGTTCAGCAGAATCTCAAGCACCACATTGGAGATTCAACATAAATATCTATTTCATACTACTGCAAATATTGCTTACTGCTCTTTTAATAGACGGTAGAAACATTTTGCCTATTTTTTCATGGAAAAACATAATTATGATACTTACATGTAAAAAAAATCTTTTTTATTGCACTATTAAACATTGAAGCATTGAAGCTTTTTTTTTTTTAAACACTGTATTTTCAGAAATAATTTTCAGTCTCAGTAACTATTTTAAAAAACAACTGTTAAATTTTCTATGTGAATTACAGCCTACTTCTCAAATGCTACCTTTAAAACAGAGATGTTCATCGCCTCCGTTATGGTGTAAAAATACTGTGACTTACCTCAAAACCAAAACTGAGAAAAAAATTGAATTCTGTATCGTATCATAGTGCGTATGTCCAACAAGATATAAAGCCTGTGCGTTTTTCAACAGCTCTGTACATTTTACAGTCAACAATATTTAACAAATGCAGAAGATCCAATAATCCTATGAAGCCTATTGTCTTCCAAAGATGATATTTATAAAAGCTGTGCTGAAAGTCTGTAGTGATTTCAGTAAGACTTAGTTGCTAAACGGGCTATCCTCCATTCTCCCAGCTTTTTCTGAAAGAGCTTAACTTGAGCAAAAGACTCATATAGAGTTAACTGCAAGCAGGTATTACATAATCAGGCCCAAGGTTTATAAACAGCTAAGCATCTATAGTCTACATTAATTTCCATACATCACAAATGTTTTTTTGCTACCTTCTTACACTGTTAAAGTGGTGATCAAAGAATTATTGCATTAGGAAATTTACTCCTGCAGAAGTAGCTACTTATTTTCATCTTTTTTTTAATTAAAAAATAATAGACAAATTCACAGTGAAATGATAAAATTTAAAAACAAGTGTTCTTGTCAGAAGAGAGGAAAAAGAGGGTCTTTCCCCCTTCTAAGAAAACAAAGGATTCCTGAAAGTCTTGCACTGATTTATTTTTCCAATTTTAAATACCTTAGGAGTAGCGGAACTGCTACTGGCATGGTAGTATTTCTAACAGTCAATAAATCTAAAATATTATGTGTGAATATTGGAATGAAGCCATTAAGAAGATTACAGCATGCAACACAGCAGAGGGTCCACATGAAAAAAGGACTGGTAATTCAGGACAACTGTGACCGCTGACCTTTGCACAGTCAAGACCACTGGTCAGTCTGACAGAATAATAGAGTTCACATGCATAGAAAGTCATCCAGCCTGTAACTATAATTTAAATACTTAAAAGAATGATTTAAAAATGCCTTTAAATCTCAGTTAATTTATTATGCAGTTTATTAGACAATGTCATATAGTAATATTTTTCAATCTTAAATTTATCTTGAAAAAATTAAGAATGGGAGCACTTTATAGACACCTTACTATGGTATACTATTAAATATCTATGCCACAATGACATCTTCGGGCATAGTGATCAAGAAAATAAATATCCAGTTTTCATCAGAGACAAGAAACAGTTTTAGAAAAATCTTTGAGAATATTGTGTTCCTTTTGTTAGGCTGATAATCTATCTGGAATCAATTTTTTCAAAGGCATGGGTAGTTCTTCATCCTATTTTAACACCCTTCAGTGGTACTCCTGCTTATTATATTTTTTCATCAGAAGTTTTACCACCTTTGTACATAAGCTTATGAGTCTTATTTATACAGGCCAAAATATTTCACATACATAGCATCTGACATTTGCTCTAATGTTTCAAGTCTAACATACCATTTTGGCTCTACAGTCTTACCTCTTACAGTTTTAATGCAGATGTTGGCAGTTGCATTGTCTCTGATGAACGCAGAAGGATTAGCATTCTGCCATTTTTTGTGCCAAGCCTCGACTGTCTTTTGTTTTCTAACTATAATTTTTATGTTTTCCATTAATTTTTGATTAAATTGTTTTATATATTAAAGTATAGAAGGAGATTAAATTATTCAAAAGCTTCATTATAAAATCCTAAAATAACTTCTGTGAGTATATTTTGCGTAAAACACGGTGTTGTTGTTTTGTTCGGCTTTTTTTTCAATTTTCTTCAGTGAAGAATAGACCTCAGTGAAGTCTATTGTATAGTCTGCACATTAGATAAACTTCACTAAGAATAGTAACATACATATATATATCCTGAGGGAGAATACACTCCTAAAAGTATGAAGAACTGTAACTTCTACTTTTCTTACATACTACCCTATTCATTTAGAGACCATTTTGTTACCGATCTGTATAATATGTGAGAGGTTACTTTCATTGCAGATTCATTTCCACTGGTCCAGAGGACCTCCAGCTACTCTAGTATGTGACCAAACGATGATGCCTAATTCTCAATTCTACATCTAGCTATTATTTGACAAGAGGCATGTACCTCCATGACATTATAACCTCAACCTTTTACACTGAGTACAAGGTCAAGTAAAATTACCAGCACAATGGAAAAATTACTGTGAATCTGCATGTGTATATATTTTTTAATACACCAACATAAAACTGCATAACATCAAAATATTTTTTATATCATCAGTTTCTAATACATTACTGAACTATAGTTGATACTGAATCAAGAGGAAGACTGACCAGATGAGCTACAAAAAGCCTAGGTTTAAACATTATAATAATCAAAGGAAACATATTAATATAATCATCAAGAGTTTGATTTCTGTTGTTTCAAATACATACAAATTATCAGCAAAAACAACGTATGTAGTGACAGAAATAGTATGTCACTTCAGTGCCTTTCTTTGCTTATGACAGTTTGTTTTTACGATTTACAATTTCAGAAAAGGTAGCTCTTTGATTTCAAATTTTGATATAAAATTCTTTGTGCTGACAACAGTTTGTGCATCTATAACTAAATAATCAAAACAGTGATTTCAAAATAAAATTATTTCAGAGCTCTATTGGGAAAAACGAGGTAAGTGAATTTTGTGACTAGTTAAAATGATATACAGAACATGTTCCCCTATAGGCAATAGGAAAAAAAAGGAGGGGGAGACCCTCTGCAAGATCAAAGTCCAGAAAGAACTGGCACTTAATTTATCATCCTTTACAGACAAAAGACAGTTTTCGTCATTTCAAAAGGATCAGATGTCTTTTATGACAAACTGGGTTTGCAGTTTAATTTACAAATAGAATTCTAAGTAAGCAGTCTTTGCTCTGCCAAAGCAAATGACAAACAGTATAGGTTTTCATTCCTGCAGCCCTCAGCAGGATAGAAGAGATTAAAATAAAACTGAAATAATTTAGCGAAAACAAATAAATGTTTCAGAAAGTTGAAGAAGATCAAAGCCTGAATTTTCTGACCCCAACTGTACAAGCATTTCTTATTATATTGACCAGTGCCATCAGATCATTAATTAAAAGGAAAACGCTGGCAGGTGGCAGGGAAGGAGAAGCCGATAATTGGCCCCCTTCTTCTTTTTGCCTTCAAAAACTCTCTCGTTCTTTTGCAAGACATGCCACTAGGCAGACAGAAATGCCTACTTTGTAATATAATGATTAAGATGAGATGAAGAGACTCTTGCGTTTAGAGCAGCTATGCCTAATGAATGCAGCTAGCTTTATAATTATGATCCTACTTTTACAATAAGAAATATGATGTTCCATTCAACATCTCCTCAACTGTCAGAAATGTAAAATATCAAATACAGGGGGCTACATTTGCTGCTTTTTACCCCCTTATTTCTTTTACAGCAGCTAGCAAAACCAGGCAAAAATAGCATCTACATAAGAGAGAAAACCCAAGAAATGTATTTAAGACTCACCACTTCACCAGGTAGGTTGTTCAGGTCATTAAAAGGGTTTTCTAGATTATTTGTGTCAACGTTTAGCAAAACCACATCTTCCAGTGATCTGTTTTTTACTCTCTGCAACGACAAAAAAATAGTGAAAAGAATTTTACTATGGCATCCTCCTTGAAGTGTCTTTTTACTATAATGGATAGATTAGAAATTATGATTTTATGAAGAATAATGCTGGCAACAACAAGGTTGAGCTTTTGCATGTAGGATCCGTGAATTAGACACAGGAGTCAAAGATTATTAGAACACTTTCTTCTCATCAAACACTACAGTTTTATTAATAGCTCTGAAATACACAAGTATTCAATAAATTCCTTAAAACTAAGAATTATTTAAAACAGTTAAGCACTGTTTCATATTTGTGAAAATTAGATACTAATCATATAACCAGAAGAAAATTGAGCAAAGTAATTATTTTCAGATTTATGTAAGTCCCAGGCATGTGATCATGTGATGTCTACTAGTATTTCAGAAGAAACCCTTTTGTCACTGGACTTGATTAGCAGCTAAGAATTAAACAATTTATTCCTTTGAGAGAAAGATTAAAAAAAAAGAAGATAGAAGTCTTTGTGTATGGTCCTACAATAATACGCAATATTATGGGTCAGAAAATAATTTCAGAATGAATATCAGTGGTTTCATTTACAAAGTGAACTTGTTTTTGTCATTTTCTGACTAAATGAAGATCCTAGTCTAGATATGACAATCAGTGTACATATATTATAAGAGCTTGGTTGATGAGAAAAGAATATTTTGCCTACAGTTAGGAAACGTACATGACAGAAGGCTGTTTTTTGGAAACATAGAAGTGCTAGGGGTTCAGACTCAGGGAGAACCTCACTGGTTTTGCAGATGAGAATTCTTCTAGTAGAAGAATAAAACAGCTCCTGAATCAATTACCTACTCTGCATGATAATTGTACTACACATGTAGACCTACCTGTGTCATCAAACAGTAATAGAAAGAGACAAAACAATTTATTTTATGACACTGCTGCTACTTATCACTCAGGTGAAATCCATTGTTTTGTTGTATGTTTAAGTACGGAAAGGCTTTTGATTTTTAACAAAATGTACTGTTTTCTAAAATAAAAGTTATACATTTTATTGGATGAATGTCAGACTGATTTTCAGTGGAAGAGGAATGCAAGTCAGCTGGGAAATCAGGCAGATGCTGACTTTCACTTGATGATGACCCAGAAATGAATTTAATTACTATTACTGGAAAGATCTGAAATGCTGTTGAACCTCTAGAAAAGCATTAAAAAAAACATCATTGAGCTATTTAATACACACAAATAAATCATCATGTAGAGCTTGTATCTTTCAAGAAAGCATTTCAGAAGTATCATCTCAAACAGAGACAATTTTACTTTTTAAAACACTGAAGCTTAACTTTCGTAATTCTGAGCTAATAACCGTGGATTTTTTTCTGAAGCATTTCCATTGAAACTATTACTTAGATACACATATCACATGCTTTTGACTACTCAGAAGCGTATAGGAAACTTACCTCTATTAAGCTTAAGTGAACACCAATTAGATAAGGCATGGGTGCACTAAAGAAAAAAGAGGAAACAATCAAATTATCTTTTAACTACAGCAGCATTTGTAAATCAAAACTTTTAAAAAGTTGGCTTATATGGTCTCCAGGTAACATTTACTGTGTGAGTTTGTATTAAATGTATGCAGGTGGTCTTGAAACTATTACTAGCTGAGAGAAATTACCGTCATTATTACAATGTAGTAAAGATGACCACAAAATAAAGGACACCGATCCTAACTAAGGAAATACGAGTGAAATGATGTGTAAGGCTTCCTAATCTCCCACATATCTAACTTCAGTGTGTACTATATGGCAGAGCTACACTAGTGAAAGCAATCCTATCCTATCCGAGAGAAAAAATTGTCAATCTCCAGAAGTACAACAATTTTAAAATGCCATTCTGGAGAATGAGGTGTCAGTGAGCTTCTGCAGTGCTCGTGTAATATCTCATATAATATCATATTTGGCCCAAGATAGCAAGCTTCGCATTTCCAATTCGCATGAGACAAGGAATCATTCTCAACATGAAACAGTTATCCACAGAGCCTCCACAGTGAGACCTCCTGGAGTAGGCAAGCAAGAAAGTCAATTAGTTAGAGTAATTTTCACGGTTTTCTATAATGTTCTCTTTCTTCCACTGATCTGATGAAGAATATATTCACCGTCCAGTTTTAAAGAAAAAAATCTAAAAATCAACATTATGCTTTTTTGTGCTGTGAAATTACTAAAAATATTTTCTCCAAAGAAGTGAGCAATAGATAGATCAGTTCAAGCAACTCCATGGGAAATGAAATACTAAGAGAGCCGAGAGAAAAATCAAATAAAATTAAGGACTGAAAAATAAATTGAAGGCAAGACCTCTTATATGAACAGTGCATCAATTCAGTCACCTAGCTGATCTTAACAAGGCTCTGACCGCTCAGGGAACCACTTGCTCAGATCCAGGACGAGCTTCCCTGGGCTGCTTCCAATGGCCTCAGCAGTGTGGGCACAGCTATGTGAGAGGAGCAAACGCAGCTGGCTACAGCCACAGATACTGTAGAAAAATCTGGGCATGCTATGGATTATCCAATTGTTCTCATTAGGAATGTCCCACCTGAGAATATTGACTAAAACAAATGAAAACAAATACATCTAAGAAATAACTGACAGATCAAAACAAGTTTTCAATATGTCTACACTATTAAAAATCAAAGGTTTGGAGAGACTGCAAATTCTTGTAGCTTCTAGGCAGTGGGGTGCAGACTTCCAAAAAGGGAAACAGAAACCACCACCCCCCCCCCATCTTCACAATGTCTTATTCTTAGCCAACTACTGAAAATCTATGACCACTTCAGCCAGGCTAGGGCCTTATGCCTTCCAGACTAAACACAAATTACATGAAAACACAAACGGGTTTCTCTCCAAGAATGTGCCTGCAGAGCAGATGCACATACATTCATACGCAGTGAGGAATGAGACAGCTTGAAGACACTATAATTTCAAGAGTGTCTGACACTAGGCAATATATTTGAGTGAACAAATGTGAACGACCGTGGCTGGCACGTAAGTGCAGATTCTTCTGCTGAATGATGAGCAGAAGAGATCCTTCCCAGGTTCATCACATCAGAGCACCTCAGTGCTACAAGTCACAAAAACTGGAGAAACTACAATGAAAAGAAGTGCTATATCACCTATGTGTTTCATGCACACTTTTCTAGCAGCTTCACCAGGCCTGTACTGACTTGCTGATTTGCTCCATGAATAAATCTGTCATTAGAAAGGATAGTGTGCAGAACAAAGCAATAGCTACATCTTTCCATTTTTAAAGTTAACAGAACAAAGCTAATTAGATAAACATATCTTGAAAACGCGTGAAATAAAAAATGCAGGTATGGGAAGTCAATTTGATTTTCAGCAAAGAATTAGTTTTATTACTGCTGGACTCCGAAGCCCTAACAACAGATCTTTGTAAAATGTACATAAAGTTGGTTATTGCGATACTACTGGGAGCTGCTATACAGTTTTTCATTTGCTTATGCATGTTATTAGAAAAAATGTTACTAATCCACAGCATCATTTCGTAAAATAATTACTATGTTATGCAAAACATGCATGTTAATTGGAAAATAATTGTCCTATTCTCATGAAAACAGGCTTGCATATATCCCAATTCAGGAGAGATCAAATCTCATAAAAAGACATACTACAATCCTAACTTGAATTTTCTAATTGCATTATATTCTTAACACAGCATCAGTAGAACAGATGCTTTATCATCTACAGACTAAACTGTCACATACTCTTATATCAGCAACTTAGTTTGCCAAGAAATTACACAGAAATTCGATAAAATGTGCTTTACCCTTTAGAAAAATTGATTTTATTCAAATATAATTACTACAAGAATGCTCAAACTTAATTTCTCTAAAAGCTCTCTTGAAAGCCAGTCCCTAACAGCATGAATGCAACCATATCATAGAATGGCTTGGGTTGGAAGGGATCTCAGTGATCATCAGGTTCCAGTGCCCCTGCCAGAGGCAGAGTTGCCAGCCACTGGATCAAGTACTAAATCAAGTTGCCCAGGGCCCTATCCAACCTGGCCTTAAACACCTCCATGGATGGGGCATCCAAAACCTCACCAGGCAGCCTGTTCCAGCACCTCACCACCCTCTCAGTGAAAAACTTCCCCCTGACATCTAATCTTAATCTCCTCTCCCTTAGTCTAAAACCATTTCCCCTAGCCCTTTCACTATCTACCCATGTAAAAAGTCGGTATCTCTCCTTTTTATAATCTCCCTTTAAATACTGGAAGGCCACAATGAGGTCTCCCCACAGCCTTCTCTTCTCCAGACTGAACAAGACCAGCTCCTTCAGCCTTGTCTTCATAGGAGAGGTGCTCCAGCCCTCTGAGCATCTTTGCAGCCCTCCTCTGGACTCTCTCCAAAAGCTCCATACCTTTCTTGTGTTGGGAGGCCACAGAAGATCTTTTCTTCTGTACGCTTCAGTAAGTTATCTTTAAAAATACTTAGAAAACTGTGTTTAGAAAATATGCTGTTCAAGAATATGTTGTAGGAAACTTATTTCTCTCTGTTCTCTTCTTCTAGAGCTAAAATGAATAAGTCATTTCACTGTCTAATATTTTGCTGTTCTTTAGAAAAAGGAATTGATATCTCCTTTTTTTCCACATGATTGTTCCAATTCTCACATTGGAGCTGTCACCAGAATTTAAGGCCAATGTAAGTTACATGGGGAAAGAAAATCCTCTCAAGTTAATAGTACTGCTCCCACACAGGATTCTGTACGTATTCATAACCAACCCTGATGGCACTACAGTCCACACTGGTGGACTGTCATTACATTTAAAACCTGTCTTCACATAAAATTGCTTGATAGAACCAAAGAGGTTTTTTGATTACAAAGGAAAGTCGATGAATTTAAGTGTTTTAGTACAGATTTAACTCAAAGATGCACTTTGCTTTTCTCATGCCCACAAAATGTACCAGCCAAGCAGTTCATTTTTTTAAATTCTAATCCCTATAGAATTATATCATTTATCTTTAGGAAATTTTAAAAAAAATGTATAGTTCAACTCATCAAAAACAAAAAAAGGTGGATTTCTCACAAAACATGTTGAATGATTAATGTGCAAAGTACGTTGCAGGATCAGGACCTGTACTTAAAGCAGTAAATTTAAATGTATTTTATCTTTGTTTAAACATGTTCCAGCTCCCTTTGAATGGCCAACATTATCAAACTGATAATCCCCTACTTTGTTTGTTTTACTACCATTCCAGAACAATGCGAAGAAAATGAGTTAGTGGGAGACATCTCAACAAAGTGCAAGTTAAACAATATAGTTTTTAAGCATGAAAATACATGATGTTTAAGAGAAAAAAACTGTTTTCAAAAGTAATTATTCTGTCAAAAATATCAAAATGAAAATATACAAAAAACATTTAGAAAATTATTTCATTCACTTTTAATTGACAAAATCTTCTTGAACCACACACTAGGTTTGGTCTAACATATACTTTGACCCTATAAATTCATCAAGTTTTTCTAACCTCGCATACTATACAGCTAAAAGGAAAACATTTATTCACTGTTAGACAGCAAAGTATGAAGAAAGGTATTTTATGCTTTTATTACACTATTCCAATCTATCTCTGAAAAGAACCATTCAAACCAAACGTGATCAGACAAAGAATCATAAACACATGACAATCCAATAAAAGTCTGAATTATAGTTACTGTGGTAAATTCATCAGTTGTGCATTTCCTTCTGGGAAGGTTATGTTTCCATTTGAACAACATGAAGAAAAGGAAACTTTTTTCCCTTCTATTGTCATGCAGTAAAAGAGAAAAGGAGATATGAGTTTTACAAGTTTAAGAAACTCCATGCTTCTTTTTAATGAGTAAAAAAATTCTCAGGTCATGTCATAATGACCTAGAATCTCAAGTATTATCATCATCACAAGGAGCTGTGTACAGCATCTAACGTAATTATTTCTCAAAACATTATCTGCGCTTAGGAGGGCAAATAAAAATCCTGTAGTATTCAGGATGCACTCTGCAGGGCACAGCCTAAATAGGAGTGTTGATCTACCTTCTGAGGACAGCACTTACGGATGATACTGAAGAATATAAAAAGCTTCTGGCAGTAAGTTCAACTAATACAAAAACTAAACAAATACATCCAAGCTATACTCCCATCTTGGTGCATTTTATCAAAGCTAGGAGGAAAAAAATGGGACAGAGTTTCTCCAGAAGAAAACTACCATTAAAGATGAAAGGCTTAGCTACTGTTGAAAGCAAGAGTGAAGAGATGTTTTTAAAAACAAAAAAGAATATACAGATGAAGTATAGGAATCATCCTAGACAAAGTTACACCATGGGCAAATATTGTAAACTTGAGGAAAAAATATCAAAGACTCAAGGAAATTTAATGAGAATTTCTTTCAAAACAAAAAGTTCAGTGGAGCGGGCGGAGTGCAATGGAACATCAATATTTATAGGTTCCAGAAAAAAAATAATAAAGCCCTGCAAGCACATAAACATAATTTATTTCTGTGAAGCAAAAATGATAATAACAGAAATACAAGAATTAGGCTGCTACACATCTGACTTGGACTTGGGTTTTATATATAATAATTCGTGATCTCTAAAATGGCTTTAAATGGTTCATTTATCCACCACAGATTTGTGGTATCTACCTGAAGTGAAAGCCTCCAGGGACAGATACTCTTGTATTAGTTCCCTAACGGAAGCTCATTTGGTAACACTGGCATTGCTGCCAAAAGAAGTAAATCTTTTCTTAACCTGAAATCTTAAAAATCAGGTACCTGGAATTGAAAATTACCTCAAATTAGCCTGGTATAATGAGTAATGACCTTCAGAAAGGAAACATCATCCCTTGAAGGATCAGAAGTCACTCAAAAAGTGACCTTTTGCAGTTCAAAAATTTAGCAAACAGATAAAGTCTGTTATGTGGACAGAAACACATCAGGAGAAGTAATTGTTATCAGAGTTCCTACAGTAAAAATTTTCTAAGTACAAAAAGGAAATTTAAAGCAAATTTGGCAAAGTCAGTGTTTTTTGAATGCTCCTATCAGTATCATCTACCACAAGTTAATGTAAACATTAAAGAAACAAAAACTGTAAAACTGTTGCATTTAACTTACTGAACATTAAAACTCTACCCATGAAACATGAACTGTTACTATAAATATGATTCTTAGATGCTTTGATGATAGTAATCAGGACGGTAATTAAAAAAAACACGTAAAGGCATGTTGAAATATCTCTGTTGAAGACATTATTTAAGCGTTGACTGAAGTGTTTTTATGAATCAAATCCTGCGCATTTAGTCGCATAAGTAGATCTTGTTTTCATGAGTTACTTAGAATTCTAAGACAGGTAAGAATCTCAGGAGCGAGGATAACAGATTGTATCTTACCAGACGTAGTCCAGGAGATGCGGAGGAAGCACTGGGATGTAAATGTGTTGCCAGTACATTGGATACAACAATGCAGCTGATGCATGAACACAAGCAGTTAACTAAAAAGAAAAAAAAAAGATGTATACACAGAATTAGCAACAAAACATAAGATGAAGAATAAACAAAAAATACAAAATCTTAAAATAACTTTTGTATTTGTAAGAAACTTCACCTCTTCAAACCACTTTGATAGCATTTTATTACTTTTATCTCCTTAAATATATATATATGAAAAAACCGAATATATGCACACAACTTTTGCTAGAAGTCGGACTGATGAGTCAATTAAAAGTCAGCCCTGCTCAGCTCATCTGAAGAAAACAAGCATGCAGTTGTTGATGTTAGTCATGGTCAACAGTTGCAGGTGCTGTCACATAGATGCAGAGCCTGAGCACAGCCCTGCCGCACCAGCTGGGCCAGGCAGGAAAGGCAGCACAGGGACTCGCCCACGTTCCTCTTTGGAACAAGGGGAGCCGATCGTGCATGAAGCCGCACAAGTGCACTGCACTCAGGATTCAGTTCTATTTCTGTCACTCCGTTTCCAAACTACCTTTGCAAAAATAAAATAAATCTACAGTGAACGTTCCCTGTGACAGTAACGTAACCATGTTGCAACTTTCCAAAACCTCCTGCCTCTCTCCCCTAGTCCCTAAAACAGAAACTGGCAAGTCTGGCAGCCAACACCACCAGAAGATGAAGAACTCCCTGGGCAAGAAAGAAGGTGCGACAATCTGCTTACCATTCAAAATGGACACGTGGATATGGCTGGCCTTTGTTGGTTTCTGTGCACTTTTAGTTTGGGTTTTTTTGCTTATTTTCCAGTTAATTTTTAAACAAAGCATCGCTACAGAACTGATCACTAGCTAGGTCTTGTTCGCTTCTTGAGTGAACAAAATAATTTGCAATACATCAAGAACTCAGATTTGATCTCTCAAATACTGCATTACTATTAGGGAATCAGTCCATTTTATTTATGTTACTAGGCATCCACAGAGTCCACAGAATGAGAAAATACCAAGTCCATGTTAAAAATAAGGCAGCCAAAAACCAGCACATAAAATACCACAAACCTTATAAAAATTATATATATAAAGAAATTTATATGTATATATATTTTATATATGTATACATATATATACATAAAAACCCACACTTGAGATCAATTGGGATGAGAACTGTGCTCAAAACAAAATTTAAGAAACTCAGCCATAAGATTTAACGCAATCTCTTACAGGTTTGGCAGGTCACACCCAGAGAGCAATTTCTGCTACTGATGTTATGTTGTCCTTCTGCTTTTCTGCTTTACTTGCCAGCATCACCTAATGAAGGCTGAGCATAGAAGCACACACAAAAGGAATGCCCCACAAAGAAGACTCCAAGCTTATGGAAGACGACAAGACTGTCCTCATGTTTTACATCACAACAAAATTACTGTCTGAGGTTAACTTGATTATTGCTGCCTTTTATTAGACATGTACTTTTGCAGTAAGAAAATGAAGAGCTAAAAAAAAAAAATGTAAATCCTGCCCATATAGCAAGTGCTAAAATAATACGGATTTTATAAAAAAAAGTCCCTGTCGATGAAACAGATCAGCAGTTAAAGCTTTCACACCCAGGCTGCCTTAGACAGTTACTCTTGTAAATAAAAATTATGCTGTAATTTTGTATATATATTTTTACACTAAAAAGGGAAAAAATTCATTACAAGAACACCGCAGCAGAAATCAGGGACAATTACAATTTGTGCAGCATAGTTTGCTCAGCACTCAGATTAATATAACATGATTAAATATGGAAAAGAAGAGGGTCTGAAAGCTCCTGAGGGATATCATTAGGGCAAATTGCCAAAGAATGAAACATGAGCCAGTCAGGAGAGCTGGAAGCTGCAGCAGTACCAAGGGACCTGAGCGTTCGACAGTTGGAGCTTCAGCACGGTGTGAGCTGCGGGTTAAGGCGACGGGAGGCTGCTCGCTGACACGCGGGATGTCACCATTGACCGGCACGCGGCCCGCGCCTGACAGCTCTGCTGCAGGAAGCCAAGGATATCATCATCCCCTACTTAAACTGGTCAGTTCATATTAACATTTCGTTTCCTAGCTTCATGGCAAACAGCTGCAATTACTCTCAGTTCAGACTCGCAAAAAAGGCTGTATTAATAATTAGTGTTTGGTTACTAAGAATTAATTGATTTGAGGGATGAAGTAAATGAACACTTACCCCTCTTCTCTGCAGTGGGATTTATGAGTTTTATTTTCATATTCCCTCCCTCCTATGTTTAGCTACTACTACTAATAGTGCAAATCAAGCTCAATATTATGGGCTTTGGTCCTTTAATAATTCCATATTCACTCTGAGTAATCATAATGTCCACATACCAGTCTTTATAGTATATAAATTTCAAATCACAACTACCTATACAAAAACCAGCATGTAATTCAATCACAGACTGAAATAAAGCTGAGCACACACTTACATGGGCGACCCCCCAATGTATACGTCGTCCTCCTTCTCTTAATAAGTATTCTTAAATTATGAATTAACATGACGATACAATTTGAATAAAGAAATATTTTTCTGTCTTAGGCATATGTCTGTGTTATATTTTAGCTCTTGTTTTAACAGAGGAAGGGTACAATTCCATTAAAAACATCTGAAGTTTTATTAACTGTTGTTTCATAATCTGTATTTTCGTGTTGCACTCAGATTGACATTTAACTAAAAAAAAATTAAATGTTAGCATTTCTAGCAGGAAAAGTAAAGATTACTTACGTATCAACATTTTGCTCTACTGGCCCTTGCTTTTATTTTAAATAATTTTCAATCAAGCATCTTATCTCAGTATTTCCATTTATGCTACTGCAGTAGATTTCCAAACATTTTAACATGGCAGGAATACGTTTCAGAGTTTCCTGCTGTACGCAGCCTGCAACACAAGTAGCTATGGGATTCTGCTACTCTTCAAACCGTGTGACATTTTTAATACCGTGCCAACTCTGTCTTTAAGCAAATACTGATACGATAATTATGGATTTCGCATCAAAACACTCGCACTTTCTGGCAAATTTTCTTTTTCAGTGTTTCAACAGTGAAAGGCACTAGCTATTTAAACAACCTATCTTTTTAACTATCATACTCCCACATATAAAGAGAAGGAGTTGCACAATACTGCAAATCTCAGAATAATGCTGCAAGTCCAAAGTAACCCGTTCAAGTAAATGCACAGAGAGCAAGCAAAGCTCAACTGCTTGTATCAGTCCTTGGAGGTCTACAGAGGTGACCACTGGATTTGAGGAGGGGACATCTGATGGTAGCTGTGCTTGGGAGAAGAGGGAGTGAAAGCAGGAACAGGCACCTGCAGGGAGCTGGCAGAGAAGAGGGGAAGGCAGAGAGCTCCAAGAGGAGAAACCAGCATCTGTTGCTTGACCAAGTGGAGAGAACTGTGACTGGTGAGATCTTTTGCAGAAAACAATCCTTTGCACTGTTTATAGGAAAAGGTATTTGCACGGAGCCTGTGTGTTCATGATCCACTTTTAAACAAATTTTCAGAGTAACGGCATAGATTTGAAAAATCTCTTCTTCAGGGCAGGCATTTATTATCCTAAATCATGAGGTTGCCTTCAAAGCTTCGTAAAACCTTTTCTATTTTGCCCGAGACTTCTGGAGGTTACATCATCAGGGAACTCAGATTCCTTTCACAGAAAAACTTGTATAAAATTTGCTCTATTTTTATACGTGCACACAAACACATCAGTGCTCAACTCTGCAATTTGTTAAACATTCTTAAATTTTTAATAAAGTAGAATGTTTCTTGCTGGGCCTATCTATTGCAAATTTGATAGTTTACTGCATGGTTTGAAGCGGTGAATGACGTTGGGATATACAGTCCACTGCATTGGAGAACACTACCAGCATTGTGTTACTGTCCATTATAAAATGGGCTGGAGATTTTTAAATAAAGCTTTTGTCTTTTGAACCCCATATTAAACAGAACTTTCAATATGTCTCCAACAACTGTTGATTTTTTTAGAGCATATTTCTTCATTTCAAACAATTTCTTCCAGATTAAAATTTTTATTCAATCTAATTTTAAAAATGTGTTGAAACAAAGGGGTTTTAAATTTCATAAAGAACTTGAGTCAATACAAATTTAATTTCAAATGTCCAGCATTTTGCTAGGACATGAAAAAAAATCTTGTCCCATTTTATCAGTTAATGTATTTATTAACATTAGAGTACAACTGAAAGTTTCAGCTTGTTTCTGGTCTCTTCTGATAAGTCTGGTCAGTGTCACGATCTCAGCTTTCATCACATGGAGAGGAAAGGAAGCAGTGTTTTTGCCAAAGTTTTGTAGTGATTCCAGCACAATAATTTTCTGTTTCTCCCCATTAAAAAAAGTCAGAACTATGCATGAGCAGATAATGCGGTCTCTCCAAACAGTAGAAGAACACATTAAAGAGTTTGTAAGCAAACTTCATTATTGGATGACAGTAAATTGATTAATACCAACTTCCAGCAAGGCAGAGATGATGTACATATTCCAAAGAGACCAAGGAGTTCCCTTCCACCTCACAGCACTGAGCTGCCGCTCAGGAGAGACTGTTCAAAATTTACATCGTGCTGAACAGGAACAGCCTGAACAGCTTTAGTTCAAGACTTGATCAAAGCAAGCTTACCCACTCCCAGGCAGCACCACTTCCCCTCCCATGCATCTGTAATAATTCTAATGTGTGTATCTGCTACTCCATTATTCAATTTATCAATGAACCTTTCTACTGTGGATTTTAAAATGAGTAGTCTTTTTTTTATTTGTTTGTTTTTCTAAAATCACAGCAATATATTTAGAACAAAGATTTTCCACAGGCTAACATATTATGTTTATTTGATACCTATTATTCATACAGTTTCAATGAGTAATATAAAAACAATTATTTTATAGCCTGTATAAAAGTATTATTTCTCATCTAGCTCTTACTTTATATAAAAATATTTTTATTTAAAGCAGATTCAATAACCCAAGGTAGAAAGAGATGCAGAGCACAGGTGACAAGACTTGCACACATTGCAGCGCAAAAGCTAGAAATATGGAATTTGATTAGCAGAATCTTGTCTGAAAGCCAAAAATGGCAACAGAAGTTAGACAAAACGCTGAAGTAAAATTAACCCATAGCACCAAACAACCTTTGAAAATCTACAGTAAGTAACTAAAGAATTACTGTGATAAAACCATTTCCTGAAAAGCCTTCGAACGCTGTCAATCTCTGTCAACACCATGTCCAGAAACATGTACTGGTGTGCTCTTTCCTTCCTCCCTCGCAGTGCCACTGGGCTAAAGAACTGTTTCCCTCCCACTGCCTTGACCACACATATGTTGAAAGATGCCAAAGATTCTGTTAACTCATCTACTTAGTAATACCTATAGCAATAAGTTGTAGAGGGTCACCATCCCTATTCAGCAGCTACCACCAACCTGGACCAACTCTTACTGCACTTACCCCTGCAGTCCCAGCTTCTAAGAATTGCTGTGAAAGCACTAGCCGCTTCCTGAAGGAGAAGCCTTCATAAAGGTGAAAGGAAGCCTCTCCTCTATATTATTACAATTCCTAAGATTATCAGCTTTGTCACAGGAGACTTCCAAATCTAAATCTTATTTGGTCATGAACAAAATCAGGCCCCAAACCTCTAACAGATACTTAACGCCTGCTAAGACCAGTCTTCTCATCCATTTATTGAATGGGCAGGTGAAGGCTGCTGGGGATTAAAAATGGGAAGGGAGCCTTTGCTTTGGCCATTTTATGGTAGAACATATAACCCTCCCCAGCTCTAAAGAACAAATAGTCGGACTAAATCATACCCTTAGTCTACTCTGCTGGCATTGGAAAGAAGACAGAAGCCACCGATAAAAAATTAAGCAACAGCAGAGACCAGAGTATACTATCCAAGCCATGATAACAAAAGCCACTTTTCATGCATTCCCTCAACTTAGCTCCTGGCTAATAGTTTCCCATCTGCCATCCCCATAACCTCAAAGAAGAGAAAAGGGAGGGCCTTAAGTGAGCCATAATGTATTTTCCTCCTGTTGGCAAGATTCGGCCCCCAGCACTTCTTCCTCACATAAGGAAAAGGGAAATATATTTCCAGTCCACAGATAAAAAATTTTAACTTTATCCATTGTGAAAATGAAATATGAAAAAGAAAGTTCTATTATAAAAAAAACTTCTCTTGTTTTTTTTTGTTATTCACTTCCTTCTATCCTTATTCCGGAGAAGAGAAAGAGAAGAGTGTTGTTCATGAATTTGACAGCACTTCATATACAATCAATTTCATTCTTTTCTTGCAGTTCTTGATTCACAAAGCAGCATTATGGCATCATTCCTGTACATTAGTTTGGAAAGGAAAAGACTGAAGACACAGTTTTGTTCCTTGCCTATGGCTCCAAGAATGACATGTTTCTCAATAATGGAAGCTGAGCAGAAAATAAAATTGAAGTGGTAGTAGACAGGTGAGCACTCAGGAATATCGCTGGCATACTGTGCTTGCACTAAGGACCTACAAGCACTTCTACTCAATTTCAGCATTCCAACGAAGGTTTCTAACAACTTATGTAGAAAATGAAATGTTTACAAGTTGGTCAAATCAGCTTTTATTACTACCACATTACAGGTTAGGTTAACTGACACGCCTCCTACTGATATTCATTTACTCTATAGCAATCTAATTATGCTTCTTTTCACCATGTTAATAATTTCAGTTTCCCCTTTTTTTTCATTGTATCTTTGTATATTCTTAATAACTTGTTTATTCGTGTTTTGACATTCATTTATTTCCTAGCTGCTTTATCTCTCCCTCTCACAAAAAAAAAAAACCACACAGACAGAACATGAGCCTATACATCTTTATGTCCTTTTCCTGACCATCTCATAACCCTCCCTTCTCTTTCCTCCTCTATTTTATGACTCTGTCTCTATGGAGGAAGAGCTACCCTCTCATAAAATAAGAGAGCTCTGCAAATGTTTCTTGCTTCTGAAAGGAAAGTTTCCAGGAAAATAGTTTTTATTAGCATTTCCTCCCCCAGAGTAACTCCATGGTATGTTCTTCTGCCATACACTAATTAAGAAGCAGCAGGGAACAGCTTCCTTGTGAATAGCTGACAGACAACTTATTTACTGCAAGCAAGACTAGAGATAACCACTGACTATGTTATAATTCATCTCACCATTGGTGAATTTTAGAAAAAAAGTGATAAGGCAGTAGTTTATGAAAAAGAAGAAATCTTGCCATAATGGCGTACCTGAACAGAGAGCTAGCATTACATTCACATACTCTTCTGTAACTCCTCTTCACATTTACAATTCCCACATGGCACAGTGCTGGTCATCCATAGCAGCATACGGTCCCCTTCACTTCTCATTCTCATGCAGCCTAACCCAAAATATCTAGTACTTGGAGGCTTCCTTTGGAGGGCCAATGCCCACAGCTCTACACAACACTTTATTAGCATTTACTGAATTGCCAAAGTTTATATGAAGTGAAAGAAAAAGCCACTCTTGCCTATATCTTAATCTTGGATTTGTTCTTTTTTTCCCTGAAAGTGATGATAAGTGAAAATCTTTTTTTGGAATGAATGTGGAGATCAGTCTGTATGTCAAAATGCTTTCCTTTCACAGAATTTGTGTTTAAATGAAAACTCATAATACAGTGCTGCATGTTTTACACAAGGTGACAAGTAACGGCAATCTGCAGATTTTCTGAACTTCCAGACAGAGTTTTCCAGTTCCCAAGTCTGGCTGCGAATCCTAGCCAAGTTTTGATGCCATATTGACATCTCCCATCCCTGCTCCCATAACTCCACTGCTAGCAGCACATTCTGGGCATGCATCCTGATAGAACCTCAGCTGCACTCACAGCACCCACCTCTGGCCAACTTACCTCACCTCTGGCCAGTTCATCTTACACTGCTTATACCTGAACTCTTAATTACTAAATGCCACCACCCTTCTTCTGTGCACAGACCAAATGATCTAATTGACCTAACGTTTCAAAATGAATTCTAACAATACTTCTGGGAGCTCAGTGAGTATCAGCAGAATATCTGTGCTGCTTTGCAAGTTAATGATAAATTCCTATTCATTTATATTTTCCAAGAACTAAATTTAGTCCTTAACACATTTCTGCCCACAATGTACTTCCTCACAGGAATTTGAGATAAGAATTTCTCTTCAAGTCTATAATTTCTTAATTACTGGGACAGCATTATTTGAAATCTATGAAACACTCAGTACATTTTTAGATAAAATTGCAACTACATTGCAGGGCAGAATGAAAAAACAAATTGTTGCTATAGGTGGTTGAATCAGAACTGGGAGTATCACCCCAGCATAAGGCAACATGACGCTGTCCCTCAGCTGTATGACAGCTCCTAATGCAATGCCATTTTTTTCCCCAACCTAGAGGGCTTGTACAGAGCCAATTCTTCCCCTGTTTTGGCTCTTCAGTTTGCAGCAGAGAAGCAGCTCCACAAATAGCCAGCTTTGTACTCAAATAAAAAATCCAAAACAAGAACTGTCTATCTTTCTAGGCTCCACAATAACGTGCACTGCATTCCAAGACCACACCTCAGCTATCTGGCCCAGTCACAAAGCACTGCTTGGCTCATTTTCTGAGTATACCCAGCAATCTGCACTGCATGCACCACAAAGAAATTTAAATGAAGTGCAAGAAATAGACAAGCACTGCAGTTGTTTTCTGAATCAGTTGATAGTATTACTGTTTTGGGACATACGGACTTCAGAATCAACTCAAGAATCTTGGATTCTATAGAGTCAGATCTAAAAGGAGTGAAGTGATTCACAAAAATAATGTGTTGAAGTGAGAAGTGCTTGTCCTCCCACTCAGCTGTTCTTCTGCATTCTCCAAGGAGTATCCTCAACTTTCCAGTGCCTGAGCGGCCGCAGAGAACACAACTGTACTCAAGAAGGCAATGGAGGCAAAGAACACGCAGCTACCACTCTGATATACTAGCACAACCAAGTGAACTGCAGAAAGCTCTCTTTATATATAAGCAACAGTAAAAATACTTTCACAAATGTGCCTTGTCTGTAGATTTTTTTTCAGTGCTCTTTCAGCACATTAAAAAAATCTTTTATTGACATATACATTCCTTCTTACAGGGAGCATCAGTGAAGCCAGCACAAAGCAGAACACTGCAGCCACAGAGCTCTGACACATCAGATTCATATTACCTAAAACAAATACTGGTCAAAATGGAGATAACGCTTAGACATTTGCTAAGTGTAGCATTCTTTCCACCTGCCACTGTAGGCCGCAGAAGATACACTCTAGTTAACATATTACTGACAGGATGATGAGAAAGCTCCTGTCAGACACTGGCCAGCCGGGTGTTTGAGACAAAACGCGCAGCCCCAGCTGACTAGTTAGAGAAAGGCTGGTGAGGTACAATTACAGAGGCATATGACAAGCTTTCATGCTTGAGTGACTTGAGAACCGATGACATGGCTTTAAACAGCAATTCTTCCTACCTCCGGTCACAAAACAGCAATAAGTCAACTGATGCACTGTTGTAAAATCATGATTTATTCCTTTGCTTTGAATACATGAGAGTATGGTATGATGTTCTGGTAGACTACCACAGCAGGTGCACTTGGGGCCTCAACATCTAGGGCCTGCCTCCAGCATGCATAAAATCAATGTTGTAGCTCAGCCTTCCTAGAAAAGTCTTTCCCAGCACTTTAATAATTTATAGTGAGATTAAATTAAAAGCTTATTTGTACCGAAACTCTTACAGCTCCACGCAACTAACATGAACACATGCAGATGTTGTGATGTGTGAGGAAATGGTGCTGTGCAAGAATATGCAGTATGACATTTAGGAAAGGTTTTCCTTTTACAGTTGAAGTGAAACAACAGTCAGCTCTGTGAATAAATCAATTCCTTTGTTTCATTCGTTCTTTCATATGTTTCAAAGCCAGATAATTTGTTTCTCTTTTAGAGTCTACCCCTCAAAAGCCAGAAATGGCAATTTTTGCCGCAAACGTATCTTACAGAGCATGATCCTCAGGCTAGCTGAATCTATCCCACTCTAACACTAAGCCTGAAGCAAGCTGTGAGGTTGGTGATAATCACATTATTAAAGTGGCTGGAAAGTCAAGCTAATAAAAGAATCAACAGTTAGGGCAAATAATGACCCAGAAGCTATGACAGAAAGGAGCAGTGGGAAGTTTCCACTTATATCTTTGTAGTAATTGGTATGGCAAGTAGACAAATATATCCATCAAAGGAGTACTCAAAGGGATATAAACAGTTTAAAGACAGATGCAAAAAATACTTAGCAGTTGTAAATATGAAACGTTTATAAAAGAAAGAACGCTTGGCTGAAATAAAATAAAAGCTGACAACCGATTCAAAACCTCGCCAGATAAATTGGTAATTATCTTTTTTTTTTTTTAATTTTAAATGCTATTCAACAGCTTAATGCAAGAAACTTTTTCTGTTTTTCCCTTTTCCACTGAAGTAAACCTTTTTAAACATGCATCCCTCTTTTTCTCTTTTGTCTTTTTCCAGGACTGATCCTTTACTCGAATAATGAAAGCATGAAATTCAAGGACCAGCAATGCTAAACTTATGGAGTAGTTTTCTATTCTTCTCCCCACACTTCCCTCCTCCCCCCAACAAGGATGAGAAAAACTAAGCATGGCCTTGAATTATGCTTTTTTTTTTTTAAATCAGTCACTGCCCTGAGATAGTGAACCAAAGCAGAGCTGATAACTGGGAGGTGACATCACAACTCAGTCCTCATGAACTGACATAAACACTTGGTATTCAGTTAACCTCAAAGATAAAGCACAACTCCCTTAACAGAAAGTTCTACTTAAGGCACTGTTTTTGAATGAATTATCTTCTATAAGTATCAAGCCGTAATTTAGGAATACTATAGTGTAACTCTTGCAACATAACATACTAGTCTTCTGTATTTTGTACACACAATTGCAAAACAGCATAAAGCTAGCATACACACCATGTGCTTACTTGTATTACATAAAGCATTCCAACACTTCAAAGAAGAAACATGTAAAAAACGTATTTAATTATTCTTGGCTATTCAACTGAGTTCTTCCAGGAGATACTGAGAAGTGTTTAATTTGATTTTTAAATTCTATTGTTCTGTAAAGAAGGAAGCCTAGCATCGCTCTTATTCTGTTTATGAAAGAGTTAAGCAGGTTCTCACTGAAATTCTTGATAAGCCAGCACTATTCACCTATCATCTCTCACTTGTGTAAGAGAAAATATAACTAGTCCTGTATTCGAAGTGCTACATAACGTAGCAGTAATTACATTTCACTACAACTTACATAATATTAGGAGACCGAAAAAATAACCCGAAGGAAGTAGCATTGGTGTGCATTCTCCTTTCACACCTGATCTGCATTCCTACTGCTCACATTCACTGCTTGGTGACATCCCTCAGGACATCCAAATTCCACTACATACAACTAACAATCCTTGTCCAGGAGACACCACTAAGATTACTATTACTTCCTGAAAAGGTTTAGAATAAACAAGTGAACTTTAAACAAAATAAAAGTTTCTCACAAACACTGCATTTTACCCGTTGATCTGCCCTGCCATTGTTTTCAAGTAGTTTGGAACCTGAAAGTGGAAATAAGGTGGTCTAGATGAACACAGTGTAATCCTGATACTATCACTCCTGTTGTCAATTCACAGAAACAGAGACCAGCCGAGATACTGAGCCAAACATAAACAAGCCTTAAGAGGATCCAAACATAGGCTGAGAGTACAATTGCAAATCCTGCAAGGCAGACTGACATGTGTCCACCTGCAGAACCCTCTTCCACAGGCACAGACCTGCCATCATGATTCCTATTTTCTCACCACTGGAGCAGTAAAAAAGGTTTCACTGGGGTACCATTACAGTTGAGGGTTTTTTTTCTTTTTTTTTTAACGGTGTATTTTTTTCTTTCATTTTTTCATACCAAGATGTGTCCTAAACTGGCAAATTGACAAAATAATAATAAAATACAATCGATTCCATGTTTCCCTTTGCCGCATTGTCTGAACTTGTACTAAGTCAGGTTCTTCGAAAAGGCTTTCCCTTGAAATTCTCTGTGCCCACTAGGCTCATCTTATTACTCTATTGCAATGCCCAAGTCTTCCCCTGGCCAGCTCCACAGGAAATAATAGAAAGAATATAGATATTTCATAAGATAGAGTAAAATCTTTGGTGCCTAAAAATATATCATAGTCCAGTAATTTCAAGACTGAATATATTCATTCACTGCTTATTTTTCAGGTTTTACAGTTGTTCATTTGGCTTCCGCTTATATGACCTCAGTTTTCCTTCATTCCCTAAGTAACATAGACATATTTATTTCCACATTCTGCAAATCATCACTATATATAAGATAATGTAGTATGCATTTTATTTATATTATATGTAATATACATATCGTATACAGTTTACATATTATGTATACTGTATATACTACGTATATTATATATATTAAATATTTTTAGATACGTGATTTTAAGAATCACACTGAATATAATACATAAAAAATTCTTTATGTATATATAAGTCTGTTATTCAATTACTACTAGAACTGTAAAAACTGTCAGCCTTCTATGATGGTTCTGAACCCTCTACGTCAAATTTACTTGAAAATAATTGCTCAATTATTGGGTAGTAGAATTAGCAGTGTTCAGAAATATAACTCTGATTTTCCACCATAGAAACAATGTAAAACAAAATGTTTTATGGGGTACTTTTGAAAAATACAAACGAAGATATTTTTAAAGACTGAGCTTAACAAGCCAAAGACTGTGTGTAGCAAATGAAATCCATGACAAAAGTAGGTTACAAAGTGACAGTTTCATAGTGATGCAAAATTAATCTTTGGTATATAATCAAAATACAGGGGATTTTAAAAGCTCATAAGATTCGGCAAATATTAAAACAAAATTAACACCTGAATATTTTATATATAGTTTCAAAATGAAATGCATCATTCTTTTATTAGCAGTCTAAGCAGGTAAAAGGAAAAAAAAGAAAAAACATTTTAATGTGGCAGTAGACTAAAACCTTTATTAATAATAAAATGCTATTTTGAGTTGTATGCTATTATAAGTCTGAAGAGCTGCTCCAAATCAGAGCTATTACAGTGTGCACTCCCAAGCCACTCTAAGAAAGATGAATCTACCTATTACCAGGTTAGGATAGCAGCTATTATTATGGCCCCTTGATTTCTTTCAAGTAGCTCCAATGGAATAAGCCACAAGTGAATAATAAAGATCTTATAATAGCCCTTAAGAATTCTTTTTAGGCTAGAAGGCACAGAAATGAACTCAGGAGAGTTAAAGAACTCTCATCTACTGATAAGGAAAATAATTAACCTGACTTAATGTATCTGAGTAGGTCTTATATAAATCAGACTTTTGTACTTCAAGAGCCAGACTAAAACCATATATCAGAAAAGTATGTAGATATTGTCTTATAAGTACACATGGAACATATCCAAAACCACAAAGGTCTGTAGGTCGTTTTGTGAAACATTCAATATATTCTACTGAAAAGGAGATGTGTGAAGTACTTACAGTGCTTAGTTTGCTTGAGGTAATAATGATTCTTCTCTCATGCAACATACTGGCATAAAGTTGCAGCATGTTGTTCACATCCACAGCAACAAAATACTCAGTGAGGTTTCTCTGTTTAAATAAATAAGATGTTAACAATATAGTGACAATGGTAGCTAAGAGGAACATGAACACACTGTATACCAAAAATTTTGACCAATTAATAGGTGGGGAAAAAAAGTATTAAAGAAATCTGTCGGCATTAAAGTACGTAAGCTCTAAAAACAATCAATTGAGTTTTAAAGCCAGTGATGATCTAACTGGTGCAAGTAATTATTTTGCTTATTTGATTATGCTTCCGAATTTAGATTTGCATACTTTACAAATCTGAAAAACTAAGAAACATGGTATATCAATACCAATGTATGCTATTAACTATAACTTCCAAACCCAGGAACAGATCCCCCAGCACCACAATAACTGTTCTGCCATAATTATGACAATAAAGCCACAATGTTTTGCCAGGCTGTCCCAAAGTGAGCACATTTTAGCCCATTTCAAGAATAGCAAAGCAGCTTGTTGGGAAGAAAAAAAACCCCAAAACAGCCAGAAGCTGTCATAGAAGGCTGTGAGTGTACCTCTGTAGGATTGAATGAAAAGCAAAGCAACGAGCACCTCTTATTCATAGGTCAGGTAATACAGAAGTGGGGGAAACAGGGAAAAAAAAGGGTGTTTGTCAGGCAGGTGGATCTCTGTGTGCCAGGTGAGCTTAACAGTGGCAGACTGATAGAGAAATACAGGTTCTGATTTAGTGAGAAGAGCCATCAGCAAAAATGCCTAGAAAAACAGCACATTTTCTTAACTGCTGGGGAATATGTACAAAAATATACCAATTTGTCTCAAAACATACAAAAGCTATATCTGATTTTTTAACTTCACACGTTCATTATCACACCTGCAACCAGAATCTCCACTGACCTCTCAGGAACAGCATAAACCTGAATGCTAACGCAGGAGCCCACCAGCGGCACATACCATCCCAAGGACAGGATCCTGAGCAGTGAAACTCAGCCTACACTAGATGTGGGGTCAGCACAGACAGCAAGGGCATTTAGCCCAAAAAGACAGTGAGTGCATGACAAAGGGGTGAAGGCCCGAGGACAGCACGTGCTCCTGAGCCACGGGGGGTGGAACATGGCTGCCACCAGCAGCATCTGAGGCTGGCGGACAGCCAAGGAACACAGTGTGGTCCAGAGCCACTGCTGCTGAGCAGCTGCTCTTCCAGCTCCTTGCAGGCCATAACTGGGGAAACCTAACCTGAAGGAAAGTCTGGATGGTGACCAGAAGGTTGCCCTCCTTTTTGGATACATTTCAATATTAAATAAAAAAGTTTATGAAAAGTAATGACAGAAGATCCAATGAATTCAACAGTTTTACATAAGTTCACAAAGGCATTATTAATTCAAAGACACGGAGCATGGAGTTACTCTTGGTCCATGCTCCTTAGATATTTGGAAACTAAAGTGAGAGCTTTAAGACCACAAATACAGCATTTAGTAATGGTCCTTCAAGCATTCCCATTAGCGGGTTGTCAGAGGCTGATGTGCAATGGTAATCTGAGTCCTACTTATCTAGGACAGCCTTTACAATTTAGTTGATAATGACATGCTGAGTCTGTACTGCAAAAGCCACGGTAAAAAAGTTTGCCATCCTGTAGAGAACAACATCTCTCTGGGAGACAGTCATGGTTATGTCTGCATTAGAGCTGAAAAGATACTGCTCCTGAAGTTTGTGAAACTTAGAGCAAAGAACAAGTCACTTTATTATTGACTTACTGTAACTATCTCAACTCCTACATATTCTACCCTCTGCCATTTTGATCAAACTGCAAGGTTGAGAATTTCATAAGCAGAGTAAAAAAAAAAAGTATAGAAAGGCCCCTTAACAATTACTTTTCATTTCTTCCCCCAGAATCAGTAGAGCACATGCACAGCAGCACCATTGCAAGAACTCAATCAGCCAGAGACTCAGAATGAAACCTCCCCTCATTTTCTTCAAGATGAGCATACTAAATACCTTCTAAGCTCCAAAGCTATGCTTTAGTAGGAGCCCAAATAATAAATTAGAACAGAAGATTTCTTACAAACAGCGGAATTCAATCTATAGGGTGAAACAGATGAAAATAAACATCTAAAATCTAATCCTTGTCCTGACCAAAGAGCCACCCCCACTATGGGCCCTCTCATCTCAATCCAGCAACTTTGTGAGGATTTCTGAGTCACTCCAAGGCCCCAGCATTTCCCCTGGGTCCCCTGTCACCAGCTCAGGACCAGGCTGCAGCCCTGCTAGGAGCACACTCCCTCTCCTCACAGGTTTGGGCTTCTCAGCCTGCTCTTTCGTGGCTGTTGCCTTGCCCCCCATCCCTCCCTGCACCCCAGGGATGGTATGTTTGTACTGCGGTGAGCCCACCACAGCTGCCAAAACATCTAACTTTCAGAAGAAAGTTGTCATGTGGAAGTGTAAAAATGCAAACCTATAAAGCTTTGTTCAATTCCAGATTTAATGCAGAACTGGAAAGCAGAAAGTTAGATAACAACCAATTAAATAGCTTCTATCTAAACACATCATAGAGGACATGATCTGACATTTTGCGTTTGCACTGCAGCACTATCAAGAATGTAGCTTCTACAGAACGAAAGCCTTCATTAAAAAATAACAATAATCATTTCTGGTGCACGGTTACCATCTAAATGCGAGCAGGTACAGTATGTTTTAGAAAGCCTGAAACAATGCCTTCTTACACAAGAATTAACTGCCTATCTTGATAGCTAAATTTGCAGCTTAGTGAAGCAGTGTTTAAAAGGCAGGTATTCAAACAATACTAGCTGCGTAAGTAGAATATGTTTTGCATATATAACCCCCATAAATGCAAACAAACAGAGTAATTATGAACAAAAGAAAGACAACAGTGCTTGGAAATGCCCTGTATAATGCTCTAACAATGCATGCAACAGTAACTTTACTAGCTAAAGGTTATAATAATAGACATCAATCATATTCTAAAAACAGTCACGGAAAAAAAATCTATTGGTAAAAGCAGAGTACAGCCCTACTCACAGAATGAGGCTTATACTTCTAAATTTCTTAAAAAGAAACTGTATACTTACACTTTCAGGGATTGTTGGCAATCCAGTTATATCAGGAGTAATGAAATACGAGTGCTAATCAATGGGAAAAAATAATAAATTATGTACACGGCAACTACAATTATTTTTTTTAATATCCAACATTTAGGATTTCCAGCCCCATCTTCATTTAAGCAAATACCCATGTTTCCAATAGGATTCTTACCATTACCAGACAAAGAACTAAGCAGAACACACGATGAAATCACAATTTCTGGCTTAGCACAGCACACAAACCAAACGAACAAAACACCATACTGCAGTTAAAATGAAATTAAGCCAGTTTTAAATGTTGTCTCATGTCAGAGTAGCATTCATAGGCTTCAGCATTGATTTTAAAGTTTCAAGCACAAAAATAAATTTTAAAGGACAAAATGTAAATTTAGAATGAGTAAAGAAAAATCATTTACACGAAAATTAATGAGAACAGAAATATTATTACTTAATTTACAGCCTTGTCTCTTTCCAAACATCTTTGAATCAAAAATGTGCTAACAGAAATCCAAGGTCTGACAGCTTGACATTCCACAATCATTTATGAAAAACATTCACAATTTTATAATCTTATGTTTGAGGGCATTTAGAAAGTAAATATAAAATGCACTAAACTGAAAACAGATGTAGTTTAAATTATTCTCCTTAATCCAGTGCTTTTAACAGTCAAATACAGATTTAACTCAGTAATTTTAAGATATTTTTGCGTAATGAGTCTAAATCTTGAAGGACAAAAAGCCTTGAAGTGCATATTAAATGTGATAATTATTTAATTTTTAGCTTTTGTTACTTTTTAAGTTTTCTTCATTTTTCTTAAGACGTCTGCTTTTATACAGTATATTTTTATTATTATTAGCAAAACAAAAACAGTTTTTAAGACAAAACTTAAAAAAGATACAACAAAACAAGAAGGAAGTCTCTAAGATATTTTGTCTTGTGTTCAAGCAAAAAAATATATTAATATTATATAATCTGCATAGAAAGTTCTTATTAAACCAGCTTGATACATTTAATAGAAAATATTCTCTACATATTAGGTCGTTTGGCAGTAGTTTAAAAAAAGAACAAAAAAACAAAAACCATCACTGGTTTAAAAACAGACATCGTTGCATTTGCACAATACATTTTTCAGGATATTGTTTTGCATCAACAGAAAAAAGTTAAGTCTTTTCTCTAGTGAGGAATAGGAGAATATTCAGGTTAATGCAACGCATTCTTAAAGAGTATGATGAGAAAATTGTTTTCCATATGTAACAAGGTTGCAGAAAATTTAACAACAGACTTTCTGATTAATGAATTTAGTAACTTGGAGTAATAATCATTCATAATTTATGAAGTAGTAATATTTCACTCACTGAACAGAAAAGGAAGTTAGAACTCTGAGAAGCAAAGACACATTACTGCACCCATTAAGAACCGTAAAGCAGCAAAAATGACATGGTATCCAGTCCTTGCACGTCTTTGCGAACTCCCTTAGGAAGATGTATACGACCTTGAAAGACATACTAAATTTATAGTTGCTGTCCTGTATAAAGTCTTCTGTAAAAAAGGAAAACTAGAAAACTAGAAAGTTTTGTTTAGTTGAAGAGTTTGATTTTGGTTATGCTCTGAAATTAGATTGGTTTAAACAGAATAGGTAGGTTAATACTGCTCTTTTAGGGTATAGACAATAGCAGAATTTCCAAAAGGATAAGTATAAATAAGCCTGAAATCAGAAGATATATCCCATAAGAAGTAATTACTGCTTTAATTACAACAGGTTTTAGATAGTGCCTTTTAAACTCACCGATACAAGGCAAGGCTGTTTTTTCAAAACTTGCTTACTTGCAAAAATCATCTCTTGGTTCTTATGCAATATGAGAGAAAGATTGAATTGATTTTTTAGCTTTTCAACCAATAAAGCAAAGATGATTCCAATGCTTCCCATGTCTAAAATACAATCTGAAAATATGCTTCATTCTCTATGTTTCATCCCCATCTGAGTTCAGTCTTGACTCAGCTAACTTTTCCAACAAAAGAAAAAGCACTTTCGTTGGCCCTCCATGGGTAAAATGGAAGTGATAGAAAGCTTAGGTTTCATAGAACCAATGATTACTCATCACAAATTTCAGCCATGGATTATTTGTTACTGGGACAGAGGTGTAAGAAGAGAACGTGGTCCTTAACTGGATCAAGGCATTTTGGTGTCCTACTTAACAAGGATTACTGTGAAATACCATGTATCTGGATACAAGCATAATTTAAGCGTGATTATATACTTATAATCGAAAGTACCATTGTGGCCTGCTATTTAAACCCCAATTCAACGCCTGTGAACCTTACTCTGCATATCTGAGTAAATGGGGAGATGAATCTTTTTAATTCTGCATCATGAAATTTGAACTAGACTCATCCTGGCACAATGAAAGGCAACCTCATGCTGTTAGTCTTACCATTATTTTTCAGACTAGCTACTTCTTAAGTCTATGACCACTGACAGTTCCACTCTAGCCTATTTACAATACACAAGAAGCCAGTAAGAGACACGGATATAAAAAGCTTGACACACAGAGTTAAAGTTGAAAGTGGCCATAAACATTTCCCTGCTCCCTGCAGCACTGAGCTTATCAAAATAGATGCCTGAAGATACAAAACACATTCTGATTCAAGGGAACCTACTCCATCCTGTTCTTCCCTGCCTGAACCCACAGTACTTGCTCAACTGTGCCTGCAGCCAAGCATTTGGCAAGCAGCCTGCATTTGGATAATCATTGTTCAGCTAAAAAGATAACAAAACTCTTTCATGGAACAAACTACTGGGAACAAGAGACAGCTGAGAAAAAAATAAATTCAAACGTCAACTAATATTGAAATAAAACCAGCAAGCATCAACTTAATTGCAAGCAATTTGTCATCCCAATGTTGCTGGTTGTATCCTCCACTCCAAGGTTCACCACAACATTCATTTTAAGATAGGAAAGCTCTGTACAAGATGAAACACAGCACTGACAGCAATAGACAGCAACACTTTCCAGGAAACAAAAGGAAAAAAAAATCTTAAAAATTTATTGATGTCCTACTGAAACACAGGAGGATTTTTAAAGGATATTACAAAGTGTTTTAGGGTTGCCAAATTAGAATTGGTTATAGTACTGCAGTTAGCAGTGGCAAAATATTATTTCTTATACAAGAGGGTACAACTATAGGCTGATAGAATGGAATATTATGTCATTCTGAAAAAATAATTTTAATTTCTGTTACTTACTGAAGAATTATGTACATTATAATGACAACAGCAAATAAACAATTAAACAAACATACATGTACATATACATACACACACAGCAAAGCAACAGAAAAAAAAAATCAAACCATAGCCTCCAAAACCAGCAATATGTTCCAGTGAAAAAGACGATGCAAGTCTGAAAGGCCTTCCAAACACAGTGGATTAGTATTGTTCAAAGAATAAAAATATTAGGGTTCTATAGACTATTGAAAAAAAGTATAACAATGAAAGTGAAATCTGAAAAAATAACCAATATGAAGGCAGCATTATTTTAAGGAGCAAGATTAACTGTGGGCAGTGGTTGTCTCTCTATTTCTGTATGCCCTCCTAAGAGGGCTAGATGTTTTTTCAGAATCTGCTCTTATTTTACTTGAAGTACAGGGCTCAATTCCAAAATAAATGGGTTAAAAATAACAGGAAATGTCACAAGCAAGGTCAAGATAAATAATTTAGCGAACCTTCAGTACATAAGGGAAGACTTTCTATCACTTCTTTCTGTGCCTTGCAAACTGATAGTCCAACTAAGATTTTATTTGCATACATTTACTTCTACGGAAGCTATGGACGTGAAAAATGGCTTTACATTTCATATGGCCTCTACAGGTGTATACAAACACATTTTCATATGCTTTTTCTGTTAACATCATCATGAATTGTTACAGCAACAAGTTTGATCTTTCTATGGCAAAACCAACTTGCCAAACTGAGAGCATCCAGTGCCACATCCCAAAGCGTCAGTGCACCAAGCATAGTGGCACAGACACATTCTTTCATCTCTATCTCCGCTGTAAGTTTTATGTAATGCAGAGCACTTTTCCCATCAGCTTTCCTAGAGCATTTTTGCATGATCAAGCAAATCTAGGAAAAAGGGGTAGGAAGATGGGAAAGCATACACAAACTTGTTTCCAGTTCTGTAAGTCTACCTACTCGGACATAAGAAGCAACAAAATAGAGTCAGTGTATCCTGATTCACAGTTGGAGAAACAAGAATTATCTACAACAAACAGCCAGAAGCACAAAAAAAGTTGTTCTAGCAATGCTAGATCCCACTGCAGTTTACTTTTTCATTCATAGAGCAAAAATCCAATTTCTGTTCCTTTTTGATTGAATTTAAGAGAGCTCCAGATAGAGACAAACTATTCTGCACAGGAAAAAAAAAAAAAGAAAGGTTAAAAAGATTGTCCAAGCCAGTTAATGATGGAAAGCAATATAGGTTTACTGTTTACAAAAGATTTTTTGTTTTTACCATAGTTAGCATTTTGTATTAGGCAATAAAGGTAGGAATAATAGAGAGAATACTTACCACACTTAAACTGACTAAAGCGTTTGCCTTTGGCACAGGATGGCTATACAACGATTTTAACAAATCATTCGAGTCATCTTCCTATAGGGAATATTTTTAAAAGCAATTAATTATTACATAAAAAAAGAATTATTACAATTTACTACATGGCACACAATTTATATATATATATATGTATATATTTAATGAGAAAGACAATTGCAATTTGCCATGAAGTATTTAAATACGAAGTATTAAAGTCAGGCCAAATTTATTTATTTATGTAAGTAAAAGTCTTATATTTTCCCCATATACTCCATAAATTAATTACATTATTTGCAACTGAAAACAGCATGAAAATGGTTATTTATGCTGTACACCTTGGGTATCACCTTCCTAAAACACTTGGCCGTGATATTCACCTTCTGAAAGCTTTGTTAAATAAGCAGCTATGCTTGACTTGTACACTCTTGGTCACAGAGTGCCTGGGAAAGGGAGACAGCAATGTTCCTCTAACAGCCTCCCCAGCAATGTATATGGCATGAGGCAGTACAATAACATACATATTCCATACACTGCTAAAACTTTCTGATCATCAAAACAGATTCCTCAGTATGCAGCACAACAAGCTTAATCTGGCATCTTAAAGTGACTGTACAATGCGAAAACTAACAAACAGTAAGCAGAGGAGAAAACGAATCCTACCTTCCTACTCTTATTAAGGTCAAATATAACCTTAATAATTTTACTGCTATAGTGAAATAAGAGCTCATTTTAAAGATTCAGAGTACTAGTGATGAGACTACAAATACAGAGTACACTTAACATACAGTTAACTAACTCAACACCTAGCTTTCCTACTGCTTATATTTATTACATGAAGTATCATCATGTAGTCCATTTACTATTGCACATAATAACTGCAACTATAGTTTGTATATTCTTGAAACATCAGCTTTTCCAGTCTGCAACATACGGCCATCCATTGATGCCTTTTCTTTTTTAAATTTCCATCTAGTAGTCTAATATAGTTAAAGCAGAAAGATATGGCTTCAATGTTCTCCATAAAGACAGATGCCAGTATTTCCTTCCCTGCATAATCCTGGAATATGTCTAATTGCTCATGAATATGCAAACTAAACTATCATGATTCTTCACCAAATGTTGCAAGCAATTTTGTCTTGCTAGTTGAGATGACAGAATTACGAGAGGTAGTTTTTAGTTAATGTGAAGGGTGAAACAGTACATCATATTTTATGCAGTTCTGAAAAAAAAAGTGTTTCTAACTGATAATCAGATAGTTCCAGAAATCTACAGTTTACAATCAATGCATCATAGAGTTCTCCAGTGATGTAACACTTTGCTCACACTTCACCCAGGAACTGTTTATACCAAGACTGACACTTCAGAAAGGTAGATTCTCAGCAGCTTTCTAAGATTAACATGATATTCAAGTGATAGCGGTGGCCCTACATTTGCATTGATTGAATTCCAGTACAACAAATTTAATGACTTTCTTCTTAATTTTACTAAAAAAAAAATTAAAGAGGGTAGAATCACTTCAAAGCACTTGAGTAGCGACCATTATTTCAAGGAAAATCTTTTACACAAAGAAACAGAATATGTAAAATGTAAAATTACCTGTTCTTTAGCCAAATAATCTGCCAGGGTATTTAAGAGCTTATAGTATACTTCAAACCAGGGTAGGTAACTAAAGAAGGAGAGGAAAAAAAGAAAACTGAATAAGATACAAGTGCATTTTTCTACTGTTTATGAAATACTGCCATATTAAACTGACCAGAACATTTTTATATTTCTACATATAAATAAAACGCTTATAAAACTGTTCCTCACAAATTTCAGTTTGATGGTAAATCAATGATAAGTTGTATCAAAGCTCTATTTCTTTACACTGTATCTACTAACAATACCTATTTGTAAGGCTTTGGTTTTGCTTTATTTATTACAAAGCCGAAATCTCAGTACTTCAGATCCATTATGTATACCAATTCACTTTACACAGTAAGGTGGAACCCTACTTGAAGTCCCATGCACATGTAGATAAGCTTAATATTTTTGCTTCTCATTATTCCAAATGCACCAGAAAAATCACTTTAAGCACTGTCAAACAGCTTTAAGTCACGTTCCCATAGTCTTTTAACGTTACAGCTTTCAGTAGCTGTGTTGGCAATTTTACTTGCCATTTTGATATTCTACACTCTGCGGTGCCTGGGCAAACTGCCACAACGGCTGCTTTCCTGAAGCCTGAAAACCTTTTACCTGGGCAGAGCCAGTACCCATATCTAACAAGCTGTGCACTGCTGTAGAATAGCACAGATGTCACATATATGCAAGAATACTGGTCTCTTTCTAGTCATTTCTAAAGTCATTTCTATACAGAAGTACTTACTAAAAACAGCTGAGCACTGACCAACATTATAAGCACACAACACACTAACACATATTTCAAAAGCTCCTAACAAAAGTCTGCGACCCATATTTGTGCAATATTCTCAACCAGTTAAATAGAATCCAAGATAAATGTGACATAACTGAAGGGTACGAGAAAAGAAGCACAAACACAGAAACATAGTGTCATTATTTCCTTTTTTTCTTTCGGTCATCTATTTACAGAATAGTTACCTTTAGCTCTGATATCGTCAGAGCTTTCCGTGCTCACTATTTAAGCTTATGACACAGATGTAATGTCTGGTAAAGTACATATTACAAGTATAAGTTGTATTTATTTAGAACTTATTTATAAAATTACATACCTTCTCTTGTTTCTTTTCTAGAATTTTATCACAAAAAAAGACATTACTAAAATGACAAGTATGATTAATATTAGTTGTTCATATTTTGATAGGGACAGGAGAGGAAGTAAAGACTGAGACATTTTTATTTCATTTTATACCTATGCTTTCCCTAACAGGGAAGCAGAAGCCGCTAGTGGAAATCTTGGTTGGTTCAGAAGCCAAGGCTACTTTTGCCCAGCGAGCAGAGCAAGAGGTTACATTTCCTTTGCAATACCTCTGTTCTCAGTAAGTAGCTGGTAAGGCTTTAGAAATAGACTCCAGTTCTCAGGGTGAAGAAAAAGTGTACACAATTACACCTCCATAGAGCCACTCACTGCTTCTGGGCCTGAACGCTGCACACCCCTGTAAAACACTCACTGCAGCAGTTCCTAAACCTACTGGTCTTGGACTTTTATTCCATTCGGAACTTCTGTCCCATAACCTTCTGAAATCACATTACCGTCATTCTGGACAGGAAAACAAAACTGCTGGGCACAATCTCCAGGGGGCCTGCAGACATTGCAGCCACCAAAGAAGCTCTGCCAGCCTCCAGCTGCAGCAGAGGTCAGAGCACGGCTCAACCATTTCATCCAAGTCAAGCTACAAGGTGCAAACTGCAAAATACTCTTATAAGCCTGGACACAGGAGTAGTCTGCAACATTTAAAGCCCTTCCAGTGTTTTGCCATCATCTCAGCAGTAGCAGGCTACATCACCCAAGCATATTATTTTTTGCTGTAGAATATTCTAAAATCTTGTCTGATCATTTGTTTTTCATAATGAACATTTATGAACAGCATGCTATAAGTGTTCCTACTTCAATAAAATATTAACAATATTTCTCTCATATCTATGATCTCAGCTCCCCTCTCATAGTGAAAACCAAAATTTAATTTAATTTTTGAATATACACGAGGTAAAATTCATTATTTAAAATTAATGAACCCAAGCGCAAAGCCAGGGAAGATTTTTCTTTCACAGGGTAAGGCATGTTGACCAGATTGCTCTTACATGAGCTTGCTTGCTTTGCAAGATGAGGTTGATGATGCACAACCCGTCTATGCGTAACAAAACCACACATAAACATGTTGTAAAAACAGACTATTTGAACATAGTTTAAAAATGTCAGCTTCCTTCTGAGCTGAAAAACTGGATAAAGAATTGCTTTAAACCTTTAAGCACCATAGACACAAGGTTAATCTAATTTCAGCATGCTACTTGAACCTAAAAAATTAAGACAAATCAAAACATCTGCGGCACGAAAGTGATATGTAGGTTCTTAAATAATGAGACCATCATTGGTTTCTCATTTTTCTTTAATTGTACACACTGCCTTTGCAGACTGCATGTTACAACCAATACTCCTCGGAGAAACAAACAAAGGAGACAAACACACAACCTCCTATTCCCATAAAGTTGCCACAAGAGATTCTTCGCACAGTAAAGAAGAATATCAAAACACATACAAGACTGTTTTTAAAGATATGTATTTCCTGTTTTAGAATACAGTGGTCTTAAAGAGTACAGCCACTGCCTGTCATGAAAACACAAGCACAAGATATTTCACGGCTAATTAGAAACATACTTAGCATTTTCTTTTAATCCAAATGAGCCACAAGGCAGGAGCTCAGACGTTATTCAAAGTCGTGCATAACCCTTGTTGCAGTAAGTAGACTTCCACCTCACTTGTGCTTCTGCTATAGCTCTGATAAAACTTTTACATTCATGAGTCAAAGGTTAAATAAAGGAAAGGAAATGTTTTCTGTCAAATAGTCAGGTAACCACTAACAGTCCTGAACTATCAGCAGGAATCTAACTTCTAGTAATCAAATAAAACTAAGGAAACTGCCTTTCCGTAGCTAAATGTCTAATGTCTAGGGGCTACTTTTCTGTCTGGAAAATTGACACAAAATGTGTAAAATTGAAACATTCTGCTTCTAAGGGATTTGCCTAAAGGAAGAGAGAGAAAGCTTCAAGCATGGCCTTAACTGAAGAACTACAAAGACTTACCACATAAACCTGTCTTCCTTATTATAGCATTTCATTTGGAAACGTAGGTGACAATTTTACAGTCATAAAATTAATGAAATCTAAGACTGAAAATTTTAATGATGCATTTTGCATTTCCTAGATACATAAGGTCAACCTCGCATTCCATCACAGTTTCAAGATTTTTAACAACACAAAGTTCAGTCAAATTATTCGAACTTCATATTAAAACCATCCAGGTAATTCAAAAAAAGTTTAATGTAAACTCAAAGCATTATTCCTACTACAAACAGCAGAGATGTATAGAAACAATACTCAAACGAATTAAGTCTCCTTCTATTATTCCAAAGTGAACATTAACATTTCTATTGTACCACTTCAATTCTGAGCTGCCAAAATTGTTACTTAAATTAACATACAGAAAATTGAACTAGAAGAAAAGATCCAGTATAGTACATGAGAACAAAAATAGGTTACAATACTCCTCCTGTGGTACCCGGGTTTTTAGGGGCTACATGAGCTCAATGGTTTGTGGAGAAGGAAGTGACACAGCAGGACTCACACCTAGAGCTTCACACAAAGTAGCCTTGTCATTTAAAAATAGAGAAAAACAAGAAAAAGAATTGCAAAGGGATCGCACTGCATTTCTGAAAAACTATCCAAGATTTGCTCTCTCCTCTTACTATGATTTTGCACTCATTTGGACATTGAATTTGGCAAATGCAGTCAAATCCCGCATGATCACTTTAGACCACACTGTAGCACGAGTAAGTTCTTCAGATGAAAACACCTGGGATTGCGACATCGGGTGTAATTATTTCACTGTATTAGCGTTTACAGAGAATTTGTACAAAACATTCTGACCTTGGAGAGAATTCTGTTCTCATTCTGTGTATGTAAGATATACAAAACCACGAAACATCTAGAGGATTTTTCTATGTACAACCCGAGTGTATTTTGTGCTTTAAATTCTCCAGTTTAACACTGCACTACATGCCTGAAAATTCAAAGATGATTTCCTTTAATTAGCATTTCAGATAAGAGTAAAAGAAAAGAATGAATTATAGAGAGATAAGCTACAAGACCTAATCTCATAAGCAGCTTTACACTGGTTGTGTGAAGTTTAAGGATGAGTAGACTTTTCTTCACGTTTCAGTTCAAAACCCAGTACTTTGTCAGTCTGGCAAAGGTTAACACTGAACTGATACCACCCACAAAAGATATTCACAAGATGGAAGCTGTATTCTATTCTCATCAGCCTACCCAAATTTTTATAGAATTTCATTCTCATCACTGTGATTGGCTTGTTCCTGCTCTTCCTTTCAGATGTTTTTACTTAGATTTTAGTTATCTACTACTATTTCATTCAGTTAAGTCTTTTATACTCGACAGTCACTAGTCTGTGTTAAGTCTCAGCCTGCAGGCTGAATGTGGTCCTCTTCTTAGCGGAGTTACACAAGTATGTGCATATGTAGACGTGCAGTAGTTAGACATGGCATTTCTGTAAGCCCGCATTTGTGTGTTTATATATAATTAATAGTTATGGAGCTTATATCTGTGTATAATTATATATCTGACAGACACATGTAGTTTGAACTGTTCGTACAAGCTGTTCATCTAGTGGTTGGCAACCCTGCACTCAGCAGGGGTGTTGAAACTAGATGATCTTTGAGGTCCTTTTCAACCCAGGCCATTCTATGATTCCACGATACAGAAGTGTGTTTATGTGTATATATGTAGTGAATGTACTTGATGGTATTTTGAAATGTGGAAGAAAAGAAAGCAACTGTGCACATGCGTACAAAATCTTTATCCATAAAGACAGCAACCCTTCATTAAAATGTCTTCCATATTGGTTAGCTTAAGATAAACAAATATGAACAAGGGAGAGACAGAATAAATGCCTATAGAAATCTGCTAGTGGGTCTTCTTTCATTTGGTCATTCCTAATGAATCTTGGATTCAGAGCAGAAACCAGACCAGATATGAAAACACTTTAATGAAAACATCGATGCATTCTTTCTATCCAAGCTATGCACTATTTCAAACTAACATATAAACTAGAGAGAAAAGGGCTACCAACCTAGAAGTACAATTCCATGCAGATAATGCTGTTATGCATTCAGTGAGGGATTGTAAATTTGAAATTGTCACCATAAAAGCAATACAGGCAATGTTTTGATTATGGTTTGGTGAAAAATTATAGCTTGCCACTTTTCATTTACCTAGTTATTCCTGTCAAGTAACAGACCATTGGCTAACCTTTAACGAATGTATGTCTCTGTGGAAATGTTAATAGAAATATCTTAGTTTACACCAGCTGAGAACGTGCATCTTTTGCTTTGCAGTACTATACGCAGTACTTAAACATGCATACTTGAGTACGTGTTATTGATTAAGCATTTGTTACTGCAGCATTAGAAGCTAGACAGGCAGCATTAGGAGTAAGAATAATAAATTTTGTTTCTAGCTTGATGGAGGAAGAAAAAATTAACTCAGAAAAAACGAGCTAAAAGCATATGCATACATTCTCTATGGTCCTTAACAAAACATATCAACAAAAGATATCACAGCAAAAAGGGCTAAGTATTATATCCTCCAACATCCTGAACTAAATCTTTATGCAGTATTATTACAGAAATATTATTGGCATCACAGAGAGACAACTAATATCCAAGAGAATCTTCTTCCATTTGCCACAGAATACCACTGCACAAGCTCTCAACAATAGCTTGGAATCTGCTTAAAACCCTGGATGTCAGGAGGATCCCAAACAAGATGCCCCCATTTCCTCCATAGATCTTACATGCTGCTAGGCTATTACTTGAACTGGCAATTTTGCCTTATAATAAAGCACAATACAAAAAGGCTTTAGCTAAACTTATTTTTCCGCCTTCATTACTAAACCTATTATTTTACAGGAGAATAAAGAAAAACCAGAAAGAAAAACAAAGTATTTAACTGAAGCCAATTTTTTTTTTTTTTTTTTTAATCTTCAGTGTCGGTTCTGCACCACGGTGGCATGCTGTACACTGATGATTAATCTCACTCTGGAGTTTCTTACAAGACAAAGATGGAAGACATCTGAAAATCATGCTTCCAAGTACAGGAATACAGAATAGTGGATTTCATCATTAAGTTGACTGGATACTTGTCAAAGATTTCATTAGAAATAAAAAATATCCATGCAACGCTCAAAGCCTGTAAAAGCTACTTTGTAAAGTTCTCATGTTACCCAAATTGAAACCATCGGATGGGACTTGGGACCAGTTTTCATCTGAAATCAATGGTAGCACCATTGTACAGAAATGGTGTACTAACAACAGTAAATATTCATTGTTAATAACTGACGATAACAAAATATTAACAGATTTCAAGAGATATTATATTTTTTCTACATTCACTTCTCAATTTTTCATATGCAGCTTACCTCAGAATACAGAGGCAGACTTTGCCTCCTGACGTCAAACGGCAAAATCCAAACCGCTGCTTACTTTCAATGTCGGTGAGAACAAAGGTAAAATGCTGTCCTACTTGGTTTTGGGACACCCTGAAAAATAAGATACAGAGCATAAGAACACCAAATGATGAAAAATACTCGCATAAAAGTCACTGGTCTCCAGCATTTTCACACTCAAACCTCACCGTATTTCCTCTCAAACTACCCTTTTCTTCCCTCCTTCTCTCCAGGCTGCCTCCTTCACTCCACCTCCCTTGAGCACTGAAGAGCCCCATTCCCTCATTCATCCATGCCTCCTGCTGCCATCTTTGCACCACACAGACCTGGCCACCTGCACCTCAGTGAGCCCACACCTCAAGGCCTTGTGCATGTCAGACCCCCACAACACAGAAAAGAAGGTAAAGGAGTTACAGAAAGCACAGAGCAGGGAAGGTAAGGATGAGGGGAGGCAGCTGCTGAATTACAAGGAGAGACTTAAAAAGGTTGGACTTCAGTTTGGGGAGGAAAAGACCAAGAGGGAATATAATTAATATTACAAGATCACAGAGACAGTGGGAAGATAATTGCTTCATACAACAAAGCATATATTGCAAGCTCTAAAACTGGTCTGGTCAAACTTTGGTGATTTTCATAGAAATCATGAAATGCATTCAATGTAAGCGTTTCAGAACACAAACTGCATCTTAACTTTACTCACAGAAATACATATTGCACTTTCTCAACAACTTCCAGTGAAAATTGGCTTTAGGTAGACTCAGCATTTTCAACTGGGACAGGTAATGTATGGTATAGACAGAAGTGAATTAAAGCAAAGTTTTAATGGGCAGCGTAGGGAGATCTGAAAAGGTAACATGCAGCTGTTCTGCCAGTAATTCTGCTGTCCTCTTATTTTCTCATTCTTGCATCATCTTCTTCAGCAGAATACCTAAGCACCTGCTAGTGAGTGATATGGTTAACATATGTCATCTGTGGCTGAGAAAGTATTCCTGCAGAAGCTGAGAACCATCTTTCATCTCCCACTAACCACACTTTTTTTTCCCCATTTGTCCCCTGCAATATGTCTATCTTTATAAAACCTCCACCAAAACACAACACAAAAATTTTCCCATGGGAAGGAAAACAAGTAGGAGATCAAAGGCATGAAGAAGTTATAATGGGACACATGCAAATGCTTAATACGTGATGAAAACAGCTTAAAGATTAGCCAAGTGATGCTACTGCCCAGACTCTACAATATCCCACTCATTTCCATTTGGTCCCATCCCTTCTGAGTACAGCAACTAGCCTGAAATAAAAGCCTGTGCTGAGTATAAATAACAGGACAATATATCTTTAGTCCATTAACGATCATTAGAAATCCGTGATCATTAATGGACTTTCTCATTCTTAAAAGTTAGGTTTTTAAGCTCAATTCATTACAAGTATTTTCCTCAATTATCTTCAGTAAATTGGAGCAACGTAGTACACTCTTCACTCTTAGTAAATGCTTGATGTCTTTCACTCACATTTAATTTTTTCAGGTTCTTTTGGATAACTAGGATGCTGCCTGTGTATTACAGCTGACACAACAGTGCCATCAATGACAGTATGTCATTACTCCCCTGCCAATGATGCAGTTTTCTATCCAAGCCTCTGCACTGCTCTCAGGAATAAAGAGGCAAATCTTCCTCGAAACCCTCAGGTCAGGGCACTGCGGGGTGTTGCCAAGTCCCCCAGCAGCAGCACTGCCAGCACCCTGTGCTCTGCCCAGGCTACGGTCCTTCACCCAAACAGGTGATCAGTGATTTACAAAAGCTGCTCTTAATAAATGCCCAACTATGCAGTCTTTGCTGTTTGTGTACTGCGTACACGTATGCCGGATGACTCTGCTCCACTGCTGCTTAGAAACAATTCCACAGCCCAAAGAATCTGACAACAGTAAGGAGCCTTTCTTTTCATTTATCTCCTCCCTTCCCAACTGTGGAATAAGACAAAGGAGAATATACTGTACTGCAATTTAAGCATATGTAAAAATGTCATTGCACGAGACCAAATAAGATTTAAATTCTGAGAATCTATTAAAAATAGCTCAGGCAAGTTATGGCAGTCTAGCAGGAGGCAATCCCCATGCCATCTCACCACCTCCAACTTTCCCTTCGCTTCCTCAAGAGACACTACGCTACATTTTCACAGTCAGTGTGAGAACAGCCCAGCTTGAAAGCTGCATCCTGCAGCCTTCAGGAGGAGCTGCAAGCAGCATTTTCTGGATGCTCAAGCTGAGAAAAACTCCAAGGCTGAATCTCCACAAACAATCCAGAAGTTTGCATTTGATCCCACTTGCTTCAGAAGAACAGCTAACAAAAGCCAGCGACCAACCATCATCAGCACCTTTTCTGATCAGTTTCAAATACTGAATTAATTCTAGGTTGCTAATTTGAGAGCTCTATGCAGGACCTGGGGGTGGCAAGGATGCCTGCTTTTTTGCCCCTCTTCAGCAGAATTGAAACTGACTGTGCGCAAACCTTAGAAAAACAAGCTAACGATGGCTGATATTTCCATACACTGATAGATAGCCCCAATGTATAAACTCAACACAAAACTTTCAAGAAGCGCTGGCACTATAGTTTTAATATACCTGTTGCGTATATTTATGTGGACAGGTTTTGGCTATGACAACTGGGGCTTGTGCCTCTGAAGCCAAGTCTTGACTTTGGCCCCACTACCAAACCACAGCAAAATGCCTCTACCAGTTTTCCTTAACATGAAAATCAACATAGGTAAAATGCAATTATTACCTACCAGGATTTTCTAACCAAAGTGTTATCTGTACTTTCTAATGGAGCACAGGATTACTGACTGAACTTCAGAACACCTTTTGCAGAACTCAGGCCTGTGGGTTACTTCAAAACGACTGACCTGCTCACTTGCAGGGAGACAGCATAGGCAAGCTGCCTCAAACTGTCGCTGACCTCCTCCTCCCTCATTCCTGTGTCTTGATTTTTTTTTTTCCCCTTCCTTTCAGCTCCTGCATGGCCTGCTTACATTTAATCTTAGTTTAACAACAATAAATCACCAATAGCAAAGAATGTGTGTAAAAACACTTATTAACTCTGCAGACTACAATGGGCTCTTTCAAGGCTATTACAGTTTACTATATGAATAAAAGTAGTTTTGAAAATTTTCTAATATCTGCAGAATACAGAAAAGGCTCTTTGGTACACACAGAGCAGGTAAAGAGCTGTTTTAAAGATTGCTGTTTACACTATAGCCATTGTGCAGGCTGAATTTTAAGGCTGCCTTGAGAGAGCTGATTAAGGCAGGAATTAAATCTCTTCCAATGAAAAACTAGATGTCTAACCATCACATTTACCCCTAATTCTCAATTTAACTTGGAAGACGAGAAATTTTATCTGCTTAGGAAACAAAGTATGTTTGATATGTGCCATCCTTCAAATTTTGGAATTTCTAAAGGGCTCTGAATTTCAGAGAGATTTTGTTGTTTCAAAACAATGGAAAACCATGCATGGGGAAAAGATTTTAATAAATTATTTTTTAAACAAAACAAAGTTAGCAGTGTCATTAATTTTAAGGTGTCGTGCACATATGCTTGACCAGCCAATGAAGCCCAATTCTTACCCAACTCATTAATTCAGCTTACTCAGTTCCTGCTTACAGGCAGCTGCTACTGTAAACTGAAAATTTTAAGTGTATTTTGTCTCCAAATCTAACACTGAAAAGTAAACCACACCAGACATTGACCCTAATTCTCCCCAAATCAGAGAAAAGATTAGAGATAGATTCAAGATGGAATTGATGTCAAGGTGGAGGTACCAGCTGATGGAGAGGAGTGGGGACTCAGCAACTCCAGGTTGAGCCATCTTCTTCCACTGATTACTATCCCCAACAGGCAACCATTGTTTCCACGCTCACTCTGTGATCCATGATCCACCACTTGGGTTCCTCCTGTAGTTACTCAGATTTTTCTCATATGCCTACATTTTATATTATATACACATGCATAATACAATGAGATCATGAGTGGAAAGAACTCAGTTGTACAAAATTACTACTTTATTTCAGAGTTTGTAACTCATCCTACAAATTGACCAGAATGACTGAAGCTCTCAGGAAATGTTATAGATTTATCTTTATCTATACAGCTTGAAATGTATTAAATATATTCTTAGCTATGTACTTTCTATTCTCATCTATTTTCAAAGTAAAAATTTTTGTGTAAGCCACAAATCCAATCATCTCCACAGCCAGAGACTGCTACTCAAAACACCAACAGAAATGGTTTAGCCAGGAACAGGACACTGAAAGTGATATCATTTCTGCTGTCATTACTCATTGACTGTAATAGTTTGTGAGCTAAATAGTAGGCACAGTAGTTCACATACTGGAGCAACATTCTACAGCTAATGAGAAATCTTCCTACAGCATGTGCAGCAGAGCCACTTTTTACGCTCTGCAACATAGCCCTTCCCATGCGATTGGGTGGGCACCGTAGGTGAAATCAATAAGGCTCTTAACATCATCTCCATGCTAAAAAGGCACACGTGCTGTACACACAATAGAAGAAATACAACCTGAAGGGGAAAAACCGAAGAGCAGAACGGGAGAGCAAAAGTATTTATGGAGGAGGGGACAAAGGAGAAGAGATTCAAAGTGCAGAAAAAGTGAGGAGTCAAGCAGTGACATAGTGCAATTTAGGACTAATTTTGAGTTGTGACCGAAAAGAACAAGAACATCTGCATCCTCACTCAATCATCCAGCAAAACAACCAACATAGCTAGAGAGTGAGGTGTGGGGGAAGGAAGTGAAGAAAATCATGTAGAGTTTGCATGAAGGTTGCAAGGAACAAGACAGAAGATGAGGTTTTTCTCTGACACATAAAAATTAGCTTAACAAATATTGGAAGGAAAAGAAAAATCTCTACATTCCTTAATGGCACAATCCTCCTATTTCATATGAAGAGAAACAGAGAAAGCAATTCCATAGCAGACAAAAAGAGAGCTTATTCATAACTATCTACAAACGAACAGTTAAAAAGGTATACAAGGTATATAAAAATGTTAATTAAGACTAAAATAATTTAGTTGCAAAAAAGATGTAGGTTCTTAGGATAAATGCTCAAGAACTTCTATGACAGAATTCATTTCTTAATCCCCTTCAACATAAAATGTAAGCTATCCTGGGTAGTAACAAAATTATGTGTTTGCTATCCATTTTCATATATATATTGATATATATATAGGTATATATATCAATTTTCATATATATATATATGTATGTATAAAACTTTAAGTTTACGTAATGGTCATCACACCATTCATTGTGCTTTTTTGGCTTGACTTACAGGTTAAATTTAATGGGAGTTACCTACAGATTTTAATCACCATTGACAGTATCTCATTTTGATAATTAGAACAAATAGCGTACAGCTACTCAGTATACCCAAACAAAAGATCAAGTCAGTATTTCTGGTGAGATCATGTAAGCAGTATCACATAGAATCAAATCTAGGTCTTAGTCCACAATCATTGCAGCATAGTGAACAGAACAAAATCAAACAAATTCTCACTTAATCCACTTATCAATTCATTCACTAATTAACTACAGGTGAGGTGGAGGAAAGTGGAGGATGATGGACTTACCACTGTGCTTTGACAGGGCTTTAACTTCGTTATTTTCATAATTTAATGAACACAGATTTACTACTTAAATGAGTTTTATTTATCTATTTAATAAAAGGGACACTGTTGCCTGAAACTCTGCTGCATGCAAGAAAGCCCAGAAGCAATCTATAGAACAAAGGCATCGTTTTTTCATTCCAGGTATCTTGATCAGTAGCATCAGTGGAAATTCCACTTCTGCTCTGATAATTCCTACCTCTTACAAGGATCAGACAGTGCTCTCAGTGGTTTATATACAGATAGTTCACACAATACAGTTTGAGAAACTGTGTTCCCTAAAGTACAATGTGCACAATCTGTGAAATAGAAACTTGGCTTTTCACTTCAATGAAAGCTTTCTGTGCAGAACTTGCCATCGAAACTGGCTGTAAAATACTTAGGGGCACTCAGTAAACGGTCTGTGGTGGTCCTCTCGACAAGAAAATAAACAAATATTGAGGAGACAAGTGAAAAGCGTTTATGGCTAGACAAAAACTTGGTGTTTGTCACATCTACAACATTCTTTAAAAAAATTAAAACAAAACAAACATGAAAAGGAGTTATAGCAACATATTTCTCACCACTCGCCTGTATCAGTCCCATACTTTTCAAAAAAAAAAAAACTCTGGGAAAACAGAAGACAACTATACAGTTTCTGTTTTGTTTCTTTGTTTTAAAGTGGTAACATGTCTTTACTGTGGAAAATGCCTGAGCTGAGTAGTTTAAACACCGCACAGCCATAAGTTGTTCTCACATACAGTTGCTAGTAAGGAGCAGCACACCCTTATACATGGGCTTCCGGTACTTCTGTCTCTTTGCCCAGGACAGCTCTGCCCACCTCCCGGCCCGTGCTCCTTCACTCTCCATGACCCCACGCTGCCTCTGCTCCCCCACCAGTCCCTACAGCCCAGCTCCCAGCCCCAGCCAAGCAGGAGCCGCCCATGCAGCAGCTGGCTTCAGAAGCAGCCGTGTGCAGGCTGAGCAGTCAGCGGTCAGATGGAACACACAGCTCCTCAACAGTGCATCTCAGCTTCCAAGAATTGCCCCAGCTTCTGTCCAACTGCCAAGCTCTGTGGATTTTGTAGAAATTTCCTGTCTGTGAGAGCACTGCTCTTCAGTCAAATACAGAGGTCAAAAAGTACGTTGGGTCAGGGGGACAAAGGGCGTGCAAACAACAAACATCCCATAACTTCCATCACTTTTTCCCCCATCATTTGGATACTAAGTTAAAACAAAGTAGTATATTCCCACTTTCAGCTTTCTGATTAAGTTTATCAGCCTCATATAAGCAACTAAGTGCCTTCTGAATGGACAGAAGCAGTCAACACAAAAGTAGTCATTTGAAAATAATTATTTGCTGCCACTGATGGTGTTCTTGCCACTGGATGGCAGCAGCAGAACCTCACCTTTTTCTGTTATCCTCAATTTTAATTTCCATTATTCATCTTTATTATCAGTTTTAAACAGAATTCTGCATACATCTCAAGCACATTAAGGACTTCAGTGCTTTACAGCCAACATGAACAACAGTACTACTTAAGTCATCAAAACAGCCTAAAGGGCAGCGAGCACAACCAGTTCAAAATGCAAACAACTAACTAATCTGTAAATGGCTGAACAAACATGGCTTACTTCAGAGAAGTTGTGTTTATGACAGTCTGTATTTGCCACGTTTCCCTGCAAAGCCTCCGTCCCTGCCTCACACCACGCTACTGTCACTGCGCTGCCAGCCGCTGCTGCGGGGCTCTCGCACACAGCGATGCCAACGCTGCCCTGAAGCCGGCTCAGCCTGCACGCTACCGCCTGCATCTTCCATTCCTTATGCAAATTACGCTTTTAACTCAATCTTGGCTGATTTGGACAATGTGAGTTTTAGAAACTGAGTGTGATTGATTAAATTAATTACCATTAATCATTTTGACAAGCTCAAATAAATATTTTAATTGATAAAAATGTTTTACATGAACCATTTAAATTATTGCATCATTACATGGATGCCACACCGTAACGGATACCAGAAAGGTAAGAGCTAATTAATTATAAATAATAATCTTAATTCTACTCAGAAAAATCAACTGCGTATTCAGTTACTTTCACGCAATTCAAGTCTTAATTTCTTTACTCTCAAACAACACATTTTCAGTGCCGGTCAGTGACTATTTATATCCCAGTGCCCATAACATTTTTTATGTTGCTTGCTGCTTGAACAAAACTGTATTATATGCTGAAATTAATGTGGATGCTGTTTACAATCATACAGGACAAAATCAAGAGGCAGGATATTGCTCTATCCTGAAAGGCATACCCTGAAAATTCTGGAAAAGTTGCGTTTTGCTGTGATGCTCTTCTCATCCACGGGTTCACACTTCTGTACTATGTTTTTTCTTGTTCTTTAAAAATTTCCTCGTTATCATACTAAATATCATTTCATATTAAAAATATTTAAATAAACAATAACTGTGCCACATACCTTTCGACGTCAAAAGGAAAGCAGAACTTTGGAACGCTGTTCAGCACTTCCTGTAAATGCAAGTGAAAGAGGGTTAAGGTTTGAAAAGGCTTCTCTCTGTTTGCTAGCAATTACCTTAAAGATTGGTTTTTAGAAATATCCAAAAATATTCATAGCAAATAATAAACTCGAGGAATATAAGACGGCAAAAAAATACAGTACATGTTCTTGGACTGAAATAATTGATTATTAAAAAGGAATTAAGTTTGTGCTTCGGCAGATTGCAAAGACAATGCCGTAGAAGCCCCAGGAGGGAAAGGCCTGGCCTGAAGGGTATTAACACCCTTCACATCCCCGCTGGGATTCCCCTCAACAAGGCCATATGGATTTTACAAGAAGCACCACACCATATGGGTAAGCCACGTCTGCTGCTACTTGTACCACAGACTAGCCACAGGGACTTCTGACAGATCCTGGCTCAAAAATACAAATGTTGTTTCAATTAAAATGCAGGCAGAGAAAAGGGAATGAAGTTGGCAGCAGAATGAATTACAGAGAGGTATAACGACTCTATACATGTCTCATGGTCAAACGCTGAAAATGATGGAAATCTTCTGCTGGTCCAAGGGAGATATTTATATGATTAACCCTTTGGTTTTCACAAGCAACCATCTCTATTCATAAAGGGGGAGGGAGGGAATCCGACTGAGCTACATTTGTACCATAATATAAAAGGATAATGTTGCTCTTTCTCACAGCATTTTATTTAAGAAGTTGTATAGTGACAAATAAAGTGTATGAATTAAAATACGAAAATGCGCTCAAGCTAGTCAACATTTTCCATTAGATTAAAAAAGTGATTTACCAGATTTATTAGCAGAAAATATCAAAGTGATCTTACAGGATCCCAGAAAAACAGTTATTTCCAACAGTTACTCCCAACTGGGAAAACAAATCTTCTGTGGCACACATCAGCTAAGAAGGGACAAGCTATGGCACTGCTGTTGGTCAGCACGGCTACAGGATGCTCTCCTTGTATGAGAACAACAAAAAGACTATACTGGCTATACTGGGGCACACGAGGCATCCTGCAAGGTGCGTGCTCTCAGGAAAATGCACACGGATTGCAGAGATGCAGATGGGGTTAAGAACTGGATCAAAGATGCTAGCACCCTCCTGCTTGAACACTGTTTAACTGTGTGTTGAGCCACCAGTTCCCATTAGGGGAAGTTAAGTATTGAAATTCCTACACACCATAATGACTATTTGCTCCAAACATCTGCCTGGATCAGTTGAAGTGTAAAACACGAAGAACCCATGCAAGTTAATCAGTGATGGCTGAATATGCCAGGGAAAGAAAAAAAAACAAAAATGAATCCTCTAAATGCAACACAATCTATTAGTTGCAACATCTTAAAGGTATATGATGTGCCCCGCTAGGTCAACAAGCAGTACAGAATAAAGAAGTCAATTTTCCCAAATTTCTAAGTCATATAAGAGAGTTGACAAGAAATCTTTCGGAATCCAACTTTCCCAGCACAGATGGAGAGGAGTCTGAGAGCACCGTGCTGTGCTTTGGGAAGAGGCCTCAAGATCTCATACTCAAACACTCCTTCCAAATCCGCACCTATTACCAAACTATAGGAAGTCCTTTTCTCCAAACTACAGAGGGTTGGGCTTGCTGCCTGTTGAGCTCAGGACTGATTTAGAACAGGGTATGGAAACGCATTCACTCCAGCCCCCACACTGCATCCTCTCAGAATAAATGATCCCGCAGGAAGAGGCAGCCCCAAGACAAGGGGTAGCTCAGCAGCCCAGCCAGTGACCTGGGGACGACGCGTGCCTCCGGCCGCAGGACAGCGAGGCCCCGCGCCGCCCCCGGCACACGCTCAGCTCCTGCGGGGCAGCCCCGCTCGCTTCCCAACTGGCGGCAGCATCCCTCAGGGAGCGGTCTTTAAACCTCTCCACTCTTTAAAATTCAAGCAGCCAGCAGGTCTATAGACTGGTGTATAAACAGTATAGACAAAAAAAAAAATCCTCTCCCAGCTTATGTCAGTGACAAAGCAGCTCAGCAGTTGACTGCTTTTCCCCTGACAGCGTAAGCCGGGTTTACGCAGATCAATGGCTGCAAGTCCTGCCTCGCTTCCAGGGCTCCTCTTTCTCTCTTAATTACAGGTGTTAGTCAGATTTTTAAAATGGAGGAAAACAAGATGCCCCCAAGATGTTTCTAGACAGATTTAAAATGCAAATGGCTGTTATTCACACATCCACATAAGCAGTCACTATCAGCGTACAGTTCAAGTCAATAACCTTTCTATTGAGCAAAATTGAGCCCTGCTTCCTAACAGGTCATCGTTTTCACCGATCCACAACTCAGCAAGGACTTCCACTCAAGTCAAAAGGCACATCCTCAGAAAAAGCATAATGCATTTATTATCTTTTATTTTAAAAGCTTCATAAAAGCACAAGTTTATTTCTGAACACAAAAGGTTGCACAAGTCTTCAGAAAGCAAGCTATCCTTCATTCACACCGCCTCACGATTAGCACCACTTTGGGCTCTCACAGCATTACAGATTCAGAAACAGTCGCTGTTTCAGAAAGGAAATAAAGTGTGTGCACAGGGGAAACTAAAAAGATGCTGTAAAAAAAAACAAGTTAAAGAGCACATATTTGCTTAGAAACACCGAATAAACTAATACAGTCACATACACATTTGGCTTTAATTGCTAAGTCAAAGAACTGCTATCTCACTCCTTACTCAAATTCTAACTGAAAGAATAAAACCACAAAATCAGTATCATACAAACTATAGCACGCTGCTACCCTCATGCAAAGCTTAAACAAAAATGGAAATTGTATTTAAGAAAATATTTATATCTATAGCGTATCAGTAGCAAGCTGCCCTCTCACACATTCACGGTCCAGTGGGTTTATTAATTACTGCACCAAATGCACTACACAGTTCCAGCCTGGTCCTACCCACTGATTATACACAGAGATAATACGGAGACTTAAAATGTAAGAATTATTCAGCGTTCCTTGGTTGGTTTTATACCCAGAAAGCAAGTTCTGTGTATCATCATTTTAGAAGCAATGGAAAAGGTAGTAGAAAACATTTCTGAAATCACACACCATTTTCCTGGAAAAAAGGTCCTAACAACTCAGTCTTACCCCTATGTGAAATTAATGGGTAGATGTGCTGGGTAGGTTCCAGATATGCAACTTATTCCTCACTAATTATTAAAAATAAATAAAAATCAGATATTTTCTCATATCACATTCAATTGATAGGAAATTTTCAATGGCTGTTCAGAAGTCTGTAATCAGAACTGCAAGCAATTATTTGTTTCATGCTTTACAATCATCAGCTAAGAACAAATTCACCTTCCCCTGGCTGGAATTTCAAAGCACTGCAATTTCAAAACTTGGCACCCTTAACACTGTGGGGCAATAGCAGGAATTCTGACCCCCCACAACAGGCCTTGCTTATCTCAGTGAAGCCACAGTCTCCACGTGTTTCCCTTTTTATGTTTCCATCCCACGAAGCAGTGATGATTTAGAACAGGGTACACACACACACACAACTTGTGTCAGGTTAGGGAAGCAAGCACATACGTGGTTCTGACTGTAACTTGCTAAGTGGAAATGGAAATAGATACCTCAGCCAGGTTCATTTGCAAACATTGAGCTGTGTACACTGTAAAGCACAGTGATTTTTGGAGGGTATCTCACTGCAACTGCGAGAAAAATGGAAGAGCTGTCTCTATGGGAAGACTTCACCAGCTCTGATATGTGTGTTACAGAATCATCATATTTAATGTATCTCTACAAATTATGAGTGAGTATGTGGTTTTTTTTCCCACTTTAAGTTATGCCCTTCAACAGGTTACTTCTTTTAATGTAGACAAAGCTTGATGAATCAACAGAAATTAAGCTGACCACTTGATATTGTACTGTTGAAACATTTAAGTATTGAAGTTTTATCTGATTAAAGTTAGAAGAATCATAGAATGGCTTGGGTTGGAAGGGACCCCAAGGATCATCAAGCTCCAGCCCCCCTGTCACAGGCAGGGCTGCCAACATCTACATCTAATAGTAGACCAGGCTGCCCAGGGCCCCATCCAACCTGCTCTTGAACACTTCCAGCAATGGAGCATCCACAGCGTCTCTGTACAGCCTGTTCCAGCACCTCACCACTCTAATAGTAAAGAACTTCCCCCTGATATCCAACCTAAATCTTCCCTCCTTCAACTTAAAACCATTTCCCCTTTTCCTGCCATTATCTACTCTTGTAAAGAGTTGACTCCCCTCCTGTTTGTAGGCTCCCTTTAGGTACTGGAAGGCTGCAGTGAGGTCACCCCGCAGCCTTCTCTTCAGGATGAACAAGCTCAGCTCCCTCAGCCTGTCTTCATACGGGAGGTGCTTCAGCACTCTGATCATCTTTGTGGCAATCCTCTGGACCCTCTCTATCCTCCCTAGCAATTTTTTTTGTTCTTCTAATATTCCGCAGTTCACATTTAAGAGAAGAGGAGAGAAAACTTGAAAAAATTCAAGCACACCTTTGTTAAGAGATTGAAAATATTCTCCAATAGGAATATTTTAAGATATCCAGAATGCTGAATCACTTCATAAATGGCAATTTAGACACTGTTTTTTAGAAGTTCTGCCTCCTTCCAAACATTCCTGTATTTCTCCTCAGTATAACACCAATCCCCAAACAGGTAGATCCCCACCTAAGTCTGTTCTACATATGGAAACAGCACCTCTCAAGAAGGGAACAGTCTCTCCCTAAGATACCGTCAGGCTGTGTTCATTCCATAGACATATGAGCGTACCCAGGAAGAAAAGGCCTAAATAAAACAGGCAGAATGCAACAGAATTTGAATTATTTAATGACACAATCCAGGTAAGACTGCCAAAAACATTCACATTAATCAGTGCTCAAATAACTACTTACTTATCCTTATCTCTATTATCTTGAATTATAAGATGTCAAATAGTCATCAACCTAGATAAAACATTTTTGTGCCTTTTCCCCCCCAATATCCTTTTTCTTCAAATGTTTTCTTCCTAGCTTCCTAGTTCTTGCCTCCTTATTTCTCTACCTTATTTCTGTAAAGACCCTCCTCCACCCCCGCCAAAAGGGGAACTTCTTTCTTGTCTTCTTTGTAGCATACACTTTATTAAACAATTTTTTCATTTTTTTCTTGTTGACAAAAGCTGCTTGCTATTCTACTTCAGTATTTCATGTAATTGTCCTTCAAAACTTCCATCTTCTTCTTCCAAGAATTTCCTATCCCTATTCACCTCTCTTTAAATGTCTCCTATCCAACAGCGAAGGTCTCTCTTACCAGTTTCCCATACTGAAATCTCCATGTTCAACTTCTAGCGTCCTTGTCCTCACTTTTAACCCAACCTACTCTCAGAGACTTTTTCTCACCATTTTGTACCACAGGTTTTAGTCATCCTATGTCAGTTCACATACAAACAAGAAAACTACCTGAGATTTAAGACTGTCATGACAGATATTTCTGACTCAAAGCAGCCACTTCAGTGAGAATATTTAAATGCTTCAAGTTAAGCACAGATTTAGATTCATTCTTAAATCAAAGCCAGACTGCTTAGCATCTTGCAGCATTGAGCCCTTCATCATTACGGCTCTACTAAGGTGAAATTCTAATGCTCCTACATAAAACAGTCCATGAAAAGGCAAGCTGCTCTGTCCTCACTGCTGACTTTTCCTTTTTCTTTCTCTGAAGTTGCACACACCCACAGCAGGGACCCATGCGAAGCTAGCAGCAGTAGTTATATTTCAAAGACCTAGATGTTACCTCTGCTAAAAATCTCATCAAAAAAATAGTAGCTACAATAAAGAAAGGCCCAAACTGTTTGAATAACAAAAAAAATTTAATCTTAAATCACGTTCATGGAAATCCGAAAGTTTAAAGTATGGAAATCATTATAAGGCCTCCATAACTATTTTTATCCTTTATGTGCCTCCCTCCAATACGCATCATTCTGTTGACTATCCAGTAATTTTGTAGGGTAAAAGAAATTTATCAGCTGCTTTCGGAACATTCCTCTTACCCACATAAAGCAAAGAATACAGAAATCAAATGCAAACGGTTTAGGGTGGAGATGCAAAATCTCTTTGAGAAATAATTGAAAAAATACATATATATGAAGTATAGCACTTCACTGTTGGACTAAACTACATGGATGTTTTTTTGTTTCTTTTTTGAAAGTATTATATTATGAAACTCAGAAATCTCCAGTTTGAAGTAATTTAGCTACCATTTCTACATTTGTTAAATAAAGTGTAAATATGGCTTAGAATTTACAGGACTTCAAAGTTTCTTGTGAAAAAGAGATTGGAAAGCACTGTATGATTTGTGCACGATCTCTGAAACAAGCAGTATCACTCCAACTTTTACAAATCTTTTGAAACAAAATTTTCCAGGCTTAGAAATGAGTCCCACTTCGTACATTGGAAAGATCAAAGCAGTTAACCTTACTGGTTTTCGCCTTCAGATTTTTCAAATTTTCCTCTAGGTCTAAAGGCAAATTATGAAGAATTCTCTGAAATTGTGTAAGAGAGATTTTAATAATTAATAGCTATTACTAATTGGCTTGCTAGTTGTAATTACAGGATAGTCCCATGAAAGTCACTTGTCATATACTACCATTTCATTCATTTCATTTGCAGCATAATACCAAGGACGAATGAAACTCTGTTTTAAAATGGTGAGGTAGCTCAACTGCATGACACTGGAGTTCCTGTGCCACGTTAAAAAACAAACAAACAAAAACCATAATGGGCAATCTCTCAGAACAAACCTGTTTTTTCACCTGATGATTTTTAGATTAAGTTGTGGGTAGTGTTATATTTCTGGTCACCTAATTGAATCCTGACACAACTGATCTGTATGGGACTCTAGTGGCTTCAGAGCATCCCTCAAAGGCACTTTAGAAGGAGAGAAGAACAAATTCATTAACTAACTCTGAGTACTGCAAAAGACATTGTTACCATGCTGAGGGACTGAAGAATGAGGCTTCCTAAGGTTTCAAAATTGAGATTTTTACTGAATTACAAAATCTTGGATTCTCCACTTGTCTAACCATTCCTGAATCTCAGCATGTAACCAGTTAAAAACAAATCACATCTTAATGTCTTCTGTAGCGTACAGTGACCCAAAGTCCAGTCACCAATAACAGAATAGCCAAGGCAATAAGAACTTCAGCACAGATGAATTTACAACTAAAAGAACCTTTGATTTTTCAGGAACTCTGATTAAAAACATAAAAATCAACACCGTTCTTCTTCCCAACAGTAGTTCTCATTAGTATAAGCATAGATTAAAATACTATCATCTACCTATACAACTGGTGATGAAAATGAGCTTAAGAAATAATACTTCTGCATACAGACCTAGCAAACAAATAACGTTGGTATGGCATGCATCAATAAAATGCATGGTCAGGGAGAGCTGGGAAAAGGTGGAAAGAAATATGCTCTTCTATCTCCACTCTTGAGATGAAATACTATGGAGGATGTATTTAACTTTTAAGATAGCATTCATCCTCTTTAAGTTCACTGCATTTTGTACAAAGATGACACAAAGTATGACAGAAAATTTTATATCATCATGTAGCTGGGAAAAAGAAGTGTGACATTTTATTAATACACAATTTCAATGACATCATCATTATCCGGAAACTCAGTAGAGATGTTGTCTTAGAGTTACAGCAAACAGGTGATGCTCTTCCAGGATCAGAACTCTCCATCATTTTTTTTTTTCCAAAAAAAATGACTGAACAGCACAAGCTATAATGAAATTATCATTTTCAGAAACTTAGAAGCCGTTAATATAAACCAAATATTACATAAGTTAACGAATTATCTTGGCATAGCATCTAAACAGAATATCTGTAGTAGTGACTTATGCTGATAAATGAGATGTTCTAAAAACCAAACACTTGAGTGGGCTCTAAATTTACAGCGCAGTGGAGCGCATACTGGTTTGTATCAGTAGTAGAGGAAGTAGATTAACCACACACTGCAGTTTGAAGGGTAGTGAAACCTGTTTGACGCATGGGCTGAACTTCTTAGGCTAGAAGGACCTACAGCCAAAAGAAAAGGAACTGGGAAACAAAGTCAGTTTCTAAGGAACCTGCTGGAAGTATAGTTTCATAATTACAATTATGCAAGATATTTTTATAAAGCAAACATACGTCTCATTTTACAGGTCAAATTCTAAGCCTTACTATAAAACGGCTCAACAAAAATCACTTGTAGCAATACAAGACAATTGGAAGAAAGTGTTATTGAGTACAAATTTGAATACCATTAACATCATTAAAAAGCAAAAGAGAAGAAACAACAGCAAGACCACCAAGGAGGAACAGAGAAAAAGCAACCAAGCTGCAGCATCTCTCTTGTGGCACCAGATACAAATAGATGGCCATCACATAGAAATAAAAGCAACAGACACAAAATTACATGTGATTTTTCCTCAAGGAAATGGGCAACATACATTCACTTCACTTATGGCTGAATGCATCTGGACTGTTGGACCCTGGGCTGCTGCACCTTTGCTAGGGTTCATTCTGCAGCATCATTAGGTCGCTGCTTCCGCAAGTGCACACAAAGTGGTCAGCTCAGCCGAGGCCTGCAGCACAGCAGAACACCAGCAGCTCTGAGGAGAAGGCAGCCACGTCCAGTAGCAGGCCAGGAAGCACAGGCTGTCCCATGCAGGAAGGTCACTACCTGCTTCCCTTACATGCAGGACAGAATTACCGATGCACAGGGAATACACTCACAGACCTAACCCAAATATTAACCACACTTACTGAAAGTGAACAAAGGTCTTGTTCCTGCTCCAGGACTTCTCTATGAACCGAAGGAGGTCTCCCCAGCTCCTGACCTTAACTGCTCTAACACACAGGAGCTGCACTGCATTGCTCAGTGTTTTCTCTAACAGTGGCCATACCCACTGAAGGACACAGGACAGACATCAAGAAGCACTATGACTTCAAAGATGATTATTTCTCAGATGTGATCTTCTGTTACCAAATGTACTTCTGCTACTGATTGTATACACAGACTGACTCAGATGAAATAGAAATCCAGCTAAGAAAAAGCAAATAAGGAGTTTACTAGTCCAAGTGCAATATTTCACAAAGCCTTGAAAAACATATACAGAAGAAATGAGTATGAGAAACGATTCTCATAAAAGATAAAAACAATAATTGTTGTATTTCCATCCTGATCACCCACCTGGAGCTGCTTCACCTTCTCTCATTCCTTGCCCAAGGCCCCAAGAGCTGCAGCCTGGACCCCTCCACAGCTGCCCAGAAATGACCCTCCCCTTGGTCTTGCTGTAGACAAAACCAGTTACCACCCTCCTTCTTTGGGACCAGAGTGTCCTGGTTCCTGGATTTCGTCACACTTAGGTCAAGATATTTGACTCAGACGCCTTCCTAATATAAGCACTATGTAAAAGAAAGTTATTTCATTTGACAAAATATAAACCAATTAGCTTAAGCGTTAAGAAGTAAATACTGGATTCAGGAACATTACATCTAGTACCTACTATGAAAAGAGACTGAGATTGTTAGGATATTCCTCAAAGAACAGCAGTAAGCCTGAGACACAAAAACAATGCTGGAAGTATAACTGAAGCGCCATAAGGAAGACTAAAATGTACCGAAGGAACTAAGCAAGTAGATGAGACAGTATAAGGAAGCACATAATACAGAATAAGGTGACACGAGACTGGAATATTCTGAGGGCAACTGAGGTCAGTCAACAATGACATCACACATGACAGTTTGGCAGTCTTTTTGGAAGCTGTTCCAAATGATTGTCATCACTGTTTCAGCCATCAATTAATCTTTTCTTCTTTGGTTTGGCACATCACTGAAGAATGCAGGAATAAGCCAAATCACTAACAGTTATTTTCAGTGGGCCGATAAGCTGTATCTGAAGGACAGTCAAATATTAATACTGTACTTATTTGAGCAAACAGAAAGGAACATTTTTTTTTTTTTTTATAAAACGTAGTCCCCCAACATCACAGCTGTATGATCAAAAATGGCTAACATATGCATACAGTCTATTAAAATGCACATAATTTGACTCAAAATGAAAACATATCTAACAAGTAATTCCATTCATCTGGCCCTTTTTCACCCAGCCTTAAGATATACAAATGCATGCCTTTTCACCAGAACACAGCAGCTGGGAATGAAAAGGAAAGCATTCAAATGATCATTTTCACATCATATTCCATCGTCCTTTCACCAGCTTCTCCCGAGTCTTTCTTTGAGTCCCATTCTGTTACAAGAGAGCTGCTTTTTAGATCAATTCATATTTCCATAATCCACACTGCTGTTTCTCCCTCTCCTCCCCAGGGTGGACTAACCCCTGCATCCCGAACTATGGCTTACAACTGTCATTAAGACCTATAACAATAACAAGATAACAAAAGAGCTGGTAGAGATGCGGCTAGCCAGTACCATATGCTGATCAACATCTTTAACTTAAAAGCTCTATAAAACAAAACTGCTACAATCCTGACAACAAGTATACTTGACGTTGCCACCTGTTCTCAGAATTTCAAGAAAGTTCAAGTTGTCTGTGCTGGGCTGCTATGCTTTTAAAAACTAAAGTCTCACAGTAAAGACTTAGTGTGTCTGTTGGGATGAATTAAAAAAAGTCACTGAGAACGTATCTTGGAATATTTACAGCTTGAGAGATGGTGAAGTATCAGCAACTCCGTATGTTCCCAGCGCACCTAGATGAGTTGTTATTCCAACGAATATTCATCAGAACAAGATATACATTTTCTGTTCAAACAATTTAGCGATTCACTTGTATTCTAAATACACAATGTTTTTCTGCTAGTAGTCTATCCACTGATTTGCGTATACAGAAATCATTGATGCCATACAGACACAATATACTTAGAGAAGAACAATGTATTTTTCAAACGTGAAGAATTAACAATAGGAAATCACAGGAAACTATCTTAACCTTACCTTAACCTTACTTGCAACACACAAAGTTGCCATCAGCTGGGTTAATCATTTTCCTGATATTGACAGGTGGATTCAAGTACCTAGATATTCTTAAATAAGCAATGACTTGTAACATTTAGACAAAAATTCTTTTGAAAATTAGCAGTCTAGTTGATTCCTCCTTTCTCATACCAGTGTACCCAAATATTAATTGCTTATTAATACACAGGCAACAAAATCCCAAAACTCTTCTTAAGATTTCCTAATAAAAAAAAAGCAAGCACCTAACTAATTAACATAAACATTTGAAACTTGTATTTAATGCCTCATCAGAATAACAGAACAAAGTCATCAAATGCAAGGAGACTGTGAGATGTGTCCCTTAACAGCATGCCCGCAGCCTTGAAAAGAATGTAAACAGCCTCCTACCTCCTGGGTTCGTGCTGCTCTCTCAGGAGAGCACACAGGAACGCAAAGTCATTACAACTCACTTCCACACTTTATTTTGGCCCAGACAACAAGACTTGCTGAGATATTTTTTTTTTTTTTGTAATAAAACCTGTGCTATTCTTTATATATTTAAAAGAATAATACAATCTCTTTCATGATGACCTCACTCATATAATTTCTATCATGATCCATGCAATGAAATTTTCAGTCCTGCAAGAAACTGAGCACTCGGGCTCCAATCACACATTCATTCAAACTAGGCTTAACTTTCAGTAGTTCACACACACTCAAAGTAAAGCGTGAGATTCCTGCTGCTGAGGGAAGGCTAAAGTATGACTTTGCAGGATATAGCCCTTCAATAACTGGTATTTACAGACACACATCTGTTTATTTATACATGCAATTTGCATGTATGAACTGATGATTTACACTTGAAACTGACAGATCTCCATGTACGTAAACGCAAATATCGGGCTTCAGTAGCTGGTTCACCACAGGATAAGGAGTAAGGCTTGTTACTCACATTTCAGCAATGGCTTTTACATAATCTGCTACAATGAAAATAAAAACCAGACATTATGATATAAAATATGAGATAACAATGCAAGGAGAGTTACTTGGTAGGAAACAGTAGAGATGCCTCACATGGGATGGAATATTCCTAACCCAGATACTCATCTGCAGGCTATGGGAAAGGCCTGACACAAAAAAGCAGTTTCAGTTCCCTTACCTGAGAAAGCAAAGAGGTAGAAGACAGGATGAAGTCTACAACACAACAATCTAATGCAGAGCCTCATTTCTTCATTAATCAACCATCCTTGCCGTATCTCCTATTACTAAAGTGGGTTCTGGTTTCCTGCTACATTAGCTATGAGCATCGTCTTCCTAGGTGCGACACTTCTTCACCAACATAGAAGCAGCAGACCAAACAAATAAACTACTGTGCTACTATAAAGATTGATTAAGAAAAAAAGCTACTCAGTAAATTAGTTTTTCTAAAAACCATTTACAGACTCTGGGACTTACTGCAGATGGACATCGTTTTGGCAAAGTAACCAGCAAGGTTAAAAACGCTACTGAATTCTTACACAGCTAAAACATAATATCCAAAACAGTTGTAAGTGCTAATGCTGCTAAGAAACATTAAACCTCAAATGCCTCAAAGGTTAAGACAAGGTAAAACATAAGGATGAAGCCTAGTGTAGGAGGCAGAAAACCCTGGTGTACAGACATTCCTTAATCTTTGTCCCACCTTTCATAAATACAAACCTTTTTTTAAAAAAAAAATTACACACAGAAGCTTGAAAAGCCTCACACATGACAATAGTGAACTGGATTCATCATTACAACAGCTTGTCAGCATGCTATTTCTGGTACTATCAAACGCACCATGCATGTGTACAAACTGCCCTCGCCTGCCTTATGGTAAAGGATTGGTCCCCCCCATTGGTGGCTACAGCCACAGCTGCACACGCTGTTTACCTACCAGAAACCTCCACTGCCAATGAAAGGGCCCCTAGCACCTCCTGGCACTTTTAGCACTCTCCCATTGACCTTTCCTGGTGCCAGTACTATGCTTTCCCCAGAAATGTTTCAACCTAATGAAGTTACCAGGAGCTTAAGTATTTTTATTCCCAGAAGAGCTATGAACAGAGGCATACTGGCAGTGTCTGGGCACATCTGACATCAATAAGGCATTTGCTATCACCTCCACTGCCAGGTGAATGCAGCTGCATTAGTAGATCTCAGCTGTGTTGGGTTGACATTTTCTGCATGGAAACATGCTTGATTTTTAAACAGCTATGAAGTATTTCATTCAGGAAGCAAAGGGTTCTTTTTTTTTGTTTTGCTTTTCCTTTAATTTGGTCTGCTTCTCTAAAACGTGAAAAAGCACTTCAACTTCATTTCTAAGAACTGATTTTTGTCTTCCAGAAATTATAGCATTATAATTTTCTCTACATAAGCCTTATTAAGAAAGTGAGCTTGCAACGTTGAAATTCAACACCAGTCTAACCTGACTGAATAAACAAAAGAAGAATTTGAAGACTAAAACGCATCTTATCATGAAAATGTCACTGAGCCCAAGAGGAGTTCTGAACACACAAGATTAAGCCCGTAGGCATACACGTTGGAAATATATTTTACATAAAAAGTGCTCCATTAAACAGCTACTACCCAACCTCACATCAGGGTGAGGAGTAAATGTTCAAACTGAAGACCTGTATACACTCAAATCAGGAATCCTCCATTTTTCCTTCAACGATAAGATTAATCAGGATTCCTACAACACCGTCAAGCTCGCGTTTAACATGCGCAATGGTCACCTGCAACTCCATCGTTCATCCAGCTTTTGGAGTACGACAGTTTATCAAGATCTGCTGTATGTTAGCCACAAGAATAAGACAGAGGTATAGGAACAAGGAAGCACTGGGAAGTTCTGAGAGGCATACTGAGAGCAAGAATGTGAAAAGAGGAGGAACAAATCAAAGTGGCATAGACAAGTTTTGTTTGCAATATGAAAGCAACAAAAAGGTGACATGATAAACTGCAGAAAAATGCAGGAAGACAGGAAAATATTTTGCCCACTGTTATCACACCACTGTGCAAACAGACAGCCCTTGGATTTAGGAAAGATGATTCTTTGGGATACATCCAAAAACTAACTCACGCGTTTTACATTTAAAATAGAAATGGCAGCAAAATAGGGTTGAGAACATTTTTTTTTTTAATATTCTCCCAACAAATTTTCATTGATATTAATCTTGATAGTCTTACTGACAGCTCATTTTAAAAAATGAAATAAGTATCTGGTAGATGCACAGACCTCCAGACCAAACCTACCGAGTTCAATATGCACAGGCACACATGCACACAGTAGACTCTGCTGACTGCACTCAATCTTTTGGCTCAGGGGTTTGCTACAGAAACTGCAATGTATTCTGTTCAAATCCAGCGATTCCAACAGGAAAATCTCCTTTGCAAGGAAGACGACTAAAACATACTGTTTTCCAAGAACAGAAGCAATTTACCTGAAATATTGGATTCCCTACACCACTGAGACAGCATGCAAGAGCAGGCTTTTCAGAGCTCAAAGGCAAATCACTGCCTGAGGACTCTTGTTTTTTTTCAGATTAGGTACGTCTATCGCATCTCCATATGATTCCCTTCCAGTCTTCAGTGGGCTTCATCTCCCAATCATAGTTCTACACCAGCTGTTCTTTGAATAACCTTCGACTCACTGAATAAGCTCCATTTTTCTTCATAAATAATTTCTTTTTTTTTCCCCGTTTTTCTTTTTTTAAGATCAAGTCTATCTTATGAAACATAAAAAGAACAAAACAAACCAGAAAAGAAGAATTTAAATCAGAACGAAGATAATCCTCCTGCAGCTAGGAAAATTATCAAAACTCGCTGAATGTCAAGCTAAGAACATACAACAGCACACTTTCCTCACATACCATTTATCACTATCTTACAAGCTGCACGTTTCTGACTGATGCTATTCCCTAACCAGACATTCTACCTCCTATGCTTGTATATTTATTCCTTTCATCATGAATCACTGTATTGCTGTCTTTATAGAATCTTGTATTATTGATTCTAAAAACAAACAAAAAAAATTAACAATTTATCAAGACCTCGTGTAAAAAATTATTTCCAGATTATCTGTTGTAGGGATACTAGCAATGAAGAATATGTTGGATTTGGTATCAGTCTAAAAAGAAGTGCAAAGACATTTATTCTGCTAATTATTTTTATATGTTTTTCTTCAGAAAAAGAGAAGTGCTTCCACTGAAGAATCTCATCTCCAAGTTTTTGAAATAACAAAAAGAGCTTTGAATAATTTAATCGCAACAGAAACAAAAATTTAGAGCACGGAACACGCAGAAACTTGAGCTTCATTTTTTTAAATACTAATAATCTTAATAGTCTAAGCAAAATAATCCCAGTTAACAGCTCAGCCATTATTAAAAGAGTGAAATAATGCATCAGCACTGCATGTATAAACTTTCCATTAAGGATTAATTTATAGCCAAAAACTGGGGCTCCTGTGCTATTCAATTCAGTAAGTGGTGTAGAGCATTGGCTCTTACAGGGGTCTGACAATTTTTTTTCCTAAGCAAATAATTACAACATCTCTACAATAACATTAAATAAATACACACAATTTTGCATTGTAAAGGATTAAAGGAACAGAACATAGATTCTGACATTAAAATGACAAAACAAATCTTGTGGAGGACCTTCAGCTTTTTTGTTTGTTTTGATGTTTTTTGACACAATTCATAGCAACGTTTGGCTTCTTGATATTAACAACAAAGTTTGTCTGGTAGATTTTCCACATTTTCTATTTTAGAACAGATTAAACAAGTGCACGCACTCAACAGAAACAGCTTATAAAATGATGTATATAAAAACCAGGGTGACAGAAGAAGTATGATATATAGAAGCAGGAGCCTGCTATTAAGCATTCCAGTCACAAAGGCATTCTAATCACCAAGCCACCAGTTGGGTGAAGACTTCCTTACCGCTATCATTAGCATCTGCCTTTCTGTAGCTGAATAGGAGAGCATTTTTATCATTATTCTAACATTAAAAAAAAAGTTCAATCTCGTGTTTCCAACCTGGTCTCCAAAGTCCTCCGGGAACTTCCACAGTACCACTGGATCTGTAAATAATTGACAGACAGCATTAATCAGAGGCAAAGGAACAGAGTATTACAGTCAGAGTACATTAATATTAAAGAGAGGGTCAGCTTAGCTTCAAGCTCTGAGGCAAGTACAAAAACGTAGGTAAAAACTATGGAAGACACTGGATTATTAACAAGGAATTTCATATTTATGAAACTATGTTTATTGTTTCACACAGGTGAGTAGGTTGTATGATGTACTGAACTGTTTCCATATTTAACTCTTCTTTTTAACCTGACTACTACATTTTTATTAAGCCTATACTCAATTTTCACATTTTAATTTAATCAAGAAGTGAAATTACATAAAATCTCTCATCCGCGGGGAAAAAATAATGATATGAAGTGCTACAGAGAGGAAAACAAAAATCTCTATGAGGTACAGAAATGGAATCTTTGGAATGCTAAAGATAGTGCCAGTATACCCAGGACTCAAAGAAGAGGTTGAAGAGATGACACATTTGAATATTTGTCCGTTCTGAGCCATTTAAAAATCAGCATTTTGATTATACCTTAAAGCTTTCATTAATCTACTATGATTGTTATAGATTTACCATTAATTATCAAAACAATCACTCGCTGGTTAGGCTATTCATTATTCAATAATTAATATTATTGTGAATGCACCTAACCACCAATCTGAACCACAACTTTTCAACAACAACTGAATTATACATACACTTCATCCTCCAGACGCTGCTCATCTCCTGCAATACAGCGTCTTTCCGGCATCCTCCCGTTGAAGTGCACCACGCTCAGGAAGCATCACAGTGCTTCCATTAGCAGAACTGACTGTTCCCACGCTCAGTGAAATTACCTGTCTTCCTAACAGCGTGGCACAAGCCATGGCAACACCTGGAAACTGGGCAAGTTCTGCAGCTCTCACCAGTGCCCCCACCCAAGCTGGGTGAGCACTCCAGACCCTTGCTGTGCTGTGGGCAGCAGCCCCAGATGCCCGGGGGCAAGAAACCAGGGCAAGCAGTGAGCAAGAGCCAGGGAAACTACCTAGTGAGAACTGCTGCCCTTGGGCTACAGCGGGAGGGCTGTAGGATTCCTATCTTTGGAGAAGCTGAGGTCTTTGAGACATCAGGAATTCCATTTCTCACATCAGACTCTACAGCTAGCACTGCCTGATCAAACAGAATCCTTCCAAGTGCCGCACTTCATTTCAGAACTGGAGACTCCTCCACTTCTGGCAAAGTACAGAGGTTTCTACTCATCTTCATCTACACACATAGGGTTGCTGCTGCAAATTGAGGCTTTAAAAGAAGAGAAACATCCTTGATGCTATTTTCACTCCCAGTTGCTGAATTCACATCCCACTGCCCCACATGCAGCTGCAGCACCTGCACTGGCCAGCCGCAGAGGAGGGGCAGGCTGCAAGCATCCCCACTTTGCTCCGGGCCAGGCGCTGAACCAACGGCACAAAATGCACTTGAGCACGTCACAAAGCTCATCTCATCAATCATCTCAACCTTATTTAGACAATTTTGATTTGATTTTGGACAAAAAACTGTTTCTGCAATACACAGTCAAGTGGCCAGATTTTTGATCCTACGAACAAGTGGGGAGGGTTCTACAGCTGTTCTTTATGAAAATTCATATACTTTGGACAATTAATTTTCTTCCATATACAATGGGGAACAAGAACTTCCGGAGGCAGATTGGAAACAAGAGAAAAATTGAGGAGTGCCCTGTCTAAAAGTATACTAAAAAAGAGCTAATAAATACAGTTCTCACTTAGAGTAGAAAACTTTTCCCCATACTTTTTGTATACGTAAATAACTCACAGACATGTCTGGATAATGACCAGGCTGAGGGCCTCAGTGTTAGTGAGCTCATTTTTATTCTGATTTAGCATCACGAAAAAGAAAGTCATTAGAGGTAAACCAGCTCCTTGCTCCCGACCCCATGCCATTGCCTTGCTCCCACAGCAAACCAGGCCAGGGAACCCCCCAAGCTCACGCCAGCCAGTCAGAGCTTTTCAGGTCAGTCTGCACCAAATAAACCACTATCCCCAAAACTTCCATTTGGGTCCAGGATGAAGAAGGAAAAGCGGGAGATGGAGCATTACAGGGGAGAGAAAGGTGCAGCCATGGAAATCCAGATTGGTCTGTGGCTAGTCCTGCTGCTTCTTAGCCGTTCCTTCTGCCCAGCTTTTGCTCTACTACCTACAAGAGCTCCTTTAGAGAAAGGCTGAGCTGTTCTCAGCCAAAAGGTGTGCTGAGCATCTCGCAGGGAGCACGGCTGCGGAAATGTGGCCAGCTGAAAGCACTGTTTCTTAGGCATGAAGCAGATTGTTTTGGCAGGTGTTAACAGCGTTTCCATAATCAACAGTTATTGAATATTTTAGCAACATCATAACAAAACCAAAGCTGAGTTGTGTGGGATTTTTAATACTTTCAGTTTGCAAAACAGTTATTGTATAAACTTTAAGAGAAATTTGGCAATTTCTTTCTTTCGCTGCTCTCAGGGGAAGTATAAGGTCAATCTTCAGAAAAGGAAGTAATCACAAAAGTAAAACCTCTCCGCTTAATTTTAAAAAGGTCACAATCAGGAACAACCTCAGAATTCAGCAAAACTTGGATCTAAGTAACTATTTTTTTTTTGGTCAGAAAGAGGGGTAATGCCTCCACATCGTAAGGACATGCCCACGGAGCGAGCAGCACCACACTGGAGCACCCTCTGCATGGTGGCAGAAAGGGCAACGCCTCCGGTTGTCACTTAGGGAGCCCTAATTGCTAACAGACGTGAAAGCCGCAGCCAGAGCTCTCTGTCCCTCTCCTTCCGCAGCCTTCATTTCACAGGAGGGCTCTCTAATGCTACTTGAAGTAGTAAAAACAAGTACCTTAAAGTATATTCTACTTCACCGAACTGAAGTACAGTGTTTATTTTCATTCTGTGTTTTTCTTTTACTTTAAGGCAAAAAGGCATTATACATCGTGGGAGGACAATTAAATTTGGGTAAGCCAAAACAGAGAGAACGAGGTTCTGAATACTTTCTGAAAGCACAAAACAGGCAACATTCAAGAAAACAGTCCTATCTGAATTCAAGAAGAGCGTTCAGTGCTACACATACAGAAAAAGCTGTGCTCCAAGGCTTTGCCACCTGCCCCAAGCAGAGTTTTGCGGCTGTTATTACTGGCTTTTAGCTGGTTATTTTAGTGAGTATACATAATACTTATTTTTAGAAAATCCGGTGTGGCCTGTGCCTCAAAATTAAACTGACTGCATTCTGTCTGTTCCTTGACCCTCTGAAACCACAGAACATCTAAAAAGCCTCGGGATTTTATGATAATTTTTTGAGTCAGGGACTGGGCTTGTTTCAGAAAATTATGTTAGTTTCTGCTTCTGGAACAGGACTCAGACAGCATCTGACATCTCTGCATCAACTTCGCACAAGCGCTTCAGAGGAACAAACAGAAGGGTACTGATTTAGAAATAAAAAGAGAAAACATAACCCGATTCTGCAGGTTTACAAAGATGGAATTTTCATTTCCCTGAGGATTACTTTCCAGATACCCCATCTGATCTGGCAATGTTAGGTCAATTTTATGCTGATTTTATGGGTGAGAGGAGGAGAATCACTCAGAAATAGCTGTTGCTGTAGCCAGCCGAGAAGTGCGAACTTCTCCTTGTTTCCCCCTTCTGACAGACTTTCCAGGAGAAGCGCTTTGCACCACTTCTGAGTAAGTTTGCTGGTAAGAAGAAGAAAGAGCTGGCTGCACACATTAAATGTACGTGTGCTGCATGTTTAAGTATACAGAAGTATATACACACAACTTCCTCCTAGGCCTGCTGCACCCAGGCTGACATTTCTTACACCAGTACACACTCAGCACAAGCCAGAAACACCCGAGCATACTTCATTTGCACCACCCACTCCCCGGTGGGGCCTTGTAAGTGCATCACCTGGTGTATGGAGCAGCCACGCAGTGCATGCTTTGGTACCAGGGCCCATACAGCTGCACACTGCATTCGCTCATTCCAAGCTACTTCACATATCGTAAGCATCTCATGGAACCTTTATGTATCTGCTGAGAGGAGAGCTCTGGCCCCAGCCCTTCATCAAGGGGGAAGACCACTGCAGCAAGGCTGCAGGAAGTGACATGACACACTCTAATTTCTAAAATGAAGCTTTTAATTAAAGGTCATGAGTTTTAATTAAAATTTTGCTGTCATAACATTTCTAGGACAGTGATGCCAGAGTAACATTACATATAATCATTATCTACGTTTAAGAGGAGAATAAGAAGAAATGCAGGCACATTGTTTTGGCTTCTGAAAAAACCATTTAATTTGGAAACTCATTTCACAAGTGTGCCATACCTTCAGGTTTAGTTTAAAAATGTGAGAAAAAGGGATCAATTTCAAAAAAATAACTTAAAATCTTTAAAAACATGAGAAAGAAACCACTGAACTACAGTTTCTACAGCAAGTTTCAGGAAAAACCCTGTTCTCGTACAATAAGGACACAACTACAGAAGATTTACAGTGAATTCACTTTAAGCACCAAATGAGGCTTCCATCAGTTAAAGTACATATGCTGAATAATAACTGCAGAATAACCTCCCTCCACAAACACCTACGCATATAAATAAATCGTTTTCGTGGGTGAATTTGGGTCAAAGTTTATAAATAAATCAGAAGTTGATTAATTCCTATCTTAGAAACTTAACAGAAGGCATTTTAACTGACAAATATAAAAATAGGTGATAAATATTTTACGTACTGTGAGTTCACTACATATAGTGAATTAGGGGAGTGGATCACACCCTGTGTCTCCTTATCACCCCCTGTTCTTACCAGACAAGTCTTCCTTCTCCACTCTGCCAAGGTGGAGCTGGTAAGTGCAGTTCCCACTGGAGAACCAGAGCTTCGGCCCTCCAGAGGACATCAGCCAGGAAGAGCAGAAAGGGTGGTGTTTGGGAATGAGGGTGGAGGGGGAATACAAGGGAGAAACGCTACCTGAGGTTGTGCAAGGACAGGTTAGAGTAAAGGATTTGGGGAAGAGTGGTGCAGGAAGCAAGACGCAGCTCAGGCAGGGAGAGCGGGAGGCTTCAGCAGGAGGCTGGATGAGGGCAGAATCACCAGGGGTTCTCTCAGGGTCCTCTGCAGCAGCAGGGCTGCAAGGCCCTCTAAGCGCCAGAATTTGCCTGTCTTTAAATGAAGCCCCATGTCTGGGGCAAGGAAGCATGCTTAGCACTCTCTCACACAGCATTACTATTCCCAACAGAACTATTTTGCCCTCTTCAGAAAAAGAAAAGTTTTTCTTTCAGAAGCCTCCAGAGGGCTCTTAATAAACCTCATGCAAATAACTGTAACTTAGCAATATATCTGCATGCAGATGCATAAAATAAATGTTTTTTCCATCTCTACAAGCACATTATCCAGGAGAATGTGGTCCACAGCCCAGCAGCTGTCCAAAGCCGGTAAGAGTGCCACAAGGGAAAGCAGTGTGAATGTCTGTAAGCACGGCACTGCCAGCCCCTGCAGGGGAAGACAGGACAGGTCCAATATCACTGAGACCACAGAAAGGGATCTGGGGGTTCTGGATGACAGAAAGTTGCATCTGAGCCAGCAGCATGTCCCTGCCAAAGGGACATCTGAGCCAAAGGGCCCACTGTACTTTGGGCAGCACCAGGCCCAGCACTGCCACCGGGTGAAGGAAGGGGCTGTCCCACTGTGCTCCGTGCAGCCTCACCTCAAGCACTGAGTTCAGTTTGGGTACCACAACGCAAAAAGGACGTAAAACTATTAGAGAACATCCAAAGGAGGGCTACAAAGATGGGGAAGGGCCTGGAGTACAAGGTGTATGAGGAGCAGCTGAGGCCCCTGGGTTTTATCAGCCCAAAGCAGAGGAGATGAGGGGAGGCCTCAAGGCGGCTGCAGCTCCTCACAGGGAGCAGAGGGCCAGCACTGAGCTCTGCTCTCTGGTGACAGCGACAGGGACAGAAGGAACAGCATGGAGCTGTGAATGGACAGTCAGGCAGGGGTTAGGGAAAGGTTCTGCACCAGAGGGCAATGGGCACTGAACAGGCTGCCCAGGGCAGTGGGCACGGCCCCGAGCTGCCAGAGTTCAAAGAGCATTTGGACACCGCTCTCAGATACATGGACACCGCACACCGCTTGGAGCCAGGAGTTGGACTCTACCACCCTAGTGGATCTGTTCCACGTGGGATATTCTATGGTTCTTTGACCCACACTGGGTATCTGGTCAGTAGGTGTTTAAAGTCATGCAGTCCTGCATTTAAAAATTTAGCATTAAAAGGGACATTGAGGATTACCTATTATTTTAAACCCCTCTGCTTTCCCAGGCAATCCGTTACAAAGCTTCCTCTTGAGTACTCAAAATTCTCTGTAAAATCTAACCAGAATCTTTCCAGGTGCAACTTAAGGCCATTATTCCTCATGAAGAACACTATGCTCTTTCTCCTTCCAGAGATCTTTCACACACTTGTTAATCTCTCTCTTCCACAGTCTTCCTTTCCATTGCTAAGCAACCACAGATTCCTTTACTCTGTCTGCATACAACACTCTTTTCTCCCCCATAAGCTATCACTCTTGCCCTTCTCTGCACTGCTTCCAAATGCCATCTCACAGCTTTCCAGAACCTTTTCACCCAGGGTTTCTATCAGCAATGAATAGAACAGCTGGATTAATCACAGCTATTCTAGGATACATTGTCTTTTGTTTTTTTCTGTGTTATCTAAATAAATTGCAGCATTATGTTGTTGTTTTTTTTTTTAATAAGCATGATATTCCTCATTTGTGGTCAGCTGTAATTTGTTACATTTCCTTACTGATAACTGTTGCACCATGAGTTGTTCTGCTTCTCATACTCATTATTTCTGTTGAAGTGCAGTACCTCATATTTGTCCCAGCAGAACAGCATTACATCCTAAATGCAGTCCCCCAATTTCTCCGTCTTTTTGAATTATCAATACACTCTCCAGCATCCCTGTAATCTCCAGTAAGCTTTAATGTTACAGAAGGAAATGCGATATGGGTTAAATCACCAGTCTGTTCCTCTGCTATACTTCTCCTGAAATGCAGAAAGAATTTTTCTGAATCCTGGAAGGCAGAGGAACAGAACATGCTTAGCAGTAATGAAGGGAAGAGTGAGCTCACCAAGCACTCAGCACAGTACTAGTTACAGTACCTCACGCTCAGCCCTGAAAACAAACATATTTTAGATATGGCCAGGTAAGACACAGAGCTCCCGACTTTCAGAAAGGAATTCAGCCTAGATTGCCAAAACAGTTTGGTACACTGCACCTCCACTGTCTCCTTACAAAACGAAGAAGCTACGGAAACGGGTAAGTTACAGACAATGCAGGGCAGGTGTGGCAAAGTCCTCCATACTACAGCACTGCTAGACCAGAGAGCGGATGCCTGCAGCTGAGCTTGAGGGATCCTATATGGTTACACAGATACCCATGAGAAGATACACAAAGCAATGTGAAGTATCCTTGTCAGTAAGCATGCAAAGGCCATCGCAGACAGTAGGAAGTATCATTTTGCTCCCTAACCTCGTAGTATCTAGTGGTACAGAAGACTTTCTCTTTTGATCACATTAATTCCTATGTCTTTCCCAACAGATCTAAGTCAAAAACAAACATAGTGAGTTTTCAAATTTAGCACTCATCAGTTGGAGCGCATTGGGCCCCTGATGGACACAAGCCTCTAACGGCAGCGCATCACAGTCCTGCTACTCCTCTCCTCTCTGAGGCCTGTAAGGGTGGCACAGAGAGGAGATGGGGGCAGGGAGTGTGCTCCTCAGCCTGGAACAGCAAACGAAGGAAAAGCAACAGTTCTGCAAACACTGCGGCATTTTCTTTCTAATCCAAATCCTTCCCTCCGTTCAAATGAACGCCGCTTTAAATTCTCTCTTCCATTGAAATTAAATCTAATCCAATTTTGATGATAACATACCTTTGCCAGCTTAAAGAGAGATCCCCGAGTAAGCAGACGTGCAGCATGAGCAAAGTGAGAAACAGCTAAGCCTCCCCCCGCTTTTTGGAAGAAAAAACTATTTTTAGATGATCCTTGTAATTAGAGAAGCCATTTTTAATACATTTTAATTTCTGTAACAAATCTTAGAAAAGATATAAGTAATGTTTCTATGGCTGAATAAATTAGAAACGTAGTGTGCTCAGAACCACAATAAATAAAAAGAGGCAAAGCTTACCAAGTGGTAATTTTCCCAAGATTTCAGCAGTTAATATAATCTAAAGAATGCCCTTCAACATCATTAAGATCATAGATTATAAGCACCATCCAAAAATACAACACGGTAAGCTAATTAGCACACATTCTTTTTGGTAATGGAACATAAACTACAAACACACGCTGAGAAACATCATCTCAGGTAATTCTCTTGATAGCAACCCAGAATAATTTGAGACAGAAAAACAGAGCGGAGGTAAAAATGAAACAGATTAATTAAGCAGTTCAATATTCTGCCTGGAGAGGTGCAACCTTCATCCCTGTGGGTTTTGCAGAGCAGGATAGGCAAAAATTGTCCTGTCTTGGGACAGAGGGATAGGCTAGATGACTGCTCAGCATCTCTCCAGCTGTATTTTCTCTGATACTGTAAAGAAACATTGGGAAAAAAAAAACCACCAGTGGACAGGGGAAAGAAGAGATGGGGTCAAGAGGTATGGGGCTGTGGAAAAAAAACTCAGAGAGGAAAAGGCAGGCAGCAAAGCAAAGCTTATAGCAGATAGTTGTTCTTTTTGGTCTAAAAAAGAAGTTCCGGGTTGCGGTTCTTACATCAACACAGGAATGCATTTAATAAAGCTGAAATCATCATCTCAGGGAACTGCTTTATAAACATATCTGAGCTATAAGCAGAACTGATTTTGACAGAAAACGTAGTTCTCAGTAATAAAAAGTTTCCTAAACTTATAATGCCGTGACTGTTCAAATTCAAAAGGCTGCCACATGCTTAGAACAGTTTGACAGAAAGCTGCGGAATTCCAATGATGCTTTTGTATCAATACAGTATCTCACGACTACAAGTTACTCAGAAACAAAATAGGAGATGAACATAAGGTGCAATGCAAGCCTTCCCACAGACAAAACCTGATGGAAAAAGAGCATTCACATGGAGAGATCACTTCTGGAAAAGACAACTCCCACACAGCAGCTTAGAATCCGCCCACCAGGAGCTCTGCAAGCACTGGGCCGGAGGGTAGCGGAAGCACGGGGCGCAGCTTGAGGAGGGTACGGGGCAGCAGCGCTCAGCCCCCGCTGCTCGGGGCCAGCTGGAGCCAGCAGCTGCAGCCGGGGAGCAGGGAGACGCTGCAGACACGGTGAGGGAGCTGCGGTGTTTTCCAAGCCTCAGCCATCAAAAGAAAGAACAAGGACAACATGCACTGAGGAAACTTCATAGAGGAGTAGAACTAAGGAACACTCGCTAGCTTCGCCAGCAGTTGAAACCTGACAGATTAAAGACAGCATGCAAATGAAGGCGCCACTAGAAAATACTTGAAAGTATGCTTCTATTCAAACCTCATAGTCTGGGTATTTTTTGCTTATCAAAGAAATACTGGGGGAGGGGACTTCTATAGGAATGCCGTTTCTTCTTATTCTCTTTCACAGAAAACTTCTTACAGAAGGCAACCACACCCATAGCATCTTTTCAAAAAGTCAAAAGAAAACATATTTATGAAGTTGTATCAAATTTTACCCTGCTTCTAGCTACTGATCTTCATTCCCAAACTGCCAATGCGGTGCCCCACGGCCACCACCCCAGCAAGCGGCCACCAGACACAGAGCACGGCGGCCCCACAGCAGTGCCCAGCGCTGCAGCGGGCGGCCACGAGCCAGGTGCCTACACGGCACACCCAGCTCACTCATGAGACAACACGCTTCCAGACACTGTGCTTGCCGCCTTTTGCACCTGCATGTTAATATATGGAGATTTTTCCAGGTGTTTAAGCGCCCAGGCCGTGCTCTCAGCAGCACGTTCTGCAAGGTGCCGAGTTCTGCCTTGCCCTGACACACGAGGCCTGGCCCCAGAGCAGCACCTCGGCTCTGCCCCCCAGCAGCCCCCACCTTGCCTCCCGCTGACCACAGGCTGCCATCCTCAGAGCTGCGCAGGCAGTGCGGGTACCTTGCTCCCACTGGAGCCAAAGAAGACATGTTCAAAGCTCACTTCTGGTAGTTCCTTTCAACTTCTCTCACACCAAACGGAAGCGTTTACTAACTGAAAATAACGTTAACAAACAAACACTAAGTGCTGTCCTGAGGGAACGCAGGAGAAGAACCCAGCAGCCTCCTGCAGCTGCCTCCCAGCAGTTGTGCCTGTAAGCCCTTGCCAGCACAGTTTGGTACCAGTGACTCTCAGACACGCAATTACAGAGTGGATAAGATGGAAATCCCTTCCTCCCGGTGGGGAGCTTTTCCTAAAGAAGCTGCTTTTAACTGCAGCCGAGCATGGGTTACGTAGGCTTGCAAGTAAGCTGAAAATTGTATCATGATTTACAATAGTTTCTGTAGGACTTGAGCTTGCAACACACCCCAGACTACAAGTGCACCAAATTACTCATGGATTTCACAAATAGCTCAGCATTTAACAGGATCTTCTTTCAGACAAGTAAGTATCTTACAACATGGCTTCAGGACAGGAGCACTCACATTTGTGGGAATTCAGAATCTTGTTTCTAATGGATGGGAAAACAAAAAAGCAATGCACACCCACTCCACGCTGCAAAGCACCTGCCTCGGTATTTTCACAGTGCTCCCCATCAGTACTCAAAGCAGGAAGCAGGAATGTTTTTTTCCCCATTCATGAGCAGGTAGATGGTCAAAACCTCTGGCTACAGCTCACGCTTCCTTCAGAGCTGCAGGTCAGTCCCTTTTTGCCCAAGAATTTGTTACCCCCGAAGGACAGAGCAGAAAGTTATTTCAGCTACCAGGGACAGAAAGGAAGGGTCCTTAGGGCCGCAATGCTATTAGCCATGCTTCAGGGTAAAACCTTAATCAGGGTGAGAGTTCACTGCACAGACAGCGCACAGATCAAGTGAGTATGTCCAGCCTCCTTTTGGCCTTTTTGCAAAATAAGCAGGGGTTTCTTTCACCTGTTAAGTCCTTGGAATCATGGGAACAACTGGATGCCACTTGGACCTGCAGCGTTATTTTTCGTTTTCCCATTTTTTCCCTTGTATTCTGAGTGAATTGCAGCTCATGTCATTGAGGATCTAAGAACTTACTGATGTGGTAGCAAAAGAACAAGAAAGTGTGCACCACGTTTGCCTTAAGTCACTGCTAACATTCAAGGGAAGTTTACAAAAGGTGTTTCTGTTCTTCTGTCATAGAGTCTGTTGTTCAAAGTTTGACAGTGAGAGAGGCGGCGCAGTGAGCTAATGAGATGAGCAATAGCTGGAAACAGTTAGGTTCAGGGCATTCACGTTTGGAAGCAAATCCAAGTTTTATATCCAGCTCAGATTTGAAACTAACCCTCTGCACCCCCTTTGGAAACAAACGCCTTACGCTGCATCTTGCTTATTTTAAATGAAGGCAAAGAACTTGAAAATATTGTGGGCTATGTGGTGTTTTCCTAACTTACTGCTGCAAGCTCAATTTTGAGAAAGATCTAGCAAAGACCCAGTGCATTCATTCTCACTAAGCAACAAACTCACTCAGCGAGCTAGGCAGCAGCAAGCCCCAGCACAGCAGTCACACTGCTCAGCTCCATCACTGCTGGCTGGCCAGGCACACACAGTTTGCCTCACATAAGACTTGCTGTATGGAACCTATAAAGAGTGCATACAGGGAAAAAAAACAACAAAACACTTCTGGTACTTCAGTCAACCACATCTCTAGTAGCTTACAGATGCCTGGGCTACTGCTTCCTACCTCCCTTCAAGCACAGATCTTATTAACAACAGCCTGGAGATGAAGCTGAGGATATAATACACAATCTCAAACTAAACTCCCTGGTTGGAGTTTTTAATCATTTTTATCCCCCCCCCCCAAAAAAAAAATATATATATTGCACTGAAGTTCACTCAAAAAAAATTACATTAGCAAAGAATTTAACCAAAAGCTCAGTGCTTCCATTTTCTTTTTTCAAAGCAGACATTAGTCCAGTTCTCTTGTTCCTTCAAGAAAAAACAAATGTGGCTGGGGAACTCCCTCACGACAGGAGAAGGTGTCATGAGCACCTACTTCTGTTACTATTTGCGTTACTTCCTGCCTGAGCAGCACAGCGAGGTTCATCCCACGTGTTCCTGGTGAGGAGCAGGCAGGGCAGAGCAGGGCAGTGCAGAACCCACAGCTCAGAGCTGCCAGTGCCCCGCTCCTCACACGCCTGGGTATGTGACTCCAAACATGTCCAAGGATGGCAGCTTCCATTACTTCAGCCATCTCATAATTCTACAAGGCAGTCATGCTAGAAGTTAAATTAAAACAATCAAACATTCTCAATCTGCACAAAGCTCTAAAATCACAAGAATCGTGCTGTTTAACCACAGCCTGCGTGTTGTATGCAAGCAGCTCACAGATACAAAATAGTCAAATAGCTGTTTGTTAGGCCCTTCTGATTCAGTATTCATTTAAAAAAAAACACAAAGGAGCACTGATAAGTATCTATCTTTCTATTTTTTTCCTTCCCTCTCAATCTTATACCAAATCCATTTTAATACCATTGCGAGAAAAAAAATAAACTCATCAGTCACCTGATGGAGTAATTCAAAACTTAACCAAACAGAGCTAATGGGTGAGAATTGAATTGAAAACACCTTGCCTAAGAAAGCAATTTCTTTTCTTCGCACTCCTCAGAAGCTGTGGGTGAGCACTGTAATCGAACCATCAACAGCGAGGGGCCGTCTGTCCCATGGGCCCCCGTGCAAGCAAGAAGCAACAACAGCAAAAATGCAAGGGCTGGCCCATGTGCACTCAGCCCTGCTCTATGACAGGCAGCATGCCGCTGAAAATCAATGTTTTGACATCTTCCACATACCAATCTTTAAAAGTCAACACTGAACTTCGGAGAACAACACAACACAAAAAGCAGGTTAAGGGGTTGCTTACGGGGAGATCAGCGCTACTCCCGCAGCTAACAGTCCTGCAGTCAGCTGAGATCTCACTCTGCCGTGAAGCACTGGTGGCTTAGCATGCTGTAGAAATGGCCAGGAAAAACAAACAAACGAAAAATGAAAACCCCTTCCTGCCAGCATTGAAGCTACAGGTCTCCTCCAGTATCAATGTGCACAGCTACTGAAGATACACTAGCCATGTACCAGCCACTTACAGAGAATTACCAACCCTTGTTTTTTCCATAAAAACATGGCATGTTAAGAAAGGCTCTCCGTAGAAGTTGCCCAGCCAGCGGCTGCGCACAAATCTGGCTCCATGCGAGGAGCAGCACCGGGGCACTGGCACTCGGCAGCCCAGGGAACAGAAAGAGCTCTAGTTCAAAATAATAACACGCTTGTCCCACGTGGGGTCAGAGCCCAACACCTCCTCTGTAAATTGGGCTTTTCCAGAAGGCAGCATCAGAAGTCTCTGCTTTGAGCAGTTTGCATTAAAACTAGCTTTCTAAAAGTACAAGAACACGCGTTGGAAGAAGCTACTCGAGCCCAGGCAGCCTGCCAAGCGCACAGCTGGCCCTCACTGAGCAGGAATTCAGGGCTGGCCACAGAGCAAAGCAGCGCCCAAAGCCGCTCAGAACTGTGCACATGGGGAAGCACTGACTACAGGAAGACAAACATCGACCTGTTGGGGCTATTTCTGCATCCTAAGTAACGGAGGCCTTTATTTTACTTTCCAAAGAGTATTTCAGTTAAAAAAAAGAAGTGACGCGAGAAAGGGCAAAACATACATAATACATAAATATACACCAGATATCTACTACTCAAAATTCTAGCAAAGGAAAAAATACAATAATATTAATATTATTATTAATGTGAAAGAATAAGGAATGACTTCATCAATCAATAACAGCAAATATTAAGGTTATGTCTCAAACAAAACTATCAATTTACCCAATAAATCCGATGATAATATTTCAGAATGCATCTACGCATCTGCATAGCAATAATAGCCATCGACGCACAGAATGCACAAGGAGCTAAAATGCATTACGCTGCATAGGGCATTACACCAGTCACCTTTCCTAAGGTACAGGAGAGGCTTAAATTGCTGTTAATAATTCCAGAAGAATTAACTACAGGAAAATAATCTGCACCTCGTTTGCCAAACTCAAATACAAAACACTGGAAGGCCACCTGCTCTCAAATGCACAAACCTTTTAACTTCTGCTGCTTTTGTAAAGGCAAAAATGTCAGTCATTTTGGCTGAGAACATCATTTTAGTCTATCAGATACAAAAAGCCTAGGTAACAGCAAATCATATCATAGGCCACTTGCTGAAAAAGTCACAGAACTAATCATAGCAAGACAAAGAGCACAGAACAATGGGTTATTTGTTTTACTTTTGCTTACTAGCTATAGAAATAGTCTGGAAAGGTATGCCCAGCAATAGCTACAGCCCAAAGTACTTCCTTTAAAATTGAGTTATTAAACTGTTCTGCATATTTGACAAGCGCTGTTGTTTGATACTGGTGAACCCAAAGGGTTTCTAAAGAATGTAAAGAGAATCAAATCTCTCTTATTCGAAGATGTGTAAGATCACTGAAAGAAATACCTTTCCGAGGCATTTACTCCAATATAAATAAAAAGAAAGAAGGATGCCAGTGACACGGAGAAACAAAGGGCTGAGCCTTGCTAAGGGTCAGAGGAAGCTGTGCCCGAGCATAAGTGACATCCGACACGCACCACCACGCAGCTCAGGGAGCTGGGAAGGCGGCTGCTGGCCAGGAATGCTGGGCCTTGCTGGTCTCCTCCTTTAGTGTGGGAGCCCAAAGCTATCCAGGTCATAAGCAGATGTTTGAAGACGTGACACATGAAGATGGTCAACAACAAAGCTGAGCTTTAATCCCTTTGTGTGAAGCAGGAATTGGAATTTACCTCATATATAAAACACATCTCTGGCCAGTGAAGTATAAAACTTCCCTCAGCAAGGCATTATGTCCTCCCTGCTTTTTGGCATGCTGGGAGAGACAAGAGGGAGGGAAGCCGTGCTTCCCAACAGGCTGGACGTAGTGAAGCACAAGGAATGGCTGTGCAGCAGGCAGGGAGCATTAAGGCACCCGATCACTGCCGGTATCTCTGCCAGCCCGACTAAAGAGCAGCGGAACCAATTGGTCCCAACTGGTGGAGCTGGGAATACACAGGGCTTAACCATTAGTTAACATGAATCCCATCATTTCTAATTGGATTGTGACTAAAGTCCCAGCACTGATAATACCAACATGAGATCAGAGGGGAAAGCCTGCACGCTCCCTTCGCGTGGAGATGGGAACCAGCTCCCCCGCTGCCCACCAGGCCCTGCGGTCACGACCTGACCTGCAGGCATCGCACCTCGAGCATGAAGGGGCAGAAGTGCTGTGCTGCTTCATCAACTCCAGGACAGCCCATAGGCAGAGAAAATGGTCAAAAGGAGAAATGCTGGAGAGCAGAATAGTGGTGCTTTTAAGCTTTGCTGGTGGATTAGATTTTCCACGTGGGGATGTCTTGATCAGGCATCTGAGAACAGATGCCAGCGACAAACTGCAGCAAGACGCAGCTAAGCTGGTGCACATCTCCACAATCACTCGTGTCCCATTAGAACTCATGTAACCATTCCTGACACTCATTTGCTTGACCCATTTTTGATAAACAAAGAATAGAGTACTTCAAGTACTTTTCCCTCTTGTTCATCCCATTCTTCCCCAGTCTCTTATTCTATGGTCAGAGGTTAAACTGCTGACCTCTCACCTCCAAGGCAAGTTTTCCCCCCTTCTATAAAAGGTTTTTCACAGTGTGCAGCACTCGGATTAGCCCCTATCCCCCGGAACAAAAGCCGTGCCTTTGTACAGCCGGTTTGGGCACCGAGTCCGTACATCAGAGGAAGCTGCTCCTGCTTCCCATTCACAATAACTATATTGTGAAGCCTCCAACGCCCCGGCTCGCAGCGTCTAGACTTTCACCCAACCAGCCAGCAAAAAGAAAATCCTATAAAGCACTCAACTGAAAATTAACTATGGTATCCTGCGGAGAACCTGATGAAGACGTTATTTGAACATACGGTAAAACTTTCCATTGTTTAACAGAAAGATAAGAGAAAAACTTTGAGCCTTAAGCTTTAAACAGTTGTAGGGATCAATTCGCTCATGGGTCAGTAAATGCATTTTATTAGCAAGGAGCTATTGCTTATGCGTGTCTTTAAAATAATACACAGATTATTAAATTATACCCAGCACCTAGCATTCTGGATATCTACAGAGCCTAACTTTATATTCACTAACGGCACTCTAAGGCAAAGCTTAAGACATAGGAAAACAAGCGTGTCTTCTAGACTGGACCGAAAGCACTGCATCAGTATTGCCCACGGTCTCAGTTCTCTTCAGCAATTAAGACAACAGAAATACTTGCACTTTGCTGTGTAGAACAGCACTCAGCGCTACTTGCCATCAAAAAAGGGAACTCTGAGCAAGAAAGAAAATCCATAGAGTACAAATAAACCATGGCATTTTCTGGGAAATAGTTGTGGTGTTTTTTCATATTTTGTTTCTTCATAACTCTTTCATTTCTATTGCACAAATAGCACATGGAGGCAAGAAAGTCTACTGGAGTGGACTAAAATAAAAACACATTCTTAAGAAAAAAAACATACAAGCAGGCCAGGAGAAAAAAAAAAGCAGCTATTTCTGTATAGCATTTCAGTGTTTGAATGTATGATTCTTGAATACTGGAAAGAATTTATTACTGCAGACAAATTGGTGTTTTTTTGGTTTTTTGTTTTTTTGTTTTTTTACATCTTTGTGGATCTCCTATAGCCTCTCTTGAACATGTATTCTGGAAAGAATTTCCTGCACTTTGCTAGGAGAACAGGCGACACGATACACATCTGTTTGACCAGTCTTAGTAACCTATTCTGGAAAGAGTCAGAGTGCCCCAAAATAAGAGGCATATGGATTGCTGCCTGGTACACGTTGTTTGATGGGGGAGCATGAAGGTGTTTGCTTGTTTTACATATGTTTGCTTTTTAATGTGTGTTTCTGATAAAACAAGAAACTGTGAAATCATAACAGAAAAAAAGTAGTCACTTTTATCCCTTACCACCTACCCCATATTGCCTGGTCACAGCATCCATGTGTGGAAAGCAGCAGGACTAGAGAACCTGGGAACAAAAACCACAGCACTGCCACAGGAAAGGAATGGCAGGAGCCTCAATTGCCTCAGAAGGCAGAAGAATTGGGAAGGAGGCAGAAAACGGGAACGGTAATGTTCTCTGTTTTCATGGAGAACCATGAATCACACACAGGATAGCTGCTGCCAGACCTACAGGCTGCTAGGTGGGACAGCTGCCGATGCCTCTAGCAATAAAAACACGCAGCCTTTGGTGTGCTGTGGGAGCCGGGACCTTCCCCCAGCCCTATCCCCACACTGCTTCCCACAGCTGTTCCACACACGGCAGCAGCAGTGCCCCTGTGCCAACACGGGGGCACAAACACCCTCAGGCTCATACTGAACTGCTTCTGCCTGCAGTGATCGTACATAAACCCCATCACATTATCACTCATCTCCAGAACCGATATACACAAATAGTAACAAAGGGGCATTTGCTGTGATTAAAACTGCAAAGGAAAATTCTTGCCCTCCACACCATGGATGGGAAACGCCTTCTGCCCCGCATCCACTGCACTCCGGTTCTGCACAGAGAAGAACTTCTCCGGGCACAACGGCACTGAGTGCTCAACTTGACACATCAACACCTATTTACTTTTAAATAGGTTGGCCAAATTTGTTTCTAGAAGGGAGATTAGATGGTAAAAATCAAAACACTTTGAAATTCTCCCTGCAGCTAGATCTAAAGATCAGAAATTCTTCACCCTAAACTGAAAAGACATTTTGAGCCATTTTTATGTTCTCTTTTCTCACCTCACTTTTAGCACCATAGCCTGACTCCAAACAGGCAAAAAATGTTCTGGAAACCTGCTATAGCCAATAAGATGGCTATACAAACTATAGCCAACAAGATGAACGACCCACCTGAAGCTTTAAAAACAGACACAGAACCAAAAAGTTGTGGTTCGTGGTTGGTGGTGCTTGTTTCACGGCCCTGTACATTGATCACCTTGCTATGAGAAAGAGGGGTGCCACTAAACAGCAGCTCCCATTTTTCCCTTGGGTAAGACTGATGGAACACTTGCTTTCAAGTACAGGGCAAAAAATCATACATCATCACACTGCTGCTGCAGGAACGCGGAGCAAAAAGGCCCAGGTACCACGAGCACGGCAGCGAGGAGCAGGGCAGGAGAGGGCTGGTACCCTCTGCTGGGGACGCAGGCACCTTGCTGCAAGCAGGGAGTCCTGCCTGCAAAGAGGGCTCACAGAGGTTGGAGCAGCAGTGTCCGACCCGGTTTAACTGCCACTTCTGGAGTGCAGAGATCAGCATGTCCTGGGAGAGGTTTTCTAGAAGATTCTGTCAAATTGGAGTCATACTACCCAGCATCTCTAAACCACTGAATTGCAACAGCTGCTTGGCTTCAGCTGCTTTTATCAACTGGCATTATAATAATTGCAAGAAAGCGGGCAAGCACATTCATAGAGCGACCGTTTGTACATTAAGGAACAAGAAAGGCCCACAGAACTGGTACACAATGAAAAACAAAACCTTTACTTGTTTGGGTGATGTGGAGCAGCACCTGTCAGTATCTAAAAGGGGGCTTTAAGAAAGAAGAGGACAGACTCTTTAGCAGGGTCTGCTGTGATAGGACAAGGGGAAATGCTTTCAAACTAAAACAAGGGAGATTTAGGTTGGATATAAGTAAAATTCACAGTTAAGACTCATCTTTAAGCAGGGCTAAAACAGAAGCAGAATTTAAGAATTGAAGGAAAACAGAAATCTAATTATACAGCATCTCTAACGAAAAGCCTCAGTCACAACTTCCTCCCACATTCTCTTGCACCCAAAATTAAAACCAAAAATGAGAAGACAGCAAAACGAGGAACCAGCTGCACTAAGATACGGGGGCACTCCACCAAGCTGTGAGCAAAATGCTGAAACCTCATTTCTGATGTGGTAAGAACATTTCTTCAACAGAAAGTTACAAGTCAAACATATCAGAACTCTTACTGAAGAGCCACCCTGCACACATGATTTGGTCGGCCTACTTTGTCCCCTTCTTTGTCTATATGTTGAGAAGTGTTGGCTATGCTTATCTTCAGAGCTAAAATTACTTCAGTTGTAGTTCATCTGTCATGTGCAAGCACATAATCAACTTATCTGCAATTATACACGTACCATGCTATAAAAATCACAGGTACATTTAGGTGTATTTCATTGTCTTACCTCCAAAATCCCTCTCAAGATTGACAGATGTATCGAGTATTACTTATCTACCATCCCTTTTGGGGCTCTTCAATCATTTTTATCTCAATTAGTCGTTTATACCCTCTAAAACTGCTTATAAAAACAGAAGTTAGAATTCTAAATTTACAAAGAAGGAATACTTTAAGCTCTGGTACAACACATGAGTCATTCCAAGCATTGCAAAGCCCTGTAGCTAAATTTAAGAAAAAGGTTACTGAATACAATTCTCCAGTAAGACCTGAACACCTGGAGTTTCCCTGTCACGCACTCGTATCTCAGTTTCCAGCTACAAGAACCAGCCCAAACTCAAGACCAGTTTCAGGAGCTCTTGCCCGCAGTGTGACTCTGCTGCCCCAGCACAATGCACGGGCAGCAACCATGCCAACAGCTGCTTTCTGCTAGCTGGCAGAGAGAGAGTGGAGCACAGGAACGCGTGCTGCCGGCCCCAGAGATCTACTGGCAAGAAACACATTGTTTCTGTGTTATTAGTCACTCAGTGCAACTCAGTGCAAACTCAAAGCACCTATTTCCTGGAAAATGCTATTCCAAGATGTGGCACCGTTTTTCCCCCTTTTCTTCTGAAATTGGCCCCTGGATGCATGCTACGAGGGAAGCTCATTGGTTTTTGACTCTCAGTAATGCGATGCTGGCTTTCTTTCATAGAATCATTTGAGTTGGAAGGGACCCTTAAAGGCCATCTAGTCCAATCCCTCTGCATTGAACAGGGACACCTACAGCTCCATCAGGGGCTCAGAGCCTCATCCAACTTGAGCTTGAGTGTCTCCAAGGATAGGCCATTCACCACAGCCCTGGACAACCTGTTTCAGTGCCTCACCATTCTTACTGCAAAAAAATTTTTCTTATATCTAATCTTTGCTCCCCTCCTGGGGTCACTGGTGCTTGTACCACCCAATAACACATAGCATGCATTTTACCTTTCTGCAATTTTTTTTTTTTTTTTTTATTGCCCCACTTTGGCTGAAGCTCAACATCAGCAAAGTTCAGCAGAGACCTGGGGTTATGCCTGGCCCTCACAGTGAGTGTTTTGATCCTTTTCCTTCGGTGTTGCTAAGTCAAACAAAAACGTCAACCTTACACACGCAAGGAGGAAACATGGACAATAACAGGACGCTCAAAAGGAAAAAAAAAGAAAAACCAATCAGAGCCAGCTCTGTAAACATATTCCAGAGCTGGAAGATTTTGTATCCTATTAATATCTACTCAGCCATCTAACCCAAGTTAGGAAGGTATTTCATCTACTGTTTACAAAACACTTCTTCATTTACTTAATACCCTTCAAAAGCAAAGGTGGCTAATGCCCTGGATTACACAGTGTTCTGCACCACTGTGCCTTGGGGATATGTGATCAGCTTCCCTGGGCACAGGAATCACTCGCTATTTCCCATAGCAAGGACTGCAGCTTGTGATACATAAAGCAGATTTTACCCATATACCTGTTCATTAAATTGACACCAATAACTTCTAACAGGTTTATAAACGCAAATGCATCATTGTTTCACTGCTATGTATTGCATTTGAAGATAATTATTCTATTATGACATCTGAGAACTTCAGATTCAATTGGTGAACAAACCCCTTTCTCATCAGTGCTATATAGTAAACATTCTCTTAAGAAGAGCTTAATTGAAGTTGAAAATATTGATTTCAAATTAATCTTTTGGCTACTGGTGTTCAGAGCGGATCTGAGAACAGAGTCTGGCTTTCAGCCTGAGCATGCACAGCTGCAATGCCCACATTATCCTGCTATGTCTAGCTGATACAGTGTAGAGTTAGAAAAACCTCCAGAAATCTTGGTGAATAAAACACAAATATTATGGGGTAATTAAACTTTAGAACTATTGATTTATATTTCAAACGTGCTTTCTTTGGCTTCTAAGATGTATTATGTTGTTGTAATGGATCACTAGCGTTCTGCCACAGGATTATTAGTTGAGGATAACACAGAGCAAACACCATAATTTCTATTTGCTTTTCATACGTGACATGACTTTTAATATCCCCGTGAAATAGATTAATTGCATTCATACTGCTGGGACTTCAAAAAAAAAAATATTGGGGTTCTGGAACATCCATCAATAAAGGTACTTCCTCACTTCCCCTAACACTTAGCTGCTTCCTCATTTATCTCAAGTCAGGCTGTCTGTATCTGCTCCATGACTCATGTTGTGTTCTGACCCTCAGGCATGGAGGACCTGCAGTAACTGCTGTGCTAAGATACACTCCTCCTCCACATTTCCAAAGCAACATTAACTAAACATAGGTCTAAATATATATATGTGTATAAATATATATATACGTATATATGTGTGTGCATATATATATAAATATATTTTTTTTAAAAAAAGGAAGAAAACATCCAAAACATTTTGGTCTCACTGCATGCAGAGCATTTCAAAACATCGCTTCATTTGCAGCCATTGTTTGCGCTGTTCTGGCACATTTTGTCCTAGCAGGACTTTGCGTCTCACTTGCTGAGCAACGAACGCTTCAAGACGTGCTGACAACTAAAGCACACTGCTTGTGCTCAGCTGGGTAACTCCTAGGGCTGATGGGCCCGGGAGCAGAAGTAACATACATAAGCACCACGTTGCTGTTATATTAAGATACAAGAGGAATGTACAGGATGCACTTCTGCTGGCTTTGAAGGCACAACGTGAGCCACTCTGATCTGACTCCTACACTCCCCAGTTACGTTCCTGCAAGAAACCAGAATGCCCGTCCTAAGACCATGCAGCTCCTGCACAGAGAAGCCGCCTTTACTTTCCTCAGCCCCCACAGCCAGGTTACCATGCAGCCACAAGGACTCTCCAGGCCACACTCTTCTGAGGTGACCTCAGACACGGGCAAGCTTTTATCCTGAGCACTCTGACTCCCTGCAACTGAACAACTGGGCATCTTAAGCATCAGACACATCAACGCATCTGCTGGGTAACACTTCTGAAGAGAATGTTCATCACAGAACATCTCCATCAGGACGTAGGATAGCACACAGAGCATTCTGCAACGCACAGGAAAGCAGTGCCAGCCCAATCCAGGCATAGCAGCCCACAGGCAGCTCTGTGAGAGCACGGTTGTCACTGGAGGGGAGCTGCAGAGAGCAGTCCCCAGCAGCCAGCACCAGCTCACCTCCTGCAGCCAATTCCAGGGGCACTGGAACTCCCGGGAGCTTACTTTTAGTATTGTTTTATCTGGTTGAGCCCTTCGTTCTCTCCAATAATTGGAGCTGAAAGGATTTTTGTTTTGTTCACCGTTGAATAAATAATGCAGATTTCCTCCAAGGACTGCAAGGCCTGACAAATATCGTAAGACAAAGTGTTTTGCTGGATCTGCCAGCATCCAGCATCGTCACACAGAATTGTTTATTGCAGAGGAAGATAGTCACCATCGCTGGTTGCCAGAGAACTTAAGGCATGCTGAATTTTTATTTTTTTTTTTTATTTTTTTTTTTTAAATTGACAGTGGAAAATGCTTTCAGCCAGCAATACATGTTTTTCAGCCAGGCATTTAGAGGCAGCTAACCCAAAGTCTTTTTTGCTTTTTTTTTTAATTTGTATTGAGTTTCCATAGCACTGATTTCTATCACAATAACCAGTATGAAAGCAAATACATTACAAATTATTTTCTATAAAATACAGCGTATTCTACCAAGACCGAGAAAGGCAATGCTTTTTCAGCAGCTTCCTTACTAGTTATACTTGTCACCTGAGCTGACTTTTCTCCCCAGCTGACACCCACATAGGCATGGTTAGGGCAGCTCTTACAAGGCACCGCGGGGCTCTGACCCCATGCAGCACACAGAAGCAGATGTGAGCACGTACCTTCATTGCATGAGGCAGGCCCATTCCCAGACTACTCAGATACACCAGTTAAAAGTGCTCAACTGAATTAGCAACTGAATACTCAGCACCTTACCAATTAAGTTTTATCTGTCCTGGCGCACAAGCACTTTTTCATCACAGCTACCTGTGACATGACAAAAAGCTCATTCAGTTCAGCTGAAGGAGCAAACAATTCACCTGTCCTAGGGAAGGAAAGTCCCATCTTGTCAGGCAGTGTCCTCAGCAGGGAGAGGATACGTAGAAGATAAACTCTTTCCTGGACAAAGTTTTTTCAGAATGCCCCATATTATGTCGTGATATCATCAACTGCTTTCAGTTCTATAAGTTAATGCATGATACCTATCTAGTATCGTTACACAGGATCTTGTATATGCAACACAAATATATAGTCTATGTCCAAATGCACTATGCCTTAAAATCCCCACAAATTATAGGGATCTACCTTTCAGTTCTGTTTCTCCCCAAAGAGCTAAGCTTTACTGCATGAACAGAAAACTGGAAGACTCCAGCTAGATTGCTGAATCCATTTCCTCAAGTAAGGGACAGCAGTTTAGCCGAGTTAGTTAACCCAGAGACAACTCCACTCTGAAGCAAGCACGGGTCCAAAAGCCATCAGAGAAGCACGCCATGGGAAGCTGGCAGGCAACAGTAGCAGCATCTCAGGGGTTTTATTTTGTTTCTAGATCTGGTAACATACTTACTTGAAATAAATAAACAAACTCAACCACTTTGAATGAGCGCTGGGAGATGAAACCACAGCCATTGGATAGCCTGAAAATCCCAGCAGCTCCTGCTTCCCAACACATGTGAGCAGCTTCCTGCTCGTGCTGCGCCAGTTGCTGGGTGTGTGTTCGCACACAGATTCAGTTGGCACAAAAAATAAATCCTTGATGTGATCAGCATTTGAACTCAAATAAGAATTTCTTGCTCTCTATTAGAATGCAAGCAGAATTAATCATTCTGTGTCACTCTTTCCCCTTCTGAGTTTAAGGAAAAACGCAACGGTGAACTGTTACGTCTACAGCAAAATACTTCAGCTATGATGATTATTCCTCCGTAATGACTAAAACTTGACATTAACCTTGCAAGCTTGTAAAGTACATCTGAAGTAAACACAGAAACCAACGTGCTCTTTTCAGACACAAATTTGCACTTTGAGCCAGATTATAATCTACATCTGAATACCCACCCAAATGTGAAAAGAAATCAGATCTGTGTTCAAACTGCAACAAATGTCAACCAAGGGTGTTCTTCAAGTCTCATTTCTAATTAAGAGTTTCAGACTTGGACAGCACCATTCACATGAGGATTGCAAGCTCCGCAGAGGAAGACAGTGTGACTGAGGCACTGCTTTGGCTTCCCGAGCTCAGGAAATCCAACACCACACCCCAAATCTTGTTCAGACATTCCCCTACCCCCCCACCGCTTCTGCTTTTTCTCTTCTCCATCTACATGAAGTTCAGCATCAAGTTTTAATCTATTCTCCTAAACCAGAACCATAAGATATCTGAAGCCTTCTTCTACACAATTTATTTAGTTCCAACTGTAGAACCACAGTTCCAAAATACAGAGAAAATGTCAAGAGCAGATATAAGTTACTGTTTACAGCTTTTTAATATTTCCTGTCACTCAGAATCTCCCATTTCAAGTACGTGCCGGTAAATATCATGCTTTTCCCTGGATCCTGGAGTAATCGCAAGGCAGCCTACTATAAAAATAGATTTTATTAACACACTGATTGCAAAGAGGTGCTACGCGCAAATTGCCTTACTACACGGAGTTATTTCAAAGAATAAAACTAGCACTTCCCTGGGAAAACTTACTTTGGTTTCAGGGAGTTTGCTTTGTTCAGGGTTTGCTTGTTTTCAAGCTTTCTACTAGTAGTCCATGTAGCAGTTGTCTTTGTTGGCCTGACCGTGTTTTACTGTATTTACAAACAGAATGACCTATACCAAACTACAAGATGAGCATGTGTGTACTGCATCCCTCTGCCAGTGTTACAAGTGGGAGAGGAAAAAGAACTAAAAAGAACATAGCTGTGAATCAGAACAGAAACTCCACACTTCAGCCTTGACAAGTCAGTGCTAGAGAGAGGTGTCGTACGGCCTTGCGAAAAACATTACAAACCTTGAAAGCTTAACAAGTTTGCAAAGTTTTTTAGACAGATTTCAAATCCCCCCCACACACACAGAAGACAAGCCACTTAACTCTGTACAAGGACAGCTATCAGCAGAGCACAGCTTCTCAAAAAATGACAAACTTTGGTGCAAGTGGGACTGCTCGGCACGTGGGAGGGCAGAAGCATGCTGACATGAGCCCAGAAAAATTTGTGAACTCTTAACACTTGTGAATGCAGGCAGTTTGAAAGCCTGCAAACTGCCCCCCAGGCAGCCGTCTCAAGTAGTTAAGTACCGAAATGAAACAAAAATCAAAATTGAAAAATGCAGAGGAGTTTCAGCTTTTATACTGATGGACTGCATCGCATAATACGATTTGTCATTTGGGGCTCATGTTTACTTTCAATACTAAATGTCAATTCTACTGAGTTCTATACAAAGTTCTTACAGCAGATTACGATTTGTATTAGTTAACTTCTCAGATTTTTCCCTTCCCATTCCACTGCCCCAAAGCAGACCGCACTGCTGGAAGCGGCACGCAGCACCACGTCACACAATGGTACAGCCGGGCAGAGGCCTGCAGGGCAGTCAGCGGGCTCTGCCTGCCCCGTGCTGCTGCAGCTGGGGTCAGCTCCCCCAGCGCTGCCTGCGCCCCCCACCCACCCACCCGCTCTGAGGGCTCCTCTCCTCGGCGAGGCACGCAGGCAGGCAGGAGGAGCCCGCCCCTGACCTGCTGCCTCACTCACCATTCCTCCGCCCACCCGCCCATATCTGCGCCCACCTCCACATTACACACACATCCAAGAATCTCTTTAGGTCGGCAAAAAAAATCTATAGGAAATAAAGCACAGAAAAGCATTGACTTTCCTCCACATTTTTGCTTCTGGGAGGAGAAGCCAAAAGCTAGAATAACTAACCCTCCCTTTCTCTGTGTCTGAGGAATGAAAGAAAAGTGGAAAAGACATCAAAACACCCATCTTTACCATAGATACAATACCATAGTTGCTTTAATTGCTTTTGCTCATAATTCTACAACACCCACTCTTCGCTAGTGACAGTCCAAGCATACGGGAAGACATTGTTCATACCCTGAAGAATCTTCAACTTAAAAGGAAGAAACTTGAATCTAACAAATACACTTATTTAGACAGAAGCGGAGAGCTTTAAATTATACAGAAGACTGTCAGTTATTAAACTTTTACAGTTACATTTGGAGCTCGTACATGAGAGAGCTTGAGCCACACTCAGGCTTACACGCTTCGGTTTTGTTAACACGGATGAAAACAACACACGAACTCCAGCACTACACCTGCATTCGCTCTCAAAACGCATGCATCATCCTGAACGACGGACTGAGCAACACTCTGGTCAGTCAATAATCCTGTGGATAAAGCAGACTAGATGAAGTGGCTACTTCCAAGCCTCTTGGGCACCACCACTGGAAAATTTGAAAGGCAACAGCAAAATTAAGAAAGCATTATGTGGAAGTGGCACTAACCCAAAAATCCAGCACACGAGGTTACGAGGGTCGCCGGGGTGGTTACATGTAATGAAACATCTAACGAGCACAGAAAGGAAGCCCTCAGTTTCTACATACAAAAGCTGCATTTAGGACTATCACCAGATAGTCCATGTTGGGAAATGGTGTTGTACAAATTAAGAAAACATCTTTAACTCCAATGAGTAAAATGAACTCCAATGTGTTATGAAAATTTCAAAATGAAAGTCTACAAGTAAATACGAGACTTGTAAGTAAGTTCATCAAATTCATAGCAACGTACGTTTGCTCTCCATAGTCACCTGAAAAGCATACTTGAAAACATTAGGGAGGCCTAAATTTTGGTAGGCCAAAGCAGTGAAAAGGGTTGGCAATGCAGAAAGACTGTATTAAAAGTTTAGTCACTCTTTAAAAAAAATACTGCAGGCTTCTTCATGCGTTACACTGATAGAATTATCTTTGTAATCAGGTTCAAGTGATGCTCTGAAAAAAAAGAAATACAGCAGAGGAAAAGAGTTATCTGATCAGAACGTTACACCCACAGGCTCACAGTGTTTGTGGTTAATAAGCACTTCTCAACAGTGAAGAAAACAATTACTAAAAAAAAAAAAAACTAAAACAGAGCTTGCTCTACCACAATCCTGCAATCAGTTTTGGAAGATGCTTAATGAAAATCCTACCAAAGCAAGACAGGTTGCCTATGAACCCAACTGCCTACTGCATTAAACTTCTTTTCAAGAGCTGGGACCTTCCTAGAAGTATCTGTCCTATTAGTGCCTTATAGATAAGAACCAAATCCCACACACACAAGAAAAAAGGAGAACTTTTAAAGAAAAAGAATTTAAAGATCTTGCATCACTAATATTTATTGTCATTCTGGTACAGGCAAGGCAAGCTGCGGGAGTTATTCATGCAATTCACCACCAACTATTTAAAGCACCTTCTCCAAAAATCATGCATCTAGCCCTAGGGGTGTAGGAGGCACCGCAGTATTTAAAGAGGAAATAGAAGAAAAGCAATCAAATCTCAAAACCTTGTTCCAACCCAATCATTCTTTCCTTTAACAGAAAACAAACTGCTATTTCTAAGGGGTTTTCATGTAAAACTTGAACAGCTTCAGTCAGGTTTAATGAGTCCTGGACTCAGACTGAGACTATCAGTGCTTTAATTCCCTTAATCTAACAGCACATTCACAGCGGAGCCTTTTCAAGCCTAGAATTCTCTCTGCTGTTCTGCGTACGTGCTATAATTGAAGAAAATGGTGCAGCAAACTGTGCTCTTAACCACACAAACCAAAAGCAGTTTGAGTCACTCCTTCTTGGGAAGCTGTGGACAAAAATGCAGAAGACCTTCTGTTCAGAGCAGCTGTTGCATAGAGCCACCTCTCTGCTTCTAGCTGCTCTACTTGCATTGCCTCTGTGTTGGGCTTCTGCAATCCAGCTTCAATGAAATCAGCAGAGAGAGTACAGTGTATAAAATTAGTTGTATTATCAACTTTTTCTTTATGTATTTAACCAAAATCGAAAGTTCAGTTGTACGCATGCATCAACATTTATATGTTTACATATGCATAAATATACAACACTCAAAAAGATGACACTGGAATTATTACTCTGGGCACATCCAATGTTCAGAACTCAGAAACATCATTTCCCCAGAAATTGTTTACTTTCCACCATGGAAGGACATGCATTGAAAATATAATGACAAAAGAGGAAAAAGAAGCTGAAGGCTGCTTTGGTTAGCAATGTGAATGCTCAGGTACAGTAAAAAACATCCAAGAGACAGGGCAGTGACAGAATGACCCTGCTTTATGCTGCCGTACCATCTTGGACCAAGAGCCTTACGCAAGGCTACGCACTCAAGAAGACTATAAGAGTGCATTATTTCTGATTTCTAGTTTATTATTTCTGATTCAGCCCAAAGAGCAAAGATCATGTAACTTTTTACCCCAGCCTAGAGAGCAATGTTAGTCTTTAAAACAACCCTACAGTTTCTATAATATCTGTTTCCGAGCCTGAACACAGAAGGCCAACTGCTGATGTTAGAACACACAGATATTTTTGCTGTCATTTTGCTTGTTGCTCCCCAAAGAGAAGCAAAGGAAAGAATTAATGAAAACTTGCAGGTGCCTGGGAGACGATGTCAGACCTTCTGCTACACGGTGCTACCGACGCTGCCAGCCACATCTGCGGCTGAAGCAGCGGGCTGTTAGAGCAGCCGGGCGCTCACCTCGCTGTCACACAGCAAACCAAGGTGAGCAGAGGTCAGCACTTCCCTAAATTCTGCCCGAGCTGCCTTACAGATTTTCCAAAGCAGCAGCCGCCACGCTGCTCAGTTACTATGTTTCAACATGCCATGACATTGAGGATTACAATTCTGACCAGCTGCAGAGGACTCGCAGTTTTGACATTGGCTACAATGTGACTTTCCCGAAGTCTTATTTCCCCTCTTCGGAATGCACGCTTCAACTTAAAGATGAAATGCAACTTTAAGATTCTTAGAAGAGGAGTAATATCAAAAGTGAAAACAGAGTAAGCAGCATCTCCTAAGCTGGTAAGGGAACCATGTTCTGCTTTGTGCTAGTAGAAAGCATTAAGCTCTTCTAATAAACTGATTTATTTTTTTTTTTACTGCAACCCAAGCAAAGAACAAAGATTATCAACAAGAGCAACAATGTCAAAACCCACGCTACTACTTCAATGGAGCCCTCAGTTAGAGGAACATGGATTTAAGAATCCCTATCTCCAGCTCCACAAATGAGAAAAGCTTAGAAGTAGTAAAATGGTGTAAGTCTAGCGATATTATTGTGTTGCCCCACAGCTTAAAAAGAAAGAGCAAGAGAGAGCAGTCGCAAAGCATCATCCTCTCAGCCAACAACAAGGTACTGAGAAATACATACTCAACTAAGCAACACTTACGTTGCAGAAAACAGACATCCAACACAAAAATACTAACAATAGGTCCAGCTGTAACTAATGCCACGCTAGCACCATTAAGCCTATGGCCACTGAGGAGCTATCTACCATGTGTGGAGTGATACATTTATATTAACCTACCTGCAAGCTCTCAACAGTCTTCTCCAAATAGAAAACACTGCAAATCATTAGTGGAATGATTTAAGATCAAATTTGATAATAAAAATAAACCCTACAACATTTCATGTATGCACGATCCTTTAGAGCCGGAAAAGCCCTGGGACGCTGTCAGATCTGGAAAAATTAACATTCTTTGAGAGTTCTGCTTTAATTAAGAAGTTACCTTAAATAACTTCTCCAAAGAGCATACTAATTTTAACTGCAAAATTTTTCCTCATATCAAATTAGCACAGGTGTGTAGCATGCTAATAAAATCATCATCTTATTAACAGTCACACAGTCAGGAGAGCTACCTCCATTTTTATTTGTTAGAACAGTTATACACTGGCAAAGAGAAATTAAAATTCAGGAGAACGCATATTACAGCAAAGCTTGAGCAGAAAAGGCTCAAAGATGCACAGGTCATGTTAAGGTCTTCCCCTCCGCTAAGTCGGCTTCCCCTGCTGCTCGCTCATGTGGGGAGATCATCATTTCGTGGCTGTGATATTTCCACGGCAACACTGATGACAGTGATGTCGCAAATTCAGCCCTGACATAGCTCCAGGATCAAGTACAAGAGCAGATGGGATGCGAGGGAGAAAGCCCCTATTTAAACACAAATCTCTTTCATAAGAAAGAAAGGCTCGAGCAAAGAAACAGGTGACTGGATCACATCTTCAAGTATGAGATATTCAAAAGATTATCCTAGCATGAAAATCTATTTAAAGGCAAGACCTACAATGCAGGGTAACTGTCAAATTTGTTAGGCCTTATAATAAACCAGCCCTGAAAGCTCCCTGTTTAGCATGACCACAGTGCTCTGTTTCCAAAGGGGCCATGCAGACAATGCACTTGTATCCCTTATGCCTTTCCCTTCAATAACTTCAATGTTTGGATATATTAATTTGATACATTACTGTGCTCACACTACCGTGCGTAAATAAAACGTCAAGCCTTCACTGGAAAGTTTACTATCTGAATTAGATATAAAATAAAAGAAATTAAGAAGACTCCCACGTGGCTCACAAAGTACAGGAGGATGGTAACCAGAACATTCCACCAGCACAATCTTGTTGGCAAAAGGAAACTGTACATAGGTCCTCATTAGAGGACTCTTACAAGAACCAACACAACCTCCAGGCTGCTGCAACCTCTACAAACCTCTCTCTGGGCACATGACACAGATGCTGTTGGCATCCCTCCTCATGGTCCCCCCCACCACAGGTGACCAGCGGGGCTGAGAGGATGGCAGTCAGAGGTGGAGTAGGACAGGAAGCACTTACAGAACAACCACAAAGGCAGCCCCGTGTCACCTCAGCTCACGGCCACGGCTGCACGCAAGCCAAAGTTGTTCCATACAGGGCAGCTCACAACTAGCACAACGTGGCCACCTGGGCAGGTAGAAGCGAGCCAGCCCAGAGCTCACAGGTAACACAAGGCAGCTCCATACAGCCATTGAGGCAGAGGGTTATCAGCAGTCTGGCTCTCAGGAGGGAAAGGATGAAAGAGAAGTTAAATAAAGCCTGCAGGGAGAGGCTGGGCCTGAGTGAGTCTCCAAGGAAAGATGTTGGCTAAAGGCACTCTGCAAGGAACAACATTATCAGGAGTGCTAGTTTGCTCTCACAGTCTCTATCTATGAATTTGCCAAGGTAAAAACTGCAGGAGGGAGCAAGCAGAAGATGGTGTGCACCATGATACAAAACACAGCACAGCAATGACCCAAGCTAGGGAAGCCAGCTCGATTCCCCAAACCATGACTGTACCAACAGCAAATCAGAAAGGTGGGCATTAAGTGGAAGGATGCTGCTGGTCACAAAAAAAAAAAAAAAGAAAATAACCAAGGGTTGCAGCAGGACGAAGATGTTATTCTACAGCTGAATGAGAACAGTGTTATGAGGAACAGAAAATGAAACAAAGAGCAGAAGAACCTGAGACATCGGTAATGGATAGCATACAATATAGCAGGTACAGAAAAGCCTGTTGGGACTGCCAAGAAAAGACCTAAATAGCTCCGATAGTTTAGCTTCAACAGAAACAGTCTTTATAGACATGTTAGGCAGGTACCCTTTACACCACTAATGGAAATGTTGGCTTAAGGGGGAAAAAAAAAAAGGGTACTTTGGGGTTATGTACGTGTATAAGGGCTTCTGTTGGCTTCTAACTCAGCAAAGTAAACTCAGGAAATAGCATCCATTAGCACAGCAGGATAAGAAATACACTCAATTTGAAAGTGTAATTGATTGTTCTTACAACTGTGATTAAGACGCAACTGTCACAGGCTAACAGGACTACAGCATGACCCCAACAAGACTTCGCTCCCTGTGTTTCTAAAAGGCCAACAACCTTGGATGATAGCATGAACAGAGCTCCCCCAAAGCAAGTTATAGAGGTCACTTCAATTTCAGCGCTAGCAACCTCTTAACAGGAGATGCAAAAAGCCTGTCTCGGATAACTCCCGCAGTATGAGAGCTCCATAGCGCACACCTGCAGAGATGCAAAACCAGTGGCTAACAGGAGCACGCATCAGTGCTCACTGCCGCTTGCGTCATGTATCGTGCCAAAGCATCTGCCAAACACAAGCTACAAAAAAGGTTTCTTCCTGTTGTCCAGCAGAGAAACTTTCTTCCCTGCTGCGGCACTGATTAAATGAAGAGTCCACTGACAGGCAGAGGTCAATTGTTCTGATAAAATGAAATCTTACATAACATCAACATTTTCTTAATAACTGTAGCAGCTCCATTTCAAGCCCAAGCTTTGCAAGTTACTCTGTCACAACAAAAATATTTTACAGCTAAACAACCAAAAATAAAAGCACAACAATAAAAAAAAATGACAACGATGAAAACATTAGGAGATTTTAAAAAATAATGACGTGTCCACACATTTTCTAACGCAATCCAAATGCAAAAGCAATCCATAATACTAAATAAAGCTAGAGAAGGATACAAACAAGCCTTTTCCATCTCTCATTTCTATGATACTGGCAAACACAGTACATTATTACCTTCATTTTCAGATGCTTGGCATTTCACCTTCAGTACCAAATCAAAGGTACGTTCTGGATTTTCCCTAGAAAAAGCAAACAATTAATCATATAGATGCTTCAGACAACATAAATCGTTTTCCACGGTGTTACATCTTTTCTATTCTACTTGTCCAGAATACATTAAAATAAATTAAAAATCCATTAAAATGAAATTAGAAATCACAGTGGTTCTTCCTTAGAAATAAGAAGTCACACTTCCATCTACAGCCTTAGAAAAAACAGTAAGGCAGATAAATGCACTGTTTCGCTTGTCTAACTGATGTTGCCACCGCCTTAAACATCAAGATAGTTTTTTTTGGAGTTGACATCGTACCATACTTCACAGGTGAAGGGGAAAAAAAAGGACTCATAAAATCCTTATCAATTGATCAATTTGAAACATTAACAGAGTTCCAGGAAGCCTCTCCTAACTTTGGTTTCTACCTAACAGGCACTTCTATTTCAATCCCACTCATTTTGCTGCTGTCTTTAATGCACTTGATCACCACCACAAGGCAGAGATTCTCCCAGCTTCCTCTTTCTTAAGAGGCTGACCCCCATCAGCCACAGCTTTGCAGGTTGAGTCGCAAACATGATTCAAGGAGTGAGGAAGCACTGCTGCAGGAACCAGGGTTAGACCCAGCCCCCACTCAGCCCTGCAGCAGCCACCCACCCACCGGTGCCTTTCAGCAGCACGCACCTGACAGTAACAACTGCAGTGCTAATTGCAAGGAACGCCCAACATAATCCCAAACCAAGTATTTATTGGAATAGCTCAAACTGGCATTACCATACCACTGAGCTCTCTGTCTACCAAGCGTACTGCTATTTATATTAAAAACAAGTGGTATAACCGCACCCATATCAATTAGCTATTTAACCACATAAAAGGCTCACACATGAGCTCCCTCTGTGAGTAACGCCCCACTGAAGTCAGCTAGGGTTGTAAGTAGGTGAAAACTCCAGGATTTAGCCCCAGGTTTCTGGAACTTAAAGAGAAGGGCGCAGTGAATTAATACCCTGTTGTTTCTTTAAAGGGAATTCTGAGTGAAATGCAGGAGCTGAGCAGGAGAAAACCTCAGCTGTCAAAAATTAATGGATTCAGGCCACGCTTTTACTGATCTCAGCATTATCATCTACTGGGATACACAATCAGAGTCTAACTCAGGTTACAGAGACGTAAGCCACCCATGCCACAGTCTTTCCTTGCATCATATTTTAAAGTATTTAGTTGTGAAAATCCTGCAGGCAGGAGAACAGATTCTGCTCTGAGTTACAGAAACTCAAGCCTGGGATCTCAGAGCTGTACCCCAGTACTACAGCCAGCTCTTAGCCCTGCAGGTTGGGGATGGAACTGAGGAGGCCTGGCTGTCTGGAAAAGCAGCCATAAGACCGTTGCTTTAAGAGAAGTGACATTTCCCCACGACGTTACCCAAGCTGAGGTTATTTACTCCTTCCCTGTTTCCAGGTGTCCTCACCACAGCGTGCCAGGTGCAGGAGGCAGGCCAGCACTGCTGTGAGGAGCACAGCCTGAGGGATGCACCAGCAGCTGCACTCCCCATCTCACACCACACCAGCTCAGCCTCCCCAGAAAGCTGCTGCTAAGTTTGTTCTTCACATCCCACTATGCTCAGAAGTGTTAAAAATGTGTTAAGAGTAATCTGAGAATTGTCAGACAGTCTTTGCCGCTACTACTCTGTACCCACTCATTCATCATCCCCCCCACATCCAGATTTTTGTCAACTCAGAAAAACGCGTGTAACATCTCTCAGCTCCCGCTCTTCGAGGAGACGGCTCCCGGGCAGGGAGCGGAGCAGCAGCACGGCAGCCTCGGCCAGTTTCTCACCCGCCGCATACACCTGCCGCAGCGCAGTGCCAGCACAAAGGCTGGAGCCGCAGAGCAGATCGATCTCGGGCAGCTTGAGGAGCCTTTGTGCCCGCGCGGCGGCACGCCGCCCCGCCACCATTTCACGGCCGCTTACGGCGGGAGGCTCCCGAGGGCGCGACCCGCCCCCGGCGCCCGCCCGCCCGTCCCAGCGCCGCTTCCCCTCGGCAGCCGCGGCGGGGCGAGCCGGGGGCAGGCGCGGGGCCGCCGGAGGGGCGGGGAGCGGCAGCGGGGCCGCGGCCGCCGCCTCCCCCCCGAGCCGCTGAGGGCCGGGGGCTCCCCTCAGCCCCGCTCCCCTCGCCCCCCGCGGGCAGTCCCGCTCCCGGCCCCGCCGCCTCGCGCCCGCGCGGCTGTCACTCAGCGGCCGCGCCGCGCCCGGCCCCTCGCGCGCCGCCGGGTGGGCTCCCCGCGCCTCCTCCCCCCGCCCGGCGGCCCGCGAGGCCTACCCGCCGCGCCGAGCCCCCCGCCTCCGCCCCCACTCACTTGAACCTGCTGTCCATGGTCACATCGCGGGCCCGGGCGACCGCTCCGGCACCCCCGAGGGAGAAGCCCCGCGCCCGGCGGGGAGGAGAGGGCCCTCTCCCTGCGGCCCGGGCCGGCTCAGCGCTGCCGCGGCGGCGGGCGGCGGCCCATGGCTGCTCCGCTCCCCCGGCTCGGGCCGCGACTGCACGGAGCGGCGGCACCGCCTCCTCCCCCCGTCTCTCAGTTCCTGTTGCCGCGGCTCCGGCACCCTCTGGGAACCAGGAAGCTCCGCGGCCGCCCGGGCCGCTGTCAGCCGGGCGTGCGGCCGCCTCAGCGCCCGCCTGGGCTCGCTGCTGCCCGGCCCCGGCTGCGGGCAGGTGTGTGGGGCAGGCCCCGCGCGGAGCCGCCGCGCGCTGGAACGCGGCCCCGTGCTCTCGCGGCCTCTGCGCCCCCGTGGGCAACACGCGCCCGTGTCGCGGCGGACGGCAGCGGCCCGAGGGGAGCTCGGGGTCCCGCTCCGCTCCCGCCCGGCTGCCTTCCCTTCCTTCTCCGTCCCTTTGAATTCACTCCACTCAAAGGAAAAATTATTTTCTCCATGTTAAAGGTCATAATTTTTAATTTAACCCGCGGTAATTCGTTTGGCCTTGCTTTTTACCAAGTTCTAAACGCTCTCCCAAACTGCTGAAGAAGTAACGCAGTGGGAAAAAGTGTTGGAGGGAAACACACATGTGGAGCTTTATTACCCTGAGTATTCCAAGTGAATTTGGAAAGGGAGAAAAAAATAACATTCTCCTTGAGCACGTTCCAAGCCGCGTCTGCCTGTGATGCTCTGAGAGCCAAACTCCCACTGGCACCGCTCCCCCACCAGCACAGCACCGAGCTGCACATCACCACCAGCCCGGCCAGAGCCACAGTGCCGCTCACTGCACTGCTCCCCCAAAACCAGTCCCAGCATCAACAGTTAGGAAACAGGGAAAATGCAGGCCAATTCTATATTAAACTTATAAAACAGCATTAATGCATTACTGTGGTTGAAAAAAAAATAATCAAATAACCAAAAGCCAGGAAATTACAAATACTGGATTTTCCAAAGCAATATTGTCTTGGCTTCGTTACACTTCCTACACACCTCACAGGACATAGATTAAATAATAATAAAACGTAGAGAATGTGCAGTAAAACCAAGGGGAGGTTACAGCAGAAATCTCAGCATTGGGATTTTCTTGAAAATCAAGCACTTACTTTACCAGCCTTCATTTAACATTAATTCTTGGCTACCTTTAACAGACAGCATTTGCAACACCCCTTGAAGTACGTAAAGGGGTCCAGGGCTTTGTGTCCTTAACACATCACCATGCATTCCATGTCGCATGTTGTTTTTAGAACAAACATCACTCCGCCAGAGCACAGGAGGAGAGGCCCTTGCAGCAGGTGGCTTTGGCACATGGCTGTAAAATTTAACTTCTCTGCTAGGATCAGTCTGGACTCACAGGCAGGGAGACGGGACTCAGGAGGCTGGGACCTGTGTGCAGAGGCAAAGGGCAGCCACATCCTGCCCGGAGGGAGGTGGTGATGGAGAGGACCCGAACCTCGCTGCATGTATCTCCTGCCTCCTTTCCACCCTCCATCTCTGTCCCTATTGTGTGCCACAAGGCATGCAGAATTTAGAATTTACTGCTGCCCAGAATGGCCAACAATTTAGCTAGACAGAGTTTGGGCTGGGGGATTATCCAAACAGTGAGACATTTTATTCACAGAGTAACTCAGTTTTGAACAGTACCAGAAGGACGACACCACACTGTGTTCCAGGATTTTGGTAAATCAGTATTTTGGATGACATTAAATATTTTACAAGACTGTTGTTTCTCTCTCCTCCTACGCTGCCACTGCTTCCAACAGAAGAGCCTGAAGGCCTACTGGACATCTGCAGCAAGGTCCCACCAACCATAGGATGGGTGCCTGTCTGGGCAGAGATGATCAGACCCCTCAGAATGCGTTTTACCATAATTGGGAACAAAATAGGTAGGGTTTCTTTCCCAGAGTAAATAGGCTCCTTGGCACTAAGAGGAAAATGACTGCACCTTCAGCAGGCACCATGCTGCCTCACACCCTGCCTGCCTGCAGGAGTGGGGAGAGCAAAGTTCACCTGTAAAAGAGAGGGCACACGACTCAGACCACTGTGAAGATGAGTCTCACTACTCTCCAAGCCACTGTTTCAGGCTCTGTGGAAGCTGAAGGAGGTGGCTATGCGCAGGTTACATTTAGGTCATATTTTCAGACTGTCTTACAGGCACAGCAGCTAGAGAGTTACTTTATTACTGTTTTTTAATGAAAGACCATGTTTTAGGAGAAGTGCTGCTGTTCAAAACCACCTCTTCCTGCCTTGTTTGAACCCTGGGAAGGGGTTAAGGCAGAAGGAGAAACCGAAAGAAAATTCTAATAGCTACGCAGACAATGTATGACCGCAGTGTGCTCTGAAGTTGTGAACACCCCATTTACCTTTCTTTACATTTTCCCCCCACCCCCCTTTCCAAATTAGAACTCAAAACCTGTGATATTTGGGCTTTTCAGAGTTAGCACTCTACCAGGTAACCCAGAAGATACAAAGCATTTTTCTTTATACTTCGTATAACTCTAAAATGGCTGAGCTCTGCCTAAGTTCTCCTTAAAAGGTCAGCGCAGGGACTGCTTGCTGTAGGAGGATTTGCAGAGGGTGGGGGAGGATGAGCACTGATTTCATAGGTATGAGCAACTAAGTACTATGTGATTTAAAGATACAGATTCCTACTCAACCTTAACTATAGCAACCTAGTAGTGAATACTAATTATTCATCTTCACAGCACTGCAATAATGGGAAGGAGCCACAAAGATCATGGAGGTATACATAACCATGATTCAGCTCTTCTATGCCCTCAGTAAAAGAGGTGTTGATGTAAATCAGTTTGGACCTACAAGACTCAGTTTTCTCCCAAACTAATTAACGCATCTCACTAAGTAGGAGCTTCCATGAAAAACAGACAGAAGCCTGATTCATCCACATCAGATAAGAAGAGGATGGAAATGAGTCAGGGCAGCTCCTGCTCAAGGATCAACATACCCCAACTTACAGCATATATTCTAGTTTACGGCCAAATTCAATATGGAAACAACGGAGATGTAGTTGAAAAACACCAAGCAGAATTCAAAAACAAGCATCCACATCCTTTCTAGCATGGAGCACTCTGCCATTCTCTGCCAAATCAAAACCACATGGCTTTGGGTCTATAAAAGTTGTGCAGAGTGCAGCTTGGATCTCAAAAAGGGATATGAGAAACAGACAAGGAACGGCCACACATCGCGCCACTTGGGGATGGTGGAGCAAGCGAGAAGAGCTATGTGAGAACCCCACCACTTTTTTTTTTTTTTTTTTAAGTGGAAACCACTACATACACACAGATGGTGATTTTGACAGGGTACAGGGGACAGAGAGAAGGGAACAGATCACAGCCTAAGGAAACAACAAGCTCTCTGTTCAGCATTTAGCATGGGGTGCATTTGAATCCTCCCAACATGAACTGCAAGCAAGTGTGCTTCATGGGAGGAGCTTGCAGGGAACGCAGGGAAAAGGATTCACCCTACAAATGGCAGCAGTACTGTAAAACGACAGGGAGGGGTGTAGGGATCACTGCATGAATCCAGCATTAGGTCAGATCCCTCGCCTCAAATGGCTTCATCAAAGTTTTGTTGTTTTTTTCCCATCCTGCTCTGAGTTAAAAGAGAGCTCTTTTAATTCATCATCTCTTATCACCTCCATAAGCCAGAACACATGTTTCATGACTTAAGGGATCTGAAGTATTACAGAAGTCTTCCTTGGTCAGGTGCATTTCATTCAACAGTAAAACATACTACTACTGAGAAAGAAAAAAGTTTTCCTCTTAAATGCTACTGAAACCAATAAAGGGATTTCCTGCAGAACACTATTAGCAGAGCTTGTGGAAAAAAAAAAAAAAAGATGTCCCCCTGAGAACATCAACAGGTTTGTCAAAAGTGGCAAAACAGAAAAGATGACATTTCCCATTGTATGGTTTACCAAAACATTTCCTGGAACATACTGTATGATGAACAGTATACATCTTGCACCAAGAATTAATTACTTCTTCATTTGCCACAGAGTCTGCCTATGCAGGGATCACTTTTAGTCTTCATGCCCCCACAAACACTGACTCTTTTTAATGCTATCTCATGTGCTACCAGTGCATCTCCTAAGGATGTCATCATCTGATGAGACCTCACAGACTTGGAAAACATCTTTTAGAGTGAAGTCCTGACCTCAGAGAGAGTTTGCTTTTTATTTAATGCAATCAGGTTATTTTCTCACCCCTCTGCCTGAATCTTATGCATACCCACCCCAAATTGTAAACGCAGAGACAATGTAATCTCCTTATGCAAAACCCTTAAAACCTACAAATTCACAAACTGATTAAACTTCTTAGTCACAATACTAGCATGAGACAGTAATTAAAAGAAAATACTTAAGAAGAACCAGAAATATACATTGAGTCATTTCATGATACAGTTTCTTTAAAGACAGGGATGCCAAAACCTAGTATCTGACAGCATCCCTCAACAATGCTACGTGCAAAGCCAGTCTGCTCAAACATGCTGCCCAGGTAAACGCAGTCATTAATTAACCAGTGAGCACCCAGGGAGAGATCACTGCTTAGATAGGAATAATGACTCCCTGCTTTGTAATCAATATGTCCTAGCACAGAGCCCAAGAAAGCAAGTCTTCTTAATCAGGCCAACTGATCTCGCTGTCAAACTCACCATGTAGGCCAGTTTAAAATGAGTGCTTTTGCCATGATCAGTTACAGACCAAATCATTGCTTAGAAACCACCTGACTTCTATGCATTTTCTGTAAAGCAAGTGTCACTGTCATTTCTTTTGATTTTGAAACATGAAGCTGATGCTTCAATTGTAATTAGCAAAACTTCACACTGTAAGTTTAACAAAGAGGCTGGGGAAATTTGCATTAATGTACACTCAGACTAGAGTTTACAGAGCTAAGATGCTCAAAAGGTTAAATATAGCGGTATTAACTGAGGATTTGTTCGCAGATAATATTTGTAAATCCTCACAGTCTGATCCTTACTACCTTTTGTTATTAGCCCCATAGTCTACAGAAGATGTCAAGTGCATGTCTAGTAAAGCATGAATGTTTTAGTGGAGCAGTAGGGTCAGACAGTACTTTTCAACATGCATATATGCTGTAGAAGGAAATCACTCATTCTGGTCATTTGCAAGTGAAAGTTTCTTACCAGCTTGAACGTATTCTTGCTGAATAAATTCAGTTCTTCTCTTTAGGCAAGAATATACTCCTCACACTTCTCATAGGTATATTTTAAATGCTGTGGGTTGTTCACTACCTGATGAATCTGGCACTCATTAAAACTACCACGGAGCAAGATTTTTTTTTGCCATATTTGAAAATTGTTTATTAAAAGTACTATTCAAGAAAGGCACACTTCCCCTTGGCTGTGGAAGATCTGGCTAGAGACCAATGCACTCAATGCACACAAATCCGTGGGCCCCAATGGGATGCACCCACAAGTGCCGAGGGAGTTGAAAGAAGCAATTGCTGAACTACTTTCTATCACCTTTGAAAGGTCATGGAGAGTAGGAGAGGTACCTGAGGACTGGTGGAAAGCCAGCATCACTCCACTCTTCCCAAAGGACTAGGGGGATCCACAAAACTACAGGCCAGTCAGCCTCAACTCCTTCTCTGGGAAGATGATGAAACAGCTTATTCTGTAGGTCACCTCCAAGCAAGTGGAAGAGAAAGGTATCAGGAGTAGTCAGTAGGAATTCACCAGGGAGAAATCATACTCAACCAACCTAGTAGCCTTCTACGATGTCATGATGGGGACAGATGGATAGATGAGGGGAGAGCAATGGGTATTGCGTCCCTTCACTTCAGTAAGCCTGAAAACACTGTCTCCCATAACATCCTTGTAGGTTAGCTCAGGAAGCGTGGGATAGCTGAGTAGATGGTGAGGTGGATTGAGAACTGGCTGACTGGCACAGCTCAGTGAGTTGTGATCAGCAGTGTAGAGTCTAGTTGGAGGACTGTAACTAGTGGTGTTCCCCTGGGGTCAGTACTGGGCCTGGTCTTGCTCAACATCTTCATCAATGACCTGAGTGAAAGGATAGAATGGATCCTCAGCAAGTTCTATGATACATGAACCTGGCAGAAGTGGCTGACACAACAGAAGGCTGTGCTGCCATTCAACAAGACCTGGACAGACTGGAGAGTTAGGCAGAGCTGAATCTGATGAGGTCCCACAAGAGCTCCTGTAGTCCTACACCTTGGGAGGAATAAATGCATGCATCAGAACAGGCTGGGGGCTGACCTGCTGGAAAAGACCTTTGCAGAGAAGGACCTGGGTGTCCTGCTGGTCAGCGGATTGGCCATGAGTCAGCAGTATGCCTTTGTGACCATGAAGGTGAAGGGGATCCGGCAGTGCATTAAAAGGAGTGTGGTCAGCAGGTCGAGGGAGGTGATCTTCCCCCTCTAGTCTGCCCTGGTGAGCCCACATCTATCTAGAGTGCTGTGGGCAGTTCTGGGCTCCTCAGTTCAATAAATACAGGAAACTTCTAGTGAGACTCCAGTGGAGGGTCACAAAGATGATCAGGGGCCTGGAGCATCTTCCTTCTAAGGAAAGGCTGAGAGACCTGGGACTGTTCAGTCTGGAGAAGGCAAGAGTCAGAGAGGATCTTGTCAGTGCTTATAAATATGTAATGGACAGGAGTCAAGCGGATGGGGCCAGGCTCTTTTCAGCAGTGCCCAGCGACCAGACAAGGGGCAACCAGCACAAACTGGAACATAGGAAGCTCCTTATGAACATGAGGAAGAGCTTATTCATGGTAAGGGTGACAAGGCACTCAAACAGGCTGCCCAGAGAAGTTGTGGAGTCTCCTTCTCAGGAGGTATTCAAAACCCACCTAGATGCTTTCCTGTGTAGCCTGCTGTAGGAAACTTGCTTCAGCAGGGGGTTGGACTCAATCTCCAGAGGTCCCTTCCAACCCCTACGATTCTGGGATTTTGTGAAACTGATTTCTCCTATCAGCCATAAAAAATGCATACTGTTGTAATTTGAATGTGGCTTCTTGCACTGAAGCCAAATTTACATAAAATTAGGAACTGAGTTTTAATAAAATGTGTGTGTCTAAGTGTGTAAGATGTTTTGGAAACTGTTATATCTACCAAAAACACACTCAGTAAATCAGGCAATACTATATATTAAAAGAACAGTTTCCAGCTGCTTGTTTATCATGGATCAGGCCCTCCGTAAGCAGTGGTATCATTATGAAAACCAATATACCAACTTATGTTTTGTATGGAAATTTGTTACACCAAAAAAAGCCTGTTTTCCAGGCCTACAGGCAACATTTGACTTTAAAATACCCTACAGAGGTGGCAAACTGTTATATTTATTTGCTTACAAAGAATTTTAAAGCACTGTGAAGTTTACCCATCATGATGTCCTGCAGCTTCTCCAGCCTACATGCTAGTGTTGTGGCAGACAGAACACAGAGCCCACGGCGCCCGTGTTTCATGTCAAATTTGTTTCACTTTGCGTGTTTTACTCATAATTAATTGCATCAGATAATTTAGCAGCGAGGTTTCTTCTTAGGAAAAGGAACCTTTCCTCTAATAACGTAAAAATCATGGATGCTGTTTCTATGAACACAAAATAATGACACTGTGTAATGTGTGAATTGTAATGTAGGGGTATAGCAAACTTTCTGTGGAAGACTTTCTGCACTTCTGTTACTGTAACTCTTAGTTATGCAATTGGATCACAAATCACTGGAATGTCGCACACATCTTTTGCAGTTTTCTTCATACAAAGTTATTAGGACAACTGTACTGGTTATCTTTGTGCTAAATAAATACAAACAGTTCACACAGATGGTTTTAGATCCCTACGTATCTATTTTGGCTGACACTGAGTCTCCACTGGATCAGATAGACCATGAAGGCACAAAACTGATTGAGAGATTCTAAGCACAGCAGATGTGAGCATAATCTCCAGTAGTTAATGAACACAGTAAACTGCCATGATTATCTGGATACTTACTGATGACTAAGGTTACTAGCTATAATAAGATGGGCAGAAGGGCATGACAGCTCAAGAAAACCAAGGCCAATGGACTGATCTTGGGTAGTATGGCCATGCATTGTACAGCTTATGATATTAATTACTGGAACTAGTCCAGCTGCCCACTCTAACCACTGGAGCTGTGGGTCCTATTTAAAAGCAGAAGAGTGGTAAGATTCCACACTACTTGGCTTTTGGGAAGATGCACTTGAGGGAATTCAGAAAGATGGCAGCAGCTACCTCAGTGCAGCCAGCCTGCTCACCATCTTGTAGGGCTTCAGCCCTCACTGATGGGAATACAGGCTACTCAGCACTTCTCAAGTGTCACTGAAAGGCTGCCACAGAATCAGGCCATTTTGTTCTTAGAGTCCCAGACAAGCATAGAAATTAAATCATACTGTTCTTACTTATTCTGCACAAAATTCTCCATCTGTTGCTTTTCTCAATCATTCAATTAGAATGTCATTTTCTTCATACTCTACTATATTATTAACAGATGTTGGAGTAGAATGCATATGCGTTCCTGGGACAGTTAGAAGTACTACTGAGCGCGAACCTCTCCTAACGCTTACACTCTGATACTGCACCAACACATGTCCCTGCCACACCTGCTCTGCTGACCAGTTTGGAGGTGGATGCTGGTCACTGCTTCCAGGCCTGATCCAGACCCTGACACAGACTTGATGTCCTGCTCCCTGTCACTGAGACCACTGCCCTGCCCCTTGCTGCCACCTCCGCTCCCAGCTGGCCTTCCCCAGCACAGCCCATCTGCCCATTCCTGAGGTCACACAAGTGCAGGGCTTGGGGTTTGCATCCTGGGTGAAGCTGGGATACAGGCTGCACGTTCAGGCCTCGCATCGCCCCACAAACACTTCAGGAGAAAGACGACGGAACTCATTGCGCACGCTATAGCATCACCCAGCAGCACAGAGCAGGAAATGCAGCTAAAACTGTTGCGCAGCTGCAGTTGGCATGTCAGTGGGGACTGACACAGCGAGACCAAGACTTCAAGGCAAGATGTTGAGATGTCAAGCAAGAAAACAGCACCCTTTTAAGTCCTGCATGAGGTTCTGGCTCTGAACAAGTAGGGTCACCACATACCTTCTCATCACTACCATCCTCAAAGCAGTTCATTTCTGAATGTACTATCCAAAACCTGCTTCAGCAATGCATGAGAAATGATGGGCTACATTAAAGTATCATCTTAAAATGCTCATTTACAAGAATCAATTTTTTGTTCTGTTGCAATATCTTAAAAGACAAAGCAGCAATATCACCCAAGGATTTTGTCTGTATTACCACTGCACTGAATCAAATAGTCCAACAGCATGTTCTTACCTCTCCACCATTGCCTAGGCTTCTTTGATGCTAGCTGTTCAACACAGAGTTTTGTGTCTGGGCTTTACCTTACTTCTACGTCAAAGAATTATTTATGAGCATTTCAAAAAGCACTGTGAAAGCTGTCATCATTCAGGGCTTCACAGTTTGCTCATCTCATCTGGCACTGATTATTAACATTCAGTTTGTATATGTTCACCAGGGCTGGGCCTGTTCCACAGAGCATAGATCAGTTGATCTGAAATTTGCCAAGTGAAAATATTTTTGATAGCTTAATAAATATTCCCGGTACCATCATTTACACTTAACATAAGCATATACATTAATGATTCACGTCACCACAATTTCAATCATTCATTCCACTTTTCCTATTAAATTACCAACTATTTTGCACTCCATTTTTTCCTAAAGTAACATACTATGCTTGGCAAGTGGGAAGACACAGGGAATAGTTTTGCAAAACAATATGTCATTTTTCTTTCTCGAAGAACACATCAGCCACTAGCAGACTCACGAGATCTAATCCATATGAGTTCCTCAAATATGTTATAAAATGCAGGCGGAATCTTGCAAAACAATTTTTTCCCTCAAATTATAAACTTGGGATAGCAATTAGGTCTCATCTATCATGCAATATGGTTAGCAAAAAAAAAAAATTTTAAAACCTGAATAAATGCCTTCATCTTTTGTTCCATAGTAAAACTTGAGGATACTCCCAGGCACTAGTTAAGTGAATAACACACATTTGGAACTGCAAGATCTCTTTAAAGAGCCTCTGGCTTTGCCTGAAAACACAGTATACCGTAATCCTGATGCAACACAGCTTGTTTTCAGTTTTGTAATCTATAGAGTATATTAAAACTACATGCAGTGCAAAATGTTCTGTTATCAGTCGCTCATGTCACATAAGCTATTTTATACCGGACATGGCAGGAGGTGCTTGAAATACTCAGTGGTGTCCATAAAACAATCCAAGTGCCCACAGATCCCTTCTGCTGCTTTTGCAAGACTGCCTGTTACGTGTTATCAGTAAGCAATTTGCATTTCTTATCCTGTGGTTACCAACTTGTAACAGCAGTAACCCAGGCCTGCTAAGGAAGCCAACCCATATTTGACAGATCTGGGCATTAGCAGAAGAACCAATGCAGGCTACCTTTAACATGCACAACAGATCCCCGTCCCCCAGACCATCTGCTGCTCTAGAAACACGTGTAGCTCAGCACAGCCATGGGGGTACGGCAATGAGGGCTCTGCTGCTACAGCTGCATTTCTGCTGACCTCTCCTAACGTTACACAGTCACCCATGCTGACACCAGCCAACAAACTGAGGATGAGCGAGGGGCTTCAGATAATTCCCTCCCCCATTTCCTGGCAACTGTTTCCACAATCAAGCATCCAAGAGTAAGTATTTGCAGAACCGGGCCACGGAAATATCTGCCAACAGAGAGTCTTTTCCTCGATGCTGTAAAAACCAATCTGCAATCTCCTCCCAGCTTTAGAAGAAGCTGTATTGAAAACATATGTCCTACAGCAGTACTCCAAGGCAAATAAGATACTGAGCAACCGGGACAGCATGGCTGACCTGCGACCTGCTCGCGAGTTCTCTCTGCTGCCTTGCTTCCTTCACTGCTCATCTGCTGTCTCCCTCCCCTAACAGAACGGATTTGCAGAAACATCGCCGAGCAAATGGGTGCTTGGGAAAAAACAGACTATCCTAAAGAACAAGTACTAGTGGGGGGGAATTCATCAAAGCTCTCTGACAAAAATAGAGTCAGTATGCTTTTATATGACAAGAAACAATAGTAATACATGCAGAAGTAGAAAAATTTGGTACATTTGATTTTTTTTTTTTTTTAAAAGAACTACTCTGTCCTTAGCATGCCTTCAGATTTCACTATTCATCTCTACCTAAGGAATACTCAGAGTCTGTAAATGTTGTCGCTGCCTGTCATGTTAATAAATTACCCTGAGAATGCCAATCGGCATTTTACATTTCACAGAATATTATCTTGATGTTCATAAACTGTGCAATCATTTTGCAGTAAGAAATGTATATTACTAAACTTCTTATGCAATCTTAACACTCAGAAGGAATCTTGATCTGACTCCATTCCATTCAACCTTACCCAAAATATCCCATTTGGGAATATTTTTCCCAAATACTGACAGTTTTCCTCAGTGTGTTTATTTCTTCCATATTCTACTGCTGGCAGACCATTCCTGTCCTCAATCTGCCATCCGTGCTCCTGCCATCAACTCCTTCTGGGCACAGGAGAGGAGAACACAAAGGTCTCTTTGTCAAGTTTCCAAAAGACAGTTGCCTTTACCCCTTCTTGGTGCTCAGAATGCTTCCCCTGGCCTCCTAACAACGGCTGCCAAACCCCCACCCCCTTCATACTCCATGTATCATTCCACTGCACAGAGCTTTCTGTCCTCAGTTTTTGTCTGTTATCAGTTTTTACACACTGTATCCTTGCAGAGTAGTCCTGGGGAGTGAATCACTTCACCCGTGAGACTGCTGTTACACAGCAGGGCTGCCTTCCCCAGTGAATCCGGTGGAATTTAAGCTGCAACTTGGGGCTGTAAGCATTAATCTGATCTTTTTGTGGGCGACGCTGTCTTACCAGATTCTGTCAGCAGGCAATCATAGCCTAAATTCCTGTCGAAGATCATTAATGGTTTGTTTTCTAAGCATTAGCACAAATAAAAAAAACCCAAAACTAGGGTCAACTGTTAAGTTTGGCAAACCCCAAAATTAGCTGTTCGCACCAGAGAGAGAGAATTCCAAACCAGGAAGTTGTACGTGGTTACACTATTCCCATCTGCTGCACCTTCTGACACCAAAGGGTGTTTGTGCAGTAACAGGAAACAGTTTGTGTTCAGTCAGATGCGCTTTGTTACCAAATGAGTCACTGTGGCCTTCCTCTCTCCCTCCTGACACCAGTTTATATTTGTTTGCTGTTTTCATAGTTTTCATTTTGCACACATGAACATGTTTTTACATCCACTTGTAACACTGATAACATTACAACCACTGCTACATTGATAACATTTTTCCATTTCTCAGAACAGCCTCGTGGTTTTCATTTAAATCACCTTAAGTCCAATATAACAGACTGTACTTAGAGGCAGGACAGAGAAATGCCCAAGGAGACAGGTTCTGCCCCAGATCGCTACCATCAGTCTATCTTCCCAGGAGTCAGGTGATTTATGCCAGCTGATGTTTTGGCTCTGCATTTTAAGCTTCCAACAAGAAACTAAAAAAATCAATTCTGACAGTGATCTAGTAGATTTTGAATTATTTTAAGATTTCATTTGTGCATTTTTGTACCAAACCCAAATGTTTACTAATCGGGTCAAGGCATGCGCCTACTCAGGAGCCATCAGTATTGTTAAAGAATTTGGCAAAATTCTCAGCTCTACTCTAGATTATAGCTCTTCTTGCCAGACTACTCTGTCATTTTCCAAGAAGAGTGTATTTCTTGGACTCGCTGTCCAAACTGGTTTATTGATTCCATGGTTCACCCTTCCAAATCACTGTTCCAGCTCATTGATGATTCTATCCAGTGCTGGTTACACAGAATGTTGCTGAAAATCATCTTTCCTTTGAAAAGCCATGTGTTGACCAGTATTTTTAGTTGACAGATATACTTAGCCAAGCTGACAATCTCCACATTTTCTACTTGTGTTTTTCCCGCAGAAGGCAACGAGCTGTTTTCTGCAATAAACTCTCCTGTTTTGCCCATACTTATGGCCACAATCCACGCTCTAAATCACTGTCTACATTATTTTAACATAAATCCCTTTTCAAATACCCTTCTAATTCAATGGCATGCTGTAAATCAAATGCACACTATTATAACTGCCTTGAGACTCAACTAGAGCTCTTCAAATATACTCTTTAAAAGCACTGAGTTTATGGCAAGCTTCGGGGTAAATTTACAACATGATACACAAAGACTTAGTCACAGGATAAAATTCCGCACGCAGAAAAGCTTAATAGTTGGGTCCTCTCAAACACACAGGTGGTTCACTTTAGAAATACATACAGTCCCACTGAAGTTAATGGAATTATGCACAAGCTTAAGATAAGTACATGCATAAGTATTTTCAGGAATATCTCCAGTATCCCATTTATCTAAACAGCTACACATTTAAAATCTTAGCTTCAGCATTTAGCTTGCCTCAAGAGATCATCGAGAGATTGGCTCCAATTAGTCACACTAATTAAAAACTTTTTCAAAGTGGACCAGAGCAATGCGGTCATACACAAACCATCCACAGGGGCAAGTTTGGAGCATCTCAGCTTGCCCATACAGGTTATGGAGAAGGAGGTACGCTATGGGTTTGCAGAGCTTTATTAAGCGAAACTAAACATAGGCAAAGGCTATGGCACTACCTTTCTTTTTCCTTAAGCCCATGAGAAAATACCAATAAGACTGGCAACCTGGACGTGATATCCACTCAGCAGCCCTGCCTTTGCTCCCGCTCCCCAGTGAGCGCACAGAGAAGCCCAGTCCTGCCAGGAAGCCTCCGAGCCTGGCTTTCTCTGCTTCATCTGCATGCCTGAGGCTGTGAGCCCTTTCTACCCAGCTGATTTGAATAGATATCAGGCTGACAGCCACAATGAAGACCACAAGCAGCACCAATAGCAGTCCTCACTGTTTGATATAAACTAATATATTAGGTATTTTCCAAGAGATTTCTACCAGTGTACAGAAGCTCCACTGTAAACCTGCGGCTGGGTTTCCGTGTACACAATCACAACAAGTCAGTACTAACCCTGGGCAACAGCAGTAGGGAACATCCATTCTACGCTTCAGAGCCCAACATTCTGATCATCTTGTTAGCAATAACAGTCTCTGTAAGAGATGGGTGCATTAAAAATGCTAAAGAAGTTAGACCAGCTAATATTTGTACGGCAGTTTTGCTGTACCATAAGCCAAGAGAAAATGTCTCAATGTACATGCCTTTCAAAGCAGTCCCAAAGGAGGAGTCCAGATTGCAATTCATGTCTAGATCGCCCAATTTATTAAGCTCTTCATCTGCTGAATTCCACCGCCTACAGAAACTAATCCCAACATGCTACCTTTATCAGATAGCAAATATTACACTCTACTCATCAAGAAGAAAAACTAAAACAGGGAGGTTAAACAATTCATTGTACAGAACAGGGCAAGGGCTGCAGGGCAGCTGCAGACCATACTGATGCCATTTCTGCCCTGGTGTTTCAGGTCAGCATCAAACTCCATCACAAACAACTGCTTTATTTTGTCCAAAAAACAGCTTCTTCCAATTGAACAGAATTTAGATGACTACTTAGGCAGCTCCTTCTGTAAGCTTCTCAGTGTTTAGTAGGTCTTCCCAGAAGGTCAGTGCTAAGAAATAGTTAATTAACACTGATAGATTTTAAGGCACTTTAAAGCCACCTCAGATAACACGATGAGATTAAGGGTGCTAGCTGGAGCCCTAGCCCAATGACTTCACTTGCATAGATAGCTTCTGGCAGCACATATCCACTTTGCAGTCAGCGGGGCCGCACGTCTGATGGACCCACTTGATTGCCATGCATAGAAGCACTGCAATCAAGCTTAACTGCTTAACAGACACTAAACACTCAGGTTGTAAATCAAGTTTCTGAGTGGCTTAAATGGATGCCTGCCTTTACTGTCATTTATATGATGCAAGTAACTTGAACAGAAGAAACATAAAGTAAAACTTGTTAAAATGTGACTAAACACAGAGTCATAGAAAATCCCAAGTTGGAAGGGACCTACAAGGATTCTTGAATCCAGTCCCTGGCTCCACACAGGGCCACCCAAAATGCAAACCCTATGTCTGAGAGCACTATTCAAATGCCCCTTGAACTCCGGCAGCTTGGGGCTGTGACCACCGCCCTCAGCAGCTCCATTCCCACTGCTCTCTGGGGCAGAACCTTACTCTAACCCCCATCTGACTCTCCCCTCCACAGCTTCATGTCACTGTCACCAGAGAGCAAAGATCAGTGCTGCCCCTCCTGATGATACACGTGATATGCAGTTACTCAAAACCTAGGGAATGTGTCACCCTAACTCACAGCCACATACCTACAGATGGTGTTTAACAAAGAACAGTATTAAGAGGTAGAATTATCTCCCAATGCTGAAATAGACCATAAAGAAATAGGAAAGGATAACATAATGGAAACTGAAAGTTTCGTTTACAATAACATGGAAGTATGAGAAGTTCTAGAGAGATGACCGTGATAACCTGCTATTGAAATCCACTCTTGTTATTAGAAAGCAGATACCAACAGAATCCTGTAACATGCAATCTTAGCTTATAAGAACCGTTGCTTCCTACCAATTGCTTGTCAAAGTTATTCCTGAACATGGCAGCTGAGTGATTTCTTTATGAAATCATTATTGAACTGGCAAACAAGGTTATTTCCAACTTTGCATTAGAAATGATGTTTCACATGTGCAACTCTTGTATAACAATTTTGAATTAAGTAATCAGACGTTAACTATGGTTAAGTGGAAAAGGAAACAAATGTAGACCTATGACTTCTATTTCAAGGGGGCAAACTATAAGGAAGAGAAGCTGAGTAAAATGTCCTGAAGAAAGCAAAAACATGCACACTAAAGAATTTTAGAATTAGTTTAAATCAAATGTGCGAAATCTGACTGGAACCTGTAAGCAGGGAAAGTTTGGGTAGGGGTTTTATAAGTAGTCAGATGATAGCAATTTCCAAAAGAATTTGAGGAGTAAGCATGGAAGCTAACACAAACTGGTAAGGCTGACACAGCCGTGAAAAATAAAACAAAACAACCAGCACCAATACAGGTGGTCTCACACCAGGTGAGGCCCTTCCACTAGAGACAGGCCAGTGGTTCATCTAGTTTAGCAAAACAAAGGTTGTGAGGACAGTTGATCAAAATTTCCCAACTACTCTGGAAATTGTTAGCAACAACAGCTGTTACCTTAAGTTATAACACCAGCAACAAAAGCAGACAGGTTAAAAATAAACAGGCTTCATGTAGGTTTAGAGAGGCAGTAAGTTTTCTTGAAGAGTTTTGAAGCACCCTCCCCATAGGGGTAGAGGGAGCAAACACCTAACTAGTGCTGTAATCAACTATGAAAGGATAACAACTGTCACTGCCTGGGTTAGACAAGGCATCAAACAGTGACAGAAGGGTCATTCCAGACCTCCATCCCAGGCTCCTATCTTTAGCCTATTGCTCTGCCATATTTAAATACCCTAATAAGTAAATACACTTTATTGCACTTTACCAAGTTGTACAATACGTCTTCAGGGAAAACAATAACCGAGCTCTCGTGCATGGTTTTTTTTTCCAGCCAGGGACTGAAGCCATGGCATTTGGATGAAAATCTCTTTATTCTTGCCCAGTTTTCTTCTGTGGAGCCAAAGTGTCTGATCCTACTGGCATCCAGCTTCAGTTCTGATTTCAGTCCAGTAACCTGGTAACTCTGAATCGTCATCTTTTACACTGCAGAATTTTTTTTATGGTCTCCATAGCCAAGTTTATCATCGTCACCTCTCACAGCACACTAGTGCTGCTGACTGGGTTAGCCTGTTTGTCACTCTGCTTTCTGGCCTTTCTATCCCCATATTCACATAACTGACATATAAACTGTTTTTCTCCTTTACTTCCCCGACTGTACAAAATGACTCTGAAGAATCACATCATCTGTTTCAGTCATCTTTGCTCTTGGCAAGTATGTTTCAATATCCATTTCCTGATCCTATTCCTAAATAATCATAAATAGAGAAATGTGAATACAAATATGCCAGTATGAAGCCAATGCCAAATGACTCCTACGTCTCCAGTGTCCTATATAATAACAACGCAATCAACATTTCAAATCTTGCAAAAGGTTTTCACATTTGCGTTGTCACGGGGGGCTCTGTGAAGCTGACTGCGGTGCCTGCGGTTATGAGGCACGCCAGCCCGCCCAGCTGAAAGATCAAGCTTGGGATTTCAGGCTCAGAAACTAGAAACAAAGCCACACTTTCTAGATTGCAACATAGGCAAGTAAATACAAAACTGACATGGGTAAGCACTTTTTATCCCAGGGTCTGAGAGGAGAACCAGAGATAGACTCCTTAGATTTTGAAAGGAAGCAGCTTGGAGGAGCATGGGGTTGTTACCACTACAACAGATGCAGATTTCCACCTTGTTTGAGAACTACATGATTTTAATCTTCCTTTAAGTCATCATTTACTTTTTGTCTTAGCATTTCAGTGTCTGAGTGATGACTTCCTTGTCACTAGACAGAGAAATCAGATTCCAAAATCTTCCATTGGTTAAGAAGGAAAAAGGCACCTACCTAGCTTATGTGGCTTGGTATTTCTCCAGGCCCCCAGAAATCAGGAATAAAAACCAAAAAGTCTGCACCAGCAAATTGCTGTTAATTCTTACGAACTCCAGGTGTCAAAAGCCTGACAGTTTAATGCATGCCTCTGATTTTATGGTGAAAGGTCTGCATTGCACTCAGCAGATTCTTCCACTGATTTAGAGGCCCAGATTTCATTTTCCTTATTCCCAAGGATTTTTAGCACACCTACACATACATTGCAGGCCAGCATCCTTACACATCGAGTTGGTAAGGATTTCTATCTTGCTTTGGACTATAGATATTTTGATGAGTGCTGGCATATTCTCCAATAAACAAAGTTTTGAAAAGCCTTAATGCTTACCAACCAGGATCTTTAGTAAGAAGAGAGCTCAAAGCATCATGAATTTGTTTGCTCACACCTGTACCACGCATGAGGTTTGAGAGGAGGAGAGAGGAGCCTGGCAGCCTTGTGCTGGCACTGGTGTTCTGGTAAGGAGGAAGGGAAACTCCAGCTTTCCTGGTAGCGAATGAGCATGCTCATGTGGAAGCAGCTTATAAAAACAAGAGGGTTTTTGTTTGCTTGTTTAACATAGCCAGCACCCAGCCAGCCAGTTTCCAGTGCTGGCAGAGGAGCAACAAGATCACCTCTCACAGCAGTGAGGAGCGTTTTCCACAGGAGCTGGAAGGGACTCAACATCACCGCTGAGAACTGTGGGATTGAGACTAAAGGATAGTTCCCTCAGCAGTGTCTTCATAAAATAGTTTAATTACAGTGTCCCATCAGTAGCTGATCTACTGTTTCAAGAACACCTTATTTTGCATTTGACTAGAATAGTCCTCAGAGAGAGGAGCCCGCCCGGGCACTTGCAGCAAGGAAAAGGCCTGGTGGCATCACCCCAAAGCCCCACCAGAGCCCCACTTTGCCATCAACTTCCAAACCAGCCTCCTGAGTCCTGCTGAGCTCTGGAGAAAAATCAGAGATGCTTGTGCTGCCAGGCTGGGCACAGCATAGACTTGGCTGTGCCAGGCTCAGCCTAGCCACAGGAGGAGCCCACCAAGAGCCAGCCAAAGGGAGGGCAAATTTCACATATAACACAGCAAAGCTCAAAAATACTGTATTTCACAGGCGGCTTTGAAGTTTCATTGCTTAATTCTGTTCCAGTGCAGAAATGTCACAGTCAGTTTCCTACACGCTGGCTGACAGACTGAGGAGCCATGAGCCGCGGAGCTGCCCTCGGGGCAGTGCCTGCATGTCACCGGGCACCAGAATCCCATCATGGCAGGCCGGGCACAGCTGTGGGACGAACCTCCTGCTGCCATGTCATCGAGGTGGCTACAAAGGGTGCTCAGTACCACTAGCACTGGAGGTGTAACTGGTCCTATCGAGTGCCAGCTGTTTTAATAATGATCTAAGTAGCATTTTTTTTTTTCCAAAATGGAAAATACTGTCAGAGCTGCTAATTTCAGTTGAGATTTCTCCCTAAATTCTTAATTTGACATCTAATAAGCTCTAATTCAATTTTCGTATCTGGACTCCGAGCGCTCTACCAGGCTGGGCAGCTCCCCTCATGCCAACGTTCAGCTGCCAACCGCTGCAGTGCAGAGTGGCTGTTTTCCTGGGAGCACTGCAAGGAAGCCACTGCCCCTTGTCTCCTTCAGCTGGGAGCTCGACCTCGGGAAAAATGTTTCCTGCCAAAAAAAAAATCTGTCATGCAAGTGTCTAACAGCAAAAAAATTGAGTTCTCAAATTTGAAATAGTTTGTCAAATTACATTTGTGTTTGAAGAGATTCTGCAACTACTACTTTTTAATAGTGCTACATTTAATTAAAATGCTTCAAGGTTGTTGCTATAGAGTGCCTAGATCACCTGCAGCCATAAGAGTGAGCACCCTGCAATGTGTAACGGATGCTGAGGCTGTACTCAGTTTTGCCCAGGGCTGGGTGTGCCTTAAAACTCTGGGTTCTGTTTTGGGCTGTCTCGTTTCCATAACATTTGCTTTAGTTTTAAAAGACTTAGCAGAGGTCCAGGGAGGATTCTAGCACTGGTGTTTTGCTTTTTCATTTTTCTTTTCATTTTCTTTTGCAACTAAACTTTTTTCCCCTAGATGATCTTCAACTCATCCATGAGTTGAAGCAGAATAATCCCCATTGCTTCTAACCTTAAAGCTGGGCCACTGGCAGGCTGTGCTTGATCTGCCCTTCTCATGGACACAGGAGAAGGTGCCCTGTCCACTCCCCATTCAGAAGAGACGCTTACCAGAAGCAGGGAGCCCTCTACACTCTCAAGTACCTATTTCAAAGGAAACAGAGGACTTCTATTTTTATAAATAGTGCTAAAATCCAGTGATGCTGGATAAAATACATTTTTGTCAATCATTCTGTAGCATTCATTAATTCCAGATGGCATGGGAACATCACCTTTTAGATGAATACTGGTGTCTCAACCTTAGTTTAATCTAAACAACAACAGCCCTATATCAAACTTTCTCTGTCTTCCAACCCAAAGTTAACTTAAATGCTTCAAAAAGCTTCAAAGCTTGTCAGTTCCAGTACTGAACAGATTTTGCCAGATCATTTCAGAGATGAGAATAAAAGCACTCATGTATACACAGCGTCCAGTTTTTCAAGGCACTTAGCTGCCTCCATGCACAGGTAACTGCTCCGCAGTTCCAGAGAGCACATCTAAACAGGCTCTTAAGAAAGTACTTATTTCCTTGATCATCACTGCTGTAGAATATCATGTAACACTGTTGTGTTTGTTTTTCTAAACAGCAGAAGTTCCCTTACCTTTTATCACTCCCAAGGCAAGCTTCTGATTTGACTCCAGCCTTGAATTTACTAGTCAAAATACTCCAAATCTGGAGGCATTCAATTTCTCAGTTACTATAGCTCTTGAGCTCAGTGCAGGCTCTACCTGCATTTCCCACGGAAAAAGCCAAAGGCCCACAGAATGAAAAAAAGAGGAGAAAGAGGAGGAGGTCAGCTTCTTGATTCACTTTTTCCACCAGTGGCAAAGATTCCCTACGAGCATGTTAGTGGGGACTAGGGAAACTTGAGTATCATTACCTCAGCCAGCGAAGCAAGCCAGAGTTAGCTAATTCAGGATGACTAACTGCTCCACAAAACCCGGGAGATCCATGACAGAACGGCTGGTGAGAGTCAATGGGGTGATGACTGGAACAGGCTGTAAATAAGCATCAACTCCCAAAATATGTGATCCTATCCACTAGTGCTTCCTGTAGGCATAAACAATCTACCAGGAAAAGTACCTTCAATAGAAGTTTCAGATTCAGTAGACCAAAGAGAGAAGTTCACATCCCACAAACGATCCCACTGGAGTTCTCTCCACACAACATTAATGACAAAGGTAACTTCGGAATTTTTAGAGTCATTTCAGTTACTACACTAGATTTTGTGAGATGTTTGCTGAATGCTAGGCATCTTTACAGTGTGTTATGCTGAAGAATCTGAAAGCACTTCACAAAAGCTGACCAGCCTTCATAAAGCTTCAACTCCTGGCACATGTGTAATTTTACAAACATTTATAGAAAAGATCACCTGCCAAAGTCCATGCCCTTCATCACTCACCATTGTTTTAACATCAGCACGGCTTACAGACCTGCCCACGCCCCAGGACAACATGGCTGAAACAAACAATAAGGGCATGAGAAAGCCACCTGGAATATCTGTTTTCTTCTCTAATTGTGAGAAACTGTTAAGATTGTTGGATCAGAAAAGCAGAGATTCTTACAGAGAATACAAAAACCTTACATTTTTACCATTAGCTAGCAATGTATTCTGGTAAATACATTTTACACTATGTACAAATCTTAAACAAATTACTCCATTATGAAATGAAAAAGTGTATTTTTGACATGTCTTTTACCATTTAAAAAGTTCCTGCTCTTGTGAGATTCGAGCAACTGTCCCTTAAAGCAGGCCAGGGGCATGTGAATGATAACGCAAACATAGGGAAGGTCTGAAAAGACTCAAATACAAGATTTCTCCAGAATTTTCATCAACTTTTAAAAGCATGAGTTTGTAACTGCTAGTGTGTATATAACCCTCCTGGTATTACACCATCTGATAATGAAGGAAAAGCATCAACATCATTTTCCACTAAGATAACTATCTGAAGTGCCACTCAAGTCACATTTGTTTGTCAAAGTGAATGATAGGAGTCATACCCAGGATTCAGCCATCAAGCTGAACTTGCAAGCCCTATTCCACCTCCCATCTTTCTTTCTGTGGAGAGCCCCATAGATCTACGAGCCAAGTCAGTCTCATGTTACCATTTTCCTTAAGATTTTCACCCATGAGTGACCAAGAAAAAAAACAAAACAGAGAAGAAGGGTCCCTAACATGGTGTAAGAAGTAACGCAGCAGCAAACCAAGTATGAAAAGATACTTACAGGAAGGGTAATTAGTCAATGGAAAACATATCTGTAAACAATACTTTCCAGTTGCCTAAGCCCCACAACTCCCACAAACTGGTCGCAAATATTATCTTCAAAGCATTCATAAGCTATTTCTTTTGCTCAGAATTAGTTTTAAGCATTCTACAGCTCATATTCTTTTTCCAGCCTAGTTTCTGCTCAGTGTTTACTATGAGATTCTCCTTTTCTCTGAATTCTGCAAAGAGGTTGCAACGGCTACACAAGGGCTCTGGATACATTTCAGTTTGGGATATTTCTTTGACAGTAAAAGACAAGATGAGAGCACAGACAATCCCCAGTATTCCAATGAATTAACATCAGATGACTTTGCGCAGTGGCTGTGACAAGCAATAATTTGAATCCAACCCATGTAGAAGGCCTAATTCTGTTCAGGCATAAATTGGAGCAACGCCACTGAAGCACATCGAATTTGCTGTAGAGATCAGCAGAGCACGCTGCGCCCCAGCAAGGGACCCCAGCACGGTATGGCAACGCATACGGACACACAGGCTCTGCTTTCCGTAGGAAGCCTAAAGCGATGTGAGAAGATTCACCATCTCTATCACTGGGACGGTACCACCCACAGGTGACAAATACCAGCCCCACTTCCTCCTGCAGCAGTAATTCTCTCTGCAGAGAGAAAGCTACAGCTGTAGTCAGAAGCTGTCCTGACACCTCTCAGAGCTCCTGAGCTGAGATCACTTCTCCCATTCAGCACAAAGCTGCAGCACTTCCCCCCAGACGCTCAGCACTGCAGGTGTGCAGCCCTGGGTCAGGACATCGCCCTGCCAGCCCAGGCCACCACAGCCCTGCTGCTCCATGCCACCTCCCACCCAGCCAGCAGAGCTGCACCCAGGGCTGACCGCAACTCAGCATGCTTTAAGGGACAGTTGCTGGAACCTCATCAGAATAGGAAAATTTCAAATGGCAAAAGACATGTCAAAAATATACTTTATTCCTTTTATTTGTGGTCCGCACCTGTGGCTGAGGTGCAGCCTGGGTTTATCTGCAGCTCTGGGAACACTTGAGGGAGAAAATAGAGACACAGGAACCAACAGTTCAACCAGATAAGGTGGGGGGCTGTATAAAAACCACAGCTGAACTTCTCTGCCATCCTTGCTCGTTCCCTCCAGATGCACATTAACTTACTAAATGCAACAGGATATATTTACATTTTGGCAGAAACTTGAAGGCAGTTGTGTTGTCACCTACGTCTGCTGTGACTACAAAAAAATAATTACATGTGCAATTCGCATATGTAAATCATTCCCCAGATTTCATTAATCTGTTCCAAAAATGGTGCCAAGGAAGTGGGAGGTCTGTTTAAGGGTAGATTCGGGGGGATAAATTAATTGTTATTTAACAGAAATTCTCCCTCATTTATCTTGCAGTCCTCCCCTAGCCACTGTGCACCATTAGCAGATTTAATAACTTCTAATCAGGCTATCACATTATTGTGTTTTTGGATGAACCAAAATATGCTTAATGGGTTTTTATTTTAGAAGCAAAAAGATTCCCATTACAGGAGATTAACGCTACAAAAAAATCCATACTAATATCTCTGCAATAAAGGGTATGAATTAATGGATAGATGACCCAGTTACAAAAATGCAGGGGTTTTAGAAAATTCAATACGATGTATTTTTAAACCTCACACTGCAACATCTTTGAATACACTTGAACAAAGAAGCCTTCTGTTATGCAAAAACGTTGTACATCCTGGCACAAAAACACAAATTCAATTTTAATTGAAAGAAATCCTGCCACCCTCTCACCCAGGAAGCAGGCTTGTACTTCGTAACGCAGGCAGCATGTGGCTGGTATCCTCTGCTGCCTGCCTGAGCTTTAGTCCTGCAGCAAGCAGAGGCTCCTCGGCTGTGGCCGAAACGCAAATGGCTCATGGGCATCACAGCCAGCATTCCTCCAGGGCAGCTGAGTCACTGGTATTGCCACCAGAAGGAAAAGCATGAAGGGGAATCACGGTCTGTGCTCAGTGCTCCTGTCACTCCCACAGCAAAAGGAAAACAGTGTGAAAAAGAGCATCACCTGCCTCCCTCAGCCTTCACCTACACTACAGCTTCAAGCACAGCAGTTGTACTTTCCACACTGCATACCTAAGCAGTTTTACATTCTAAGAGCTTAGTTGAGCACAAGTTGATTCTCAAAATGAACTAAAAAAAATAACTAAAATGAAGAAAAATGCCTACAACACAAGAAAATATTTCTGATTAAAGAACTTCACCTACTGCACAAGTTCTCCTTGCCTATCCAATTATTCGTCCCTTCTCCTACCATCTGCCTTCAAGAAAAGTTACCTTTCCTTCATCCCACCACTACTTCAAGTGCACCCATCTCTACGCCCAGGGAAGCTCTGAAATAACCTTTCTCCGAGCGGGATGTTTGAGATGAGCCCAGCTCATGGCTGGGCCTCGCCACATCTTAGCAATAATGCCTCCATACATGAAGCAGAGGCTCTGTCCAGCACACAGGTTTTTATCGTTCCAGAATGAAGGATTTCTGGGGAAGATTGGAAGTAGACAGGAAAAAGAAAGCCAAGTTTTTTTAATCACTCCCATCATTTTTGTCTTACCATGCCATCACAGTAAGTTAGTAGTTCTGAGGTTTGGAGATAATCATGTCCCACAGCATCTCTATAGTCATTACTCAGCTGAGCTTTTAAAATATTTAAGTAATCATTCTCTATGTCTATTAAAACAACAGATGGAATCGCCAACCTTCAATTTTATGCTGGAATTCAGGAGCAATTTATTAACAGCTTGAACTCTGTTCTCTTCAGGGTTTAACCTGATGGTTGAACCCAATTACATTACAGTCCTTAGTGTATCAAGGGACATATGTAACATGATATTAAATGTGAAAACTCATGCCTGAATACAGTCTTCGTGATACAAATTGACAGTGTATAGAAGCCCAGATTTCAAGCACAAACTCCTCTTAATCCTGATGCTACATAACAAAAATTTAGGACCAATCCCACTACTGTCAGCAGATTCAATAATGTAAAACTAGAGTGTGTAAGCATTGATTCATTGTTTTTCTTCATCCTATATGACTGTCAAACCATTCTCAAGTCCTAGCCATACGGCCCAGAGGCTGGGCTTGAATTCCAGAAACAAGAATACTTTTAAATCCGTACACTCCTCCTCCATCTCACATCAGTCCCATCACTACAGCCTACAGGAGCCCCTACACACACAGTACCCAGGCTATCATTTAAAGCAGTTCCAATGTAGCATGGAAGACTCCCTTACATAGCAAGAAATCCTATACTTGGCTGCAGCAGCTGTATTTTTCATGGTATTTTAAAATCACTCCTTATAAGCTAACTTTGACAGGGTAACATAGCTTTTTCCATGATGAACCTTCCTCAGAGGCAGTCAGCCCTTAAATAAGGCCTAAGAGGGGTGGAGCCTAGCCAGGCTCCACCCTTTCTGGTTGCACAGGCGAATTGCCTTCACCTGTGCTCCCAGGGCTGACTGGGTCTTTCCTCTAGGTGCTCAATCAGTGGTTCAGGCCATGACTCTGCAGTTCCCATACAACTGTCCAGCACCTGTACAAAAAGCCCAGCAAGTGACCCCATCCAAACCCTTGGCACTAGCAGGATTTGACTGCACTGCTCCAAGTGCTCTATGCCCTAGAGGTCTCCCTTTGCCTGGAAAGGGAAGAGGGTGCTTAGGAAAGTTATTCCCTTCCACTTGTATCACTGTATGTACAAAGCCCAGACAAGAGTAAGGATATTCCATTTCTCCTATTCACCTACATGATACTGTTAGCCTTTATCCCTGTTAAAACCCAAGCACAACAAGGCATCTTCCTAGCAAAAGACATTTCACTTATGAAAATCACTCGGGTGTTTTTTTCCTTACAGTTCCTTATGCAATTTTAATTGAACTGAGACTAAGACTTCCGCCTTACTTATTCTACTGTGCTTTTAGTGTTTAAGCAATTTTGCACTGCCCTAGCCACTGCTGCAGTTCTAAGGCACATGGGAAGATAGTTTTGTAGGACACCTAATCTGCCACATGTTAAGATAATAATCATTTATTCCTATTTAATTGATTCTTTTCTGTTTTTGTATTGACAGAAAAAAAGCAAGCAGGAAGGTCACAGATAGTTATAAATGAAATACTGCTCCTTGGTATCCATTTAAATCAAATCTTACACCTTACCTAGAGTGTAAGGTCTTCATACAGTTAGAGGCAGGAAAAAGGTCAGATGCACTCCGTGCTTCTTAGGAAAACAATATTTACCTTGTGATTACAGACTTTTCTTTCCTATGTTACACAATACTATTGCTACACAAAAATATTGTTGGCTTTTTTCCCCCCATATACACAGCCAGCAAAAGAGCTCATGATGCATACTACCCTGGAGCACTACCCCAAGGAAAAAAATATTTCTGTATCAAGCTGGCAGTTTTCACATTAAATCCATACACCACTAGCACATATTGATCCCTCTGAGTGAGAACTAAGTGAATTTCACTGATCCAGGCAGGCAGGTGGCTTATCATCCCGTTGGCAACACAGAAGGGGAGAAAAGTTCTCTAGAGACAAGGTCCAGCACAGGAGCTGCAGAGGTTAGGAAGACAAGGCACTGGATTAGCCAGGCTAAAAGGGATTTTTGTTACTAAACTGCTGTGCAACGCTCATGCCAGACATAGGTAGAATTCAGGGAAGAGGCAAATTTTAGATCGTGGATCTCCCAAGTCACACATGAGTACAAATGGGAAAACATCACCAGAACTGCCACAGAAATAGGAAAAGGAGTCCGTGGACCTCAAAAAAACCTCTTCCCACCAACAGTGGTGGAAATCCCTGAAGAGCACAGGAATACAAAGCTTTTTTTTTTTCCAGTTTGAGTAAGTTCAGGGAAAAAAAAAATCAGAGCTCTACTTTCCTTAATATACTATTGCCAGGTGTAAGCAATAAATATCTGAGTCTATTAATGTTTACCCTAATCATTTAAATCCCACAAAAAGGACTGCTTCCAGCTCTTGCCAAGCCATAACAAACGAGGGCTGAAAGGAAGCTGCTCCGCAGCAGATTATGGAAGCACAGGACTGCTGCTCAGCACGGGCTGAGCAAAGAGAAGTACATGAAAGGCTCCACAGTTATGTTTCATAATTCCTTAGGCTTCAAGAGTGACATCTCCTTCAGAAGAATGCTATGAAAAAAAAAATCAATCATCATATTATCAGTGAATGCTTGAAAATGACCTAAATGCAACCATTCTTAACTCCACATGATAAGAAAGCACAGATACTATTGGAAAGGTAATGCAAGTGCAGAGGCTCCCTGGTGGGTCCAGGAGTGTCTGCTCCACACTGGGAAAGAGCAGCAAGGGGTGCTGCTCAGTTGGGCACAGCACATGTTTGTGCCATCTGCAGGCGGTGGCAGCAGCTCACATGGAAGAGCTGACCTGACTCATGCATCTTCTACCCTTTTTCCTTTCTACTACCAGCAGAGATTGAGGGCTTCAACAAGGGTAACCAAGATGCATTAAGGGGAAGGTAAGGTATACACCCATTAAAAGAGACCTAACTCCATACAATCTATTAGAGTACTCATTTTTCAAAGCAGGAAGATCTCGAAAGTGCTGGAGAGGTTTGCACAAACTGCTACCACACCTAAACCTACTGCTGGAGGGAGCAGCTGAGATCCAAGAGATTTTACGTGTGATAGAACAGTCCTGTCTGCTTTGGAGAGGTTAAAGGGCTCAACAGACAAACTTACACACTCTCATAGCCTCTAAGAGGGTGACCTCAGCCAACAAACACCAGGTTACCTGGATAATATCTCTGATGTATGTATCACTAAATGATATTCCCGGCCTGGCAGAAGTCAGCGCTATCAGAATTACTCTATCCGATAAGCACAGTTGCATCATTTTATGTATCTGCATATAGAAGAAAACAGGTTTATGTTACTTCAGGCTATGGATTGGGAGAATAACAAGTTTGATGCTAGTTTGAAGTAGACGGAATTAGATTTTTAGTAGATTAGTTTATTCTTTATTATTTTACTAGCTTAATTTAGTCCTATAAATTGTCCTAGAAACCTATTAAGTACTGCAAATTATCCTTACTGGAACCAAAATTATGTGGTATCTGTAAATCTTCCGCAAGTGCCCCCAGATTATTATTTTTCTCATTTGCTATCTTTAAAGAAATAGTCTTAAAAAGTAAAGATTTTTTTTTTTCAGTTAGGGAATAGAATCTTTATCCAACTTGCAAAGGAGTCGCTCCTCTAAAGTGGAGCTCTCTGCATTCCTGACTTCCTTATACTAAAAAAAATACTGACGACTCCTTGCAAAGAAACAGGTTGTAATGGTCTCTCTCCATATGTTCTAGGTAAAAAGCAATGAATCACAGGAGAAAGCAAAGGCTGAAGCAAGTCATCTTTCACACCGGATGCTACTGCATACAGCATTTCAATTTGTATTGATACTATGATTTTTGTCTGTTGGTGACTGCACACACATACATAACAAATTACTGCAATCAGCAACTGTTGAATAAGTGCCTCTTATTCATTAGCTCTTTGATCTAGCGCTGTATTTTCCGATTAGCAGCTAAGCACCACAAATGTGCATTAATTTAAGTGACACGGGCAGCAAGCTCACATAACACAAGGAAAAATAAGGAGAGCAAAAAAGAGCAGCAGTGAGCGAGCATGTACTGAGCGGCATCTCCCTTCATGCTCTTTCCTTTTCTCAATTGCTGCCTGCAAAACTAGCAGTGGGAGGACTCGGCGCTGCAGTGACAACTTCTCAGCCCCCCATGATGCTCCCCTGTGTTGTCTAGCACAGAGAGCCAGTATTGTGAGAAGGTTCACTAAAGAACTTCACTAAACTTTCTTATTCTCTTCAAAGAAAGGTTAGTTCATAACAAAATTCAGAGTCTATTAAAAGATGTGCAATAAACTCTATATGTTGCATATTCTCCAAATGTCTGTCACAGATGGCTTTCTGTCTGTAACAGTGATTTGAAAAAATACTGATCTATGTTCCACAGAATACATGAAAAAATAAAGAAATTAGTGCCAGCTACTAGAAGGGAACAGGCTCCAGCAAGCAAACTGCAGAGCTGCAGGGAGCACTCTTATTACTTGTGGCTGAAACTCTCTGAGTAGCCCCACAAAGAGGATGGAGTGATGTGAAAGATGTCACCATGGCTTTATCTGGGGACTGCAGGGGGGGGGCTACCAGCTGAAAGGGAAACAACAAACAGGAGGTAAAAATGCTTAGCACTGGGGCTTGCAAGTCACCTGTAAGAGAAGCCCTGTGTGTGAAAGGACCAAGTGCCAAACAAAGACATATTTCCACTAAAATGCCACAAAAGAAACCATACAAAGGACATAATTCTTGACAGGTGATGCTCATTTCTAGTCCCCCCCAAAATGCACTCTAAAGACAGTGCATTCTGCAATGCATCTAAATAAGCTCAAGATCTTTATGTATACCAAAGCTCTGAGAATGTAATTCCCCACGGTCTCCTCAAAGCTTCCAATCATCTTGAGGAACCATTACACTGCAATGAGTTTATAGGCTGACAGTCTCCAGATGCTCAACTGCAAATGTGACCGCTGGTATGGTCCTCTTCCCACCACACTATGCATCACAACACTGTAGTGATCAGAAAGATCAACACAACAGAAAAGGCGCTGCAAAAGAGGTGGAAGGACCAACATGATAGCAAAATGCTACAAAGAAAGGGAAGGAGATCACTCACCCACATCAGAAGACTCTAGGTTCACAAGGAAAAGCTTCCAACAAGGTGGGATTTCCAGAAAAAAAGCCTTTCAGAGTGGCAGTCAGCCCTTAAATGAGGCCTAAGATGGGTGGAGCCAGGCTTCCTGTCACACAGTGAATTGCCTTCACCTGTGCTCCCAGGGCTGACTGGGTCTTTTCTCCAGGTGCTCAATCAGTGGTTCAGCCTGTGACTCAGCAGTTCCCATACACGTGCACAGTTACGCAAAGCCAGCAGGAGGTACTACCAGGTGAGAACAAACTCAGGCAACACCTTCCCACTGAAATACATATTTCAGATCTGGTTGTGATGCATCATCTTGAATTCAGTCGCTAAAGCTGATTTTACGGCCCTCATTGCAGAAGCCCCATCCCACGCAGGGTTTCCCAGCCAGCCCTCAAGCAGCTGGTGGGACCTTCCTGCTGTAAGGGGCCCTGGGCCACATGTTGGGAGTGAGCAGCCGCCACTGCCTGTCTGAAGCTCTGTATCTCAGCCGCGCTGTCACTGGCTGTTCTGTGACAGCAGAGCAGCGTGCTGCCAGCTGCAGACGTTTCAGGCCAAGTGGACAACACGGGCCTTGCCCACCAGTCCCTCATTACTCACTCAGAATGTAGGGGTTTGGTGGTATTGAATAAATGAATAACACCGATTGCTGATTTCAAAAATGTTTTTTTTTTTCCTTGAAAAATGAGATATTGTCAAGCTGCTACTGAAGTTACACGATACTAGGATTATAGAACTGGAACCAACATCTGCAAAACAAGCCTGGTTTCATTGCACTGGTTAACTGAAGTGTACAGCTCACCCAGCTGTGAAATGGGCTGCTCAGCTGGGAAACAACACATCTTCCATTTCTGACATTTTAGTAAATACAGATTCCCTTAAATTAGTATTTGTTTTTATGTTCAGAAGTGCTAAACTGCATAGTCCACCAACTCAGTCTGTAAGAACAAAGTAAGTGGCTGTCATTCATCACCCCACCTACACTCCCTGTACACAGTTCCTTCTCAGTCATCATCCAAACCCAACTGAAATACCTATTCTGAATACCACTATTATTTTTTTTTTCGGATAATTCAAATAATAGGAAATGTAGGGCTTAGATTTCCAGTTAGTGGGAAGCCCGCATCTCCACAGCCATCAGGAAGCAGGCATGCTGGATGCCCAAAGGCTGCTGCAGAGCTGTGACGTCTCTTCTTCTGTCATGGTACGTGAAACTGAGCTTGGTGAGGTCACTGGGCTCTTAAACGCAGTGGCGGCACATTCACAAAGATTTAAACCTTCGCCACACTAAGATTATGGCATTGTTTGGCTGCTGGCTTCCTGAATTGTTTTTCTTGAGTTGAATGATAAGGGAGTTATTGTATGGAATGTAAGGCAGTCCTAGGAAAGAAAACAAGCTCCTGGACTGGGCACTATGTTTGTGTATACTGCCGGATCCTGAAAAGCACCCACTGAACATTGCATGCACTTACAAATAAAATTAAATTTTGATCTAACGCAGCTACTCAATCCTAAAGATAATTACTTAGAATTATTTACTACTGCTCAAAAATACATTTTTCATAAACGCAAAGGTGGAGCTAGTAGTGCACTGTCTTTAAAGCTGGCCTATGTCTCCCTTGTCTTCAGCTCCTGGGAAATGCTCCACTTTGAGAAAATTCACCCCCTATTTTCCAGGCTCCTCTTTGTTTTAGGGTTGCAAAATTTTAGCCAATAAAGAATTTCAGCCAATAAAGACGTAGCCTTTTTTAGATAGGTAGATAAGAATATGAGAAAAATATTTTGTTGCATCACATTAGTAGTTGCAGTGACTTCAGGAAGCACTTGTGTCCCTTGCTCTGCAGCAGCAGCGTGTTTGGCAGGGAGTCAACACGCTGGAAGCAACGTGCTTTGGGCATACGCCTTGTGCCACACAGGGGAGAACATATCTAGAACCAGCCAAGTCATAAACGGTAACAAACCCTGTTTACAGGTACCTGTAGAACCTGCTGTGCCAGCTGTGTAGGTGCAGCCAGACTCTCTGGCGGCTGTATTTCAGTAGGACTGCTCAGATTCAGGGTGATACAAGACTTTATCCCCAGTTTTTCTTCCGAACAGTTTGTGTTGGGGTGCCCCTAGAACTCTAATGTCTAGAAAGGCCAAAAAAGGGAGCAAAGAGGCAAGCGCTGCCTGGAAAGGCAATGGGTGAGGAAGCAGGAGGGGACCTGGGGCACCTCGAGACTGGAGAAGAGGGACAAAGCACGTAGGAATGGAGAAGGCTGAGCAAAAGGTGCAAGGGGGGAAGCAGCACCAGGCTCCCTCCGGTTTGCGCTCTGCCCTTTGGTGACAGTGGCCAGAGGAAAGGAGCTCGGTGAAAACCAGAGCCGTGGGGTCAGAGCCAAAGAACCCAGCACAGGGACCACGGAAACTGCAAGTGCTTGGTGGTGGCTGGGCTGAAAGCACGAAGAGGGGTGTGAAAGGCGAGTGCGCGTCACTGAGCTCAAACACCGCATGCAACCTGAGACCGTGCTGAAACACGGAACGGGAACGATGTGACCGTCCATCTCTAAAAGTTACCCAGACACAGGGGCACAAAGACACACTGCTGCCAGCGCTGCCCGTGCTGTGCCCGACGAGCTCCTCCGCGCGTCCCTCGCAGCTGCCGCCCGCCGGGCACAGCGAGGGCTCGGGCCCGGCCCCCGCTCTCCTCCCGCCCGCCCTCTCCGAGCCCGGAAGCGCGCGGCGGCCGCTCCAGAGGGCCCGGCCCGGCCGGGAGCCGCCACGGGAGCCGCTCGTAGCGCCGCGGCCGCCGCGGCCCGCCCGCCGCCTCCGGGGCAGCCCTCGGCCCCGCAGCTGACGCCGCTGGAGAGGCGCATCGTGGAACTGCACCGAGAGGCGACTGCGGTGAGAACGGGGCCGCTCCGGGCCTCTCCGTCGGGCCCGGGCCTCGCCGAGGCGCGCGGGAGGGACTCGCGGGTCCCTTCTCAGTCTGGGGCTCCGGGCGGGCGGCGCTGGGGCCGAGGGAGGCCGCGGCGGAGCCGCGCGGAACACCGGGCCCGAGCTGATCGCTGCCCCCGGGAAGGAGCCGCCCTCCCGGCAGCGCCGCGCAGACGCCGCGGGGGTCCTCGCCCGCCCCGCGCCGCTCCGGGGCCTCCCGCGTGCGGCCCGTCCGGCAGCGGCAGCCGGCTCCGGGAGCTCTGCCCGCGGGAGCGTGCGGCACGGGGCCCGGGGCTCGGAGCGGGGCGGGCGTTGCTGCGGATCGAGGAGATCTTAAGCGGTGAAAGATGTCAGATGCTGTCCGATAACTGCGTGAGATCGTTTACAAGTAAAATGCGAGAAGCTGGAATTCGGAAAGGGAAGAGGAAATAGCGCAGAAAGGGAAAGCAGCCGAAGTGGAAGCTCTCTCGGTATCCAGCCCGCGTGCGGTGTGGGACCTCGGGGATTTGGACGCCCTCCAGGCTGAGCTGTGTTTCTGTCCCCAGGCAGGCCGGCAGACCTACGTGGACCCAGGCACAGGCTACCAGGTGCTCACCGAAGCCGCCCACTTGCGGAGAGGTAAATGCTGTGGCTCTGCGTGCAGACACGTGAGTACGAAGCCGTGCCCCCCAGCCCCACCTGGGCGCCGTCACTATGACTTGTACGTTCTCGGTGCTGGGGCAGCAAGAGTTGGCAGCACGTCTTGCGTGTCCTGCCCTGCCTTGGAGTGGGTCTCAAAGATGTTAAGTCCAGGGAAGGTCACTGCCGGATTTTCTTAAAATATTGGAGCATTTTCCATTAACTTTATCTCTTAGAAATAGCATGAAGAGTACTGCACAGGAGTTATTTAACTGACTGTTGGTTTGTGGAAGGTCTGTTCACTTTCACAAGTCCATCAGCCAAGGAAAAAAAAACAGTGTGTCACAAAGCCTGTGTCCAGCAAGCGTTCCCTTTTCAGAGGCAGGAGGTGGGATTTGTCTCAAAGATAGCTCAGTTTTCCAGAACAGTGTTTAAAACTTTAAAAGTTATGTTTTGCAGCAAGATGTAGAAGTGACATAAGACGCAGGATCTGATAGAACAGTGGGTGAATGTCATTAAGCAATTGGATCCAGTGCTGATGAGAACTGCTGATTTGTGCTCCATATTCCCAAGGAGCACCAGTTCTGTCGCTTCCAGTGCAGACAAGGCCAAGGCCATAGTCATCCCCCAGCCAGGCTCTCATTACAGCTGTGCCTGAAGCTTCATGTGGGTACCACGCAGGGTGCAGTATATACGGGGCCAGCCATGGTCCATTTCACCTAGAGATCCCGCTGAAAGCGGTGGAAAAAGGAGGTGAGCACACGTGATACACAGTTCAAATATGCACAGCTGATTGTGGCTCCTCTTTTAGCTTTTCATTTTTAAAGTGGCCCGAGTGGCAAAGACTTGTTTCTTCACTGAGATCTCTCTCGTCCTGTAAGGGAGCTGTGAGGACGCAAGGCTCTGGGGGACAAAGAATTTCAATTGATCAGGACATAGTTACAGATGTACTGAGAGCCTGGGATCCTACTGTCCCCCCTCTGCTCCTGGTGCCGTGCTGTGTTCTCAGCTGAGCTATTCTGGGAGCTCCGGTATGCACAGCATTTCTGCACTTACGTACAAAATAAAGAAGTTTAAGAACAAAAGATCGTTCTGGACAGTCAAACTGGAATGAGTTGGAAGGATACATTTAGGAAGTGGTTTCTTGGACGCTAATTAGGACCATTTGCTTGGGGTTGCCGTTATTTTCCTTTTAGTCTGGAGGGCACAATAGATCAAATGATTTATATATCATTAACAATTCCTGTTAACCATAAGCAGGGCCGGGCTTTTCCATACTGATTACTAAGTGATGCAATAATGGCTTGTTTTATTTCTTCTGCAGTGTCCATATGAGCAAGTTAACGTAAAAGACCAGTCGAGAAAGAAGCGCTTCAACTCTTTTTTCTATGTGTGACCATGAATGCCTTTGCACTCTGCAAGAACGGCTGCGAGACCTGCGCGCACCCCGTAGCTCCGTGTGGCTGCCACCGCCAGGACGCTGCCGGGCGCTGTGCTGTGCCTGCCGCCGGCACACGGTGAATGCGCTTCCATTGTAATAAAGCACAAACTGAACCGTGTGTGCGTGTGTTTGGGCGCAGCGTTATTCATCACCCCTCCCCTTTCTTTTGCGCTACAAGTAACGGGTTTATCGATTATTAGATTGTATCTGGTCATACGATGAATTTCACTTGGAAAGAAGCCGAGAAAGCAGGTGTATGCAATAGTTTACATCCTTCAGGTGTATTTAACTTCACTGTTGCATGCGGTGCAACATGTAAGAAATATTGCTTATTTGGGTACATTCTGGAGTTTTGGTTGTTTTTGGAGGGCTCAGGGGACGACGATACTGTGCTGTGTGCTGTGCTGCATGCGGGCAGTGCTCCCACAGACAGCTGCCGCCCGGGGCAATCTGCCCCGAGGGCTGAGCCCGACCCGCAGCTCTCCCGGGGGTGCCGTGTCCCTGCCGGGTGCCGGGGAGCAGACCGGGCCTGGCCGTGCTCCCAGCTGGGTGTGACCCGGAGCAGCCCCGGGGCTTTCCCACACATCCGCGCTGCTCTGAGCGCCTGCCCTGAGATGGGGGTGGGAGGAGGATCGGCTGGGCAGATTGGCCTGGGCTCCTGAATAATTTACGTTCTTAGTATTTGATTGAACGTCGATCTGATCGGTGTCCAAGTTTGTAAAAGGCTTTGGAAGACAAAAATGTTCTGTTTTCAAGCATACTACGAAGTGTAAAGTACGCTACAGAAATCTACGAGCAGCCGGGAGGTGCCGAGCCCTCCTTCGCATTAGACGGACCCTCAGCGGGAGCTCCTCCGCCTTTGTTCCGTACACACGCCAGCCCCTCTATTTCTTACTGCAGCCACTGCTATCGGCGCTGTTGCGCCTACTGCCTGGCACAGCATCTCCCCCGCATCAGCTCCCAGACCGAGCGGCACCCGGACGCGTCCCGCCGCGTTGTTGATGGGCGGCGGCGCCCAGAAAGCCGCGGAGGAGCCCGGCCCCGAGCGTCCCCGGCCCGCTGCCCCGACCTGGCGGCGGCGTCCAGGGCCGCCGCGGGACGGGACAGGGGGCACGAGGGGCCGCGCTACGCGGGGAGGAGTTTTTCATCTGCCTACTTTCAGATGAAGCACGCGGTTTCGTTTGGGCTGGAAACTATTGTCGGTTGCTCGGTGTCCCATTTTTCTCCCTCCTCGGCTCCGGTTGAACGAAATGTCTCGAAGCCTATTCCAAAAAGATGCTCGTACAGGCTTCCAGATGCTAAGATTTAGATCATTTGAACGTCAGCGCAGCCTTCTGGTAACAGAACACATCCAAATGGATTTCGTTTGTATATTAACGTCCATCAGAAGGGAAAGAAGCTCATTTTAGAGCTGAAGTCTCCCCCGGCCCTGTTAGCAGCGGGGCCACACGCCGGGCAGGGCGAGCCCGGAGTCCCGGGGGCACTGGAGGCTGTTCTCGAACGTGGGTCCGGCGCAGCCCGGGCCGTGCCCGCAGTGGGCAGCGGGGACAGACCGCGGCCCTCGGTCCCCCCGACCCGCTTCCTGTCGCCTGCGGGACCTTCCGGCGAGGGACTTTGTAACCGCGGGCACAGCGCTGGCAGCAGGTGGCTGTCCTGGAGCCCGGCCCGTGTCCCTGCAGCCGGGAGAGAGGCAACGCCTCGGGCGCGGTAGGGAGCGGGGCAGGGCGCCGAGCCGCCACGCAACAGCCGCCCCGCCGCCAGCCCGGGCTGCTCCATCCCCAGGGCCGCCCCGGCTTAAACTTCCCGCTGAGGAGCGATTGACCGCCACCCGGGGGATCAAACCGGCCCGGCCCAGCGGCCGGCACGGCACACCCTGTGTCACCTGTTCACAGAGCCCGCCCTGCGGGGCTTTCTCCGCTCTCCTTCCGCCAGCAGAACAGCCCCCATCTCCCGACACCTCCCCGAGCGCTTCTCCGGGCGCGCTGCCTCTCCGCGGAACCCTTCTACTGCCCGCGGGGCGGAGCGGGCTCCGGGCGCGGCTCCCGGCGGGGCCCCGCTCGCTGCTTGGAGCTCTGCCTCCGCCCGCCGCCCGATTCCCTTCCACGGGCAGATCATTAGCATCCCTTGCCGGCTTTCCTTCTTTCTTTTTTTTTCCCTTTCCTTTTGTATGAATAGATCACCAAGCTGGCCACGTCGACCTGACGGTGACACGGCTCAGGGGAGAGGAGCTGAGACTGTCACGGGCGCTCAGAGAAAGCCCCGGGGAAGGCCGGGTGGGAGCCGCCCGCAGCCGGGCAGGCATCAGACCGCGGGGAGAGCGGCTCCGGGTGTCAAACGCGAGCCTGGAGCCTCTATTTTTCTGTTGTTTTGAGTCGGTGGATCAATTGTCATCAGTCCTGTCACCTAAGAAGCAATGATTCCGATTCAACTTGGCATCTGATTTTATTCTAATGGGTTAAATTGGGTTCACTTTTTCAATTATCCCAGGTTTGACTGCGTAGTATTGCATGACAACTCACAATTTCATCGGGTTTGGCAAAGCGAGGTTGCTCCGCGAGTACGTATATCATATCACATCAGATCAGGCTGAAGTTTGCTGTTTAGCGACTCCATTTGCGAGGCTTTTTGTAGAAGTGGGAAGGGTTGCTGCAGTCCGCGGCTGGTTCAGCACGATTCGGGAAAAAAAAAATGCGGAGAGATGGCAACAACACGGGGTTCGCTGCTCAGCTGTGAATAAGCACAGAACGATCCAAGCGACATGATGGGGAACCGCTCCGCTCGCTGCAATATTTTTAGCAGCCTCCCAGCCCTCGCCTTTTTTTAATTTCCTAATATGCTCTTTGCTTTATTAGTTTTATTTACAACCAGCTCCCATTAACACCTCACCTGATTACTGAGAAGCTGAGACAGCTAAGCAGGAAAACCCAGCAAAGCGGCCAGAGCTGAGAGGTGGGAGCCGCTTTTGTTTGCATTCGTTCTTTTTATTAATATTTGTTTGCTTTGTTTCGAAATAAATATTTTGAAGCAGGCAGCAAAGAAAAGGCCGGTAATACGGGTGTGCTGCGGGGGTCAGAGGTGAGAAATTCGCGTCAATTCCGTATCAGAGGTGATGTAGCGAGGGGGAGAGAGGCGAGAGGGGGAGAGGGAAACAATCCTTCCACGCAGCAGCTTGTTTATTTTAATTAACATAGGGATCCTCCGCCAGGAACAAGGACCCACCTCCATCTCCCGGCTGAGCACCGCGCCTCTCCCCACCCAGACCCCAGCCTTCGGCGCTCATAAAGGAGTGCACAATTTGGGAAGAAGCTCCTAAGGTCGCAAGGTAAGGTCCTGCGTGATCCTCTGTAAGCGGTGCGGCGATTCAGACCTCACGATGCCATTTGCGGGTGTTTCTTTGCCGTGGCGTTGTTTTTTAAAAAGCCAACAGCCCAGAATGGTCGTTCCCCCAGGTGTATTCGCAGTCAGCATTCGGTGCGGGTGTTTTAATCTGGAAAAACAGCAGCCTGGGAAGTCCGAGCCATTCTGTTTAATAAATACGGAGGTGTGTTCTTTCTTTCTTTTTCTTTCTCATCTTTTTTTTTTTTTCCTTCCCACGGAAGGGCTCCCCTCACCCGTCTGTAAACCTAGGCTTTAGGAGCATCCTTCCTCAAAGCAGCAAAATACGGTACTTTCCGACGGCTAAATCACACCCGGAGCGCGCGTTCGACGGGGGTTACCGTCAAACCGCCGAGGAGCTCCCGGCTGCGCTCCGTCGCGGTGAGCAGAGCCGCTGTGCGCACACGGCGATCCGCCGCCCTGCTCGCTGCCGCCTGACCGTGGGGACGTGTCCCTGGCAGTGCCACGCTAAGCACATCGCGGTCGGTAATTTCAATATCATCTCCTTCTGCGAATGAATACGCGGCTTAATGCACAGGTTTTCAGACTACCGCGCGCTCCGAGCTTTGCTTTTCTAGGTGCGATGCTCCGTGCGGGTAGCGCAGCCCCGCACGTGCCCGAGCAGCTCCGGCCCGGCCGGGGGCAGCGGTGCAGGGTGTCGGGGCGGTGACCCCGAGCGGCTCTGCCCCGGGGGTGCGGCGCTAGAGAGAGGCGGTGGCGGTAAAAACCAGAGTGGAATTTAAAACGATACCGAGATTAAACATTTATACATATACATAAAGCGATCAATTTAAATGCAGAAAGCAACCTTGGCTACATTTGGTCCCGCCACAGAGAGATGCGACTCGACTCAAATTCTCTGTCTCTGTGCCCAGACTCTTGTCCCAGCCGCGAACTGCACAGAGCGATGAGGCCGAGCGGCAGCAGCCCCCGTGCCCCGCAATGAGCTGGCAGAGCAGAAAATAGCGATAGGGTGCGAAGCCAGGCCCGGCTCCGAGCGCCCGGCTCGGGCAGCGGCACCGCCGTCCGCTGTCGCTGTTTGTGCGCTCGGACCCTCCGAACGCGATGAGCCGGGCAGTGCCCGCAGGGCTCAGGTGTCCGAGTGTCCGAGCGGGGCCGAGCCCGGTGCCCCCCCGCGGCCGTGCTCCTGGCGCTGCTCGCAGCAGGGGGGGCTGAATCAAACTCCTTCTGCCCCCTGCTCCCTCCCTGCCGCAGTGCCCTCCCCTCTCTTCTAATTATTGCTGGTCAATTATTAATTTGCATGTAGACGTTGTCCTAAATCCCCCGATCTGAGCGCAGGATCGTTCACGCTGTAATAGGCTTTAGCCTGGAGCCCGTGGCCGAGAAGAATGAGAGCTCTAAAGCGGAGCGGTCCCGGCATCGCGTGCCGCAGCCCGCCCGGAGCGCATGGGGACTGCGGGGGGGCGGCTGATGGCAAAGCCAGGCCGGGGAGGGCGGGCCGGGCCGCCGCGGGCTGCCCAGGGCTGCAGGGTCCCACGGCCCCACTGTTCGGGAGTTCTGCAAAGGCCGAGCGTGTAAGGAAAGGAGAAAGCCGGCACTGCCTGAAACGCCTCGAACGTTGCCCATCTGATGCCTTCCCAAAGTGCTGCGGCACCCCGCAACGAGAAACTGCGTTCGGAGGCCAAGTGCTAATGCGAACGGCTTCACAGGGGATGAAGAGCTCGATTTGGGCTTTAGATGCCCCTTTGCGGGCTCTCATCCGCTGCTCGAAGGGCAGTGGTCCCGGCAGAGCCCGGCCCGAGGCACCCCCACAACGTGCCCGTAGAGGAGACGCGCCAGGACAGCGAGCCGGGTATACCGTGAGCTGCCGCGGGCCTTCGGAAACGGAGAACTCACATCCGATGCTAACGACAAACTTTTGGTGTCCCTTTAGGTAAGCAGCACGTTAATCAGTAAGCGCTTTAGAAACCTCCGGCCTCCGTTAGCGGAGCGACGGATCCCTAACGCTACCTGATGGAGCAGAAGGGAAGGGCCCTCTCATTAATTAAGCGCGCCCGCCTGGAGGAGGTTCCGTCGTTCCTGACTTTGCTTATGAGCCTGCCCAATTATTCCTAAAGGCGCCGCCGAGCCCTGGCAGAGGTGGCAGTGCCGCACCGACGGGCTCGGTGCTGGCAGGGAGCGGCGCTCGGCCCCGCACCTGCAGCACATCGCTGCCCCGAGCGCCCGGCCCGGCAGGGACACGGAGGGACCGCGCAGGGAGGACGGGGTTCGGGGTGCCCGTGTCCGGTACCCGCGAGCACTGCTTGTGCTGTACGGCGCGGGGGGAAGAGCGGAGCCAACGCGAAGCCGCTCTCTGCTCTGGGGCGGGGGCAGCGATCCCCTGCAAAACAGCTGGACGGGAATAAAGGAACATTTCAGTCGGAGGAAACAAACAAACAAACAAACAAAAACCCACTAGCAGCAAACCAACCCAAACCCAGAACGTGCCACCACAGTGGAAAGATTTCACCGCAATGACTAAAACTAAACTCGTCTCTAGAAGAGATGTTGCGAGCACGGCAGGCAGGCATCGCCGGGCAGGCGCAGGGCTGTGCGCAGCCGGACGCCGTGCGCGGGGAGAGCGCTCCTGCCGAGGGCTCCCAGCCCTCTCCCCGGCGCTGGCCGCCTGCGCTCCCCGCTCCCTCCTTCCCCCCGGGCCGCCACCGCTTCACGAAGTGACTGCGCGGCCCGAGCCGGCCCGGCTCGACTCGGCTCGGCCGCCGGGCAGCGGGGCACCGCGAGGGAGGGGGCCCGGAACAGCTCCCGGCCCCGGATCGAATCACCTCCTTTATTTTTTCCTGATGGCTCGTTGTGCTAATTGACTTGTTTTCTCCAAGGAAAGCCCGTCTTTCCCCCCTCCTTCCCCCTCCGCGCATTTTTTTCCTCTTTCTTTTCCTTCTCCTTTTTTTGTCTTCTTTTTTTTTTCTTCCCTTTTCATCTTTGACCGGGACTGCTCCGCAGGACTCCACGGCTCGTGGGGGTTTCTGCCCGTTTTAAGGGAGATTCCCTCACCCCTTTGAGCTTCGTCGATTTTATAGCTATTACTCTCTTATTAAAACACACACACGCATACAACGCATTGATTTCCATCCAAAAGGGCTAATTACATTACTTACAGTAAATAGCAGCCCTGCTGTCCGGGGTCTAGTGTGCCAACAGAGTAAAAAAAATCCCGGCTTATTTCACTTGATTGACTTCATCTTTGTGTGAAATTGTGTTTTATGAGCTGTATTCTGGCACTCGGAGGAATGTAGCAACATTCAATCTGCAAATAACATTAATTTTAGCTACTTAAGGGGAAAGAGAAGGGGGGAAACTGGCTGCCTGCATCTTGGGTTACATGGAAGAGGTGACTCGAGGAGCCCCCGAGGATGGCTCTGGGATGCTTTGCAGAGGAAGTGGGGGCTGGGGCACTCCTTCCAGCAGCCGCGCTGGGGCTCGGTGCGGAGCGTCCCCCAGGGAGCGGGGAGCGCGGAGCTGCCGCCAGGAAGATCCTTCGGTAGGGATCGAGGTGTCAGGAAACAGCCGGCAGCTGTTCCAGGGAAAGGCAAGGAAGAGTGGTGTGAAAAGTAAGTAGGAAAAAGGGGAGAGGAGGGGAGGGGGAGCAGGAGAGAGATTAGCCAGGAAGGAATGCGCCGCCCGGACCCCTGCGCACAATGACCGCTCGCAGCCGGAGGGGCGAGGGACGGGGGGAGGCGAGGTCCCGTTTCGGCTGAGGGCGGGGGTCTGGCGTCTGGCGGGGCGGGCGGTACCGAGGACCGTCCGGAACCCAAGCAGCGCCCGTCTCCCGCCGCCCCCGGAGCCCCGGTCCCGGGAGCGCGGAGTCCCTGCGGTACCGAGCGGCCCGGGGAGCCCGGCCCCGCCGCTGCCTCGCGGGACTCGGCGTTTGGGGGAGGTAGTAAAGCCCACCCCACCCACAGGCCCGGCTGCGATGTTTGTCACTGCTTGCCCATCACTAGGGGTTGAGAGGAGTATGACAGGTCTTTGTTGTCTGAATAAAAATCAGTGGCAGCTCAAGGGAGAGAACTCCTCCTACTAAATTATCAAAAATGGGCTGGCTTTAGTCTCTTAACAAATTGGACAGAGCTCCGGAAGGCAGCAGTCCCAAATCCAACCTACAGGCACTGGGAACTTTAAAGCAACCAGGGACCGCTTGAAAATAGCACTTCTTTTTGCTTTCTTTGTGTTCAAAACTATATCCTCTCCCGACCGGTTCTGCTGCCCCAGGTTCGAGTCTCTCCGGTCAGGAGCCCCGGCTTTCCAGAACAGTAACAGATCCTTTAGCTCGCTTTTCTTCTTTGATTTTTCAAACTAATTATTATTACGTTTTCTTCCCCTTGTTTGTTTTCCGCACACCTTCAGGAAGCCCTCGGTGCTTGAGCAAAGAGAAGCTCCTATTGAAACCTCCCTCCCTGTGCCGTGCGCCTCGGTGTAAACATTTTGGATGATCTAAAGACTCTGGGGTCTGTATATGGAAATAGTGGGGTGCAGAGCAGAAGAAAATACTTGTCCTTTCCGTCCCCCAGCCATGCTTTTCCACGGGATCTCCGGAGGCCACATCCAAGGAATCATGGAGGAGATGGAGAGGCGATCCAAGACCGAGTCCCGCCTGGCCAAAGCGGGACAAATGAACGGCCGAGAAACGGTAAGAAAACAGCCGGCCCCCCTGGAGAGGGATCCCTGCGAGCGTGGGCCCACATGGGGCACAGTCCGGCCTCGGGGAAGGGAGAAACTGCCTACCCCCGTCCTGTCCTGCCCTGCCCTGTCCTGCCCTGCCCCTGCCCCTGCCCCTGCCCCGCTTGTGGAGTCCCGCCGCTGTTGCTGTAGCGCTGGGTGCAGTGTCTGCGGGGCTCCGTTAGACATTTGTCTTACAACTGCTGCCGCGTGTGCTGTCTGGAGTAAGGGGGCAATGTCTGAAATCGCAGCGGGGACGCTTGTAAAGCCGCTGCAGCAGCGGCCCCGGTCCTGCCGCCGTGCCCGTGGGAGCGGGGCTGCAGATGGGCTGCGGGGCTGTGCGCGCTCCGTGCCCCCCGGCACCTTCGGACGGACCCGCAACCCGCGGCCGCGCGCTGCTCGTAACCATTTTTGGTCTCGAGTGCGGGACCGGTACGGAGGCACCGCTCTTTCCGAATGCAGCGCCGGCCGGTTATTCCACTTAGCAGCACGTCTCCCTTCTAGTGCCAGGTCCGAGGTTTTCATTAATGTCACGGCCGATGGAGAACGGCATCCCTTTCTCCCCAACTTTGTAGGGCTTCCGCCCACTGCGCACGCGGAACAGCGCACAGAGTAGCGGCCTGCAGCCCGCCTTACCGCTTCGGCCGTGGGATCTTCCCCCTTCTCTTAGATAGCTCCCGCTTTGTTCTATGAGAATTTGCAATGTAAATTCCATTCGCTTTTTCAATTGCTGTAAAAGGAGGCGAGGAAAACGACTTCGAATTAAAAAATGAACGCGGAGTTGCAACTTTAAAACAGTTGCGACTTTAGAACAAGAACTTCGGGGCCGTTTTCCCGTCCCTTTCTCAGCAGGCGCCGCTCGGAGCCTCCCGGCCGAGCTTTTGTTTCCGCGGTTCCTCCACCCGCCTTTGTCCCGAGCGGCGCTCCCGGGGCTGCCCGGGAACCCGCGCCGCTTCGGGCTGAGAGACGCGCGGTGGGGGTGATCCCAATCCGTGTCCCTGCCCGGCAGGGTGCTGAGCGTCCGCCACCACTGCCCCTCGCATCGCCACCTGTCTCCTTTCTCTGATTTCTGCTTTAAAGGGCCTGGTTTTGTCTAGCACGGGGTTAGGCTGTTCTAAGCATGGGGAAAATTTACCAAAAAATTGATGCAAGCGTGCACCCTCTGCCATAAACTTCCAGTGCGGCAAAATGGTGTTTCTCTACTTGAAAACGCCATTCTTCGGGAGCGTTCTAATATCAAAACGTGAAAGTGATGGGGAAACTACAGACTTTAACTTCAGAAACTCAAAGAATCGGCTTTCCTCCCCCCGCTGCGGCCTAATCAGCAGCTTTCACGTATTGCAAAGACACGAGGCGGTCAGGAGTGGTGCGATGGGATAAATGCGAAAGCCGAATCCCGGTGAGCAGAACTTTGCGGCCCGGGCCCGGGCGGGTCCCTTCGTGCAGCCCCACGGCCGCCTCGCTCCGTGCCTGATCCCTGCACTGTGGTTGTTTTGCAGAACATGCCCCCCATGAGCCCCGAGAAGCCTGCTTTGTGCGCTGGGTGTGGAGGGAAGATCTCAGACAGATATTACCTGCTGGCTGTTGACAAACAATGGCACCTCAGGTGTCTTAAGTGCTGTGAATGTAAACTGGCTTTGGAGTCAGAACTCACCTGCTTTGCCAAGGACGGCAGCATTTACTGCAAGGAGGATTACTACAGGTACAGCAATCAGTCCTCACGGGTTCAAAATCACGTCCCCTCCCCAAGCATTACGAACCGAACCGCTCTTTTCTTCCACACGGAAATCTCGCAAAGTAGCTTTTTTGCGGCCAGCTACTCCCTCACTGTATACACGCGTCCCATCGGAAAAGTTTCGCACGATTACCCACCGGGCGGGCGGCCACGGGGAGCCGAGCACGTGGCGGTACGGGAAGGGGCAAAGGAGCCGAGCCTCGGGCTCCCGCTGCTCAGGGTAAGCGCAGGAATGCAGCTTGCGGCCCGGCGGAAATTTTCCCTTCAATCGCCGCGCTCTGCTTCCCCGGCGCTCTGCTTCCCGGAGGGCGGCGGGCAGCGGCGAAGCCCGCACCGTGCGGGGCCCTGCCGGGGCCGAGCGGGCACCGTTTGCTCGAACGGTTCGGCTTCCACAGGGCTCGGGACCCCGCCTCCTCTCCTTCGCGGCCTTTCTGGTCTCTAAACGAACGAAAGGAGGGGGGCATCTCGTTTTCTCTCTGCCTACGTTTCTCTCCGCGCACTGGCGGCGGGGAGCTTTCGCACGCCGCACGACCAAAGCGAATAGGTCAACCGGGCGGAAAACGCAAGGCGTTTACCCGACGGCCGCGGTTCCGGGTGCCTGCGGGGACAGCGGGAGCCGTCCCGGGACGGGGAGGGACGCGCGCGGCCCCGGGCTCCTTGCCGACTTCCCGCGGCCGGAGCGAGGCGGCCAGCGCCGGGGAGAGGTCTTCCTTGACCCTTCTAGTTGATGCCCACCGTTTGTTTCCCTCAGAAGGTTCTCCGTGCAGAGATGTGCCCGCTGCCACCTTGGGATCTCAGCCTCTGAAATGGTCATGAGAGCCAGGGAGTCGGTTTATCACCTGAGCTGCTTCACCTGCACCACCTGCAACAAGACTCTGACCACAGGCGATCACTTTGGCATGAAGGACAACCTGGTTTACTGCAGGGCCCACTTCGAGTCCCTTTTGCAAGGAGAATACCCCCCTCAGCTGAGCTACACCGAGTTGGCAGCCAAGAGCGGAGGGCTGGCCCTGCCCTACTTCAACGGCACGGGCACCGTGCAGAAGGGGAGGCCCAGGAAACGAAAGAGCCCTGCCCTGGGAGTGGACATCGTCAACTACAACTCAGGTGGGCAGCGCACCCGGCCTCCCCCCGCCCCTCGGCACGGAGCGCTCTCGGGCTTCCCCTGGGCCGGGCGGTGCGAGGGGAGCTCAGCCGGGCCCCGTCTCGCGTAACCATTGGCAAATGAAACCAGCAGCCCTCTGAGGGCTGGAGCGTTTGCAGGAAAGCTAACAGCAGCCCTCCTCGAAGGCTGTCTTTGCCCATTAATGTCAAATACCCAAACTTAGCCACTTCCCAGGGTAAAGACAAAAACAACAGAAAAAGCAGAGAAAACCTCGCCGTTCTTTCTCTATAGAAACCTCGGAGATATCGTTCCCATTATTTGTGTTTCATTAACGAAAACACTTCATCATTTAGACTTCAAATTGTAAGTGCCCAAAAAGATCGGCAAAAAAAAAAAAAAAAATTTAGAGGACAAAAAGTATAGTATATGGCCAGCGCGGTGTGCAGGCAATCAGAGCAGGTCTCCGATTCAAAGCACTGAACTCTCCAGGCTAAACAATCCCGGTTTACTGGCACATAAACAATCAAACTGCACAAGAGGCCAACGAATAAATGTTGTTCCCCGTAACTAAGCCTTAACAAATGCAATTAACAGGAACGGTTTCTGCTCTCTTAACGGTAGGAAAGAAACAAGTGTTGGCCTCTATTAAATTTCCTCCCTAACTCCGGCCACTTCTGTACCCACGCCGTTCCCGAACACCCCGTGCTAGATGCTGGACGGAAGGGAGCTTTACGTGCTATCAGGCGTTTTAAGAGGAGTTTCGTTAGACGGAAGCCGAAAGTAGCGAGGACAAATCCGAACGTAAAGCCCCCGCCGCCCCAAAAGCTTGGGGCGGAGCTGCAGCCCCAGCGGAGGCAGCGGGCAGAGAGCGGGCAGCGGCCGCCCCAGGCGAGGCGGCCGGGGAAGCTCCGCGCCGGCCTCAGCCCCCTCCCTCCGCCCCAGTTCGGGCCGCTGCTCGGAGATCCGTGAGCAGCCCCCGGCTCCCCCCGCGCAGCCTGCAGCCCGCCCCGGCACGTCCTCTGGGGCTGCTGTGAGACGGGCCGCGGCTGGGAACGGGGTGGCTGTGCGAGGCTATTTCATTTCCTCTGATGCGTAGACCTCGGAGCAGGGGTAATCACTGCGCTAATTGTTCCTTGTTAATTGAAGATGACATTGGAATCCCTGGCTACGGAGCGGTTTCCAATCAATCCTGAAAGCTGCTAAAGAAAAGCGAACCTGTGGCACAGCCCCGGTTCATTCAGTGCCGGCCCCTGGCGGGGGGGTCCCCATCTGCCTGCTTTGTGGTCTGCACTCTCTCGAATTCTTACTCGGCCACCCGAATTCCCCAGGTCCCCGAACGGAAATATTTCTAGGGACAAGTTACCGTTAGAATTAGGATCAGAAAAGTTGTGGATATGATAAGACACCCCTTAAGTACACCAGAGAGATATTATTTGTGAACGCGGTCATAGTTTTCGGGTGCGAGTCCTGAAAATCTCCTTCATTACACCCACGGGGGATGAAAGACTCACTGACTGCGAAGTGAGATTAAAACCCACTGCCCACTATGAAGATATAGCCCACTTCATCGAGATCTCACATAATTGAGAACAAACAAACAAAGAAAACTGCTCTGATTTGATGCCTTGCACTTAATGTAGATGGCTGAGGAATTCGATCCGGTTGGGCTATATTTTTTGCTCTAAGCATTATCTAGCAATGTCCAGTGTTGACACACAGTCTCGAAAAAATACAGCCTGCAGCCAAAGCGTGCATCTGGTGCAAACGACTCCAGCCCATTGACCCTCTGTGCTGCAGATCCAAGGAGAGGAAAACAAGCCTCTGACAGTTATGAAATGAGTTGCAATTGATGAAACTGTTTCTCAAAAGAGGAGAAAGAAACAAGTCTCTCAGTAATTGGCAGCCACTTCCTTCCATCCCTTGCCTCGCGCTCCGGCAGCTGTCCTTGCACATCCCTGTGTCCCCGGGGTACCAGCGTGCTGCACGCCCGCACGGCCCCACGCAGCCTAACGCCCTGCAGCCCCCAGCGTGTCCGGCTGGGACTGAGTGCTCCATGCTGGCAGACTCCGCTCATACCGAGTGTGCTCCTACTGCTCCCTGCTTCCTGGGAACCGAGCACTTCCCTCCCCTAGTAAAGTGAGGCAGAACGGGCCTGGCGAAGCTGGCCGTGTTGGTACGGCAGGCTGTTACAGAAGCAAATCAGACTTCTAAAGTGAACCGGTGCAGCTGACCCTGATTAAGCGAACAACCTCACTGAGCTGTGTGCACAAATCCGTGTATTCACAAACAGCCTCCAGTATCAGGCTCGGATCTGTGCATGCATTTTGTTTTGAAGGAGCCAAGCACGGGGCCAGGGTGGGAAACGGGCTTCTGCTGCCGCATCTACAACAGCTTTTCTATTTTGCATGCTGTTTAGCAGTTTGATTTCTGCTTCTCAGCTGTAAAGTGGAAACACAACAATAAATAACTCAAAATGTTGTGAGCTAAAGCCATTCATGCTTGTGAACTGTCTGGAATTAATGTGGAAAAAAATGGAAGAAACTATTCAAAAGTACTTAGAACATTCAAAGCTTTCTCTATATTACCTCTTATATCATAGAATTAATATATATTTTGAGGGAACTGTGTTGACTTACAGCTCACAGGATACAGAAATGAGATGGTGAAGAAGATTTACCTAGGAAAATATTTTGCACAGCTGTTGCTCAAAGAGCTGCTTACTTTACTTCGTTATAAGTACGTGTGTGTGAAAAACTAAGAAGACTTCACTTGAAAAATTCTTGGCAGTAGAAAGCAAACTGTTCTAGTTCTTTCCAAAGCAAAATTAAATTAGCAACTCCCTGATCCCATTGCAAAGAAATAAGCAACAATATCTTGCCTAATTTTCTGCTTTCTCCTGGTTCTCCAGGCAATCGTATAAAGTTCTGCAGGATGATGTGGCAAAGCCACACAGTGCTGTTTCACCCAGGTAAAACAGAGATGGATCTGATCACTGTACGAACAAGGGTTCTCTGAGGATGCTCCAAGCCCCGTTCTCACTTTCTCATGAAAATAAAGCCCAAACCAAGTAGATGACAGATGTAAAAAATGAAATAAATAAATAAAGCAGCAAGCAGGACAGAGGAGTGTGAGGAAGTTTGCTTTGCTGCACACCAGAATGATCCAAGGAAAAGGAAACACACAAGCAGCTTACAACTGTCTGATGGAAAACTGGAGGGCTGAATTCTGGTAATTCTGCTTTATGGCAGCTGATGAGTTACTGCCCACACAGTTTGACTGAAGGCAGTGTGACTGCCTGTGAAAACAAGGAGTAAATACAATCCAAATCTAGCCTGAAATTGTTTTTAAGGTAAATTTCAACTCGTGGTGTTTTCAGAAGTGTCACTTTACTTTGTTTGAAAGTGCCAATATGCTTCTTACCAAGACTAGAAGCAAACCTAACTATAATTAAATATTCACCTGATTTTCTGTCAAAGTGTCTTAACGGCATCTGTTCACGCTGACTTGCCTTATAATTCAAAAGAGAAAACACCTTCAAGAAGCTTTCTATTTTCTCTTGGTTTCAAGTTGTTTTGCCTCTGTTTTTAGCTCTGTCAACATCAGTCTCTCTCTATTGTCTGCTTTCTCTTTCTCTCCTCTTTTTTTCTGAGAAATCAGGATCACCTTGGCCTAGTAAATGATCCACTAACTATCTGAGATCCAAGAGCTGTTCAAAAATTAAAATGAGCAACTAATGAAACTTCGTCTAGTTTACACATATTCTGAAATCTTTTCAATTATCTGTTCAGTCATTAGCACTCCTTGCTATGATTACGTGTTCAATTTTCTCCCGTGTAAGTTAGCTATCATTACAAAATGGTATCCTAAAGGAAATCCAATTGTTTTTAAGCCAAAAAGAAAAATACAGGTGGTTTTCTTCTTCCTCTTCTTCTTCTTCTTCTTCTCCTTCTTCTCCTTCTTCTCCTTCTTCGTCTTCTCTTCTTCTTCCTCTTCTTCTTCTTTTTGCCAATATTGTCATGTTTTTCCCCAGTGCGAAGAGGTGATGCCACAAGTCCACGAACAGCTGCAGCACTAGGGTACAAGTCACACCCTTAGAAGTGTAGTCTGGAACAAAATAATCATTCACAGATGCTTTGGAAATCTGGAATCAGAGAAATCGGGGAAAGTCTTTTAAATTTTGGAGCCACTATTTACCTGGTTGCTTGCAGAAATCTCATAAATCAGTACCAGCAAAGAGCTGCTGCTGGTTGGGATTGAGATGGAGGGCCTGAATGAAGCCTTGATCAATTGCTTTCTAGAGGTGCTTTACAGAGGAAAAGTTTCCAAGCAGTTCACTTAAACTCTCAGGCAGAGTCCAAAAGCATTTATTTTATCAGCAAAAAAGTCCAGATTTTCTGCTTTCCTGATCAACTGTCATAACAAACTTTCCTGCTGTAAATCTTTTCTAAAGGTACTTGTGATTTGGAGGAAGGCTTAGGAACATTCAGAATACTGGCTTGACCTTTATTCTTCTCTCAAGCTAAGAGTGTTTCAATGAGTGAGATTTCAAAATCTGAATGAGATTTCAAATGACTCTTTGGATGCCCAAAGCAAAACCATCACCACAGGGAAAAGACTTGTTTGAAAATAAATGCCAAAGGAGAGATAACTTTCTATGCCCGCCCTTACTAGGTAAAGGCCTAGGGGACATAGCATGTTTTAAGAAGGAAAAGGTCATCTTCTAGTTCTTTTTTGTCTCATCTAATGATCACATTTATACTTAGTCTTGCACCACGTTAGCTCTTCCTTCCTTTCTTGCTCTCTAGCTTGCTTCCTTCCCTCCAAATTGTACATTAGCCACAACTGTTGCCTTGATTAATTTATCCTGCATGAGGCACGGCCACTAACTCACTGCTTGGTTTATCGAACAGGTTGTAATGAGAACGAGGCAGATCACATGGACAGAGACCAACAGCCTTATCCCCCATCCCAGAAGACAAAGCGCATGCGCACCTCCTTCAAACACCACCAGCTTCGTACCATGAAGTCCTACTTTGCTATCAACCACAACCCAGATGCCAAGGACCTCAAGCAGCTTGCCCAGAAAACAGGCCTGACCAAGAGAGTTCTGCAGGTAAGAAGCCACCATCACAGGCTTGACAGAATTTTCCCCTACTGCTGCCAGTCAATAGCATTTCCCATATGTGTAACAAGAGCAATATATAAATACTTTTGCTAGCTGTGTCCCTAGTGGGTGTGCAGAGGGGTATGGTATTACACGACAGGAGTGCCAAATGTATACCTGAAGGCAGCCAAATACTGAAGCGCAATTTATAAGTAGTTGCATCCTCAAGATGAGGAAACTGTCTCCAGAGTCTACCAACCTGGGAGATATCCTGGGATCTGTAGTCTCTATGTGCTGACCTTATTAAGGACAGAGGTAGCAAATCTACTCATTTTACATGTACTGAGTGAAGCCCTTGGGCTCCTGTGAGGCCGTTAACGTGGCCCCTCAGTGAGCATATCCTCAGTATACAGGAGGCAAACTCGGACAAATACAATCTTCCAGGACAGGCCTATTCCCTGTTATTACCAAGGGCCTCCATAGCAAAGTCACTTCCCCGTGAAAGAGCCCAGCAAATGACATTAATAAAATGTGTGTAAATGTATGTGCTAGCTCAGTGAAGTTAAAGTGAGGTACGTGTTGTACGCTGTGCGCAGAGAAGGGCAGCGATCGAGGGACAAAGAGAATCTATTAGCAGTGATTGCTTGTCTGTGTTACAAATCACCTAAAACACTTTCAGTGAACCCTGCAGAAAAGAAAGACTAGGTAACCCACATCAACAAGCTGTATGACAGGGACGGTGTAATTTCCCCTCCTTCCTTGTCAGTCTTTTAAAATGATTAAAATAAACTTTAAGCCTTGGCAAAAATCTGCTCATTCACCCTTTGCCTTCGTCTTTGAGTCTCGATCGTAAACTTCCCCAACCGAAGTGAACACCAGTGGCCATCCAAAGAGTTCCTTCTGTTGGGTGAGTGAGCGAGCAGATTTCCCAAGGCTTGGCACTGAGCCCCGGGCCTTGCGCAGGACCTGCCTGTGAGCCGGTACCACCAGTAGCAAGCGAGGCTGTAGAGTGACGTGGGCAACTTGCCACGCTAATCAAACATCAAAAAGATGACGTAAAAGCAAGAACAAAGACAAACAAACAAACAAACAAGCATCGGTAAAGAAATCAATTGGGATTGGTTTGCAGGTTTGGTTTCAAAACGCAAGAGCCAAATTCAGAAGGAACCTTTTGCGGCAGGAGAATGGGGGTGTCGATAAAGCGGACGGCACCTCACTTCCGGCACCGCCCTCCGCAGACAGCGGCGCTCTCACTCCACCCGGCACTGCGACCACTTTAACAGACCTGACCAATCCCACTATCACTGTAGTGACATCAGTGACCTCTAACTTGGACAGCCACGAACCCGGGAGCCCCTCACAAACTACCTTAACGAACCTTTTCTAACATTGCCGTTTTTTTTTTTTATTATTATTATTATTCTTACTCTTCTTCTTTATTATTATTATTATTATTATTATTTCGATTATTTTCAAGCCTTTTTTTTTTTAAAACAAAATAACAAACCCACAAAATATTTGGGAAAATAAACAGCTTGATGTGTAGCATCTGCAGCCACTTGGCAAATGAGTTTGAAGTAATATGTTGCTATAATAAATGAACATCTATTGTTGATAAATTGTACGCAAATTTTTTTTAATTCATCAGACAACCGAAGAGAAGTTCTGAATCATTCTAATAAGTGCCTCTTAAAATTGTATGTTACTTATTTCCACAATCTTGAAAAAAAACCAATTACCACTACTACTACAAAGCCCAGAAGTTTCTTTTCCCTCCCCGATAACCAGATAAAATGAGTATAATTATAGACAAAAGAATGCTGCTTTCACGATTGTATGTTCACTTCCAGAACCCAAGATTTCCTTTTATTTTTATAATGCATCTAAAAGTTTTGTACGATTTATTTTTTAAATGTAGACAAATAAATACAACGTGGATTAAATCGTTGACGTAGTCAGACTGCAAGTCCCAGTGCTTCTTTCTAACACGCTAGTGCCAAGGCCGACCCCCCGGGCACGCTGGGAGCCCTGTGAGGCCGAGCGCTGCCCTGCAGTCCCACACTCAGCCCTGTGCCTGGCCCACACCTAGGGCTGCACCTGGTGGGGGCCTGGAGTGGGACCCATCGAGAGCAGCCGAGGCTGTGGGTCCCCGAGTTCACCTCTGCGAATTACGGAGGGCAAGGGTGGGAAATGTCCTCCAGAATGAGCTTGCTGCTGTAAGGGTATCGTTAAAGCAGAGCAACAGCTCAAGGTGGGAGTCCCTCTGATCTGACATATTGCACAGGGAGGGGTTCTATTCTGCAGTCAAACAGCACTGATTTGGAATTAAATAAAAAAAAAGAGGGCAGTTTGCTACTCGGCCTCGATGCCACACTATTAAAGCAAACAAGGGGTCGTCCAGCTACATTAGCGAGCACAAAAACGATTTCCAACGATGCACAAGCACGTGCACTGTTAAAAGAAGCTTTTGATAAATCACAGTTTTTCAGGGAAATGGAAATAAGCAAAATATAATTTATTAAGGTGTTTAAGGAACGTGATTTTAGTACAATCTATTCATTACTATTTTGAATTTACGGTAGCCGTTTCCTGAGATTGTATCAGACTCTTTGTTTAACACACGAACTTAAAATCTTTAGTTCCTTGCTATCTTTAACATATGCTTTACCTTTTTTTAACTTTGTATAAAAGGAAAAAAATGTTAGCAAAAATTCTTACGAAATTGGGAATTGGCAGCAAATAATTTTAAAGCAGATAAACTCAGAAGCCTCGTGGATGCTGATCTCAATACATTTCTTAGTTTACAATAGCAAACTTTCTTTTTTTAATTTTATTTAAGCTAAAAGTCTGAATGGTCTGGGCAGTGGTGAATGTTCATTTGTATCCTTTTATCGTAGTTGAACACCAATTAGATTGTGGAGAGTCTCAGAAACAAAACTGAACAAAAACCAGTCAAGATCTATGTCTTGCTTTTAGTGGATTGTTAAGAATAACTTTGCACATATACCCCACTTTTTAGACACCATCAAATCTCTTTTTTGGTGGTTGAAGTGGCTATTTAATATATTTTAAAGGTGTCCTTTTTGGCTGTATAAATGTGTGGTTACATATTGACAGTTCACTGCCCACATTAAAGTGCATTATTGTAATTTTTGCTCAGGGTTTTTAGAAAATTAGCACAGAAAAGTAGCTTATTTTTAAAAAAAGATGATGGGAGAGATGTTAACACTGTAATAGAAGAAAGGTGTGTTTGCCATTATATATTTAGCAAGTATGGTTATCATCTTCTACGGATATTAAATCTTGACTTTTCCTATTTCTATTATCTTATGGGCATTTACCACTAACCAGACCAAACAACCTTGGTAAGGCTGAGATCTTTATTAATACACTTTTACAGGTAAAAATATTGATACTTATAAATTTTGTTCTTTGACAGAACAATATATGGTACTAGAGATCTACTTTATTAAGTAGACTAATTAAAACTCAGTTCTACTATGTGCCTTATGATATACCTTGGGAGTAAGTTTGTGAAAAATCAGGATATATGTGTTGTTTGTTAAATTAACTGTTTTAAGCCCTTTTGACACCTCACTAGTTTTGTACTGTTTTACCTCTTATTTCTGAAACTCTTTTTATGGTGTATCCTGTTAGAGGGGACAAACATGTCATAGAAAGCAGTTGTGCACTCTTTCAGATATAGTTGATAAATCCAATAATCTTATATATTGAGCTTCGTGTTTATAGTACAGTAAGTGGTCTAGCAAAATTGTCCATGTTTCTTTGTTTATTGATAAATGCATTGTATAGAAACTATTTCCCCTAAATATTTATGGACCAAACAATTGTGATATATCCTATTAAATTTGTGTGAATAAACCATTTTGAATCTAAGGAGTATTATTTCCCATCAGTTTTTATTATTATTATTATTTTTTAATTTAAAGCCTACATGTTCCGGTGTGTCTCTTTGCTTTTACGGTGCCTGCGAACAATTGGTATTAAACATGGAAACACGGCCTTTTAAATATTCTAAAGTACGGTTCCTTCTTAGGCTTTCAATTTCTCACTATTCTATGTATATGCTACTGCTGGTGCAATTTAGATGTTAGCCTCTTATCCCCCTTTTTTGAACATGCCAAGTAATGCCCCACTGATTTGATAAGGAAACCCCATCATAGACTTCTAAAAAAGTCAGAAAGCTAGCGGCTAAAGTAATTGCATGACAAATATAACCTAAATAATATGATGAAATGAAGCAAGATTTAATGCTAGGTATATTGAACACAAACTAGAATTGCAGACCCCGAAAAGCCAGGTTGCTCTGTAGTTTAATAAATTGTCACTATGATTTCTTTCAGGGAGAACAAATCATGGGGCATTACAGCCAAACATCCCGACGTTTGAAAATTCCCTAAAGTATTAAAAGAAGGGGAAAAGTTTGATCGGAAATCCACTGCAGTGAAGACAAAGACAATATTAGGTTATGATAATCATACATTTAAAAATCTATCGAGCCAAAAAATAAAAATAAAAGACTTGATGTCATTTCCTGAATGTTAACAAAACATATGTTATTTTATGGTGTCTAATTAACAGAACTGAAGGCTTCAACAAATTGTGTGGTATTAAAAACAAATTTAGAGAAACTATGTATAAAACCAGAGCAACCTGGCAGCAATCTACCCAGCCCATATTTGAAGAAAACTTTTCTTTAAAAATATCACATTTGTCAAGCACAAGTACTTGTAAAATAAAATCTGAGTGCATTCATTCCACTTGCTTGCTAATGTGTACTAGTCATATCTGTTAAATGGATTTTTGTAAATTCAAAGAGAACTTTTCACTCATTCAAAATCATAGGAATCAAAACCCAGTAACTTTAGTACTATTGTTTCTGAATCCTTTTTTTTTAAATGAGACAAATCTGCATGCACTTTTCCATCTGTCACATATAGTGTAAATTTCTGTATGATGAATTTCTCTTTGATGTTTCTTGTATAATAGCTTTCATTAATAAACATTTTATTTGATGCAAACATAGTTAACTTTATGTAAACACTTAGCTAATTGTTCCAGCTAATTTAAACTTTTCTTTTGAAAAGAAGCAGTACAGTGCAGTTCCAACATGTTATATATATAAAATCAAAAAGAATGAGGCAGCGATACTGTTACACAGCGAAAAGTATTTCCTTTGGTGTTTACTTTTTATTTTTTTAACCTGCTGCATAAAACCGACATGTTTTTAAAAAAAATCCCATCAGCATCAGCATCAGCAGTAAAACAACCCCCAAATTCTTCATCAATATATGAAAACATAAGCAGTATGTAAAACTTTCAATGACTTTAAGAATATGTGGATATAATTTGCGGATCCCTGAGCTGTTTACAAGGTCACTATGCAACGAGCAAGTACATTACGAATAGCTGCTCCTAAGATTCCCAATCTAAAACGCAGATGATTTTTACAAGCCGGCAAGCAAGTGCGACAATAACCAATTATTAGTAATGAGGTTTTGTAAGCATTGAGCAACTATTTGCAGAAAGATTTTTTAAAATATATTCCTATTTAGCTGTAGAGCCAAAGCGTGTGTTAAACAAATTAACATATAAAAACTTGCCAGAAAATCTTTCATTAAGATGACATTTTTATTATATACTAATGAACCCTATGTAAACAATGTAACTTTTATGAATGATGGACATTAAATATTTCACTTACGTGTATCCTCAGCATTTTGCATGTTTTCTTAAACTCTTCCAGTTTCTGAATTCTAAAAAGAAAACCCTACAATTATTAACAACGTAACACAAAGTTATATACAGATTACTGCAGCGATCTCTGGAAACTGGTAACCAAGAGCGTTCTAACGGCAATAAAAAGGTATCATTTATTGGTGGCAATTATGGGAAGTATTGTTTAAACAACAGTTTTATAGTCTGTTGTAAAGTTCTGTTGAAAAAGGTTAGCACGGAGGACTTAATTCAAATCAGCTTGATCAGAAATTTAAGTATACTGTGAAATTCTTAAACCGAGCCTTATGTGCATTTATTTCTGCAGAAAATAAGTAAATGCAGGAAAGTGATTATTCATATCACAGCCATAATGTGGTTTTGCTGTGTTGTCCGCAAGAAAATACTATGAACATTAATTATTAAAATCAGTAAAGATCCAGAGTGGTGTTTAGGGCACTGAGAAAACTTATGATCATTTTTCTTATGTAAATCACTGCATTCTTTAGTAAGTTGGATTCCTTCTCTACCAATGCAATACTTACAGACATATTTCTAGCCTAAATTATTGTCCATGTGCTGCTTTTCTCATCCGATTTAAATTAGAAAAATAAATGAATTAAATACTCCTGATGAAAAACAAGCTCCGCTGAAGTAAATGGTAAAATTAAATTAACTGACTAAAGTGCAACCAGGGGAATTTTGTGTCTTCTTGCATGATTAGTGGTATCAAGGTTTCATTTTCTTAACAGTGCTATTGTTTGTCTGGAGATAGTCCTGCACATAATGCTCTGATTCGTGTGAGTAGAAGCATTTGCCATTCCAAGGTTTTTCACAAGATAACAATATCTGTCCCTTGCATTTAGAGAGTAAACACGTCGAAAGGGCAGCACTATACCAGAAAGAAAAGTAAGGAATAATTTCAGGCAAGATTTGAGAGAATGCAGACAAACCTCGGTTTTCACTTGTCAGAAGTGAAATGCATTAGAGTTCTTCCTAGTGGATGCATGTCCACACCTAGATGCAGCATTTCTTTTCACTTCTGGTCTTGAAAAAGAAGCCAAATTGTGCACTCCTAGAACATCTGAGTCAGAATTATTCACCAGAGGAATGGTTTGCAGGACTGGGTCAAATGACAGAAGGCTGACACCAAAGCCCAACGGAATCGGTGAATTTCTCTCCCCGATCCCATGGGCTTTGAGCCAGGAGCTGAATGAACATAGAGACTAAATTATTCTCTTGTCTCTTATGAAAACATAACCTTCAGAATGAGACAGAATATATAGGACAGCAATGCTGCTCTGTTCTTTAGATTTCATTCTTCAGAGCTGCTAATCCAAGCACCTGGCACATGCATTAAATTGACTTCAAAATATTTCTTCCTCCTTCACCAAATACAGGACACAAATTATACTACTGGAAATTCCAGAAGCTATTATAGTGTTGGAGACTTTATTCAGTTATTCTGCAGTGTTGAACAATTCTTCTGCGCTTCTCACTTGACAAAGACTTATCTTGACACATACCTATATACATATCCTTGTCTTGCCTTCAGATAACTAGTACTTTCATATCTATTTAAGTCACTCAAACCTACAGGAAGTAACTCTCCAGGCTTTCTAGCTAAAGCAGTTGTCATAATTTCTGCTTTGTTGCTCCTCCAAAGTAAAATATTTTATTGGAAGCAGTTTTAGTTTATGAATTTGTACTTTTGTATGCTCTTTTTTTCCTTCCCATAGCTTTGGTCCAAAAAAATGTAGTGCTTGAAACATCAACATTTACAGAATATTGTGCTCTACAGCTTTTCCTGTATTACCCAAAAAGCAGACTTACTGGAATTTGTGGCTTACATGTTTCTCTAAAAGTGTTCTAGTCTACAAATAGTTTTAATCGTAAAAAATGATATTAAATGCATTCTATTTTTTCTAATGTGATAAATATTACAAATGATACCTTCTTGGCTGCACTCAGTTTTGGAACAAGTGTGTTTCTGCTTTTGGAAATGGAATTGTGAGCAAGCGTCCTTTGAAATTTCTGATATTTGCTGCTGCTAGAAACAGAGGGCTAGACTGAAGTCCTAATTTAGCTTGACAAAAATCAGCGCTATTTTCTGTTCTGCTCTCGTTTCAAACTGGACTTTAACTGAGGCTGAGAATAATGTCAGTAATTATTTTAGTGGTAGAAAATAAAACTGAGATTTTTTCTTTTGTACTTCAGTTACACACGTCAGTATAGACTTCTGAGTCTGAACAGATGCACGGTGTTTTGAGTCTATGGGACTGCTGCATATAGCAAATAAAGAACACAGGAGTGAACAGCCTAAGAAATGGTTATCGGACTAGAAATATAAGCAGTCATGGAGGGAAATGTGGTGATTTATCATCCTATGAATCCTTACTTCACCATTTTCCTTCAGGAATTTGTACTCAGCTGAGTATAAATGATCAACTAACTTTCTGTGGCCACATTTAACTCGACCCTATGACTGAGAAGCAGTAGGGAACAATCCATACCAAGAAATTTTCATGAATAATTATCTCAGCAAAATAACACTATGTTATCCAATATCCTAATATCAGTAAAATAAAACATGACAGCAGGAAAACTGACATCACTATCACATCTTAATATGATAATTTTACCAAACAAATCATATCCCATCACACCAAGGAAGCATGCAGTGTTAGCAGGAGAGGCAAGATAAACTTAGAAACTAGCCAACTTGGCAGCTCACAGGTGAATACTTTTCATCTGCAAAGATACTTGCATAATTACTGGTCATGCAGCAGCTGCAAGTGAACAGACTATATCTCACATCTTCTTTTCTGGTTATCCAGTGGAGTATTATTTGACTTGATGAAAAAAAGTGGGCTTTTGAAAAGGAAGTGAAATGGACACTCTAAAGTGGATGAATGTGATTGTGCGCCTGCAAGCATATTTGATATAAAATACTGCACAGTTTAGGCTCTTAATGTCAGTTTTAAAGAAGCTACTGCTTTCTTTCTGCTGCTGCTTCTTATTTTTTTTTATTTGAAGATTCCTTTCTTCTTCAGTGTCAGACTACATGAGCCTTAACTATGCTAACTGAAATAATTTTTTACCCTATTTGGTAACACTTTTTCTTAATAATCAAACCCTGGTATTTTTATTTATTTATTTATTTATTTATTTTTTTGTGAATTATGTTGGAACAAATTAAGAAGTTGCTGCTACTGTTTATTATGAACTATTAGAAAGAGGTTATCATTTGGCCAGGAGAGCACTAATGTGATGCTAAATATGTAGTAATCAGAAGTTAGTTCTTCAAAGCACTAACCTAAAACTACTGCAATTGTTGTGGATGGACCCAAACTGACAAGCTCTCGAAATCACAACTTACCACTAAAATGGAAGTGTTAAAAGACAGTATGACTTGGATTGCTTAGATCATTTATAAATACCATCCAGACAGTGAGATCCTCTTGTCTGATCACATCATAGGTGCAAATGTAAAAAACTTACAAATTGGCTTCTGTTCTTGAACTTATTTCAAACTGTCTTAAATTCAGTATGATTTCAAGAATTGACTTATGAAATCTGATGTAATCAAGAGCATTTTGATTAATTTGCTTGGATTTCCTCATAGAGTCTTTTAATGCACATTTTAGTCTCTAGCAAAACTGAAAAATGAAGTGAAAAGAACAGTTTTACAGAACTCAGATTCAGTTCAGAACAGTTCTAAAAATGCCCAAAGGTTTTGTTTGTTTGTTATGTTTTATTTGCTTGCAATTTTTTTAAGAACAAAAAGTACCAGAGGATACTAGGCTCTCCAGCAACCAGTTCTGACAGGCCTCTCCCTTGAGCCTCTGAAGAATTTTGCTGTAAAATATTTTTTTACAAAAAAATTTACCTCGAGTTGGTTGAATCCTCCAGTTTCTTTCTTTCTTTTTTTTTTTTTTTTTCCAGTATACTTGAGCATTTGTGCTTCTGTTCTATTTTTGCACAAGTAAACCTGTCTGTACAGGATCCCACAGACGGCCTCTTCAGCACAACAGGTTTGTGAGAGCCGTTACCAGCTATACACTCTAGAACGGAGCTTACCTTTTCCCAGCTGCTTTCCTCACACAGCCTTGTCCCTTCTGTAGGATAAAAAAAAAAAGAAGCTCCACAATGGTAGAGAGTAGAAAATGAAACACTCCTGAGTCATATCTCTGGCTCTTATTCCGCCTTCTCACACAAACCAACGCCCACTGCATCCATCTTCCTTTCCCTGTTTCCAAGTCAATCAGAGCTGTTGGGAGGCGTAACTATGAATTAAGCCAAATTTCATACACTGGGCAAAGACCAACATCTCTTTGTAGGCTGCGCAGGGTTACCGGAACACAAGAAAGAAGGGTGTGCGTGGCCTGTGTGGTGCCACCTGAGGGGCTGTGAGCAGCCCCGCCCGGGCCCTCACCACCCACAGCCTGGGCGCCATTTTAGTGCGGCCTGCCACCTCACTGCTCCCTGTGGGCTGCGCTGCACTTCAGCCTGCCTGTGTCTCTGCCTCCAGCACGGCTGCTGCCTGGTGACGGCGGGGCAAGGCAGACTTTAGGTAAGAGAAGGCAGGCTTAATGGTTTGGTCAGTTCTTTTTGCTTCATGGCTCCTTTCTGCAGCTAGAGTCCCCTCACCTTTCCTCTCAGGGCAGCTCTAATGAAGCTGATGAAAGCTGCTTCAAGAGGAAATGCTAAAAAAGATTCCTGGCCCCCTAGGTCCCTCGGCGTGCTGCTGGCTGCCCCTGGCTGTTCGTGGTGTGGCACTGGGCCAGTCACTGCTGAGGCCGGCCTGTGTCACTTGGGGTCTCTCTCCTGGTATTTCTCTGATGAACTAATTCGTCTTCATGTAAAACACAACACAAAAGAAAACAAGCAATTTCAAAGGTATGAAGTATTTTGGGTTTTATATAGTGAGGAAAAAATTATTCAGTCGAGATTAAAAAAGCAAAGACATGCTAATAGAAGAAAAAGTCTTATTTTCTGCAAGCCTTTGTCAATAACTTTCTGCTTAAAACGTCATAATTGCCCAGGAGATAAGGAAATACAAGTCAGATGCTAAATGAAGAATGCTGGAACACACAGAGGTGTTGTTCAGTGGACTTTGCTAAACAGTTTGTGGGATTATGCCCAACTGAGTAAACATTTTGCAAACTGAACAGTGGCAATTTAAAATTACTTGCAATAAGTAACACACATTTTCTTCACCCGGTGTTATCTGAGTCTATTTGTGTGGGAGAAAAGCACTTCCAGCAGACTCAGGGAGAGCCCTGACATGGTGCTCACAGCATTCTCGGCTGTGTTCACACACTAAATGTATTTTCCAAGGCCAGGGCCATGTTTCTTTCTTGGTGTCACTCAAACACAGGAAAACCTAAGCCTGATGTATATTAAAAATGGATTTTTGAAGTTCACATTCTACTAATATTAACAGACAAAAAATGTGGAGGTGAAGCTTTCTTTCTGTTCTAAACCTTTGGAAGGCTTGTTGTGGGATCTGGGTAAAGTTGCTAGCCTTGTGCAGCTCTGTGGATCACTCTATAATACTAACATACAGCAGAACCCTGGTATGGAAAAACTAGCTTAACTTCCTCCTTCTGCTTCCAACTTGCATCCACATGCTATGACCCCAGTCCTGGAAACATTTATGCATATCTTTAACTTCCTTGTTCTGTGTGATACTACTGAAATTTATTTAAATGGAATTATTTGCAGAACTAAGGCTGAACAGAGGCATAAACCTGAAAAATCAGTTTAATGTATAGTTTTTATCAACCCTATTTCTTTCTAAAAGAAAAACTCTCTGTCACATTGCTAGAGTACTGGTGAAATAGCTGTGTATCTGTGTGAATTTTGCTTTGTTATCAGTTGCTTAAATTTGCTTAGGAATTAGCATTAGAATAGTTGGAAGCTGTTGTATAAATGTTCAAGAGTACAAATAGTTGCAAGAGGAGACTATAACCTGAATATTTTGCAAATATGTCACTGTCATATATGTGAAGTGCATTCTGTACATACGTTCTTATTTTTCTGACTGGCATGGAATGAAAAGGCCTAATTCTGGTATTCCAGGTTACAGCAGATGTTATTTCATCTATGCTTCCAAATGATGTTACTTAACACTCAACACAACTTTAAAGTAGCTCTATATGAGACAGATAGTGATAAAAGAAAGCATAGATTTTGGGATTTATTGCTAATGTATGAATAAAAAGCACAGGATTATATATTTATTTATTTATTCATTTTGTCTGAGCCTTTTAAAGAATGGGCAATCACCAGCCTTGGCAGCTTTTTGAATACTGTACAGAAAGGTTGTGGTTTCAAAGTCAAGCCAATATTTCTGTGGTTTTTTAATCCTCATTTCCTTCCGCACAAGTGAAGGGAGCTTCATGCTCTTTCCCTTTAGGTAAACACATTCAGGCAACTCAAGGCTTCTGAAGGAAAGCAGCATCCAACAATCTTTTCACAACTACGCTAACAGCATGTAAAGCGCTGTTCCACCCTCCTTGTGCAGTTCCACATGGTCACCTCAGAAGGATAATGGTTTGCCCAGAGCATGAATTCCCTTGTGTGGTGACTGTCAATTGACTCTGACTGTAAAATGCAGTGAGAGCAAACAGTGGTGGGAACACATGCTGATATCCGCATCACTGCTTCCCTGCACAACGTTGATGCTGACATGTGTCAGGATGCTGGCTACCATCTCCTCCCTGGCTAATAGGAGAGTGTGTCCTAAGGTGCTTCTTCACCTGTAGTGCTAATGGCAGTCCTGTTCAGAGAGGCTTCTTTTCAGATCTTCCAGAAAGCCTTTGTTTTTCCCCCGTGTAACACTATTTGGATAACTGACCAGTTACTCATGTCAGAAGCTGTGGCCATGGAGGGTATATTTTGTAATGTTCTATTTATGCTGTCTCATACAGATGAAATTCAGAATACGTGCAGAATTATTCTGACCTTAATCCAGTGTAAAATTGAATCCTCCATGATTTAGTATGATAGTGACAGGTGATTCAAACAGGTAAATATCTGACTTCCCCAGGAGGAAGTGCTATATGTTTGAATTCAGGTGATGGCATGTAATGAGCAGAAGAATTCAGAGGCTCAGCTCTGCAGAAGGTAGTCTCATCCAGTGTGCAAATTCCTTTGTGGTGAATGTCAGCTAACTATGACCTTGCACATACCAGTGCTACTCCTGTCGTTAATCAAGTTAGGCAATGATTACACTGGAGCAACTTTCAAGACAAGCAGGCCTATAGACTCCAACCAGCAGATCCTCATCCATGTGCCCTGGTTTCGCTCTACGTATTGTTTGGAGGGGAAATAGGATCATAGGTGAGTGTCTGCTGTTACACAGATAAAGAAAATGATTGGAATTATTCAACATTGCTTGCAGCAACCCTCAAGTTCAGTAGCTCGTGAAAGGCAGTAGTGCAACAGGCATTAACCAAGTGTCTGTCTATTGCCCTTAAGAGCAGGGAGTGGTTGCAGTTCTCTCACTGATGGTGGGAGAGCCCTCCTGTGCATGTGGGTGTTTCTGTCCTGTTGCTACAGTTCATTTATTATCATTAATTTGGCATTATTGAAAGTGAAATCCAGTATATGGTGCTGGGAAACAGGAATCCAAAGTTTCTTACGTGCTTAATATGATAGCAAATGTACCAAAGATGCTTAAAATTAGTGCATAAGATTGAGCTCTTATGTAATGGCTTGTTCCCTGTGCACTGATACTGCACTGCTGTTCTCTAATGGACTTATTTGACTGGAATACTCACTGTGTAGACTGTAGGTAGGAGTCTGGTACACAGGTACAACACGTGTGCTCTAACCACCTATCTAATAGCATCTTCTTTCCTCAGAGACTTCCAGCTGCAGCTGTGAATCTTGAAACACTTTTTCCTATTTTAAATTTGCCAGTAACCAAATCGCTTCAGTGAAGCTTTGCCCAAATTCACACTGGAATTGCGAACAGGATCAAAGTCTGTGGTGTAATTAAACCCATCCCACTCACAAGAATTCAATCCCTTTTCCAAAAGCTACTTCATATCTACAAAATGAGTTTGCTTGTATGTGCTATTGTCATCTGGTTCTCATTATCTAAGCTTTGAGACTTATATGTGAGGAAACATTAAGTAAAACATTTTTATTAGACACTTTTAAACTACACAGGAAAATTGAGAAAGTATTCAGTAAGTAGGGCAGTAGGTTAAGTGAACTAGTTTTACCTAAGGCAGCATTTGCACCCTAGATCACATGGTGTGAAAATGTGGCTGCACAATTTCAGACTTAGCCAGAAACGACTGCGTCCAGCTGTGTGGTAATAGGTTAAACTTTGACTTGGAAGTCAAAGATACAGTCAGAGCCTAAACTTTGGGTTCTGTGACCTTCAGTTATGCTCTGAAGGCTTGCTTCGCCCAGAAGGTGTTTCTCAAGACCTGGCTGGTCGCTGTATACATGCTACAGTGTATGTGGAATTAGAATAGCAGTGTTGGCATCATGCACTGCATGGGCTGTTAAATCCATTTTTCCTCCTAACTCTACAACATGGGCTCTCTACATTTAGTGAGTCTTCAAGTTGTTCAAATTTCTGCATAGTTGCTCTGATTTGGGCGTCTGGAGCAGCCATAAAAAGTGTCATGCTTCTTATGGGTGCTTCACAGTCCTATAGCTGTGACAGACGCAAATTTTTTTTTGCTCCACTAGAAAGACTTCTCATTTGTCAGCAGAATTTCAGGATGTATAAAAAATGCTGTAGTTTTTTGTAGTTTTATCTTCAGAAATATTTATGTTGTATTGGTGTGGAGAAAGAACTCCAATTGGCCAAGGCCTGGCCAAGTTGCAAAGAACAAAGGAAATGAAGAGTTGCAATGAGGGCAGTTAGAAAAATGCACAGTTATCTATACCTAATCGAAAAATCACATTTTCATGTGACATGGTAGAACTGTATCTGAATATCAGCATCACTGTGTAAGTAAGAATTAAGATTTTTAAGAGATTTTTAAGAATAGTAAAACAACTGCTTTAGCAAATGTGCTAGCACACTGACAAGTAAGCTACTGCTCCCCGTGGTTTTGTACTTCATACATCCTCCTCTAAAATATGGCCAAAGGCCTTTGGCTCATTTGATTAGCAGTTGCTGAACTGTCTTGGTCTCTGGCCACACTTGGCTGTGCTCAGCAATGTGGCTCTGAGGAATGCACAGCAAGTATTAGTTTGGCTACAGGCTAGTTTTGGTATATTTTAGGTCAGCTGGAAGTATGGTGATTGGGCCTCTGAATGTTGGAAGTTTTTACACGAGCAGCTCAGATGCCCTTGATTAATTCATTTTAGTGTGGATATTTCTAAAGCACCCATCTGCATGGTATCTGAGCTCGCCTCTCTTATGTTGGAGCAGGATTAAACCCATGTTCGCACCAAAGAGCTGCCCACAGCTGGAAGCTGCTCATTTGCAATTTGAAAATTGCGAATTTCAAAATTTATTTTTGGAACTACTATATTCACTTGATACTTAGCATCTATACTTTCTGTAGTATAAATTGTGTTGAAGTCCAACCCTGTCACCTGCAGCTCTGCTATCTGGTCCCAGCCCCGGTGGAAAAGGACCATTTGGTACAGAAGATGCAATGTGATACGGAGAAGCAGCAGATCCAGCAGGAGCAGCATCCTGGATGCTGCCAGGGAGCTCACTGCACACTGACGCAGCAGAGCCCGATCGTTTCATCAGAGGGCTTCTTCTCAGGTGGCCCTCCTTCAAATGCGGGCCCAGTGAGAATGCACTTGGTACTCTCTTTTTTATACCAGCACTTCGCCTGAATCTTCTCAGCAGATGGGGACAATCCCTCTTGAAATAGGGGTTGTAGTAGTAGAGAAACTACAAAATACAAATGAGAAAATGTAGTCACCACCTTTTCAAGATTGGAAAAGACAAAGATACAATAACTAGTAATTAGAATCTCAAAGGCAAGCAGAGAGGACTCTCAGGGACATTTTAGACATGATTACATGTGAATAAAATGTTATAGTAAGGCTCTGTTAAGTTCATCGGTCTCTGAAAGTAATGCCTCCTATTTATTTCAGTGGAAACCACAACACATATAAAGAGCACAATAAAACTATTTGATAAATTCTCAGCTACAAAACACTCTTATTAAACACACCCATCACCACTATCTGTGCATTTTTGCGAGGGATGAACAAGAGCCTGCACGCTGCACTTACAAAATTCTGCACAGCTGTCCAGAACCTGGCTTGTCATTCACGTCTCTGTTGCCACTGCTGAAACACACCACGCACCACTCCACTGTCCTCACATCCACTGTTTGGTCTCTGTAAATATGTTCAGCAAGTGTCCATGGATGTTAATGGGAGCCATTTGTTCAGCATGGAAGAATTTAATGACACACCTTTGCTTCATATGCACGTCCATGTCAGATGCTGTTTTGTCAGACTACCCATCTACTGCCACGTGTCTCACAGCAAAAAAGTTTAATGGAATATCAGGGAAGGAGGTTCAGCCTCTACTGCCACACCACCAAAACCCACCTCTGGCATTGTGGGCCAATGTAATGAAATAGGAGACATTACTTTCAGAGCAGCCCTTGTAGTAAGCACCCTTACTTTCATTCTTGCCATTTGGGAGCAGCAGAGAGGTTTAAGATTTTCAAAAGCATAAAAGTTGGTTTAGAAATCCAAATACCACCAACTTTCAGACATCTTAGTTTGGACTGACTGACCACCAATCCCACTAGTCCCAAGAGGTATTTCATGGGTAGGAGGACTACGTACCTCGCTAAACATGGAAACTTCTGCTTCATCTGCTAGGAATTTAGCATGTGAAGCAGATCTCGGTAAATCTCCTTCCACAATGAAGAATCCATGATGATGAAGCTGATGAATGAAAGTTTTCATGCTGGCAATGTCAAAAATTTGCAGAGGTCTTGTCCTTGCCAGCACTTCCGTTTTGAAGAACGTTTCCTCAATCACTATAGAGTTTCCATCATCGGCCCACCAAATGGACTGAAAGTGGTTGCTTTCAACAATTTCCCAGAGTTTTTTCAGAAAGGAGCAGGGTGACAGGTCATTGGCTTTGCCAGAGCACTTCTCAGACCGATTAAGACGTAGTCTTTTTGTGCAGGGTTCCTCACGTGAACCTTGAGAAGCGTTTTCTGCTTTTGTAGATCCTGAGGCAGCATCCTGAGCTACCCTTTTACCACGTATTTGAAGGACAGGAGAAGCTGAGACTGCTGAGTCCATGTCCAAAACAGAACCATTTGATGTTTCTGATAAAGATATCTCCATTTTAATTATTAATTTTCCACTCCGACAGAAATTTCTGTCCACGTTTCTCTAGCTGATGAGGTTTATCCTGGCAGCAGCAGTATGATGTGCAATAGCTCCCGTGGTGTGGGGAGAGAGGAGTGGGCTGGGACATTCACAAACGTCACCACGGTGACTGCGCTGCGTCACAGTAACATCACAGACCGGTGACTGTTTCCTGGCAAAATGTGGCAGCGACATACTTATTAATTAAAGAAATATGTAGGCAAATATGATCCCAGATGTTTATGCTACCTAAACCAATAGGCAAAAAGATATCTATAATTTCCTCGGGGAAGACTTCTTCATTAGTTACTTTGCTGGGCACATTTCTGTAGGAAGTTTGTTTCTGTCTGTGAACCTTACTAGAACTAGTGTTCCCACTTTGATCTGCTTCTAGACAACTCTATGCAAACTTGAAAAGCTTTCAAATTTTATCGAAGATCTCTAATTTCTGTAGTCTAAGCCATTGATTCAGCAATACCTCTTTGAAAGTAACCAGAATGCTTGCTGATTTCTGGTTCAGGTTTAACAGGATGTTTCCATCTTCATCTTGGCATATGGACATTTGATTTGAGAAGTATGATCAGATGTCTTATCCTAGGATCTAATGTTCCATTACCAGACTGCACTGCAATGTGCTGCTGAGTAGTCTTTGCTGCTGGTGGAGCTCTTGTGTTAGCCACAGATTGCCTTCTCTCTGTTTTACTGAATGGAGCACTGGTGACTGGGGCCCTTGGCTCTCCTGAGCTGAAGCCAAACAGACAAAAGACATTCTCCCTGAGGGAACTGGGATCTTTCAGTCTGGAGGAGGCTCAAGGGAGACGTTATCACTCCCTGCAGCCTGCAGCTCCCTGAAAGGAGCAGGTAGTGAAATGGGGGTTGGCCTCTTTTCCCAGGTGACTAGAGATAGGATAAGAGGTAGTGGCCTCAAGTTGTTCCAGGGGAGGTTCAGGTTGGATGTTAGGAAAAATTTCTTCTCAGAAGGAGTGCTTAGGCATTGGAACAGGCTGCCCAGGGAGGTGGTGGAGTCACTGCCCCTGGAGGTGTTCAAGGAAATTGTAAATGTGGCACTGGGGGACACAGCTTAGTGGGCATGGTGGTGATGAGTTGATGGTTGGACTAGATGATCTTTTTTTTTTTTTTTCCAACCTTAACGATTCTGTGATTCTTAATAGAATGAATTATGCTTGGAACTAATCATGAACTGATGAGTCATCTCCAGAGTTCTCCATTCTGTCAGTGGCTGCATGTAACTAAATATTGGCAATGCCACATATTTTCTTTGAAAAAGCTAAAGTCTTATCAGTTCTCTTTTGGTCTGACCATACACATAAAATAGCATTAAAAACTATTTCCAACTGAAATCAGTAAAGATTGAATTCATTCTTTTTAAAGAGTCTAATCCTGTAAAGTTCCAGATCAATTACTGTAGGAGCTAAAGCTATTCAAAATTGTGGTGTTTTTTTTTTTTTTTTTCCCAAAAGCAGGATAGAATATATTAAATTTTCATCTAACATCTGGCCAGCATTCTATTTTCATTAAAAAATGTACTTTATTTTCTTGAGGATCAAAATAAAATAATGTCTCCTGTTATTAAATGATAATTTGATAAGGAATTTGAGTTTTTAGAGGAAAGCAGAGCTTCCCTCTCTATTAGACTCTTCAGGCAGTGGCATAATATTATTACTAATCATGGTTGCCTAGGAAGGTTTTAATAACAGTCATTCTCATAACTGAAGGAGTACATCTGAGCACACAGCTACCCTTCATTAACACCTTTTTAATCATCTCAATGCCTGCAGGACAGCGAATTTTGCATTGCTCCATTATAAGTGACGGACACATATTGAAGACAACAATCTGCAGCTTTATAAAAAAAAATAAAACAATTTCTATTTTCTTTGCTGTAAATAGGCAATTGAGCACAGTTGACTTGTAGGAAAAAAAAAATCTCTCATTTCTCACTCCATGAGAACTAAGGCCTCTCTGCCACTAGAGGGTGAGACAACTACAAACCAAATACTGAAGCCTAAGTCCTTTCTGAAGAGGATACAAACGTAAGTTAACACACGGACAGTACCACAGGCGTTACCTTGGATATTCATTTTCAGAAAGAAAGATGCATACTTTGGTCAGAGTAAGTATTTTTTTGTTGATTTCATATGCTTCAATCCAGTGCTGAAAAGAAATATGGGAACAATCTGTGATAATGAACAACAATGGAACAAAACTTACTGTCTAGACTATAGATTTTGGGTCTTGGGAGGCAGAGTTACAAAAATAAATTCTGATCTTGATTCAAGTGTTGAATCAACTCTTCTGCTTCAAGAAAGAACTACTTTTGGCTTAGAATGTCTCCCTCCCTTGTAGTCAAAAATCTGAAAAACAGGTCTCTGCCTAGTTCCCTTTGATCAATACTGTCTATGCTGAAGGCTTTCATAGTTGTTTTCTTGCAGTTTGACTTCTGCAGTACTTTTTTTTTTATCACTTCGAGACGGTCTGATGCAGTTGCCCTGTGTACCTTCCAAAATCTTTCTGTTTTGTGTAGTTAAGTACGGCCACATGTTTTGTAGTCCTGGCAAAAAAACTGTAACTAGTTCCTGCTACATGCCCTATGTTTCTTGACAAAACATTTTATACGTAAGTTTTGATGTCTGCAGTCTCTCAGAAGATCCTTTTCTCTGAAGGCTTCCCTAACTGACACAAAAAGTATGCCATTCACTTTCAACTGATAAAAGAGATTGATCAATCAGGGATTATACAAATCAATATGCTGTTTCTTCAGGAACAATATTTTCTGATTTAAAACAAAAATGAAGTCCCACAGGGTACAGTAACTTCAAGTTATTGTTCTTTTTTCACTCTTACAAAGATCTCTGAAGAGTTCAAACTTTAAATGTTTTGACAGTGCTGTGTCTTGCTACTATGCTGTTGCTTCTTTAGCAAAGTGAAGGTCCAATTCAGCCTCCTTTCTTTCCTGAAGAAAGACTTTGATATTGACCTTGTAAAACACACCACAAGAGCTTAGTGTGGGGTCAGGAGAAACAAAACTAAGAGTCGTTTTAAGCAGTAGTAAAAGAGACAAAATCAAAGAATACTGTAGGCAGTTCTAAACTATTGCCTGGGAGACTTTAGTAGTTCATCTTATGTTAAATGAAAGATAGCTGTGACAAGAATTACACTGAAGTTTCAAGATGCTAGTTCTAGTCAGAAAAGGGCAGCATCCATCTTTGTTTAGGTAATTACAGTTCCATGCTGCAGATGGATCAGAAATTTATTGTAAACTTTTTTTTTTGGTGTGATTATCCTCAGCATTTAAATTTTAGGGAAATTAACTGGTGAGTTTGTGAAGTTACATGCTGGATTTTGAATTTTTCTAGCCTGAAATCTTATCGTGCCCTGGCTTTGCTCCCTGCCCCAATTTTGTTGGCTGCATGCTTATGGCATAAAACTAGCTGTATGGGAACTGCTGAGTCATGGCCTGAACCACTGAGTGAGCACCTGGAGGAAGGACCCAGTCAGCCCTGGGAGCACAGGTGAAGGCAATTCGCCTGTGCAACCAGAAAGGGTGGAGCCTGGCTCCACCCCTCTTAGGCCTCATTTAAGGGCTGACTGCCCTTAAGGAAGGATCATTTTCCTGGAGATCCCTTCTTGGTGGGAGCCTTTGCCTGTGAGCCTGAAATCTTCTGATCTAGGTGAGTGCTGTTTTTTTTTCTTTCCACCTTTTGTAGTGCTATTTCCTTTGCATTAGTCCTTCTGGTTGCTACACTAGCCCTTGTTGGATCTTCTCGAAGTAAATATCGCTAGTAAGCTCAAGTTAAATAGAAACTTGCTCTGTTTTTTATATATTGGTTTACTTGTGATTTTTGCACAATATTTACATAATTTTAGAGAAAGTACAGAATAAATTTCCTTTTTTTTTTTAAGGTATATATAATTGAGTTTAAGTTTGCTATTCTTAATTTTTCAAAGATTTTAAGTGAAACAAATGATGATGGTCTCTTGTGCTGACATTAAAAAACCCTGGCCCTTTACTATGGGCTCTTTTCTTTTAGTGTCCTAAATACCAGAGAAGTAATAGAGCGTTTATAGTTTGAGGCAGTGACTGCTTCCTTCATTTCAGAAGAGATTTCGAACCCCAAACCTATCTTCAACCTTTACTGGGAGGTAGACATTTAATCACATGGAACAATCAGCTAGAACATTGTTTTGCTACTCAGGATATTACATAAAGTATGAAGTGCTAAAAAAAAAAGTGGTTTTCTTATTTCCAACACTAGTATATTTAACACAGTTTCTTATTCCGTGTAGTATTTAGTATCTTAGCAAGATCTGAAAAATTTGTAGGTATTTAAATGTGCTGCAAGAATGTATACCATACCAATTATTTTACTTATTTTATTTTGACAGTGGAGCATAGCTGTTCTAGCTTGGAAAATTGCAAGTCTCTCTTGCTTTAAACTCAAATTGTTGTAGCACCAATACTAGACATTAGCTGCCTACTGGTTTCTAAGGCTCAGAGCCAGGCCTGATGCCAAATTAAATGACATGAAAACTTACTATCAAATTCAATCACAAAATGCTGTTAACAGAAAGGCCTTTTCAGTTGAGAGGCAGGAGTTGTGACTTGATATTAAAGAAAAAAAACAGGGTTAAAAAGCCTGGTCTTCGTTCCAATTTTTAAGGCATTGCTTTTTTTGTCTTTATCTCTCCTATAATGAAAACACCTGAGGCTGTAAGACATTCTTTCTTGTTTGATGCCTGAAAATGGTGTTAGGAGAGGGCTGGTGGTATTTAAGTTGATTAGCAGAAAAATGGAAATAAAATTCCTAAAAGAAAAAGGACCCAGGAGAGAGAGGAGTGCTCAGGCACGGCTCATTCTCATGATCTAAGTTTGGTATTATTTGTCTACTTGTTCTGGTGCTGCAGTAGAGCTCTGCTCATATGGATGAGTGGTGGAGGGGCTTTGGGGCTCCAGAAGAGGAAATGATCTCCCCAAGACCGGCTCCGACTGAAGGCATCTTCTCACCCGGGGCGTGCCTGACTGAGCCATAAAGTTCTACCTTTTTCCAGCCTGCTTCAAGCTGGTAAACTAGAGCTGTTTATATGGTTTTGGGTAACACTGTTGCATCCAGGAAAGAACAGCTGTTTGAACACTCTTTTTCCCTTCATCATCCAGCATCCCCCACCACGCAGAGCAGTTCCTCAAGCTGACTCGGAACAGAAGGGCTGCTGCTTTGGTGCCACTTCCCTGCTCTGTTGCTTGGGGAACTCTTCTTACCCTGTCTGGCCTGCTTCTCTTCTGCCTGCGTGGCTTGGCCACCAGAGTTTGCTGATCGGACATTCTTGTCCACGGAAAAGTGAATGGGAATGGTAGGTAACAGCATAGTGGTTTTCAGTTATTTGTTTCAGATGTGGTTGTCAGATAAAAAACTGAGAAGGCTGTTTTACAAACTACCCATCCAGACAGGCTACTACAGGACTGAGAAGCCAGAAAAACCATACTGTCCATTACGGAGACCGTGCAAATAAGCATAATTTTGTTACACTTGCATGTTTTAGAGTATGACAGTGTTTTTAAGCTTGAAGAACTTGGAGGTAAACACTTTAATTAATCATTCTAACAGTTTTCAACTTTCAAAGTAAATTATTTGTTTTAAAGGTTGAGTGTGTCATATGGTAATAGCATCTATCCAGCAGCTATGAAATTTCTAAGAGCTCGGGGGCGGCAGAGAAGTCTCAGAAATAAGAAGATAATAACTGGGACAGGAAGAATCAGACAAGCTGGGGGAGGGAGGAGGGGAGAACTTCAATCCTTAGTTATGAATTTATCACATATTTTTGGGTTGTGTTATAACATTACAAAGATTGTGCACATATTAATAGTCTCAAAATGTGTTTTAGTCACTGATTTATGCAACTGCCAGAAGCAAATAGATGATAAAGGAGTAGGCCAAATTCCCACCAATAGTTATACATGATGAACTGGCAATGGGAACTTCAAAATCTATTTCTACTCATTTGTTTGTTCTTTTGCGGCATGACGCTGAAGCCCAACAGACCAATTTTCCACTCTCATTCTGTTTTATTCCTGCCATATCTAGGTAGAAGAAAGATTTAAATAGATAGTTCAGCAGGTAAAAAGTTTCCGGAGGGGAAACTCACCACTCTGAATCTGGGCAACTTCTCTGCTTTCAAAAAAAAAAAATTTAGACGTAATGCCTTTTCCACAAATCAGTAAACTGTTGACTCTGACACTTCGAGACTAAGAGGGGAGAATGTCTTGAGCAACAAATTTTGTGCATAAAGATAAAACAAAGGATTAGTAAGTTAAAAAAAATGAAAATGCATGTAAGGGCCTGTTTCTTTTACTGAATTGTTCACAGGGAACCATCTACTGTGCAAGCTAAACTCAAAGGTGAAAAATGTTACAACTGCAGACGGCCAAGTTGTATTGGCACTTCTTGCTTACTTTAGGGAAAAGAAGCTAAAATTCTCTTTGTTAAAAGACAGTACGGTAGAAAGATGACTTCTACAAGACAGACTAAAAGTCATCCTAGCTTAGAACCTTGCTGAATGTCTGAGGTCTATCCTTACCAAATAGATAAAATACTGATGTATCAACATCCAGGTTGTTGAAATTCCTGATAGCATGCAACATCACAATATGTGCGTATCGGAAACAAAATATTTATTCAACATAGTGTTGCACTCTGCATTCTTGGAATTGAATGTGTGCTATTCAAGTATTTTAGAGCTTTTAGCAGGAAGCAGGCGCTGGCTGAAATGTTATCACTGACTGATGTAATGCTGTTGCACTTGGAGGAGTCTTTTACCCAGCTTGCATATGAGTACAGGTATGATGTAAGAAATTAAGGAATGTGGATAAACAGGCTGTGAATACCTGATATGTAGATATAGAAAGATGGAGGTCACACAGGCTGCTTTTTCCATGAGGGAGGCATCCACTCAACAACCCATTTTTACAGCATTTACATGTTATTAGCAAGATTGAAGACTATTTTCTGCCAGGCAATGTATACAGAAGTTAGGAGGGAGCAGGCAGGCAAGTGAAATCTTGCTTGTTACCCAGCTCACCCCAAGCACTCTAATTCCATGAATCCTTTGTGGTTCCTAAGGAGTTTTTTGACAAGAAGCTGTGGTAGCTCTTCATTAACAAAGGCAGTCTCTGCTAGCAATGCAGGGATGATGAAGCTCTAGTCTGTTACTATTTAGCAGGCACATGAAGGACAACAGAAGGTGCAGTCGCAGCTGTGAGGACTGGACCCAGCTGAGTGGTACCGGAGTGCAGTGTGTGGTGTTGGAGCAGCTGGGCAGGAGTGGTGGGTGGCTCTGTCTCCAGCTGCATTACAGGAGGTGTTACAAGACTTGTCTGCAGTTTAGCCTTGGAGCTTCCTAAGAGCTAGGGCCAGCTATTGCCTTTCTATGATGACAACTTTGACCTATTTTTCATCAGAATCAATGACTTGTTTGTCTCCTGTGCATGAGAGGTAGCAAGGCCTGCAACAGCTAGGGGCAGATGGCAGGAAGGAAGGGCAGAGTGCTGCATCTCTGTCATGACAAACTGAGGGAACTGGGCCAAAACATCAACATGGTTAAGTCTCCAGCCCTAGAGATGCGAACTAGGTTGTTCAATCTTATTAATGCCAGACAGCAAGTCTGGAGAGAACGTTGCTTGATACCTTAATGTGAAACTAAATCGATCATTTAAATGAGATGCCTTTTTCAGTGTGTTGAGAAAGAGATTTTTAAAATGATTTTCAAGTGTTCAGTGCAAGTCTTGGAATAAATTTATTCTGTGTAAAAGTATTAAGAGTTTTTTCTAGTGTGTTTTTCTAAACTTGTATTTAAATGTGTTCAAGCTTGAAAGAAGATGGTCTGCATATACATTGCTTCAGTGCACAGAGCTCCTTACGTGCAGATGAGCTGCAAAGCATGCTGTTCCTTTATGCTGCACAGAATATGAGAATTATAAATAAAAGCCATTGGCAGATCATGAGATCTGGAATTAGTATACTCTTTTCCATAACAACTGGGGAGACCTAAAGATAACGAAGTAGTAATTCAATTAGTTGTTTTCATTTTTATCTATGATTCATTCCATTTGGTAACGCTCTTCTACCAAATATAGGCATTTTGTAGTTTTGACTTTTGGAAATGTGAACTGAGTCAAAACTGTCATTTAAGTAATATTAAATGTTTTGAAACAGTTGAAATTTAGCAATTAATGGTGATGAAGTTTGAAAAATGCTTTCTAAGAGAACAGTTTCATAATGAAAACGGAGGTGCGATCTTTGAGAGTGACTTCAGTCTGGTTGGAGAAGGGAGACTACTGCATAAATGTTAGTAGGCAGCCATTGCACAGAATTGTTAATGAGTGAAGAAGCACAAATGATTTAATTTATGCTGAGTAAAATGTCTCGGAAAATTAGAAGGTTAGTCTCAGCTTTCTGCTGTGGCTTACCAAAGTAAAATCGAGTGACTGAGGTACAGTAGATATAAGAGATGAATGGAAGGTGATTCAAGAAATGGTTAATTAAAAAAAATAAGAAGCAAACAGATAAGGCGCATGAATGTATAAAAGCACTGTAAAAGAAATATTGTGGAAGCTTTAGAGTATCTGCTATTTAATAACTGGAAATAAGTTTGGATAGGTCTGCCTTCCTGCGCAAGGTGTCCTGGAATCGTTTTTGGGGAGGTGTAGACAGAGGTCATGGAAGTCATAACTGAATAGAACAAAATGGGAAGGAATAGTAGTAGAGCAATCACCACTTTCAACTGCTGCAAAGTGTGCCCTGAATCTGTCAGCAAGATTTCTGTTTTTGTTTTTGCAAAGAAAAAGTATAGCAAAACAGATCAAACCTAACACTTTCTGTCTGGGTCCCCATCATTCACTAGAGGAAACGACAAACTCATGTTAAGTGATTTTTATGGCTATGCCTTCCCCCTTTCCCCTCAATTCTGTTTTATTCATTAATTGCAATTCCCAGTTTTTGTTCCAAGCATATTAAAAAGGATTATCACCTTTTCATTCCAATATTCTCTCCTAGTTGCCTATAGTTATCACTACCTTTTTATAATGGTTGATTTTATAACCTTTTGATCTGCTTTGGTACTTGACTAACTGTACTATATAACACAACCATAATTATTTTTCCTTACAGAGAAACTGTTTTGTTTTCAAGCTCCTGATTTTTTTTACTTAAATGATCTAAACATTCATTGCACTTTATGGCCCATTTCATGAGCAGTCTTCAACTGTAGTTAAATCCAAGGATTTTTCAAGATTGAAAAATAGATTTATAAAGGTGTGTACGGAGGAGTGACTGGCACAAGATTATAAAGATAAATTTTAAGGAGAATATGCTTGAACACAGAATCCTAATCAAATAATCCTAAACAATAGTTTTTCCATCTAAAGCCAAAAAAAAATCTATAAAGATATTAGGACAATGCAGGCAAGATAATTAAATGCTTTAAAAAAAGTCAAGTAGTATTATAGGTTCATATGGTTGACATGATCATGCTGTCAGCGTGGCTCTGTTACTCGCTTCTTGGCCATGCAATGATGTGGAAGTTCAGTGTTATTGAGAGAAGGTGACTTCACTAAAGATGCTATTTAGCTGCAACGGTACTACATATTTTTCCCTTTAAGGTAAAACCCCTTTTTACCTTACATGTTCCAAACACTAAAATTATCAAAACTTTACTTTTCTATCAAGCTTTGGCCACAACAATGCCTAGGGCTCAATATTCCCGTCACTTTCGAGTGCACCTTATTACTGTTCACTTTTTCTACTTTTCTCTGGCCCTTCTTTCATTTTTCCCATGCTTGTGATTTGGCATTTTTAGCTATTTTTTTTTGAAACAAGTTTACCCTGATACTGGACATAGTAAAGATATTCAACAAATCACACAGATGTGGTACTGTACCACCTTTATTTCTATCATACTAACATGGGTTTTACATGGATTTACTCTCTGCTCCCTATAGAGAATTTAATGAACAGATATGTTTTTAACAGATCTAGCTGTCAGGTATGAATGTTGCAAAGAATCTTAAGATAAAAATTTGGTTTGGAGGATTGATGGTCATGTTTCAATATAATAATGTCATGATTAAGCCATATAGATTGAACTCTAAACTTGAAGCTTGACATTGCACAACTAAATCCTCAGATCAATGCTTGTCAATCATAGTATACTCCTTTTTTTTCCAAGAAAAATACAGCTGTAATCCATGGAAGATAGAGAAACATTTATCTGAAGGGAAACTATACCAGCAACTCCAGGATGTGGCTTACGAAATATAATTATACCCAAAGGGAATAGGTACATTCATTGGTACCTTATGCTTTATAAAGCCACAACAGTTAGCCATCACAGCATAATGGGTGCATCACCTGTCATGGCTTACTGCTTAATTATTATGTCTATTTTACACAAATTGGAATTATTCACAAACAGTATCTGAGCCCCTTATGCTTCTAAACTTGGGGGACAAAATAGTCTTCAGAATATAATGTCAAGAACCAATTTAAATATGACTATCTGGTACAGGTGGAGAAGGAGCAAGAATTGGAAGAATTGTGAGATTTCCTGCAGCACAGAAGCCTTCAAGGGCTGACAGGCACCTTACAGTCACGCACAATCCCTCTTGCTTTGTTAGGGGTCTAGATTGGTATTATTTCATACCAAGGGCGATTAGATGGGCATTTGTTTGGTACAGATTTAAATTGGCCTGCCTAGCATTGTGATTGAGGCAGTTTGATTTCATGCTCAGCTTACTTTCTCTTCTCATCATTCAGTGCTGTGAAACTAAATGAGCTTCTCCAAGATTAAGAGCTGCATGCAGCATCCTCTCCGTGCTAATAGCTTGGTTAGGCTACCTGGGTATTAGCTGGGGACTAAGTCACTGTGACATGTCTTTTACTACCAGATAGGCCTTAGCTGTGATTTTCCCCTTGCACTTTCTTGTGCAGCTGGTTCTTGACCTTAATGTTCCCTTAGGGCACATCTTTGTTCCTGGTACATTTCCTAAAAGGGAGCGTTACAATAGCTCATTTACTGTTTTAAGTGTTTGCCTTTGTTCATGCAATGCGTCGAATATCAGGCTGCGACTATGAATAAAGGCGACCTGCTTCCTGGATCTATTTTTCTGTGCAAAATAAAAGTAAGGGAAAATGAATGGCAAATCGTCCTAAATGAAACAACATCTGAATACTTCCTTTTCAGAACACAAGTACTAACTGCAGGAATAGAAAAAAGAACTTGCTGAAATCTTTAAAAAAAAAAAAAAAACACTTGTTTGGAAGGTTTTTGGGAGTGAAAATTAAGTTTGGCAGAAGATCCGTAAGGCTCAGCTACCTGCTAAAAATGTCACCTCTTAATTTTACATCTGTTGTTGATCACACCGTAGGACTTGATAATCTGTTTATGATCATGTCACTGCGGTGGAAGAGGCAATGTTAGATCGCCGTGTATAGTCAAGTAGGGGGCTTGCTCTTGCATGTATATTTGATGACAAACAGTCCCAGGGAGGCATCGCTGGTGCACTGCACCAGTGCCCTTACAGGAAGGACTCATGTTTAGTTTTGTTATTCTTTGCCGCCTCAGGCATAAGCTTCTATGATCTCTCAAGATATTTTAAACAAAGAAGACTTAGTATTGTCTAGACCCTTAACGAAAGAATAGTTTCATCTGTAATCGCAGTTTTGTTTTAAGGATTGTCATTTTGTGTTTGTTTAGCAACTGAATTAGAAGAGAAGCCCAGCCAAGGAGAGCTGCCAGCTGCTGGCACCCAGCGCTCGTGTTAAGTAAGGCTTTGGTGCATTATAAAAATTTACAGTTAGACTTCAAAATAGCGTATAATCTAGGTTGCTATCCTCAGGTTCCTTCCTCGGGAAGGGGAAAACTTAGTGAACTCCATTCCAAGCATATGCTTGTTTAATTTTTAACCTCTCATCCCCTGTGCTCTGTCCTGCAAAGAGGTTTGTTCTCAGCAGCAGCACACATTTTGAATTTTGGGAAGGCTAGTTGAATCCTCATTAATTTTTACTGTGAAAATGTTTGTGTAGAGAATGCTTTTGGGAAGTGAGAGCTTCACAAAAAAAATAAGCAAAGGTAGTTCCTTTTTTGGGCTCCAAGCAAGGGTAATAGAGCTGGAGTTGCAGCTTTGCTAAAACACTGTAAGGATGGTTGTCCTGAATTTGCTGTCACAGGAACAACATATGAGCACCAACAAAAACCATACCTCAGTGAACCTCTCACCCCTAGGAACACAGCTGGGAAGCAAACTTGCAAAGCCTGAGTGCCACCTGCTTGTGGTTCTGTGTTGCCTACAGTTCTGCTCAGAGGAGCTTCCAGGAAAGGGCAGCCATGTCCTCGCGTTGAGGCAGCTCACCTTTCTGCTTAGGCCACTCACGCAGGCTGCCTGCCCATCTGCGGCTCCCTGCTGTCCCCTGGGAGATGCCTCGGGTCTTCTGTCCACCGGCCATCACATCCTTTAGAAGCAGTTGTATCTACAGGTGTGGAACATGTCTTTGTGTTCCCGTGGCACTGCAGGCTGCAGTGTAAGCTGCACGCATCCCACCTCCCAGGGACCCGCTGGTGGGCAGGGACACAGCCACTGCTGGGGCTCTGGTTGCTGCTGCACAGGCTGAGCAGGCTGCTGTAGTCTCCAGGCACATGTGTCCAAAGCGAGCGAGTGTTTCGTAGTAAAATACAGAAAGTCTACTTTGTGATCTTTTAAAAATATTTCTGGCATAGCAAAAACCAGAAAGATGGGAGACAGGCTTTTCATATGGGATTACTTGGTGCTAGAGCAGCGTTTTCTCCTTGCCAAGTTTTTGGTTAAGTTGGAGCGTGTAGTATTCTGATGAGGCGAGACACTCTTTAAATGGAAAATAAATGTTATCGCCATCTGCAGAGCAATCTGATGAATTAAATGAGTTACTTAAATCTTTTGTTGGCCCTTTTTGAATAAGCAGGTTCATAAGGATTTTATAAATCCAACATTGGATTTTTTTAATATCTCTACCCTGAAAATTTATTAAAAAATTAGTTGTTACATGGTGACAATCTTTGGTAGACATTCCTTTCTGATGCTTTGTTCTAATTTGATATACATAGATACCCCAAGTATTTGAAATAAAATTGTAAAAATACCGATGTGAGCTTACACAAGTCATCTGATGGAAGAAATGCAGATGTGCTAGTCTGCTGCCCCGTGTTAACTACGGCAACTGTGCTGTGATTTATCAGAAGATATTGATCCACTTAGAGCGTGCAACCTGTGAACATCTATACTGAGTACGCATTAGGTAGCAAAGATACAAATCTAAAGTCTATTGGCATAAATTGTGCTTTCAAGAGCAATGGAAATACTGCAGCAAATGTGGCAGAGCAGCAGAAAGATGAAATGGTCTGGGATATGCCCAGGGCTGTATTCTGTCTGCACTCAGCTATGGGCTGCAGCATGAGACAAGTAGTCTGCCCACATCTCAGTTATTGCCTGATAATGGGAGGAGGCTTTGGATCTGCATTGTCTGTTAGTCCATTGCTGTAGAAAACGCCTTGTTCTAACATGTATAGTACCTGACACAAAGTCCTGATCTCTTTTCTGGACATATAACATGAACAAGGTAGTTGTTCTGCTTTATTGCTATGAATTTTTAAATCCTGTTTATCTGTGCCAGTCATTCGTTTTAAATAGCTTGAGACACTTCAGGTGTTGGCATTTTTATTCCAGCAATCAAATGTAGCAAATATCATACTTCATCACCAGAAACCACATATCTTACTCAAGTTTAACAAATAACTTCATGAATTAAAACAAGAGCTTATGCTCCCCAGCAGCTATAAACATCTGTTTAAACATGTTAGGGATTATTAGTGCAGTACCTCAACCTTGTTAACTTCAAGTGTGAGCCAGGTCTGCAGTCCAAAGCAAGCATAGGAACTGTGAGGTAGCAAAAAGTAAGGGAAAACTGTTTTCTAGCAGAGTGAAGATTAATTGGACATATACAATAACTGCACACAAGCCTTTAAACTTTCATTCAGATCTAGTCCAGCCATAAAAACACAGCTGTTCAAGCTAACAAAGCATTATAGGTCTAGACCTGCAAATGAGCACATGAACAGTATTAGAAATTAAAACCTGTAGTAAAAGTCTTAGGGCACATTTAGTTGTCACATCTGTGCTCCCACTGAAAATAGTTCTATGTTAACTATTGGGCTTCGGTGCTCATTATGAATGCTCTCAAATTATAGGACTGAACAATAATCAGTCTTGGTTCCTTAAACACCAATGTAATGTTGTAGGATTAAGGCAGCTGAGATACAGCCAGTGAGACTGATTAGCTTCTCATGTGGAAGGATACTCAAGCGGTTTTTTTTTTGTTGGTTTTCTTTCTCTTTATGGAGAAGATGTGAACAAGATACCTGTCTCATCCTAGTTCCTCTCCAGTACGCTTCTATAACTTAACCATAATTGAAATGCATTTGCCAAGCTTTCTTCAAGCAAAATCTCCTGGTTGTTATTGCTTCCTTTAAAACTTGTTCCACGTAGCCTCCTTGGTTTTGTTCTTTCTGAGCTCTTTTTGTAACTGGGGGACCTGTATTCTAACAATACCTGCTTTGCAGATGACAAGCAGGTATGTCTTCCAACTTCACAGCTGTTTCCCTTCAGCCAAACTCAAGTGTTACCTTTTCGAACACAATCTCATAGGTATTTGGATTTTAGTTTGTGTCAGGTGGCTAAAATAATACCCTTAGTATTTTAATCATACTGTTATTCTCTCCACTTCTCAGTGATTGTGAAAAAATTAACCTTTGGCCTGTCATTTACTGTTGCACAGCAATCGTCTCAGTGTTCCTATGCTAGCACCTTTGTGATGAACAAATCTTGCACATCTTTTCATAACTAATTGAAATTTCTTTCTTTCTTCATTCACACAACTGAAACTTGCAGTTAAATTCCTTGATTATGTCAGTATTTGTTTAAATTCTGCCTTGCTTATATCTGTCCAAAGTGCTGCTAAACATGCTTTTCATTCACATGATTCTTAACTTATTGCTCAGTTCTTTAAACTCATCTAATTTCCAATTTTCCTCTATATTACATACAAACTACTTCCACCGTTTTAAAGTTCTTTCACTGTCTAACCTCGTGTTTGGTTGAATAGTTCTCAGCATCATAGGATATCATGTAATTATTTCCTATTACAAAAGCAGCCTGTCAATTCCATGTAAATAAATATATGTACCTTTTCTTGGCATTTATTTTAAATTTTTATCCAGAGTCACGTTTCTTGGAACTCTGTTGTTTTGCTACATGATAGTCTTCAATCAGGGCGGGTGGAATAATGAGAGAAAGGATGGAACATGAGTGAGGCACTCAAAACTTGCAGTTAGTTATGTGAAGAGATGATTAGAATCACTAGGATACCAGGTAGTGAAAAAACGTTGGAATTTAAGAAATTAGAGGACATAGGCAAGTATTTTGCACTTACTAGTGTGTGTATTGAGATGCTGAAGGAGCAACCAGAGATTTGAATGCTAGCAGTCTGCCACCCGTATGTTGTTAAGTGCCGGGAAAAAACAGACAAATCACGGTCGTAGACGTATGCCTAAGCCTTTTGCCAAGAAGGAAATTTTGCTGCTGTTTTTTTTGAATGATCCAGTATATCCTCTGGTTTGTGGGAACTATGTTTTATTGTATACCTGTGTTATCTACTCACATTCTAAATTAACTTTTTTTTTCTCATTAGAAAGAAAAATAACTTTTATGTCCTGGAAGAATAAGTAACCTGCAAAACTGTGTATTTTCTGCGTACATTGTTTGGGAGTATGAGTGTTTGAAAGAACCGGTGTTGAGGAGACTTTTGTGGTTAATGTAAATGCCCCTTATAAAATGAAACCAGTACGTGTAGAAACTTCTTACCCAGAGGTTCTGCAGTATAATTCTTCAGCTTAGGCTTTTATTTAAGCCTTCTTACTGGATAGGATTTCGGAGGAATTTAAGGCACTTCATGAAAACTGCATTTATCAAGAATGATTTGGTGGAAGGTATGTAGAAGCTGTCTAAGAATCTAAATTAATCCTCTTGGTCTACTTTGCAACTTGATCTGTGTATTCCTCACTGTATTCCTGGAAGGAATGATTTTCGAATAGGATATATTGCCATTTTTTCCTTAAGAAATATTAATATTCATACTTGCTGAAAACAAAATCAGACTTATTCTAATCTTGCAAATGGCATTGCTGCAAAATAGCTGCACACTGCCTGCAAGAGTGGTTCCAACTCAATGTTTTTTTCTGGCTGGAGTTAGTATGATAAATTCATGACAACTGGGAGAACGTGATCAACTTTCTTCAGGAAGACAATAATTAACCACTGCGCATTCAATTCTTAAATGTGTATATTTGCCAATAAAAACTCCACCCCAGCAACAAAAAATCCCACCAAATTCTCAGTGTAAACAGTGAATTTATAAGTACGAATAGATCGCCTGTTAGCAGAGGTTGATTATCTTGATGGTATTCAGAAAAAAAGGAAGACGTTAGGGCTGATTAACCATAAGAAACTCTCAATAAGCCTGCTTTTGAAAATGGATTTCTCTTCTACCATGGCAACTGTCATATTTACCTCTGAAAAATCAGATATTTAAAATAGTTGTGCAAATTAGTAAAGCAGCTATTGTAACACAACTTTCAAAAAACTGAAAGTGTGGCTGCTCTCTACATAATAATAGAATAGGGCCAGAAAATACAGAAACAAGTATCTGAATGGTATTGAAGCATCAGAAGAGTGGAGAGTTGTCACTTGCAGGGTACAGTGGTAGAATGCTGAGAACCCCCTCTCTGTCTGTACCATGCTTGCACAAACAGATTTGTTTGATTTGTGCCCATAAATTCAAGATAAAAGATTAATTTGTCTCTCAGAAAAACAAAGCAAAGAGCAAAAATGTAGTTGAACATTATTCAAAGAAGTTATTAAAGGCAAACAGGAAAATGGCAAAAACAGTGCTTTCTAGTGATGCATTTGACAATTCTGATTCTGACAGATCTAGTTTTTTTTCAAGCACTTAATTCACTTCCTGCTTGGTTTTGAAATTGAATAATCTAAGCACATCTAAAAATTTAATGACAGATTTTTTGTAGTCTCAAATTTAAATTCAGAAAAGCAGTGACAACCGTTGAACTGCAAGAGCAGTGCACCCAAAATCAATACCTGAAATTAGGTAAATGTGGTGCCTAGCATGCAAATTGTACGGTGTATGGTAGAAGAATTCTTTCTGATATTGTTTTGATTGTAGTGTTGCAAAGTTTAAAAAAAAAAGTTGTTAAGGAAGTAGCATTTTTAAGGACTTAATGAAACACAACCAATGATGAATTAATTGTGTTGGGACAATGCAAATATTCAGCATTAGCCACAGATTTTTAGAAAACTGTTCAATCCTATCAATCTATTAATCACTAAAAAATGGCAGTCCTGCCTTCTGACAACCCTACTTGCATGTTCAGACACCAGCTAATATATTCAAACAATCATTTTTGTGCCCTTAGGCTCCATCCCTTCTTCAAATCTCTCCTTTGTTCTGATATCTACAATACATCTGCCAGTTATTAGTCTGATACAGTGATATCGTGTACTGTCCTGTGGATCAATAATCTGCCTGTGCTTTGTCTTCCAATTATTCATCTCCCTTTCAGTATTCTTTAATTTACAGCGAGGAGCATTTCTGTTTTGTGTAGTTTCTTGCACAGCGGTCCACAACAAGTACTCCCAGTTGCCATGGCAACATAATAGCCATCAAAGAATATGGCAGTCTAAAAAGTGTGACTTAAAAAACGTTGTAACAACTTAATGGAGGTTTCCTTGCTTGGAGAGCACTCTTTTGTCTTTTACTTCTGTTAGCCATCAACCCACTTGTGTGATAATCACTAGTTCATTCTTGGATTTCCAACGGGATGGTGCAGGTTGGATCTGATTGGATAAATTAAGCGGGAATTTATGAAAAATACGAAAAGCAAGAGTTCCCTGGAAGCACGCATCATGCCCCTGAGTCTGAAATGGACAATGTAGCTGTTCGGTAACATGTAGCAGAAAGTTGAAAGGAATAGGAAGTTCCTTAATTCTGGTGCTGAGTAATGGGAGAAAAGAGAAACTTGTATGGAAGAGGCAGAGCCACGGTGAAGCAGGAAGGAAATGAGAAAAGTAGGAAATTACTCTTTGTATCAGCAGAAGCGTATTTTTTTCTTTTACCATATGCAGGAGTTGTTCCCCTCTATTCCTCACCCTAGCAAACTGTTTATTTCTCACTTGGCTGTGTCCCACTCAGAAAGTCATCGAAGCTGCTTGCACGTGAGCTTCATGTTACTGCCTGTCTTCACAATTTTTACCCATATGCAGCTAATCTACTAAGAACATTTTCAAATATTGTCAAATCCAGAGCAGAGGCAGCCTAGTAATGTATTGCTATGCGCTATGGTACTACAAGGAAAGTACTTCGTGGAGAAGACTTGAAAGTGAATATAATAAGATGCAGAGGAAAATAGGGTGCGTGTTTATATTGCCACTCTAAAAACAAAGAAAATGCGGTTCTTCTAATGTAAGGCATTCCAGCTTCACTCCATGAAATCAATCTGCTTCTATATGATTTTAACGTTTAATTCTGAGTACTGTATTTTTGTTTTTACTACAGTGCTCATAACAGTGTATGGATAAATGATGGCAAGGGACAGTACGCTGCACCAACTGCTACCTAGATGACGTGCAGCTTATAATTTAAAACTATTTGATATATGTGAAAATTATTGCAATATTTTGATCTTTAGAAAAAGTGGCTTTAATTTCAATTTAATTGCAGAAATCCAAATAAAACCATATGTCGAGATCCCTTTCCATGCAATACAAATGCAGTATTTTAAATAAGCAAAATCCTAAATAGTTTCCTAACACAGTGTTTTTATTCTTGAGATCCCTGCATGGATCACACTCTATAGCTAGTCTGGAATAACATCCTGTAGAAAAGCCCTCAGCATTAAAAAAGAAAACAAAAAAAAAAACCTGTGAGTATACGAAGCTCCTAAAATTTAGTGTGAGCTTTTTAATGTTTGGAATGCAAAATAAGAAGAGGAATCAAAGAAGAAATGAAGTGAAATTTAGTCCAGCTCAGATTCTGTAAGAAGATATGGCTGTTTACTACCCATCTGCATAAATCCTCACAAGGTGATAAACCGAAATGTCAGATATAAGTACACTTTATATAAACTTCAATGCAAGATTCAATCACCACGTTCTGTGTATGGCTGTGTACTGTAGTGGAAATCTATAGGCTATTTTATCTGTTGGCTTGATAAAGAGAAATAACGTAAGCAAGTTATTTAATATTTTTTACAAGCCTTGCTGGTACTGTTATAATTTGCTTCACATTCCTTAACATTTCTACATGCTCGAAAAAAAATAAAAAATACTCTTTGATTTAGCGATGACATATTAGAAACTGAAGCATGTGAAACATGCTGGTGTTTTGTGAAAATAATTCTCCTGAAAGTTACTCTGTGCTTATGCTGTCGTCAGTGCTGTGAAATTATACTTTTTTCTTTGTCTGTGCAAATTCTGCAGTGAGTTTTTATTTTTTTCTTCTGTGCAGTTTGCGCTCATTTTCATATATCTGTCATCGGAGCATTAAAAAATCATAAAAAAGCTTGGTGCTATAAAAGTCCTGACAGCATATTTTCAGCTTGCTTTTATTTTTTTTTCCTTGTTTAATTCACAATCGATGTTTGGAAACATCAAAGTTTCCAAGAAGAAGGTTCATCTTCGTATTTAGATCTTTTATTTAGCATACCAGCAACTATTTGATGGCAGCCTCCCTGCCCCCTAGCCCTAGAGCTACGCACGTTCCTTCGGGTTTGCCAAGAAGGCTGAGGCTCGTTGTCCCATGATGTAATGATCACCAAGTGATGGAATTCCATACTAAAAGTAATGCGAACGAACCCTGCTCCTGCCTCTCCTGCCATCCCTGCGGGTGGCCAACATAGCAACATGTTCCCTGTGTGCGCACTCAATATTCCTGTTGGGCAAAGGCCCAGAAAGGAAACGTCCCTGTAACTCCTGTGCTCTTGTGTTCAGCCTTTTGCTGTTAGCAGTGGCAGAGCACAGAGAGGACCTCTGCCTGAGAAACGTAACCCACGGTGCTCCTGGGTACATTATGAGCACTCACTTCTAACACCTGGACGAGATGTTTTCAGGATGCTATTCTCTAGCCTCATAAGTCTTTCTAATTTGATGTTATTTGATGTGAAATGTGTGTAAGTAATGTTAATTATGCAATAGGTTTTGAAGAATATGTTTTGATTGTACAGTGGAAATGTCAGTCCCATTAACAATCATTATTACCTGTCAGAAAGTAGAAGAAGCTTTGAATGAATGTTAATTCTTTTCTTGTATCTGTGCAGATGCATACCAATGTTCCACACACGTTTTGTTGATTTGTACCTCGACCACTAAAACAACCTTTTCTCTCCAACTTTTCTCTACTTGAACTGAGTCCAGGAAAGAGAGAACGGGGCTCTGATTTCAGCCCTTCCGTGAGTCAGATCGGAGTGAATGTTCTTGAAACAAAGGTTTCAATTTTTAGAAAGCGGTTCATCTGCTGAAGTGTTTCCAAACCTTGCTCCCAGTGGTCTCTGGGATTTATTAAGGCAGTGGCAAGGGTTCAAGATGACTGGAGAGGGGGGTTTGGAGCCAGCAGCCCAAAAGGAAGAAACTCATTCTCTTTTGCCTTGTTATACAGGCTAAGAAAGATGATTTAATAACCATTTCTGATCCTAAACTCTCTTGGTATTCTTTGTCTCTAATATCGTCCTACCAATTGAGAGGATTTTTGTGAAGAATTATAGAGTTTGGCCTATGTTGCAGGATCAGCCTACTACTAACATTGAGGGCCGTTTTAATTAACACTAAGGTTAATAACTGCAACTGCAAGATCGACTTAGGATTCCAGTAGTGGATTTCAATCTGATTCTGTCATGGGTCTGCTAAACTGAGGGAGTGTGAGTACTGAAGTTTTCAAGAGCCACTGAGTCTGGGTTCAGTGACCTGATGGCATCACAGCACACAGTTGCTTTAAAAACCCTCACAACTCCTATATTTTAAATTGTTACTTTATGTTGCCATTACTCTAAGTAGAGTCCTACCTCGCTGTGATTTCCAGACTTAACTCTCAGGACAAGAAGCCATTTATTCAGGTATTTGAGATATTTTCACTTCTTGTGCTCCCTTTAATCCAGGCATTTACTCTCCTAGTAACGCTGGTGGCCGCTCTTGATCTGGGTCCATGAATCTTCCTTCAATGTGGATGACAAGGAATAGCTTGCAATGTTCTACCTGAGGCTGTATTAACTTATTAAAAGGTTATTGTTACCATCTCTGAATGCGCTGTTCCCCTGCATTCAGACTGCCTTACAACCCTCCTGTGCTGCATCATCCCATTGTATTGGGAGATTGCCATTCTGGAGCCAAGGAGCAAACTGGAGTCCTTTTCCTCCTCAGACATTAGCAGCCACCAAGGCTCCTAAAGATTTTGTTGTTATTCCTGATGTTTATCACCTCCCATTCCACACTACTGAGATTTATCCCCTTTTTGCTGAGCATTTGTAAATTTTTAACAGAACAAAAAGTTTTCATATATTTTCTTACGAAGAAAATAAGCAGCAAACTGAAGTTTGTGTGGGGGGAAATAACCAAAAGATCATTAGAGGGAACAAAATTCTATTCTGTGTCCCACACTTCTATAAAACATTTTATTAAAGGCCTTGTATGCTGTCCTTTTCACTGACAATCAGGACTGAGTCAGGAATATCAGATTTTCAGTGCAAAATTGTCTTCCTTTCATTTTATTGTTACAGGAGAACATGCAAGCTGAAAGTGAGGCCAATTCTTCCACGCTTCAATGTTTTTGAGCTACTTGCTTACCTGAACTGTTGCAAAACGTCGTTCTGGGAATGTGGGTGTCTTCTGTTTAGTTTCGGTCAAATAAAAAATCTGACCTGTTTCCCCGGTTTCAGCAGGAGTGAGGAATTAGGCAGCTTTTTATGATGTAGTCTGGCTATAGTTAGAAAGGAATGATAGGGGAAGGACCAGATATAGAAAATAATAGAACAGCTGTGATACTGATGCCAAGCCATGTTTTCATAAGAAAAAAATGAACAACAGATTTTTATTTTTTTTCTGAATTGACAGCTATTTGTCCTCACTTGTGTGAAATACTGACAATAGAGAATATTTTTTCTTCTGGGCAGATTAATGTACCTTGTTTGATTTCTTTGGAGTTCTATCCTTTGATGTTTGTATAATTAAGGTTTGGTCCATATATTTAAAGCCATATTTAGTAATTCAATAGGCTACAATAATTATCTTTGGAGACCTAGGTTTTTTAGAATACTTAATTGTCAGGCTTTAGGAAATCAGATGGAACAAGGTGTTAAAGAAGAACAACATGCTTCGTGAACATTATGTCATTAGTGAACAGCAGGGGATACTCAGCCTACCTGTATGCATTTCGTTCTGCTGCTTGGGTCTAATTGAAATGACTTTTACTAGGGAAAAAAGGCAAGTGAGTGGCAACAGGAGTAGGAAAAACACGGTTGGTTTAATGTGAATTGGATATTCTGGAGTGAAGTTTCCATTCATAAATATATGTTTTAATAGGGAGAGTGGACCAGAAAGCCTCTGAATCCATTTTCAGCTGTAGTATCATGCCAGATAAAGCAGTCTGTGGAAATATCGGGAATAAAACTATAGATCCATTTTTCCCTCACAAAGGAAAACCCACCAGAGATAGCTGTTTTCCACCCATTGAAACAACCAAGTGATGGGAAACCTGTTAGATAAAAGAAACATAAGGCATTTAGAGTTGGGTCTTGAATATGTTTGTCCATCCATCGGGGTGACATTGATATAACAAAGGATGGTGCGTTTTGAATGTTTAATTAGAATATTCAGTAACATGCATGTTCTAAAAATCAACCTTCGATTTGTGATAAGCTTGTGTGTGCAGGCTCATCTAATAGCACTGCAAGTGTAGCAGCATTGTGCTACTTTAATCCTGTCATTAGTAAATGACAAAGATTATACATGTACAGATGTGCGTGACTCTTTAAAAGAGCATCCAGTTTCAATGTCATCGTTAAACCCCACTGTAAGTGACTGCCATAATTGTGTATGAATTGCGTTCCTGTCTGCTGTTTCCATAATGTGTTTGGTTACATTGTCACTATGCAGGTACTTCAGTATATGTAAAATGTGGAAAACAACATTTAGTTTTAAAACGGGACATGCGGTTATTTTCTTACCTTACGAGAAGCACTGATGTCAGAGCTACTATAAGTCCTTGCAGGAGCGTTTGCTCTGGGAAGTCTAGAAATTCAGTACATAGTATGTAGCAGTCTGTGACCTTACAGTCAGCTATATAGGAAGCAATAATTAAAACAAATATATACTCTAAAATAGTATAGGACAATAATCTTAAATACTTAGTTTTTGAGAATGAAATAGCTCACAGGAATCCTTGAAATAATAAGAAGCATTTCGGAATGCAGGGAGTAGAAGAGTTATAGAGGAATGATTAATACTCTTGTATGCTCTACCTGAGAAGTAAAATGATTCCTGCACATTAGCTTTGAGAAGCTGTGAACTTTAGAGCAGATAAGGAGATGCTTTAAACATTTCGGTGTTTGTGATCTGGAGAACAAAGATTTGTTTAAGATCTAAAAGATTTGTTTACCAAACAATAAAGCACTGCCTTGTGCAGGTGATGCTACGTTTCCGCAAGAGTTGAGAATTACAATGGAGTTGCATGAACTATAGATCTGAGGAATGATGGAAGTGTCTGCTCGATGTCATGTAAACAGTGTTCATGTTCCATCACTAGAACGTTATTTCAGGTAATTGCAGGAGAATAAGTAATTAGAACAGAAAAGATGGTGCTAGGTGAGAATAAGTCTTGGAAGGGAAACTCTGCTCATACAGAAATGAATGAAAATTCCCATTAGCTTACATGTTAGTTAGTTTTGTTTTCAGTATCCCTTGACCTGATCGAATACTTTCATTATATTTAATTTGGATATGCTAATTAGAATTACATACAGAATATTGTACATAAATATAAGCAGACATATACATGCGGACGGGATCCACATTTATACACAACGCATGCCTATAACAAACCAGACACAGATACTGTTCTGGAAGACATATAAATCCTGTGCCCAAATTAAACATGTGAATTGTACGCTCCCACGTAAATCAGGACTTGAATGCTAGGGATGGACATACATACCCATAAATTGGAACTCCTCTGTGGACAGAATCGATGTGTTGGTCAATCTTGCTCTCATTAAAATAAATCTAGATTTACAGTAAGTGACTTTGCAACGGATAGATTTTAAGAATTCCATTGTAACTACAAGTGCAGTGCTTTGCACTGTGTTTATTCGAGAACGCATGCATGTTCACAAGAAAGGTCAACAAAAGGTTTATTGTTGAAGCCGAGTCTGTCACTGCTTTTTTAGATACTTGTATCAAAAAAGCTATGCCCAGCAAAACAGTGCAGCTTGCCTTTTGATGTTTGGTCTGATGAAAAACTGTTGTGAACATATCTTGAAAGAGACCATAAAATAATGCCCTTACATTGGCTTTTTAATTAGCTATGACTAAAACTCTGCTGCTTTTACAGTTCAATAACACAGTTTTTCAGTGGATGGTGCACTGGGCTGGTTGCCACTATTATAGCACATTCTAACAAGCATCCTCCACCTAAAGGGAACTGCAGGAAGCAAGAGAAATCCTTTAGTTTCCATTTAACTAGTAGTACATGCACTATTAAAGAAAGGTTAAAAAAAAAAAGGTACGGAAAGAAGATGTGCAAATTTTAAGGTAGTGATTGTTATTAAACATAAAATATTACTAATTTGGGGGGATGTGCCTTTTGTGACAAATCAGAACCTGGTGAATACAGACACTATTTTTTTAATGTCCCATCCCTGAAAAAAGTCCTGTGTTCCCTGAGAAAAGGCAACCCTTTTGCTGGAGCTGTGACTGGCCATCATACTGTGGGATTAACTTTCATTTCGTAAGGAGGATTTATTATTACTGCAGACATGAGCAGGGCACCTCCTTGTCAGTCCATGCGTTTCCATGGTTGTACAGCAGTCTTTCACATTCTGCTTTATAATGACAAGCAACCAAATAAAAAATGTGTTTCTAGTTTTTTCTCAGGAAAAAAAAAAAAGGAGTTAAGGAGTTTTCGTAAGTGTTAAGGACTGGAAGACTCCAAAAAAGAGGGGTGACTTTCATGTTCCAGGATTGTAGTAATGCATAACTTTGCAAGAAGTTCTTTGTTAGAGCCCTGCCAGACAGCAGTTAATATCAGATTAATTGCAAATCAATAGTTTGAAATATGTCGTCTCTTCTGAGGTGTTTGAATGCTCCTAAATAACGAGCTTGGGAAGGTATTCATCTCCCCAAGAGAAACAGAAGTTTCTGTAAACTTGACTTTAAGAAGTATTGCTGCAGGCAGTGAAATCTATACAAGCAAACAAAGCCCAGGAGGTAGGTTGCCTTCTGGCAGACTACTAGAAAGCATTTTCTTCCAAACTTGCAATTCTTCAAAATAATAACAACTATTATTTTTATCTGGGAATATTTTCTGTTTGAACTAGTGTTTTGAAAAGCCTTGGGATCAGAGTATCTCCTATCTCTAGTCCTGCTGTATGTGAGTGCCATATGACTCACGCCTATGGGAACGGAATCAGCTGTTGCTTGGGTTTGGTACTGTTTAAGCCTTGTGCAAAGTAGTGCTATCAACCTGGTCACACTCCGCTGCTTCTTACAGGAAAACAAAATTAAAGATGCAAAGTGCTTTAGTTAGCAATATTTATATAGGATTCCTTGGGATCATTAGGATGCCAGAGGGGAAAAAACAAAACACACCACCGCCAAACCAAACCGAAAAGGAGTGAAGCTTCTCCGTGCTAGATTGCTTGCTGCAGCAGAGCCACTCTCGATGTGCTCCGAGAGCTCCCCTTCCTCATGGGGCAGGACCCCAGCAGGCAGAAGCAGTAGGTGCAGGAGGGCCCTGGCTGCATTTCAGCCACAGAGATGTGCAGAGAAGGAGTCCTTTGGGGATCAGTCAGCTGTGCTATGATCACTTGGGACACTAAAGAATCTTTAGGAGTGAAAAAAATGTAACCCAAAGAATAATTTTGAACAACACTTTTCAGAGCTTGAAAGGGTTTTTTGTTTATTGTTTGGAGGGTAGCTGGAGAACAGATTTCAAGTGCTCCCAGCCCAACCTGAGCTCCCAGGGCACCACAGAGCTTCTCTGCCGCATGCTGTTACGTTCTGCGGCCCTGCAAGGGGACAGCAAGGTACTTCTCCAAACATTGTAAGCTTTTTCCTACATGTTAACTTGAAAAAAGATCACTGAATGCAACTTTTCTGTTATGAGAAGCCAATAATAATGGTACAATGCCTACCTCTTAAAAAGAAGAGCTCCAAGTATATTATAGGAAAATTCTTGTTCCGTGAGTGGAACTACTGACCTCCCCATACAGCTGAGAAAATCCAGTCCTTAGAAAAAGGCAAGCTGGGGGGAAGCAAGAGGGGTGGCTCCACACTTGCTGTCTTGCCAGCTGGCAATCCACTGGGAACTTGCAGTGTTCTATCCAAATCTGGCCTTTTCATGTTTTAAGAAGGAACTGTATATCTAGTTTCTTCTGTTTGAAACAAAACCACAGCAACAACAAAAAACAACTCAAAACCAAAAAAAAGCCCCCAAACCTGTTAATAATGGATAATAATTTGAAATATTTTATTCTGAGCACCACCCTCGGAGTAAAGAATTTTTTCCTGACATCTAACGCAACCTAATCTGTTGATGCAGCCCAGGATATAGTTGGCCTTCTGGGCTGCAAGAGCACACTGCTGGATCATGTCCAGCTTTTCATCCACCAGGACCCCCAGGTCCCTCTCTGCAGGGCTGCTCTCAAGGAGTTCTTCTCCCAGTCTGCACACATACGTGGGATTGCCCCAACCCAAGTGTAGCACCTTCTACTTGGCCTTGTTGAACCTCATTGGTTTCTCGTGTGCCCGCTTTTCAAGTCTGTCCAGCTCCCTCTGGATGGCGTCCCTTCCTTCTGGGGTGTCAGCTGTACCACACAGCTTGGTGTTATCTGCAAACTTGCTGAAGGTGCACTCGATCCCATCACCTGTGTCACCGATAAAGATTTTAAAGACATTGGTTTGCCACAATTTTCTCATTTATTCATTTCAGTGACGATGTATGTCTGTGAGAATATTACAATAGAGGAGTAACTTACCATAAAATATAGCAAGTGACAGCTCTGCTTGTTTTCTTTAAATGAATCACTGCAAGTGTTTTGCTGTATCTGTTATTAAATACAGTAATTTTAGAAGTCTTACACTGTGATCCGGCATTCTTGGGAGAGGGAATACAGCAACTTGGGGACTAGATTCTACACAGCTCCTTTGTAAATTGATGAGTATTTTGAAATAAATTATATGTGGAAACTTCAGCAATTCTGTAAGTTTTTGATGTGAAACCCTAAGATCTTGTTTAGGGGGAAGCTTCTACTCTAGGGCTGCAACAATGATGCTGCTCAGCTGCAGGGACTTAAGATCCATGTCTCACAGATTACACATCCCTATAAAGTAATAGCACAAGAATACGCTGCAATTATAAATAACATCTCAGACGTGACACGAGCGCTACGTATTTATTTGAGACACTTAGCAAAGATACAGCTCATTTTCTGCTGACAGTTGGTATACTGAAGTATTAAGTTTTCCATTTAGATGAAGTTTTCCCATTATGTCTCGTTATTTCAGCCTGCATTTATGCTTTTATGCCTTTTCCTTTTTTTAGGACATATTCTATCAAAAATAAATAATTAAACCACAGATGAACTGTCAAAAGGGAACATTCATATTTTAACGCAACATTAACATTTTGGTAATTAACATGGCAGTTAATGCTTTTAGCAGATGTAACAACATTAGACTTGTAAATTTTAATTAAAGCTAATGGTTCACGATAGCTGTAGGGATCAGGCATCCTCTCTGGATACTGAAAACACGTCTAATGTGATTAGAAATACTAATTGAAGAAAAAAGGACTGCAATAGTGATGACTGTACTTCTTTATCCTACTAAATTATTACAAACCTGCAGCAACTCTTTAAATACATTTGTAAGAGGAAGATTGAAGAGTCAAATGCTCCCCTTGAAGAAGTTAAAAGGGGTCAAGAGAGCATTACAGATACTTTCTGCGTGTTAGAAGAGAAAATTATTAATTGAAAGCCACTTCTCCTTATTCTCCTGAGACTGTATTCCCAAGAAATACCGTAAAGTTATTCGGTTACATTTCACACCCCTTTTGGATTTAATTAGGAACTAATATGTTAGTTTTAATTCCCTTAGAGGCTTTGAATTCCAACGGCAGGCACAGAAGCAGGACTGGCACTGGGAACCGTGACTCTGGTGGAAGTTTCTCAGCTTCACTGCAAGTTAAGAGATTGGTAGCGAGTCCTTTTCACGGCTTGTTGAAACACAAAACATTTTAATAAGCACAGGGAAAGGATTAGTTTTACTAAGGGTAATTACAAGCTGCTAGCCACCTATAAAATGCACTTACATTTTATTGTAAAATGCCAACAATATTTATTTCACTTGTTCTGTGGATTTTTTTTTCTTCTGAATCTGACTCAAAAGTCTGCTGAAGTCGGTGGGAAAAATCTGTAGTCCTTATTCTAGCAAAATTACCATAGAAAATCATTTCCTCTCCACTGAGAGTTCTGGCTAATAAAGATTAAATGCTGGAACTTAAGTTTGCTTTTTTTTGACTGACAATAGTTATTTTTACTATAAATGCGGTTATTCCCCACTAGTGCCTTTAGCTCTGCTTCTGTCAACACCCTTCCAACATCATCATAAATTATTATTCATTTACTTTGCAGCGCAGGCGTAGGCTCCATTCCGCTAGGCAAAGTGCAAAGACATGGTGAGAGACAATTCCTGTTTGGAAAAGTTACACTCTAACTAGTTGTGACAAAGGCTGAGAGAAAGGATGCTAGGAGAACAAATGCTGTTTTCTCTTCATTTTATTTCTAGCTGAAATGCAAAATTTGATCAAGCTTGTATGGAAAGAGTGAATAAAGCTATTTGAAGAAAGCTTATCAATTAACACTGCAGTTCAGAACATTTGCAAAGATTTAGTTTAGTTTCTGGGGAAAGAGCCTCCAAGCAACACAGAAACCTTTTTATCTTGTAAATACTAAATATTTGGTACTAAATATGAAAAACAAATGGTGTTTAAGTAATTTCAAACCTTAGGCTGCCTTTCTCTAAAGGTGTACATTTTGTTAAATTCTAGTAGGAAAAAAGATATCAATGTGTATTTTGAATAGCTGTCCTATTGTACCACCAGTTAACAGTAACTCTGAATATTCCCCTTAATAACCCATCCTGCTTTTTAAATAGCCATGACAGAGGAGTGTCTGGTGCAATACCCCAATCCCATGCTGAGTATATTACCCGATGAAACAAAAAAAGCTAAAAAAAAAGCAACCCAAACCAAACTCACTAACATCAGTCTGATTTTGCCAGCTTTACAGGTGGACATTTGGGATGACGTTGTGACCTCCCTGAGGAGAACAGCAAAGCTTCCATGAGGTCAGTGGCTTCATGATTTACTCGTGTGTTAACCAACCAGGAAATGCTTCATCCTATCAATCATTTTCCACTGGGAAATCCCACATGTTTTACAAACTTTGTTCTAAATTTTACCTGTATTACCATATTCATAAATATCTTCCATGAACTCCTCAGGGCTTTGACACTGGTACAATGGTGAGGATGTCTGTCGTACCTAAGAATTTAGTCAGGTGGAAGGAGAAACGAAAGTTAAGGTTGAGATGTCAGTACATTCTCTAGACACAATATCTTAATTTTTAGGCACCAATGAAGCTAATGTGATTCAGCACTTGGGTATTTATTTTATTTGGCATAAAATGTTGCAGATCTAGATTTTCTTCAATAATTTACTATAACTTCATGGTAATAATGACTCAAGCAGAACACAGTTTGTGGCATCTGTGACTTAGTGAAGGAAAGGACAAACTTAGGTGATTTTTTTCTTTTCTGGTTAAAAGAACATTCCCAGATCCAACAGCCAAGGCCCAGGTCTTCAGCTGCGCAAAGCAGTGTGACTTCACCAAAGTCAGAGCAGCTATACTGACTTAAACTAACTAAGAATCTGGGCCTCAGTGACATCAAGTATATTGTTTATAGTTTTTATTGGCAAGTGCATGTTTATAGACTTTAGGACAGTTTCTAATCCTGTGTCGTATCGTAAACACTACTGCCTCAGAAAAACAGACATAACAATTATTTGAAAGTTATAAGGCTTAACAACTTCTGTAAGAGTTCCTTTTATATGAATAACACAAGTTTCTGGTTTTCAGTGAAAGAACTTCATGCATGCAGGGCCACTGCTGGACATGAGTTAAGTCATTTCTGCTGCTGCAAAAAGTACTAGCAGCCAGGCCCTGGCATTCAGAGCAGGGCAATCAGTCAATTTCCAAGGTAAAAACTTAAACATATATAAAAGGAATATGACCTCGTCATTGATGAGAGGTTCATTGCCACAGAATTCCTGAGGCCAACATATTAGTGAGATTCAAAACAGAGGAAAAAAACCCAACAAACAACAATAGCTTGATATGTCAGAGCATATATGATTATTTGTTAAATAGGAACAGGTATTCCAAGAAAGCGTTATTTACTACAGCAATTCTTATCCAAACAATGCCTTTTAGGCTCCCTGTCAGGCCTTGCCATGCTCTCCAGTGCCTGCTTAAAAAAAATCCCCCTTTATGCTTTGTCGTTTGAATCTCCTATACCAAAGCTTTATTTTTGTGATATTTCACAAAATAATTCTGTGATTTTTGACTGGATGGATATGTTTTAGATGCACCGTCTTGGGTAGTTTTCAATCTGAAAGTAGAATATAAGTTCCAGTTTACTGCTACTTTTAGCGTACTTACTCTGCTTTTTGTGTATGGCAAAAGTTTTCTGCATGTGACTATTATGGAGAAATCAGAAACGGTACATTGCATTAATAATGCTTTGGGATTCTAAATAAAAGAAGGACTAAAATCTTCCAAATTACTGCATTTAAAATTTAGAACAATATATTTTTTGTATGTCTGGGCGTAAAATAGGCACATTTTGGTATTGCATTTGTTCACTGACAGCACTGTATTTCCTTTTTCTCAGTGAAATTTCACCATAGTTTTAGGTTCCTTAAGCTCAGTATTTCTCACACTTGTCTTTACAGCCCTGCACAGCGATACTGCTAAGAGTTCAGGCCTCTCTGGTGGCCCTTAAAACTGAGTTGTCAGCCTGCAGGTTTTAAATTTATAATTGCATATTCCATCTCCCTCATTTTTAAAAACTGTAATGGGTATATGAAAAGGAAGAACTCCATTTTGATTAGAATGGAATTCATCTTTTCAAAATGGTGAGCAAAAAAAAATGGCTCCAGAAAAAAAATAAAAAGCAGTTTGATTCATCAGTATTTATTGTCTGAATGCTAATAGGATTTGGAGCAAAAAGCAGTTAGCGATCACGTCCATGATCCTCTGAAGTACCTGCGTTTCTACATTACCTCCTGTACAATCTTGTATCACTGGCAGTCTTGTTCATCTTGTTATATTTTCTCCAGGTACCTTTCCAAAAACTCTGGCAGGTTTGTGTGGTGTGTGAGACTCCCCACTAGGAATGTCTCATGAGACCTACTGAAGCTATCAGGTTTTTTTTTTTCTGGCCTTATCTCTGTTAAAACTTTGTCTTTAAATCACAGTCATTACTTGGCTTCACAGAGTCTACCACAGCAGGTTTCCTGCTTCTGATGTTTTTGGAAGAGGTTTCACAATAACTTTTTATACCATTACCAACATTTTCCTTAAAATGCTTTTGGCCTGCCTTTTACAGTTTTATGCTTAGATTGCCAGAGCTTTTGCTACTTTCTGTTTCCTTCATCTGAACGCAATATTTTTAAGAGTCCTTATTTGCTACTATCCATTACTCTCCCGCAGAGCTCTGCTGGTCTTCCGGAGTTCTAGAATCTTCGATAGGTGACCTACACTTGCTCAACGATCCTAATGCAGGTCACTTTCCCCTCTGGCTCTTCCTTTTAATTTGCTTCTGACAAGCTTCATTGACGTCTTGTAGCCCTCTTTTCAAAGTTCACTCTTTCTCTGGTAAATTTATTTATCCCTTTCACTTCTACAAGGGTGTTGAATTTGAGTGTATTGTGATCAAAATTCTGGAATGGTTCTTTGATAAAGAAGCTCTGAAGAAGGCCTGGTGCCCTGCTTCATTCAAAGCGAGAGGTCTCTGAGCTCCTCTAATGAACTGAGTTTAAATTTGGCATAATATCCTATTGTAATATTTATCAAGCCCAGAGAGAACTGATCTCTCTTCACTTCGGCCATCACACCTTTCTAATTTCCCCTCCATGTAACAGGTAGATATGTGAGCTTTTTTACTGTTAGTAACAAAGAACCGGGACAGAGGGAAACTTTAAGCCTGAAAATTCAGGCTTCAAGGTTTTATAGCGAACAGTTGTTCCTTTTGATTAATTTCCTGCAGTTTATTGATTTGAAGAACATGAAGAATTGCAAACCAGTGAGCTGTTCTGTTACACGCTTACGTCTGTGACCCCAATGACATCTATTCCCATGCTTCTCTGTCCTAGTGAGCTCTTTTGCCTGAAACCGTTAAAGTTTTGAAATCTATATTTTTCTTGAGTCTTAAGTTTATGCTGTTAATGAACATCTCAGGAAGCTAGATGCACAGAGTCCTAGATAATAGGTGTAGCAGGAAGCACATTAGGAATCACCTGGGGAATAGGTCTAAATGTCTGAGTCTTTGCTTGCCTTAAATGTCATTGCCTAACAGTCTCTAACTGCTTTCAAGTGTGGTAACCCAAGTCCTGGCAAAGACCACCAGTTTCTGGTTCAGTGATAATAACACACAACACTGCCACTGCAAATAATATCTTCTGTCATCATTTGATATTTCAGATATCCTGAATGGTAGCCATATTTATAGGTAATATATATCAATAGATTTCAGTGACCAGAGAAAGACTCATGGAGCTTTCTTAAATTGATTAACTAATTGACTGTAGCAAGGCTGGTGAAGTGCAGCATCAGTGACAGTGACATCAGCCAGTAGAGCTTAGGAAACACCTGTAAATGAGTATCTGTAGTTACCAGCTGTTCAACATTGCTACATATTTGTTTACCAAATTTGACAGTAAATTATGCATGTCTGTGCGTTGCTACAGTATCATTAGTCGACTGTTAAGGACGATCAAAATCAACTCCCAAATTAGAATTAGTGGGGGACAGCTATAACTCTCCCATATATATTGCATGCATGAGAACTCACATCTAGTATAATACCTAGGGAAAATATGGTTGATTATTTAGGATCCTTCTGTAATTCACGGGATCTTTCTCTGCCATCTCTACATTCTCCCTTACCTAGTGACCCTTTTCTCAGTATGCAAAACTAGTCCACTTACCCTGCAAATATAACCAACAGGTATTTCAAAAAGAGGTGGAATGAGATGATACGAGCAGTCACCAAAATGGGAATGTCAGTGAGTCCTATGAGAGCCCTCTATCTCCACAAACATTACCTAAGGGTAACCACAGGGATCAAACTTGTCAACAAGCTCCAGTATGGGGAATTGTACGCTTAACTCCTTCCTTCTGCCCCTGGCCTGTTTGATTCCAGGTGTGGAGTGTTTGCCACACCTCCAGCAGCTGGTAAGACTTAGCCCAAGAGCTGTGTTCTTCCTCTCTGATCCCGAACTCCAGCATGTCTTCATCTGTTTTCTCTAAGTCTTTGCTAGCCGGTTAGTCAGTGTCCCCTGCAGCCTCCAAGAGAAGCACTTGCCAGAGATAAGGCTGCTCCTTAACAACCCCTTAGGCTAGTCTTCCAGAGCCTTTTCTGCCTTTCTGATTCTGTCTGATGTGAAGGCTCCATTACCAGGAATGCTAGATGGATTTATTAAAGTGAAAATGTGCACTGAAAAGCAAAGGAAAATATCCCTTTATAAGTAAACCTTTGTACAGCACAGGTCTGAAGACCGACTTCCATAGCACGTGGCAGATTTGTCACCCTACAAATTTTAAATTTGTATTTTATTTAAAATTAGCCCAGTATTTTATTAAAGCCTTTTTTTTTTTTTTTGGTAAGGCTCTTTCTGATGATTGTGATGATGGCTGGTTAAATGAAGCAGTGTATTCAGATTTAGATCTTTGGTTTCTCAAAGCACCAAAAAGAAAATGGAAGCAACCATTCTTTAACCAAGTGAGGCTGGAATACAGGAAAGAGAAGATGCTGCAGCAGTTGGTAGTATCAGGCTAAAGCAGCCGTTGGGTTCGGGCAGCTGAACAGAGACGTCAGAACACTGTAGAAATGCAGTAATGGTAGCTACAGTGAAATAACAAATGGAGAAAAACTGAGGAATAAAAATGAAACTAAGTGCCGTGGGTATAAAAATAACATCTTGCACAAATGCAAACCAAACAAAAAACCCCTTTGGCTAAAAGCATCAAATGACATAGTGCTTCAATAAAGAGAAAATGTGTGGAATTGTCAATAAATGTATTAACACCAGAGAAATGAGAGACAGCAAAAAATAATTTCTTTTTGATCTGTGAGAGTTTCTATCAGTGCGTACCCCACAGATATCTGAATGCTCATGTCTGCCTCAGAAGCAGGCTGCAGTTTTGCACAGAGAGATGAATGGACTTTTTCTAGACACACCGGCCTGTACCTTATTTATTCTGCAAGAGACTTAGGTAAGTACAACTTTAACTGTTACAAGAAAAAAAAATAGTTGTCCTTTACATAAAGTTTCTTCACCTTAGGAAGAGCTATTTCATTACAGTGCTGTGTAACCTTCCTTGAGAAATTGTGTGGGTATCCTTTGTGCTTTATTTCTTCCCATCGTTGGTTCTTACGATCTCTGCCGTGGGAAACAAATTGCTTTTCCTCATTCTTAAGCAGGATAAACTTCCAGGAACCTGACAAAGTAGTGGTGTTCTGGAAGTCAGCGACTTCCTCCTAAGTAACCCCGGCACAGTGCTCATGTGAAGTACAGCCAGGATACGTGGACAGCCTGGGCTGCGCTGTTTGCAATGCTTTTATTTCTCCAAGGACAGCAAAAGGGGTTTGATCACTGGCTGCTGGCATGCCCAGTCGGTACCCAACTTCTCATGGTTTGAGTATGACAATACTACCACAAAACGAAAATAAAAAGCAGGTTGTTTGACATCGCCGTGCTCCAAAGCAGCCTGGGCCAAAGCCTCAGGCGTGTGCTGTTGGCAGACTGCAGAACCGGCGCCCTGACTTCCCGGGGCCTGAGCGTGTGCTGCTACTGCTCTGCTACGCGGCGAGCGCCGTGCCTTCAGCGCCGCTGCCCACCCCGGTCCGAGCGTGCCCGACAGGACGAGGACGCAGCGGGGAGCGGTGCCTGCCGCAGAACCTTCGCGAGCTCGTTACCGCTGAGCCGGGCCGAGCCGCCCCGCACGGGTGCCGGCGGTGCAGGGCCGTCCGCCCGGGGCCCGGCCGGCTCCGAGGAGCCCGACGGAAGCGGCCGCCCGCGGAACGCAGCCCGCCCCGCCGAGCCGCCGCCGGGCGCCCCAGGGCCACGGGCGGCAGGGGGGCGGCGGGGCGAGGCGGGGCCCGGCGGCCGCCCCGCCTCTATCCGCGGGGATGCCGGGATGTTTACGGGCCCGGCAGGAGCGGCGGGGAGCGGGGAGGAGGTCGGGGCCGTAGCGGGTGCCCGAGCCGCCGGCTAGCAGCCTCGCTAGGCTCTCTGCCGCGAGCCGCGGCCCGGCCCCGGCCGCGGAGAAGCCGGCGGGCGGAGGAGGCGACGTCCGCCCGAGGCCCCGCGGCGGGAGCGGGCGGAGGCGGAGGTGGGTTCCCGGTGAGCGGGGCGCGGCGGGGCCGGGGGCGCGGGGCTGTACCCGCCCGCCTGGAGGCGCTCCCCCCGCTGCGCCGCGCGGGCGGACCGCGGGATCCCGCCTCCCGCCGCCGCTCGTTGGTCGGTGGGGCTCGTTCTCGCGGCGCCATTGGGCGGCTCGGGTGCCGCTCCGCCCGCCTGAAGGGGAGGGAGCGGTGCGGGCCGGAGAGAGAAACTTTCTGCGAGCGGGGGCGGGATGGCGTCGGCGGGTGCCCGGCGCGGGACTGCCTCCGCTCAGCCGGCGTTCCGCGGGGCAGCGAGGGGTTGGGGCGTCGCGGCGGCTGTTGGGGAAGCGGCTCCCCGGGGTCGCGGAGGCCCTTGGGCCCGCGGCGGCTGGCGGTTCCCTAGGGAGCCGGGGAGCGACGGGGGGCCGGGCCATGCCCAGCGGCGGGCGGTCCGCCCCGGGTGGCGCGGCCTGGCCGCTCGTTGCGCGCCTGTCTCGGGCTCGGCTCCTTGGGGTCGTGCTGCGGGAAGGGCTGCTGCTCGTGGTGCTGCTCGGTGTCTTCGTGCACGTGCCCGGCTCCTCTCACCTGGCTGCCCGGGGTAGGTGCGGTGCCGCTGTTGGCCTGCCAGCTCCGCCTTGGGTTGGCCGCGCTGTGCTGAGGCTCCCGAGCGCGTGAGGTCGGGAGGAACTGAGGCCTACTGAGAAGCGCTGGGAGCAGGGTATCCTCCAACGATCAAAAAAAAAAAAAAAAAAAAAAAATAGACAGATAGGTCAGTGTATGTATTTATCCCAGAAGCTCCATGCTTACGTTACATAGTATCTGATCTCTGTTCTGCATGTACCTGTGCTGCCTATCATGTCGTGCCCCTGCAAACTGACCCTTTGGGATGGATAGTTTTCTTTGGAACTTGAGCTTTTGCTTTGTGTTTCATGAGAGCCATCAGTTCTTAAATGATAAAACTACTTGCACAATATAACTGTTAAGCAATTTTCTCAGATTGGAACAGTAGCATTACTTCTCAGGTCATGCATACATAGTAGCTTCACTGATGTACCTGATGTCTTTCCTGTATAGTTATATGACAAGGCTGGGATGCAGAAGTTACAGTGGACAACGTATTGCTCCATAAGGCAGACACTTCAGATAGTTAAATGTCACATGAATTTTTGCAACTCCACTGAATCATAAGAGTGAAATTTTAAAACGTTCCATTTGTTGCTGCTTTGGAAACAATTCAGAGTTGCAGTACTGTAGAGGTGTCTGCATTTGAAGTTTTGGACTCATGCTGCAAAAGGGGTGAAATGCAGCAGAAATCCCTAATTAGTTCTTGGGCTCTGAAAACAGAAGGGTAACTTGTTTTTTCTTGTGGAAAGAGGGAAGCTTGCAAGTAGCATCAATCAGCTTTAAAGTAAGAACTTAAAGCCTTGCAGTGAGTGTGTGTGTGTATATATACATATATATATATACACTTACCTATATTTGATAGTGGAAGAAAATAGCACAAAGGAACACTTGCACATTCTTTAATTTTGAAATACTCGGGGTGTTTTATTTAGAAATATCTGATGTTTGGGTAGATGAATTTTCAAAGCATGCTCAGAGACTTTCAGTGAAAGGGTAGAGATACTGCCTCTATTATAGATACCTTGTATTCAACATAAAAACTAGTCATTGAAGTGTAAAATAAAAAAAGGAATTTTAATCAACTGAAAATTTGTTTTTGATTGACTTACTGTAGTGCATTCCAGGGTCTACAAGAATTAGACAAATGGATTTTCACCCCTGTCGTAGAAATTCCTTCCAAAGAAGGAGGGAAAAGTACTGTTTTAGAGTTGTTCAGCTGAAGACATGTGAGTGTATGAGAAACTCATGTGAAAGGGGTGTCCAAAGACAGTCAAAACAGAGTACATGAAGTCAGTCAGAGGCTTTGCTATAACCTGTGGCTTTGCTATAACCCTGAATCGTAGGAGCAGTGAGGCCCACCTGTACTTTTCTTTTTTTGTGCCAAAGTTGAGCTGAACGCAGTCAGCATTCTGAAATCTTGAAATCTTCTTCTGAAGATTTACAGTCTTCCAAACATCTGTGCTGAACGGATGAATTCATGTTATCTTGAAGTCTTCTGGGAAAAATCAAGCTGCAATAACTTCTGTACGTTCAAGGGAATCTTTTGATTGTTTGGGGCTTATCCAGACATCCCTCCTGATTGCCAGGAAGTAGTGCTTAGGACTGACATGGAAAGGGAGATCTAGGTTAAAGCTGTGAATAGTCATAGGAGTTTACTGGTGATTAAGTTCCAGAAAACTTGTTCAGTTAAGCTATGTTGCATACACTGTGCAACAGAGATGAAAACAAATGGCCAAAATCCCAAGTGGTGATAAGGGCAACCTTTAGAGCACTCATTTGCTGTGTTTATTGTGATTTGAACCCCACTGGCCATGTAGGAAGTACTTCAGCTTTGCAGTGCAGTACGACATCACTCTCCATTGCCTTCTTAAGAAAGTACCAAAAGGATTGTTTTTGTCAGGCTATCTAAAAAGCTGAAGAAAAGCAATACTCCTAAAGAAAGTTGCTTCTCTAGTAAAGGTAATCCTGTGTTTTTGTGTCTGGAATGTAACTGCAATTCAGCTTCCATTTCAGTAGCTAGAAAACAGTGTTTTTCAAGTGCCATTATTGCCTTTTGGGCAGGCAGAACACATATGCTTATGCAAGGATGCTTGTTAGAAAAATTTAAACAAGACACAGAAAAGAGAAATTTGTAAGGAAGTAGTACACATTAGAATCTTACTGTGCATAGTTTAATTTTCTGATACCAATGACTTCACTGTTGATTATGGGTAGCAATTTAAATAGACTATTTACTTCATATGGCATTTGGGAACTTACAGTCAAGGCTCTTCGCTTTAATCTGTTTGGGATGACTTATAACACAGTTATTACTGTTATATTTAGTAGCAGGACCAGATTAATTGCTTTACAATGTCATGAGAGTACAGCTTGTAGCTTAGATGCTTGCTGAAGTCTTCGGGAGAAGCGGAGCGAGCTGCTGCAGTGTTGATGAACCAGTCATTTTCAGTTCATTTCTGTTGTCAGTATATGATGTTTACGAAGCTATTGATTCCTTGAAATCTAGAACTCAAAAGTATCACAGGTAAACTTAATATTCATTCTAAAATAAGTAAAAGCTTACAGTGTGAAAATGTATAGCATTTTGGCCTGTAGAGGCCCTTCTTCTGTACCCTTTTCTTCCTCATCTGAAAGCAGATCCAAAAAAGGAGTTGTCTTTGCAGCAGTGAATTTCCAATACTTGCCCCGAGTGAAATTCAGAACTGTGTGTTAGGTGTGTGGGCTGCTTGCGAGGTTCATGGAGATAATCGGGGCTTGGGAGCAGGAGCCGTGAGCAGCCTCCGCACACCGCGGTGCACGAACAATTAGTCATTGAGGATACTCCAAAAACAGCAGTGGATCTTGCAGGCTTTTGCTGGCAGAGGTTAAATGCAAAGTACAGAAACAGCTGTGAAGCTGTGCATTGGCCTGCAGAGGTGAGCGTGCTGGCTGCCGGTGCTCTGCTTCTGGGCCCAGGGATCCCGCACCACTCACCGTGGCCATGGATAGCTGTGGGACTAGGAGGTAGTGTGAAAGGATCCTGGAAAGCTTCTGGAAGCTGGCTGGTATTCCTGCTCAGATCCTGTGTGCTGCTTCATTTCATCATCTTTGGGGTAGCTCAGGTTTTAAATTACGTTTTGAAGTTATGTTTTAAAACTATTCCTTTACGAGGGAAAGGGCATCTCGTCACTCTGCCCATGTGTTGGCCTGGGGCGAGTTTGGTTTGTAAGGGTTTCCGAATCACATCTTATCTTCCTTTCTCTGAAAATCTTGGGTTTTTTTTCTTTTTTTTTTTTTTGTAATTTGACTTGTTGCCGTATGTTTTGTTTCCCACTTCTACATACCCGCGCAGTATTCTGTTGACAAAACTCTTGGCTTTGTATTGAGTAAATTGTTTTCTCTCTCTGTTGGCTGCATTTTTGTCATTGGATTTAGGTACTTTTTATCATCCCTACCTAAGGCTGAAGTAAAATGAAATGCGAGCTAATGCAGTAACTCACTGTTGCCATTAGGGAGGTGTTCAGTTCCCTCTGATGCCTCCCTTGTCTCCCACTTCTGCCCTTGCTCAGCAGACCGAAGGCTCTCGCAGCCTCCCCTGTGCCTTGCTCAGCTTGTGCTGCTTGTGGAGCGCAGGCCTGTCTGCGTTCCGGGTTGAACCAGCTCAGCAGAAGTTCTGGGGAGGTCAGGATGGCTAAGGAGGATCATGTGGTCGAGAAAGGGAGACCTTAGGTGCTGGTGAGCTGTTAGATTGGCTTGTCTAACTTCACGCTTGAGGTATAATTTGACCAGAGATTTAACTGATGTAAGTTAGGGCTGCTCTGTCTGCAGCTGCATCTTCCCCTCTCTTTTCTGTCATCACAGTTCCATCCCTGTCTCTGCAAATGGAAAGATTTGAGGAACTGATCTGGAGAAAAAAACGGAGCCTCCTGACAGGGTTGGTTTCTGGCTGGTTCCAGTAAGGGAACGAGGGTTCCTCCCAGGGCAGGGAGCAGGGCCCGGTGCATGTGGCTGGAGGAAGGGAGGTGGTGGTGCCCCAGGGATGGCTGCTGTCCTTGCATCGGCCGAGGGCTTGTTCTGCTGGTAGTAGTGTGGTCAGGTGCCATGTGTGAATCAAGATTGCATCACAGGGAAAACATTTGCAGGGAATGAAGTATTTCCTATGTAACTTGCTACTGGGTATGAGGAAATGGCAATCAGATTTCTTACCAGGTGAGCAGAAGCAAAGTGAAAACAGGGACACATCCTGCATCGGTTTCCATGAGATAGCCAACAGTTGGAACAAGGACGAGTCAGTGCAGGCACAGCCCTTCAGGAGCATCTGGAAAGATAAGGAGTCTACCTGCGTGACGAAACTGGAGAGGAGGAGGAGGAGGAGAAAACAAAATACAACTTGTTACGTTGTGCAGGTGAAGAGGAAGAGAGATGGACCTGTGAGGTGTGGCCTTTCTTCTCCTGTTAGCCAGTATCGACAGGGGGCTCCTAGGAAATGGGCAGTGGCTGGAACCTGTGCTTCCAGGGTCAGAATAAAGAGGGTGCCTGATGAATCTGTGTGGGTGGATGGATGACAGAACTGTATGTGAACTCTTACTGTGTTCGTTTACTTTTTAAAAAAGTAATTAAAAAGTAATTTAATTTGTACACTTCTGCTAAAATTGCTCTTGCTAAACCAGCAGTTAACTCAGCTTAACTATCTGTGCGTATTTGGCTGCTTCTGCAGAGCTTGGAGTGCACAGCTCATGAGCAGGGAATTTGGATGTAAATTTTTTGTTAATTTTTGTTTTCAATAAAAACGAAGAGTAGTTACTTCCATATAGGTAGATAATAACCACTTTTATCTCAACAAATGCTGAGAATTTGTTTTGTCCTCCAAATTCAAGATTGTCCTCACAGAGCTGCCATCCTTCAGAGAAAATTCAGCTGATAGTATATTCAAAATAGAATGCTTTTAGAAGCACTTTCCAAAATTAAGGTAATCCTACTTGTGTATATACATCTATATTAAATCATATTTACCACTTAAGACATCACAAATATTTTTTTTCTCTGATACTGGTGCTTCTGCATAGAATTTACCAATGGATATGTATTTGCCACATTGTAGGCATTTTTTATAAATGTGAAACAAATGTTTCATTTTAACCACTGATAATAGTGGTAATAGTCAACTAATAATAGTAATTGTGTGTGTGTATATGCATAATTTATAAATAATTATGGATAGACGTGTATATGTGTATATTTCTATATTATTATGCATATGTATAATGCGTGTCTACATGTATGTGTTCAAGTATATAATATATGCTAATTGGGATAAATTACAGACTTCCCTGTGCTAATGATTAACTTGCCCTTCCAGTCTGGAGTTTACTTTATCCCTTGCCAATTAAGGTCTTGATCTTCTTGGCAGAGTTTGAATGAGTGTGAACTTAAATGGATTTTGCTTTATTAATGCATTTATCTAACTTAGCTGTTTAGGGAACGCGAAGAAAAGAAATCGGTGTGGTCAAATCTTTATTAATCAAGTGAATGAGTAGTTTAAATAATCAGCAACAAACATTGCAGTAAGCAATAAAATAAATAATAAGCACAGAATAAGCATGTTGCAGACTGTATGTCGTAATCTGTTAATAGCAGCAAACCAGTGGTAAGTGTAGTGCGTTTGAGAAATGAGCAGTGTGAGCTGGGCAGGGCAGAGGACCTGGAGAAGGGGCAAGGATGATGGTCGAATTGTTTATGGTTAATTCTTTCACATTTTAGTTGTTGTAAATGCTTTTAATCCTTTTTAAAAGATGCCTCTTAAAGCAGTAGCGACGTATGAAAAAGACCCTGGGGAGAATTAGTTCCCAATGGATGTGTTCAGTGTCATTGTTTGCAGGTTAGACTGACAGCCTTGGAAAATGTGCTCTTTGCTGAACCTGTCTAGGTATGAATTGGTCCAGAAGCCTGATGGGTTTATTGCAAATATTGTCTATAATGTGGATTTTCATGTACTCATGTTGTGCATTTTGGTCTTTATAAGAGAAACTGCAGAGTCCTTGGTGCTGTTTAACAGCCCTTCTGTACCGCAAGCGCCTGCCCGCCTCGTAGCCCCCAGGTTGGGCTGTGGGAGCGCTGCTGCTCAGTGCTATCACACCTGGTTCTTCTGGTGCTGGAGATAATGCTGAAACGTCTTGCTCCTGTGGCAGCAGCCCTGTGTTTTCAGTTTTGGCACAGGGGGTTACAATCTGTGTGAGCCTGGTATCAGATGCCTTGCGCAAGTGTTGCAAGCCTTGGCCACTGTCCAGGAGCCTGTGAGCAGGAAACAGGAGATGCTTTTTTGATTGTATTTTGTTCGTAAGCCTCAAGCGTAACCAGTTGCAGTAGAACAGCATTGATAGGCTTTTTTCCCTTTTTTTTTTTTCCAAACATTTGAATTGTTTCAGCATATTTAATCATTTGTAATGCTGACTGTGCAACTCTGTGAATAGATCGTGTAGCAGCGTGTGCATATATAACTGAATTTCATTTTCTTTATCTATACTAGGAATAATTTACTGAAAAGACACATGAAAATTAATGAAAATCTCCTGCCGTTCGTGTTAAATAGACGCATATTAATTATGAGTCTTTGAATCCCGGTGGCGTGGAGGTGGATGAATAACTTCTTGAAATGTATGTTAACACAGTTGAGTCAAGTTTCATCTTCCAATTACGTTTTGGAAGAGAGGGAAAAAGAACCCCAAAACCTACCCAAATTGAAATAAGGGAACAGAATTTTAGGTAGGTTTTTTTTTCTTGTGCCTTTTGGAGATGCGTGGATGGAGCAAGGACACGAGGGCTTTGGACATAGCATCATTCTAAGAGCAGCTTGTGGGAGTACTGCCTGTGTGCTGCTGTGCTCTGTCCTCTGATGCTGTCAGAAGTAGGCGGGTGCTGAGGAAGGTGGGCCTGTGTGGCTGGCCTGGCAATGTGTAGGTGTTTGGAAATCTTAAACCATTGTTTCCAGAGCGCTGTTCTTTGGTTTTAACCAGGGTGACTAGATTAGGCAACTACAGTTTGCCATTTAAAATGCTTGCTAGATGCGAAGGAATCCAACTTCGTGACCTTAAGGTGATAAATGGATGGTTGCTTATGGAGGGCTGAGGTCCTCTAGAAAAACAAGCAAATAAAACCAAACGAAAAGTAAAACTAAAGAAACGTAAAAACTAAAAAAGCCCTAAATAGCTGCCTTAGTTGACAGCACAATCCAGAACTAAGCAAAGGACATTCCATCCTCTTCGAAAATGAACTAAAGTAACCATGTACCTCTCCAGCATTTTCTGAGCAGTGTAAATTTGTGTTGCGGTGTTAGCAGTTGTGTGGAGTTGTTAAATCTATGTTCTGCAGAAAGAAGGCTAGCGTTTTCAACACTCGATAATCCTTTGATTTAAGTCTATTTATATTTTTAAAGTGTAGCCGTTGTCTATTCTGTAACATCGATTACTGAATGTCTCCAGCTAAGGTCCGAAACTGAAAAATCATGGTCCGTAGCACGTAGTACAGAAGCCGCAAATTGTTGAGTCTGTTGGTGATGTTTTCTACAGGAATGCACTGTATTTTTGTGTTGTAGAACTGCTATCTGTTAAAAGAAAAACGTTAGTCTGAATTCTGGGAAATATGTTTCATTTCTTTAATGGACTTTGAGCTGTGAAGATAGCGTTTGAAAAATTGCGTTTCATGCAATTAGGCAGTGCGTTACACTTGCTCTCCTGAGATAACTTTTCCCTGCTTATAAAGACTTAGTTGTGGAGAAGAAAAAAGTTGCAGGGATTTCATGTTTTTCTCAATACCTTTTTCTTTTCTAAAAATGTTATTTAAACAAAATCCTCCAGGGTAATGTAGCAAAGAACTCTGGTTCCTGCTGAGGAGCAGGCTGTCTGCTTTGGTTTCCATAGGAGTCGTTGGTAGTCTCCTCTGCTAGTTAGAGGCCAGCGCGCACCAACTGGAAGACTAGCAGTGCTGTACAGCAGAAAGCACGTACTGCTCAAGTGGAAGGTGAGGCTGTATGTCTGCCTTCCTCCTACTCCAGCTATTACTTGCCTGCAGTTTTGTTTAATTTCTCAGGAACTCTAGAGTATTTTTAAAACCAAAATTCTGTCGTAGTCTCCCTCTTTGTCTCCCCTACGCTGTTTTCCTGCGATTACATCATTTTAATGTGAATCAGCTTTCCCGATCGCAGGTATGTCACTCTACTGCACCGCACAGCATTCACCTCTTTGCTGCGCTGCATGGCGTTCACCAGTGCTCTATCACCCCCATCCCCGCTTCCTCCCTCCCCTCCCAGCTCCTGCACTTATAAGTGTCTCAGGTGGAAATTTCACAATTTCTAGACTTCTGTTTAAAAAAAAAAAAACAGTAGTGTTGATGATGTGATTTGAGCTTTCTGCTTGGGGCATAGGAATGAGAATTGCATTTTGGGCTACTTTGTATTTTTTGCATAATCTAATGTACTAATGAAGACTCAGTTTTCTTGTTATGTGGACTCAATGTGTGGAGAAAACAGTGTTGGTTAAGGAAGTTGCTATGCAATTGCAATTTCAAATGGGGAAAAAAATGGTTTTCCTGTCTGTATACCCAGGTTTTAAAACATCTGGAAAGACAAGGATGTGAAGCGTTGGTAGCGAGCCAAAAATCATCTCAGACTTGCGAAGTGTTAGCAACACTAACTGAAAGATAAGATTAAGTGTATATGCTTGTGTTCTGGTAGCCAGTCATCGCTTGTATGCGCTTGCTCTGAATCCATGTTACTTGAATTTTCAGAATGACGAAAATCGCTTTTTGAGAGGAACAAAGACTCTTCAATTGGCTACGTCTTCATAAGTCGTGTGGTGAAGGCAAGGAGGCCTTTCCTCCTACATGATTAGTGTAAGCGCGTTTGAAAATATTAGTCGGATTTGGCATTTTGGGTGCTGGTGGGGAGGTTGCCTTGCCTCTCACTTGATCTGTTGGCGGTTTGCCATGAGCCGCTGTGTAGGGAGGTTCTGGATTTGCAGGAGGAGGTACTCCTAGGAGTTGTTTCAAGAGGAGAACATTGTTACATTTAAATACTTGTATTTGTTTGCTTTTTAGTTTTGAGTGAGTGATAACGGCAGCATTTTTAGTGACGTTTCACTGGTAAATTAGAACATGAAAAACATCTTTGGAAGAATAGTAATTATTATTTGAATTTAAATTGAAGATAAGTAGTACTCTGCTATATTTTGACCTCTGGAGTTTCCTGTCGAGCTGAGAGGCATGCCTCTCTGTGAAAACAGTCTTCAAGCAGCAAAATCTAATTCTTGCCTATGCTGACAAACAGTACAAGGATGGATTTTGCATCCTTGGCATTTTTTTGCACCCTTGCCATTTTGTATAATGACAATGCCAAATTACTCTAAAATACAAATCTCTCATGCAGTCTTCAAAGACAAAATCTAGTAAAAGAAATAATAGCACTTCCATGTATGGACTTAAACCGTTGATCTCTACCTTTCCTGTGCAGAAGCAGCAAAAAACACCAGAAGTTAATGCGTCTTCCTTGCTTACTGTGGTAGAACATATTTGTTACCTCTTCAGCTTTCTTTATTTCATTCTAAAAGCAAGCCACGAGGTGCAGCCTTGTGCTAAGTTTGGTTTTCAGCATGGTTGCGTTAGGATTTCTGCCCTTTGGCACGGAGGCTGCAGGGGGGATGTGGCGGAGCCTGGAGGAAGTTGTCAGCGCTGGCGTCCTTCAGCTGGCTGGGAAGTTGCAAGTTGCAGGAGTTGTGCAGCATCTGTCCACCAGCTGTTTTCATTTCTCCCTGCTCTGTCTAATATTTTTAGAAATCTTTGCGATTTTTACCTCATTTGCTTTGCCTCTTGCATCGGTTTGATCACATGTTTTCTGCTGACCTGCCTGAAATTGCTTTTTTGGATCTCTTTTATCTTTGGATTAATTACAGCTAATAGAGAAAACCCAAGTCCCACACTGTATTCTCTGTGCAGAAATACTAAGGATAGGAAGAGTAGGCTGCTGAGGGCCCCAGTCCCTCTGGAGGATATATGTGCTGTGGCGTTGGGAGTGGTTAGTGGTACTGAGATGGACGGGATGCCTGCTTTGTTGGGAGTGAGGGCAAATAGTGGTTGGCTGCGTGTGTCCCGTCCTGCCCACTGCGCAGCTCCCTGGTGCAGCATGGCGAGAAACTTTGCAAAGCTGCAAAGTTTATTTTATCCATTAGTTATGTTAACACAGTGATGCTGTAAGAATGATGTTACTGTGAACACAGGCGGTTTGTTAGAATTTCTTAAATGTTTTGCAGTGAGCTCTAAAAAACTTTGTCTGAGGTTCACTGCTTTCTCTTGGGAGCTATTTCAACCGTTATAATAGTGTCGAAAGGAATTACTGGGAAGATTTATTTTGTGTCTGTGTTTTAACAGAGATAGTAGCTTGCATGCTTTCATGCCGAACTTCAATTAAATTGTAGATGAAAAACTTCTGCGTGATCATTGTAGAGAAAGGTTTGTGGAACATGAATAGCTCTGTGTGCAGGAGGGTGCACCTGCAGTGTTTGAAGTATACAGATTTATCTGAACAAAATTATCTTAGGAAATTTCCTGGTGGTAAAGATTTAAGAGTTACCAGAAGAGTATTTATTTCAAACTGTCTTGAGAACTTCTAGGATTGGAAACAGGAAGTAAATCAGTCAAACACTGAAAAGCTGGAATAGTTTTGCAGTCAGACATAACTCTTGTTCATCTGGAGGCCTTGCCAAGTTTGACCAAGTGGCAGATAGAGGTGCTTTGTGTTTTTGTATGTGTTGAAACAGTTGTGGGGTTCCTCTTATATAAAGCTTGATTACGTTGTTTGGATTCAAGGCTGCTGGTGAGGTTTCTCTTGTCTCTGCTCAGTTGAACACAGCATGGTGCTCTTTGTGGGCACCAGTAAAGCAGGGTGCTGCACCTGCTCCCCAGTCCCTGCTTGCCTACCCCCTAAAATCTGCAGATAAATGAATAGAGCACAAACAGTATGCGTGCAGTTGTAACTCTTCTGCTGATCTGGTGTCTCCCACTCTTCCTAGAGGTCTGAACCGCAGGCCCCAGGTGTTTGTAGTTTGATAGGGGCCTGATGCCTCCTAAGAGTGGTGAGTTGTTGCAGCTTCCATGAGGCAGAGCCATTTGTGTGGCTCTGGTCTTCTGAGTGTTTGAAGCCTGTCCGGTAAGTTCACATATGTCCGTGGAGATTTGTTTAATTTTATAGAACAGCTGGAAATAGGAGAATTTCTTTCTCCAAACAGCAGAACAGGAAAAGTTAGATGTTAGTAAACTCAAGAATGCTAATGAGAATATTAGTTCTTCAATTTCACTGCTGGTGTTTGTTGTTTGTAAATTACAGCATAATTGGATTACAGCATAATGATTGTTTATGTTTCTCTTTTCAGGCCTTAAAGGACACTTTTGCCTGATAGAATGGATGAGCAGTCACAAGGCATGCAGGGGCCCACAGCTCCGCCATTTCAGCCACAGGTATCTTTTTTTTTTTTCCGAACAGTTAATCAGGAATAGAGACTAGTATTTCTTAAATAGAGAAATTAGAAAACATTATTTCGTACAGAGAGGGAAAGAAGCTTTGAAGAGGTATACTGTAATGCGTAATATGATCTTGAAATATATTTGATAGAAGGGACAAAAAAAAAACACCACATTTTCTGTCTTCTGCATTACCACCTGGGAAGAACTGGAGTACAGTGGGAGAAAGAGGAAAAGATAAAGGCAGTAGTTTTCCTGAGAGATGGTGAAGTGTTAAACGCTCCATGTTTCAAAATTATAACAGAATTACCTTGCTTACTTCAGGCTTATCTTCAACTTGCTCTTCTTAAACCTCCCAGTGATGTGAATTAGAGCCTTTCCCTGTTGAAACCAGGCAGGAGAAATTCTCAGCAGATGTAGTTGTATTAGAAAGAAGTTGTGTAGGAAATTTAGTCTTGGAATATTTGTTGGTAGAAAGGAGGATAAAGCTGATCTGTTGACAGATTATACTGGGATATTGCTGTTTGACAGTTTTAGGAGGTAACATTTGTACGAGAATGCAAGAACCTGTGGTGGTGTACCCTGTAGTATTTACTGCAGCAACCATTCAGGAAGTAAAAGCTGTACTGTTCATTCCAAAGCTGAAGCCTGTGTTCTGTAGTTCTTGTTACCAGCATAGCTAATGAAGTACACAAATTACCCTATGCCTACAGATATTCCTGTGAAAATACATTTGTAACTTCAAATCAAAAAAGAATGAGAGAATATTGAAAATTCGCATTACGGATATCATAAAGGGTCCCTATTATTACTATTGGTTTTTTTCCTGACAAAATAGAAAATAGAACACAGGTGGTCATGGTTTCTGTATTTCTGGGAAACTTTCCGATGTTTTACGCTTCCTGATTGTAACAGATATCATGTTTGAACACCAGCATCAGCTTTTTGAGGACTGGCTGAATGTGGAAATATTACTCTTGACTACAAATTCAGTTTAGGAATTCATGATAGTAGAATATCCTTCCAGTTTTACTGTTAAAAGGAGTGTAGTTCATCTACGTGAAGTAGTTTCCTTCTTACTTGATCACTAGAATATTTGAATTGCTGTAACGTAATTATTTTTTAGCATTTAAGCTAAATCTGCAAATACTAGTAAGTCTTTTAGAATTTGTGTATTTATTGTTTGATCCAGATCAGCCTTTGACTTGTTATTAGTGCACTGCCACACACAGTAATGGAACAATTCTGAGGAGCTTGTAGTAGTCATAGAATCACCAAGGTTGGAAAAGACCTCCAAGATCACCCAGTCCAGTTGTCCACCTACTACCAATATTGCCCACTAAACCATGACCCTTAGTATAACATCGAAGTGTTTCTTGAATACCTCCAGGTACAGTGACTGGACAGTGACTCCACCACCTCACCGTGCAGCCCGTTCCAGTGCCCCATCACTCTTTCATAGAATCATAGAATTAGCTAGGTTGGAAAAGACCTACAAGGTCATCCAGTCCAACCATCCACCTACGACCAATAACCCCACTAAACCATGTCTCTCAACACAATGTCTAAATGCTTCTTGAACACCTCCAGGTATGGTGACTCCACCACCTCCCTGGGCAGCTCATTCCAGCGCCTGACTCACTTTGGGAGAAGTTTTTCATAATATACCGCCTGAACCTCCCCTGGCATATCTTAAGCCCATCCCCTCTAGTCCTGTTGCTGTTAGCTTGGAGAAGAGGCCATCCCCTGCCTCGCCACAGCCTCCCTTCAGGGAATTCTAGAGAACAATTAGGTCTCCCCGAGCTTCCTCTTTCCTGAAGGAGGTTGAGAACCTCCTGCAGAGGCTTGCACAGCAGAGGAACCGGTGTGGGTTGTTCTCTGGGAACACTGTATGATAGGAGAGTTTGGTGAATAAAGACTTGACTGGTTTCTTCAGTGGTCTTAGATTTTTGGCATATGCTATCCTATTGTCTGCCTCCCTTGATCACTGCTGGAGTTTGATGATACCTTATGGGATGTTAGATGCTTTTGAATCTTTGAGATGATAATTGCATGCAAATCGAAAGTTTTGAAAAAAAACAAAAACACTGTATAGCACATCTCTTTGAGAGCTCCTTTCTAGCATAGTGTTGAAGTTAAGTGAATGCCTTATGTTACAGTGGCCTTTACGCAAGTATGCTTTGCCTTGCTGGCAGCGGTCTGCTAAATTGTGTACTGGCACTTATCTGAGGCTGAAACCAGTCTGAGTGCTATGTTATCTGCTGAAGATTGTCTTCTACTACTTGTCCTACAGATGAGCTCTTCAGGCCTTGAGTAATTAGCGTATTGCTTTGTTTTTCTTAATTCTTCATAGCTGAAAATTTTAAACTGATATTCTCCCTGCCTGCTACTTCTTCCTTGCGTAAGATTACAATAAAATATGTAGCTGAGAAATGAAACGTACAGAGGGGTACTCAGAACAGAAAAAAAATATATATATATTCTTGCAGTTTTAGTACACTGGCTTGAAGTTTGAAAATGAACTGGAGATGAGGAAGCAACTCATTGATTATTTGAATACTGTATGATAGATTATCTCTTGCATGGGAGTTGTGATATTCTGAGCACCCACTGATTTACTCAGTGAATAAAATGTAATGTGATCATTAGTGAAGTGTATATAATCTGTTCTGTTATGGTCTTGGACCGAAAGAAGTCTTCCCCCTGCACAGGCTCATTTCTCTACAAATTGCGCTGGGTCTGGGCGAGACCCAGTGGTGGTTGGAGATGTGCAGCTATGTTGCTTCTCATGTCAGCTCTCCACATCTAAATTGTGTGACAGGACAAGGGAGCAGATGAGACAAGCTGTCACTCAGCCACGCTGCCCTTTGAAGAAAGGCCATGGGGGGGAAAAGGTGCCGCAAATGGGCTGTGAAGTTTACATACACTGCCCACTGTTAAACAGATTACCTCTAATGAAGTGTCTAATGCTCAGGCCATATCAGCCTAATCCTTGGTGGCAGTTCATCCCTCAACTGCCAAAAAACACGGCCCTCTGGCCCTCTCTCGCCACTCTGGCCGCCAAGCACAGGGAGGTGCCCGGTCTTAATAAAGCAAGACAGTGTGTGATCTGACATGCAAATGTAGGTCATTGCATATGTAAATGTGTGATTACAAACCTGCATGCCAAAACACATTAGTGAGACTTTGCTCTCAGCATGCGGTTGTCACACTGCCTTAGTGGTTCACGCTAATATTTGTCATGTTACTGTGCAGACAGAGGCTGCAACTCCCAGTTCAAATGGGAGGTACACAATACTTTTCAAACATAGCCTATTTTAACTGGCTTACAGAACTGTGTAGAGAATTTTAAATCTTAGCGATGTGCAATTTGAGACGTTTTCCCTAAAAGCAGTATAAATATCTCATTAAGCTAGGTCTTTTGTTGTAGAATGCATTCTTGCATTAATGCTACATCACTTTTGTCAAAATGAGAGTCTTAATATTTTGATTCCTCGAGCAACAGAAGTATATAAAAAAAACATATTGTGTAGTTACGTAAGTATCTACATAAGTATCCTCTTATGCAAACTGATACTTTATTGCTTCTATTACCTCTTTAAATACATTACAACACTTCGTAATTTTTAATTCTCATCAAAGAAAATAGTATAATGGATGCTTTCATTAGAACATATTATTACTTTGGAACAGTTTAGGTTTTAATTATAATTGGATAAAGCAAATTTAATTATTTAAACTGTATGTTTTCAAACAACTCTTTACACCCTTATATGATTAGTCTTACTGAATTACAACTCTGTGTGCTTTTTAGGATTGGGATCTGTGTGTAGCTAGTTTCTGGTTCTGCTAGTGATGGAAACTTGTTTGTAACGTGTTTGGTTCTAGAAAGCCTTGCGACCTGACATGGGCTATAATACGCTTGCCAATTTCCGAATAGAGAAGAAGATTGGCCGTGGCCAGTTCAGTGAAGTTTACAGAGCAACCTGCCTGTTGGATGGGGTACCGGTAGCACTGAAGAAGGTTCAGGTAAGGATTTGCTTTAGCACATGTGAAGTAGAAGCTTAGCAGTAATTTATAGATATTCAAAAGGGTACAGTTAAATTTGAAAGACATACATTGTTTGGATGTGACTTTAATGAATTTCTAAATGCTTAACATCTAGACAGTAAGAAATTAACAGCTTTCAAAATTTATGACATGACTTTGTATAGAACCATTCAAACTAATGTTCTGAAATTGTAATTCAGTGTTGTTGGGAGCTGATAATGTTTGAAAGTCATTTTCAGGTAGCAAATATGCTCCAAAAGTGCATAAATAAAATGAGGTGTATGTGTAGTCAACCTTGTCATAATAGAAGCGAATTCTTGTTTCAGAAGACTTGAGTATTACCTAGAACGAAAATGAACCAAAACTGCTTCAAGTCATAGCTCAGTGCTTTCTTCAGGATACAGCTGAGTTCATACTACTCTTTTCATGAATAATAAATGTATGTTCAGGACCCTAGATAATAATTAAATGCAACTGCAAATTGGAATTAAGTGAATTACATGGGTCAAAATTTGTGTGTTCTTGAGGGCCCCAAATGTTTCCATGATTAAATGCTGAAATGGTAGTGAAACAGCAGTTCTGTTGGAAAAGATGAAAGGGCAGCAGACTGATGAAGTCATTGATGCCAGGAAACGTGATGTCCCTGTAAGTTTTAGCATAAGGCATTGGTAGGACTGATTGATTGTTCATTGCAGTTCGTATTTTTTTTAATTAATTTAACCCAAACTGATGATTTAAGTGAAAAAGTCTTGCTTTTTTAATTGTCATGCAAGCAAAAGACTGTCCTGAGTCTCTGTTCAGAGTTATTTCTAATCTTGTTTGTTTTGCTTGGAGTTGCTTATTGGTTTTTGTTCTAAGACTCTTACCTTTTAAAAATACTTGACTGGATTTTCTTTGAAAATTCATTGACAATTTGTGTAATTTTGAAATTGAAACTTAAAATGTCACTTCAGTTCCCATCTCTTGAGAGATACCTAGCTTATTACTTGAGGGAGGCTTGCGATCAATCCTGAAGGGTGTTTAGTTATGCTAGTTTATTGCGAAACAATGTGTCAGGTTTCATAGACCATTTTCTAGTGTTTCTGGATTGTAATTATTTTCATTTTGCTGTGCTAATGCATGTGCTGTAAGCTTCTCTGCCGTGTCTTGACTTGCTGTTCCATTTCCATCATTTCCTCTGCTCTGCAGAACTAGGAGGCAGGGCGAGAATGGGCAGTCATTTAGAGGGTAAAAAAAAAAAGGCTTGGTTCCCCCTTCTGGGAAGACTGCCAGATATATACCACTTCAAAAGCTGAAATATATTCTAAGAACTTTGATCAACAGTCTTAAAACATTAGGCTAATTCTTCGTTCATTTTCAGTGCATGAGAAACCAAAAAGGTCAAATGTGACTCGAAATGCATGTCAATTAAGGTGGATATGAATGCCTTGGTGCTTGAAGACAGTCATAAAATCCAGCCTTTCACTGTTAACTATGAAATTTTTATAACAATGTTTGTGTTAAGAATACAGAGGCATTATAATGTGTACTATTAATGATATTTCAAGTCAGTTTGTGAAGCTGAATTTCCATGTCAGGAAAAAAAAGATTTTTCGTCTATGAAGAAGACATCATGCTGTCCATACACAGCTGATGATTGAGCAATGAGGTTGCTCTGAAAGTAATGCCTCCTATCAATTTCCATGGAAACGACGAGAGCACAACTATACTGCTTGATAGAGCTACAAAACACTCTTTTCAGTACAGTCATCACCACGACCCATGCATGTTCACCGGTGATGACCAACAGCCTGCACCAGCAGAGGTGACCCTCTGTCTGTACTCCGGAGGCACACCATCCACCACCTGACTTTGCTGCTTCCACTGTTGGGTCTCCATAAATGGTCAGCGAGCATCAATAAATGTCAGTGGGTGCAGTTTTTTCCATGTGGAGGAATTCTGTGACGCACCTCTGTTTCATATGCACTTCCATGTCAGATGCCATTGTGAGAGTGTCCCTCTGGTGCCATCTGTCACACAGCAACAACATGGAATAGAATATTGTTGCGAAGGTTCAGCCTCTACCGCCATCCAACCAACATCTTCCTATCATGGCTTGGGCCAGCACAATAAAATAGAAGGCATTACTTAGAGAGCAGCCTTTGTAGCTTCTCTGCTATAGAAATCATGTAATAAATATCTAAAAATAGAATTGGTGGTTAGTAGGAAATAAGAATAAAGTGTTGTGGCTCGTTCGAAGGGCTTCATCGTAGTATTATAAGTATCCAGTGTAAGCGGTAGTTTTTTTCTTGTGAATGTTCCTGACTAGTGTGCCTCAGGAGGGATGATGATGTGTTATCTGTAAAACGGCTTTCCTTACGAAGGCTGGGTCCGTGTAGAAGACTGTTATATGAATGGAAGGTGTGATTTGGGTAACCTATGGGGGAAGAAAAATAAATATTAACTATCATGGAATATTACTGGGAATTCAAATGTGTCATGGTATGTCAGTTGTGTCACTGACCATTTGGCATGGCTGTTTCAGCTTGAATAGTTGGTCTCCTGTCCAAATGGAACAGCTTTAGATACCAACTTCTTACTCTCCTTCTGTGGCCTTCCTTAAGATTTTCCTAGAAATGCTGTTTTATATAATCACTGTCTATTTGCTATGAAATTTGTTTCAATAGATGTTCTCTTCTAGTGAGAAGTGATTACTTTTTAGAAGAGATCCTGGGTCTACTCTACAGTGGTGCTTCTTGCTTTTAATTTCAGTCATGTTTTTTAATTAAAACACCACCTTTTTTTTGTTTGTTTGGTGTTTCATTAATGGAAGCTTAGCATAGACAAAGTGGGAGAAGTGCTTCTTTTTATCATGAGAGGCATACTGTATTCTCCGTATTTTAGACCTGTGCTTGATTTTCCACTTTTCGCCATTGAGACAGTATCTCTTAAATCCTGTACTTTGTGTTTAGGAAAACAAAGAAACAAATCAAATGGAGATCGGTGCTGCCTTCTTCTTTTCCCATTCTTTTTCCTTAAGTATCTTGCATCTTACGTACTGCATGTGTGCCTTTCTGATTTTGCAAGTCTTAGACCTCCACCCCTGCTTCATTTTCCTGGCAAGGTTGAGCCTGTAGTTAATCCCTTTCTGTGGTTCCCCCTGTTCCTCTTAGCCCACAAGGTCTGCTGTAACTTATTCTTCTTTTCCTTTCTTAGAGTTACTGGATCTCAGGCCGTTATTTGTTCCAAAAAGATTGCCAGTTTTGATTTTTATTTATTTATTTTTAATGAAGCTTTCCAACGAGAATGTTTATTTTCTGCTATAAAAATTTTATTTGGCTGAAATATGCACAATATTGATAAATGTTATATTAATGTGTGCAAAATGCATGTTTGTGGAACTCAGTGTGCGCAGATGCAAGTGGCGGTAAGATGCTGTGGGAGGAAGGACAAGCAGATGGTGACAAAACCCACTCTTACTGAATTTGTCGTTGCTTCGGAGTCCAGATGATACGGAGGAATAGTAATCTTGGTTTGGTTTCCAGTTGAATATGTAGCAGTGTGAAAACTATTTAACTTGCAATTGCTTTCTAGTAATTTAAACAGAAAACACAAAATGTTGAGTGCTTTCCTCTAGTTGATCCCTTTTGTGTTTCATCTCTTGGTGTGTGTTTAGCCTCCTCATAATTAGAGAAATGGTGTATGTAGTAATTTGGTTCTGTCTTTTTCAATGGAACCCTATTTTTGAGATGCTGTTGAAGTATTACCGAAGTAAAACCAGAATTAAAAGACTTAACTTTATTGCTTCACTTTCTTTAATGTTTAAGTAACACTTTGAGCCAAGGAAATATCGGAAAAGATCAACCACAGGTAAGTTTTGAACAAAGCACTCTAAATTTGAAGAGCTTATAGATAAGTTCCTTAAGTGTGATGTTCAAAACGGACTGAACAGGCCATGCCTGGTGAAGAAGCAGTACGTGTCTACTGCTGTAAATAATCCTGGCAAGAGAACCATCAGTTCTCTTAGGTGCTACGTGCCATTCTGGGCAGTAAGAACTCCAGCAGTCCCTTAGAAGAGGGAAGGAAGCAACTGCTGGATTCTGGAAGAAATCTTGACAAATCACCCTTAAAGGACAAAACCTTCTCAGCTGTCAGTGGTCTACAGATGACGTTCTACAGTTATACTTGTTTTATCTCTGATCTCTTTGTCTTGATTCTCGCGAGGAGCCTACAAAATATGCTCCAGAGCCAAGACTGGAAATTAAATTCTAGAATGCTACAGAATGCCAAAGATGGGAGTCAGTGAGGAGATGGGTTTTATGGCACATAACAAACCCGGTCTTTGTCCCACAGAGTACATTCACGATCAGTTAGATTAGTTAGTCACCTCTTCCACTTTCATTTTCCCCGCTGTTTGACATACCACCTTTTCCTTCAAAGGTGTTAGGCTGGACCAACTTTTTGAACAGTTCTCAGTGGTACTGGGCTTAGTAAAATGTTCCAGCTATTTCAGACCTAAAGGAAAGATCTGTGTGTCTGAAAACCTTTGCTTGTCTACAACCCCCCCCGCCTTTGCTATCAGACTAAGTCTCTGTCCTTAGAATAGCATGTCAGTTGTCTTTTGATAACTGGTGAATCATTACAGTACAGGCAAGTCTGTGAATGGACAGTTGGTTTTGTTATATGGGGATGTGAACTGTGAATCTGGCATGAACTTAAATACAAGCTGCTTAAAATAGTGTATTTTAAGAATGTAAATATCTGGTCAGTGACTGTAAGGCTATATTTGCTTGATGTGGTATTTTTAAAATAAACTTTAGCTACTCAAAATATCTTGTGAAATGGCATATTTCAACAGAATTGCGGATTTGTCACATCTCTGCCTCACATTGTTCCACCTTTTCTTCCCTTTCATTCAAAAATCGGAGACCTCTATGGTAGAGATCTAAACAATGCATCCTTTTATCCAGCACTTAACATTCATTATTCATTGTGCATTGTCAGTGGATTGGTACTTGAGGCCTGAATTAGAGATAATTAATCATAGGAAAGCGCTTGTAATTTCACACTTTATGAAGCACTATTGTCTTGGCACAGCGGTGGCAAAATACTGTAATACTCATTGTTGCTGTTCAGTATTCTCTCCTAATTTTTATGTGCATTCAAGTCTTCATTTTGCTTATTTGTCTGTAGGTTTATGTTGCAGTAGAAATGTTTGTGTTCTGCTTTAGAAATATTTTTGTTAAGGTATTTTTGTTTTACACCAAATTTTAAACAAATAGGTTAAACTGTCATTTAAATAGTGAGATTAAAAAGACCTTAGTACTGAAGAGGAATTCTTGCAAAAGTGGTGGAGGAGCAAGCATTCCTCTTTAGAGCAGTGGGGATGAAGTAGGCTCCCACCTTAGAATATTTTGAAAGCGGTACTATTTGAAATTAACACTGACACATTCATTTTACTTGAAGTTAAATTGGTAGTTGATGATTGGGCAAATGCAGTCTACGCTTAGAAGCTACGGCTTGATGTTTTCCATCTGGTGGCTGTTTTTAGCCTTCTGCTGCGCACGGAGTTTTGAGGAGCAGTAGGTGCGTGTGTGAGCCTGCATGCAAGAAGTTTACTCAGGAAGCTGATTTCATGTATTGCAGCCTTTTTGTTTAGTTTACACATCTGCGTAGGGAACAGTTTGTGTTCTGTGCCTTAAAATAGATTACAAGTGGTTTTGTAAGTACTGGTATCTCCTGACAGCGCCTACAGCTGATGCTTCCAGAATGCTGAAAGAACAGTTTTGGTAAGGGCTTTAAAAGCTCCTCTTAGATCTCTCCAGCTCTGTTGAGCTGCTTTCAGGAGTTTCCTGGTAATTGCTAGATAGGGTACAGCCCTGTCAGAATGAGATATTTGATGACATTTTGTGAAAACTGGCGCACCGTAAAAATGTTAAATGTAATTTTTGCATACTAATAGGTTTTCCTCGGCAAACATAGTTACTTTGTAGAAATGTTAATCTTATCATAGTCCTTAAAAATTAGAGTAAAATAATACAAATTTTAGGTATGATTGCATTACACTTTGTACAATTTGTGCAGGCTAGTGAGAACACGCCCACAGCCTGAATTACCCTAATCCTGGGTGTTGTAAGTGGAGTCAAGAGTTAGAATTTATTGTTAGCCTGATGAATGTCCTAACAATCTCATCGGTGTGCAGCAAGTTTTATTACTGGTCAGTTAGACTGCGTGTGTGAGCATTGCTGTAATTACTGCTGCTTCCCAGCAGTCGCTGTGCAAACCTTCTTCTCACGGGCTTCCACCGCAAATGCCCAGAGCTCCTTGCTGGGAGGAAGAGGATGGCTGGCAGCTCCTTTCTCCTCAGCACGTCTCCGCTTCGCGTTGTGCTGGGTGCTTCCAGGCTGCCTGCTGCTAATGCTTTCTGGTGGTCCAAAAGTTTAATCGCTTTGGTTTTGTTCGATCTGTATTGCACAAATAGGTCACCTTGCTGGAACAATGTAGGTACAGGTAAGACCAGTCACTCGCCTGCTGGGTGTGTGCTACTGTAACTAAAAGAGAGCTAAAAAAATAAGAGCTGAGGGAAGTGCTACTCCTGCATGGTAATCTGTCTCCTGCAATTCCTGTAGAACAGGTGCTCTGATTGCTACCAGGTGCCACGCATTAATTTCGACCTACACTTGAAAGGGTGTTCTTAAGCTTTTAAACTCTTTCACTGGGGCTTCTGTTTTTTGGTGTGAGATGTTCTTCATTGCTGAATCGCCTGATGTTGAAATGAAGAAGGCTTTTGCTGTGCTCACGTAAGGCTCCTTGTGAGCTGACCTGGCTTAGTGCAGCGGGGGCCTCTTGCTCTGAGCAGCCTGGTGGAAGGGAAGGGCAGTGTGTTCAGAAGGTCTCTGCCAGCTGGTGGGTATGGTGGGGCAGGGGGTCTTCAGAGGCCGTGGGTTTGGTGGGCTTTTGTTGGCTTGATTTTTGTTCTTAATCTCCTCATTGGAGACAGTTAACATCTTTGAAACTGGAATACTTGGCTTCTGGGAGGTGACTTTTGTTGTCCTTTGAGGTTATGTCTGGGCTTGTAATGTTGAATAGCAGCATGCAGAGGTTTGGCTTAGGGCTAATTATCTTGTGTTCATGAACTGGAAATTGAAGTGTATATTTCCAGTGTAGACTCAGTAGAGAATAAAAATGCTTAGTCACTTAGAGATACTCTGCACCCTGAGAAGAGTTAATGAAACTTGCTCATGGTAAAAGGAGCAGAAATGCCAGATAACGAATTAAGTGACGAATTGAGATTGAATTGGGAGAGTCGTTAGCGGTGCAGACTGCCTTTTTTATCTTTTTATTCATGCAGTGACGATCTTTGGGTTTTAAATCTTGAAATTGTGCTTTGAATAATTTCTCTAAGCATTATGAGTAGATCTCGTTTGTGTACGGTTTTCAGTCTCAAATTCTGTTTGCAGCTTTGATTTGATTCCCCGGTGTGCTTGAGTTCGCCATGCCTGCATTTGGATCTCTGCATCACTCATAAGAAATGTTCTTAACTCATTATCTAGAACTTAGCAGAAGCGTGAATCTTGAAGGCGTGTACCTGTACTGATCCTCTTCTATATTCCCTGCTACTCAGGGTACACTTTCATTGATTGTTTTTGGGAGAGGTGTACATTTTTCCATTTGCTAGTCTCTTAGTTTGCTGGGAAAGCCATTTATGAGCTCATGCCTTCCTGGTGACTCTCTGTTAATGTGCTGCCCCTAGTATTTAGAAGCTTCCCGAGTGTTTCCTGGGAAAATTATTACAGTCCTTCATGACTGTAGCAAATAGTAGGACTGTTAGAGTATTTCAAGATGATTAAAAGAGCAATGTTTTTTCATTCAGAGTTTAGATCTATAGCCGATGCAGGCTGTTTTATCTCCTAGGCTAAATGTGATCCCAACCTTAATAAGTAAACTCTCTGCTGTCTTTTCCATCAGTGTTGTTTATCTTTTAATACTTGCACCTATAACTTAATGTGCAGTAATCTTTTCTGTTACATCTGAAATTGCTTTATTTCTTAGTGTTAGCGTTGCTTTCTTGCGACTTACCCTGCTGTTTCTGTTATGGCCTCCAGACCCTCCTCCTTGAATAATTACGTGTAGCTCAGTATGTTTATTGCCTATCGTCATGGCGTTAATATACAAGTAGATGTGAAATGTTTTATTCCCTTTCTTTCTAGGTAGTTCTGTTTTCCTATCTTTCCTTCTCTCTTGTTTCTTCTTTCCCATCTCCAGGTTTGACATTTCAGTTCCTAGCATAGTGCCTTTGTGTGCACATTTGGTACTCAAAGGACGGTTACTCCCTGTCTTTGTATCTGGGGTTAGTGGTAAGAGATTACATGGAAGTTTTCAGGTGTAAAAAGGGAAGGAATGTAGGTCAAATGTAAGTGTGTATTATGAACACAAGGACTCTTAAATGGCTGGAAAAAAAATACTGTGAACAAAAATTTAAATTAGTGGAGGGTAATGTGGTTAACTGTGCAAGAGGCAAAGATGAGATACATTGCAAAGTAATTTGGAGCAGATGGGAGGTGGAAAAAAAATGAAGAGCAGAGATGGTGAACTGTAAAAGGCTGTAAGAGTCAAGGTGACAGATGAGGGTTTAGAAAAAAGCGCTGCAGTAAACAAATTACAGAACTCAAATCACTTCTTCCCTTGCTGAAGGGCAAGAAATGGGAGAGGAGGAATCAGAGGTGACAGTGAAGTTTTGATCCTGAGGGAATAGAAGCGTATGCCATCTTTAAAATGGAAACGGAGGGCTGTAGTGAGAGACTGGGAGAGAAGGGCAAGCTTAGCCCTAGAAAGAATCAGTTTCTGATAACAGTGTGGCAGGTATGGGAGAGGAAGCTGACATCCGGATTGGAACTGACTTGAAGGATAGGTGCTGAATTATTTCCATGTATTTGAACAGATAAGCAGAAGTGCCAGGCAGAGAACTTGTACTTTCAATGTACCTGTTTCCTACAAAGGGCCTAAAAGAATTGGTGGAGCAGCAAACCAGTACTTGGAGGGTGCAATGTTTACAATTGCACAAAGAGCATTACGTGTCTCTCTTATTACAGTGTTAAGTTTTGCCATGTATGTAGTGTGTAACTTCAGTTGCTGAATAGATGCTATGAGGTAAGAAAAATGGTCACTCAATGTCCTATTTTATCAGTTAATAAATGTGTCTTATCTCTTGTGCACAGATATTTGATTTAATGGATGCCAAAGCCCGTGCTGATTGCATCAAAGAAATAGATCTTCTTAAGGTAAAAGATTTGTTGAAAAAAAAAAAAATTTGCAGCTATCATTGAAGTACCTCATTTTTTTTTTATTTTCCACAGATACATTTGAAAGTGTCCACTGCTACTTGTGTAGAGCTTTTATAAGCCTCACTTCAGGAATCTTTAATTGCTTTAAAAGTTAACATCAAGAAGTGAATCCTAGAAAACGGTGTAACTTTTCAAGTAGAAGCTACTAAAAATACCGTATTCTAGATAAGTGTCTTGTGTACAGTGCAGTACTGATTTTTAAAAATTGATTTTACTGTTTCAGCTAAGTTTAGCATGCTATTCCATAGATGCAATTATAAGTCTTTTTTTCTTTCAGTGCAACTTCTACCTAAAATGGCCACAATGCTCTTGCAGTCTTTCATGTTCTTGCAAAATGTTCATCTGTAAATGCTTCTTTTAAGCACAAATGTTTTGTATCTTACTGTAGTAAATTTCAAGGTGTTTTGTTTGCCTAAATAAGAATGTTACATTCATAAAAGATAAGACATGACACTAAGATGTGCATTATAAATCTGCTTTCTTAGCAACTGAATCATGCAAATGTAATTAAATACTATGCATCATTCATTGAAGACAACGAACTGAACATAGTGTTGGAATTAGCTGATGCTGGAGATCTCTCAAGAATGATAAAGGTAGGAATTAACTTGTTTTTCATTACTAAAATATATTAATACTCAACATCTTTATTCGTTCTGCCTGATTATTGCTGGGTTGAATGTGTAGAGAAAAGTGGGATTTTTTTTTTTTAATGTATGCCCAATATTGATTTGCTTGGAAGTATTGTTTTTTAACACTATTGCTCACAATGTAAGCGTAGATGGGGGACTTAACTAGACTTGGCGTGTATTAGAACTAGGGAGAGGAAAAACCTAACGAAAAGCACTGTCACCACCAGCCTGGCTTTCCTGATTTTTGGCACAGTTGCATTTTTCTTTACTTTATAATAGCCCTGAAAGCAGAAAGGGCTGGTGTCAAAAGGAGGAAGTGGTTGCTTCTTTATTTTGAACTCTGACTGCCAGTCACTTTAGCAAACAAAATAATGATTTGAATGGAAATGACTGCATCATGTTCTAGGTCTTTTTAAATACTTCTTTATCTTGAGACTAACACATGTTTAGAAAATGTATTTCATGATTTGCTTGAAGTCATGTATAGTGCTTTTTGATATGTGGTTGTGGGTTATGGGTTAAGTGCTTTCTTTTGTACTACTTAAACGCCAGCTCTTCACCTGATTGGGAATGTTTATAGAAGAGCTGTTTTTTGAACTTCACATGCTGAAGCTTACATTAACTTTTAACCACCTTTTTTATCTGTTTGTCATTTGACAATCATCTCCTCTGTTTCCCTACCTGTTTTCCAGTGGGTCTCAGTTTTATTATGTCCTTTGGTGTACTTTCTTGTCTGTGCACCAACATTATTGTTGTCAACATGGCATAACTCTGGGAATGAAAAACACCAGTCAGTTAACTTTCTCTCAGCAACAGCTGGGTACAGGACAGTGTTCCGTTATTTCATTGAGGACCTACATAAATGGAGAATTGTAATTTCTTCATTAATGACTTTGTTACTGATTTTTTTTTCCTTTGAACTCCTGAAGAATGTTGCCTTCTAGATTGATAACTGTACAGCAAGACAGTCAAAAATTGGTTCTAAACAGACTGACATTGTTTTGTTAATATTTATATCCAAATCCGATATTTTTCTTCATCTCATGAATTATTAATTTGTGGGCTTACATTTCATAAAACATAAAGGAAGGTTTGTCTTGTCTTCTGAATGTTCAGTTTTGACACAACAGTTATTAATATGAGTATTCCGTGAGAGATTGCCTTATGGCATGTCTGGTCTCATGACCCATTGAAGCTTTTTCTCCCCCTTCACTTTTTTTTGTTTAAATCCAAGGTGTGAATAATGGCTCCTTCAGTGCAGTTGGCCTCATTACACCTTGTCTAAGTCGGTGGGTATTTCTTACAGACTCGATCTTGGAGGCAGTTTGTGATTGTCCTCTTAACACAGGGATCATGTTTAATGTAGCAAACTTAGATTGCTGTTTGATGTTAATGACAACCTATCAGGCTATTATTAAATATGTATGAGGTGTCACAATGTGCTCAGTCTTCATATTGCTTGTGGAGAAAATGATTTGGTAGACTGTTTGGATGATATCAGTGGAAGTGTAGGGGCATCAGTTACAACGTCTTCTGAACAAAGCATTTTAAAAATTGCCTGAAAAATAAATAATAGGTAGTGGTGTGGAAAACTTCCTAGCATGATGTCTGCCTGTCACGTTACTAAGGTAAGTAAGTACATTGTGTTATTAAGCAAGCGAGCCATGCTTCGGTTTCCTGTATTGCTAGACTGTTGCTCTAAGTCTGCTGGAGGATGTAAAGGCACCCCCAGAGGAGCGTTTGGGTATTTGGCTGCTGGGTGATTTGTAGAAACAAGGATGGAACGTGTTTTTGAAATTAAAAATGACCATGGCTTGAATGACGCTGAAACTAGTGTTAACGTCAAGGAAAACTACTTAACTGGTTTACTTGGGTATTTGTTATGACATTATTGGCACATCAGAGAACACTTGCAAAGCTGTGGTGCCTCACAGTGCACCTTAATGAATTCTTTAGTTCTTCCTTTAATGAACCACGTCCTCCCAGTCCAGCTTTTGTACTGTCCCTCTTGTTACCTGTGAATAATACTCTCTTTGTCCCCATTGAGTAGACAACTGAGGAAAATCACTTGATGCATTCATACTGGGGACCAATAATGGATTCTAATAGAATTCATAGAATTTGATGTATGGAGGGGGGAAAAAGAAGCTGTGTATTGGCATTTACGAATCTCGTAATGAAATCAGGAGCATCTCATGCGCATTCTCTTTTCTCCCTGCACCTCCTCCCCCACCCACTCCAATTTAGTCCTGGATTCATGAAGAATCTCACTTTATCCTCCCCGCTCTTGTTTTCTCTGTCACTCAGATACATTTCTGTACAGCCTCACTTCTCAAAAGCAGAATGTCCAAAAGTGAGAATTTTTTCATCTTATTCTTTATAGCCACATTCTTGAAAGTATCATGTTAGTAATGCGGAAAGAAAACCAAACCTCATCAGTCTGGGAAACAGTTGTTTGACTTCGCACTACAACGTGTACGGCTCTAAACTGAGTAAGCCTTGTGTAGGGATGGTGAAAGGAGGAAGAAGTCCCGATCTTCTGTGTCTGTAAAACTACTGCTGGATGGCATTGCGTTGAAGACTTTACAAGTAAATAATTATTAACTGCTGTCCCTGCTTCCACTTCCTCGCGATCTACTGACTGTCAGAGCCTGTGATCTCTACTGGGGAATGTGGTGATGTTAAGATAATACTGCTCCTAGGATTAAGGGTAGACAGAGTCCTGGTATTGCTGTGTAACGCTGCCTTCTGTTACGATATAAAGTGTGTTGTAAAGCAGGTTTGGGGCTTGATCTCCTATCCTGTTAGTGACTGTTCTCTTCCAGCACAGAGTGAAGATTGTTTTGTGGTTGCAAAACTACGGACTTAGTGATTTCAAATTTATTTTTCTTAAAGCGACAACTGATACATATTGGATAAGGAAAATACCATAAACAAGTAGGAACCTGATGGCATTATCCAAGAAAATGCATCAGAATGGTTCAGTAAACAATATAAATAATAATACGAAAATAACCAAAACTAGTGAGTAAAATCTGTGCTGAAGATGCTAAAATGATAGTACTGGAACTACATTGAAGAATAATTAGGATATTTTATTTAAGATTAAAGCAAAAAACTTCTAGGTCTGTTTCCCTTCTGTAGATATTTTTAGCTTTTTTTTCTGGCAAATAATCTTAGCGCACCAGAAAAAAATGCAAACTTTAAACTGAATATGTCATGCTGATCTTCTGGAAGTTAATCTTGTTTTGGGAACAAGCATGAAAGCTTTCATCTAAAAGCTGAAAACATATTAGCAGCTTTCTCAAGAGACAGTAAGAGACGAATTCTACAAAATGTCACCTATGCACTTCACCCATTATTCAGGGAATCTTTTTTTTTTTCACTGTTATAATTAGAAAAAACAAGCACAGCTATCTAAATAAAATAAGCAAGTATTTTCAAACTTAATGAAATATTTTAAAGCAGTATGAGCTTCATACTGGTTTCTCAGGTTTCTGTAGTTGGAAACAGTGTACTCTGTCCTTGACCAAAGGTGTGTGTGCATTTATATATTTAATAGGACAATCAAAACAGTGCTACTCATAGGTAGCACATCTAAATTGCTGGTTGTGGAGTAGTTGTAGCTTGTCCTCTGTTTAGACTTCTTATTGTCTTACTGTCATTTTGACGTTTCACCTGTGCTGGTTATTTGGGACTTTGCTACATGAAATTGCGTCAGGCAAGTGGGATGCGCACCCTCTCCTCATGCCAAAATATGTTAGGAGTGAACTTCTTGGGAGCATATTTGCAGCGCTAAGGGTGTACCTCTGGCTTTTTGGTGCACTTCAGAACAGAGCTGGTCTGCTACTTTGCTTCTACTGCATTATGGGACAGCTTTTGTTTCTTGAGAGTGTGAGGAGTGGAATTTCTGCTTCAGTGATGGACAGCTCTTTCAGCCCAGAGTGCTGTTCTTGCTAATGGGAAGCTGCTGCAAATCTACTGCAGACTCCTCATGACTGCTACCCCAGTACTGTATGGTGTGTTGTACCAGGGTAGATAATGGTGAATGTTGATAGCACACGCTAGAGATAAGTTGACTTTTCTTAATTGCAAGAGTGACAAATCTCTTTTGCTGTGCTAATTGGAGGATTTGGGGGAGTAGTATGAAGTTAGGGTAGTAGTTGGGTAAGGAAGAGATGCAGTATCAGAATGGAGCAGGTCAGGCGTTAACTCTTCCCAGGGCATGACCTAGTGTCTCAGGAAACTATTGACTATGCACTGACTAGATGGGTTGGCTATCTGTTGGTTTTACAAAGTATTGATTTAGAGTTGAAGCAGCTGTAGGACATTGTTGGCCTCCATGTTTGGCAGGCTGATGAGACAACCGTGCTGTTTCCAGTATAGTTTGGGTGGCAGTGCTGCAGCTGCTGCGATCTGCTGCACACTCAGCTGTGCTGTAGCAGGGCAGGAGCTGCACTCGCTGTTAGGGCTGGTGGAGATTCAGCTGTGCAAGAACACATCTTTGGTTTGTCAGAACAAAACAAGTTCATACTAAAATGTTCCGTGCCAGCTGACCACTTCGGTGTGTTTCCAGAAAGCATGATTTAGTACGTGGCTAAGGAAAAATCCATGATTCTGCCAAGATGTGATTTTTGTTTGTTTGTTTTAAAATCTAGTCACCGTTTTGTCTGAAATGCTGTAGCCCCCTGTGTATTGGAGCAGATGTAAAACTTGCGAAGTGGATTTCTTTTTTTTTTTTTTACCACGATGGTTGTGAAAACTCACCTGAATTGAATGCTTCTAACAGAAGACTTCGTATGTGCTTCAGAAAAATGTCTGGGTCACAGCAGCCAAGGCAGTGACGTTCCTCCATGGATTGCTGCACAAACCTCTTGCATCTCCTAGTGCTGACAGCATTGCATACCACATGAGTGACTGAATGCTTCAACCTATAGCACGGGTGACTGAAGTGAAATTGCTTTGCCAGAAATAGCTTTTTTCCAGATGTTTTGGATGGGCTTAAACTTTCCAGTTTCTCAGAGGGTACTTATTCTTTCTCATAACATAGAGAAGAGTAATCTGAGCTTAATGCAGAAAAGACAAAAGATCAGGTGGAGAGGAGAGTTGGTTCGGACAAGCAACCAAGTTCTCCTGAAGTGGGGAGAGCAAGTAGGACTGGGACTGGGGGAAGATAAGTGAACCGGGAGCAGCTGGTGAGCAGTCCTTGGGAAAAGGCAGACTAGGAAGTTAAGGCACAAGGCATTAAAGACTGGTGAGTATGTCAGTGAGAGTAAGAGTGATGCACTGGGAGAAATGGGAGTCCAGTGTTGAACCCAGTGAGCTGAGTGAAGGAGCAGTGTGTTGCCAGAGAGTAGGACAGGCAGGGCAGGGGCCTCGGGGAGGCTAACGAGCTGTCAGCAGGCAGAGAGCCTGGCTATGATAACTTGGCCACGTGGCCTGGCTGGGGACAGGCTGCAATTGCATACAGCAGAGAAAATGGGATGAACAGACAGAAATCAGGAGACAGGTCTGAGAGGGATGCAGAGAAGAGGCGGGTTGTGCAGGGGTTACAGGTAGTCCAAATGTAAGGGGGGCACGAGGAACCTGTTCTGCCGGGCACTGCCACCTGGGGGGTGGACTGGGCTTTGAGGTGAGGAGCCTGGCTGTTCTGCTGCTGTTGGCAAATGCAGACAACCGCTGGTGGTGCCCAGATGTTCCCTGTTTGAGTGATGATACTTGCTCTGCAAGTTGCTTGGTCAGCTCCAGCACTAGCTGTGGCTGTAAAAGTACCAACTCTGGTAAGCTGCTGTGTGATGGAGAGCCTGCATTTGTTGTTACTTTTATGTTTTGTTTTTGTTTTTTCTAAGTCTAGGGAATTGCATATAACCTAAGGAAGCAATGTAGAATCTGCAAAATCAAGCAATCAAAGCTAGAAAATAATATTACTGAGTATCTTATGCTCCAGCAATTTACAGGTTTAGCTTTTCCTTGATGAACCACCATTCAGTGTTAAGGATGCAGCTACTGTGGGAGAGAACTGTGGTTGTGCAGTGTGTGCTGTAATTTGTGCTGCCTTCTGTGCTGTAGTGATAGTTTCCAAGGCAGGGAATTCAAGGAAGACTGAGGTTTTTGTGGTTAATGCAGCTGAATGCTTTCCAAAGACAGTTCTTTCTCATGCTGCTGTTCATAAGGGATACTGTATAAACTACCTGAGCTGCTTTTTTGATGGGAACTGTAATTGCTTGTTCTTGTACTTCTGATAATCGAGGTAGAACTGGGGTTTGATTTGTAGAAGTACTGAGTGTTCACAGCTCTATCTGATCTGAGCAGAAACTGTGCTTTGATGATGAACTGTTTCATAAAGCAAAGTATGTCGAAAAGGAGGTGCTTAAGATTGGTGCTAAAAGTAATTAACACGTTTGATCTTAATTCTTTGCTCCCTATTCTAATCTGTAAAATAGGGATATTACCATCTCATAATCTTTGAAGGCCATTTGTGAAGATAAACTTCACAAAGTTTATTAATTTGATACGCCGAGGATGTATAGCAGGAAGCTTTCCTTCCCAACTTGTACTTAACAACAGGTTTTGAATAGTGCACTAAATGAAGCCTAGAGACATATTGAACCTGCTCGTTAACTGAGTGTCATGAATGAATGAGAAAATGGTCTTTTGAAATAATAATTAAAAACCAAACAACACAAAAACTGACAACTGCACATGTTCTTGAGGAGGAGAAAGTATGCTGGCTTTAATTCCAAGGGCTTTGTGTACACGTGTTTACTTCCAAATGCTTGACGTCATGATTTGGACAGAGCATTTCTATAAGTTGGGGTTTTTTTGCATGTTTGTGTATTTCCTTTTCATCGTACTGATTTATTAAGATGGGCAAGCAGGAGTTTTAAAAAGTGACTCTGGGCTTGTATTTTTGTTTAGCACCTGTTTTTGTTTTATATTAGAGAACAGATTAGCATTCTCCTGAAATTATGTCATTGATAAAAGCCTCAAATATCTCCGTATTATTTTCTCAATGTTCTTTAACATTGTGTCACTTTTGTTCTTTGTTTTTTTGGTTCTTTTGTCCATTCTTTTTTATAAGTATTTTTAAAAAGTAGGGGCAAAAGAAAAGGCAGAGCCCTGATGAGGTAGGAAGGCTGTTACTTTTGGTAAGCTCCCACTCCCCATATGCGTGTGTTGTGGGGCAGTCTGGCAGGTGCTGAGGCGGCAGGAAGAGGAGCAGCAGCGTGCTACCTGCAAGCAGCCTGCATGTGAGCACTGCGCAGGGAGAGCTGTTGTCGGTGTCTGCCACTGGGACAGTGACTGGGCAGATTTTCTGCTAAACTGATTACTCTATCAGCACTGTTCTCTCTTCGCGATGGTCCCCTTCACAGACGCCACGCGTCTGAAGCTGTTGTGTATGCTGGTGGTCTTCTCAAGGAGCGTGATGGTGTCAGTCATCCATAAAAAGTGAACTTGGTATCAAACGTCATGTAACTATTCAAGTAGGTCCAAGTGCTAGGGGTATTTTGTCTCTGCCTTTGCCCACTGCTATCAGAATTGCCTGGCTGCCTGACTGTTCTTGTGAGAGAAGGGAGAATTGGAAGGTGATAGCTAATAGGTTTTAGTGCTCTTCTTGTTTGATGTCCTGCAAACAATATTTAGAGGCTTATTCATTTTTTTAGGTTTTCAGCGAGTTTATTTGCAAAATTTGCAGTGTCAGTGTTTGTGCTGCGTAATTAACTTGCTGAGCATGCGAAGATTTCAGACTTGTCTGCCTTATTTGTAGTAAAATGAAAAAAAGAAAAACGCTAAAATGGAAACCTTTGTATTTACTGTGTCATGCCATTGCTTTTTATTAGGAAGTAGAGTTAATGATTCAAACACAAATTTCACTTCTTCATGCAGTACCAGTTTTCCCAAGGGTATTTATTGAAGAGAAATGCATGTAAACAAATACTGCTGGATTTAAACATGCAGCTATGTGTTTCAAGAAGGCCCTGCTCAGCAGTAACTGCAGAGACAATGAAAGTGGTTCAGTGCTGGAAATTTATTTTAGTGGCTCTGCAAGTAGATCTGCTTATGGTAGGTGATCTTTATCTCTGAATGCTGCAGGTTCTTGATTTTTTTTTTTTTTGCAAGAGCAATAATGTTAGGTGGAGCACAGTGTTTATTGATAGACGATAAGGAAACATGAAATGAATCCTTGAAAAGGATTGGGTGGGTATAAATATGGGTTTGTAGTGACTTTTGTCCAAAATTTCTTAGGGAATTTAATCAGGAATTGTATTAGCAGCCTAATTAATAGATGATTAGCATAAAAATATACACTAAATGTGGAAATACCTGAGTTTTGACTCGTGTTTTTCTTGCAAGATTTGTTTCTTTAAGTAGTTGTCTTTATTTTGATTGTGTTTGAAAGGAGAATGTGTTTGAGAAGAAGTTTCTCAGTTGTGTGGGTTTTTTTTTTTTTTTTGTCTGATATTGTTATTTCTTTGAGAAGAAGGACCTGTGTAGTCTGGCATTCTGGTGAGCAGACCCAAACATAGGTTTCGGAACACTGCTTTCCTGCTAGAATGATATGACCTTTTAAATAGAAAATAACTTAAGTAGAATCTCCATTTCTGAAAACGTGAGTCTCTCAGAAGCATGTAGCTGTTGGAATCCATCTTTACCCTTCTGTTGTGACCCAGCAAGCCCTGGCTAGTTCTGGTTTGTCTCTATTGTATTCACTCAGTGAGACTTCTGCCCGTACTTACATAATTTCCTATCACAGCTGTCTAACCTGCTCCTTCCTCTGTTCTCTGGGAGCTGGCAGGGTGCCCAGGTGGCCAAAAAGGCCAGTGGCATCCTGGCCTGCATCAGAACTAGAGGGGCCAGCAAGCCTAGGGAAGTGATTGTACCCTTGTGTGTGGCACAGGTGAGACTGCACCTTGAACATGGTGTTCCTTTTTGGGTCCCTCACTACGCGAAGGATATGGAGATGCTAAAGCATAGAATCATTAAGATTGGTAAAGACCACTAAGATCATTTGGTCCAACCATCAGCCCATCAGCTCCATGCCCACTAAACCATGTCACTCAGTGCCACGAAGCGCTGGTATGCAGAAGAGCTTGGAAACTGGGGAAGGGAGAAACTGAGAGAACTGGGGCTAGGGGAGGCCTAATCATTCCTTACACCTACCACACAGCAGGTTGCAGGACGAAGGGTGTTGGTCCCTCTTCTCAAATGACAAGTGACAGGATACAAGGAAATAGTCTCAAGTTGCAACAGGGGGAGCTTAGATGGGACATTAGGAGGAAATTCTTCATGGAGAGGGTGTTCAAACATTGGTACCAGGAAAGTGGTAGAGCTGCCATCCTTGGAGGTATTTAAGAGATCGGTGGATATGGTACTAAAGGACGTGGTTTAGTGATGGGACTTGGTAAATCAGGTTGATGGTTGGATGTGGTGATCTTGAAGGTCTTTTCCAACCTAGATGCTTCTACATTTTAAAACAATCACTGAGAAACACAAGCAGAAGTTGCTAAGAACATTGTTGTGTGTTACTTAGTGATTCCCTGTAATAATCCTTCCTGCATCCTTTTCATCTTGATGAAATTCACATCTTTTGTCACGAGTATGTGGTTATTGATTCACTGTGTTCAAATAAGCCTATGTAATCAAATATAAAAAAAATAACTTCTTGATTTTGTAAGCTGCCATTGAAGACATGAGAACAAACAGTGCTTCCAGTTGCTGTGAAAATCCTTATCGAAGTGTGAAAGAAGGAATAAGGTATCTCTGTAAGGCAAGGAGATGGTCATTCTCATTTTACTTTTACCCAGATCCTTTCTTCCAGAAGGCAACTCCAGCCTACAGCATGCGCAGCAGAAGAGCAGCGAATGGTCTTGGAAGCTAGTTTCACAGTAATTTAGGACCAAAAAACTTCTTCTTAGTACTGACTTTGCAAAAACTGTTCACCTAATCAGTTTGTCTTTCTACAAGATGTGTTCACAAACCTCTTGATTTCTAGTTCGGTCTAATTGGGATCTTAAATCCTCCTGTTTAGTGAGGTCTGAAGCAACCTAAATCACACCTTAAAATTCTCAGTCACACTAACGTCAGAACCGAATACCAATTTTTTTTCCAAAGTGAAATGAACTGAGATGTAAGCAGTTATACCTGAAATCTGCACTTTTGTTGATATCATCTGTTCTCACTTGTCTTTGTTCATCTGCAGGAAATTCTTAGTTTCCTTCCAAAAAGCAAACATAGTCGAGCACCCTTCCTTAAGGATTATTCTCTCAATTGCCCTCATTGAGCCTAGCTAAGACCATTTGCTAGTTGCTGTCGCTTTTGCTTTTGGAATGTGACCTTTAAAGCATTGTCGTTTAGAAACTCGGTATAATATACTTTCATGCTTTTGTACTGACTTCAATCTTTTATTCCCCTTCAATGCTTCACTTAATTTTTTTTTGTCTCCAAGAAACTGAATGGCATACGCTGTTTATGTGCAAGGTAGCTATATTTAACATTACTAGGGTGGAAACATTTGGAGAGTATTTCATTTTTCTTTTAGCAATTAATTAAGGAAAACCTAGAGAGTTCCATTTTCCTATAATGAAATTGCTCAGTAAGACTGGTTTTAAAAAAAAAAAAAAAAAATAGAAAATAAGAAAAGGGAGGGAGTGGGGTTGAGTGGCGTGGGAAAGTGACTAAAAGGCAAACTGGTGATGTAAATGCCTACCTTAAAGCTCTTTTTAGGCATTTGAGTAACAGATCTGTGACCAGAAAAAATAATCTGGTTATCTTTGCGCGCGCACCACCAGTTCTTATTTTGCCCTGTTCCTGCTGTATTGAGAATGATCTTTCACCTCAAACGGGTTTTGTGTTGTGTTTTTTTTCCTTTTTTGTTTTTTATGTCACACCCTAGAAGATCAGAGGTTGGAGAGGCAACAGGACTGCCCTTTGAGCCTTAGGTGTGACAAAAAGCCAGAATAGTAAACTGTTGATGGCAAGAGCGCTTTTGTGAAGGCTTTATGACGGGGTGTGTTCCTTTGAGGTGAAGTTGGGGCAGGTCACAGCAGCGTGTGTGCTGTGAGGGAAAACATTTAGATTTATTTGTATATTTGGACCTTAGACTACTTAAGAAACGACAGCGCTAGACATGGAACTAGTTTTAATACTGAACTGCTTATGGTGCTACAATAAAGGATGTTAATCTTTTGCTGTCGTGTCTTCTGCATTTTGACTTCCCTTTAGAGGATGGCTGAGCACACAACTATTAGAACTGCTTTTTTCATTTCATACTATTTTAAAATAAAGTAGAGCAACGGATCCTACTTTGATGACAGATAATATGTGCAATATGAATTTCATTATGCTGTTTGCTATAAATACTCCTAAATTTGACCATGTTTTCCATCAATTTACATTTCTTGTTAGAAGGTAAAGTTCCAAATGGGATTCCTTGTAAATCTTCAGGATACAGATCTGGGAAAATGTGCTTCAGTTGCTAGTTTCGTAAGATCTGACTTCTCAGTAACTGAGTCTTTTCATCGGTGTTTCGCTTGTTGGTGGACAGCAGCCCAAGATACCAGTGAAAATATGTGTTTCGTTGGGAACGTTGCAATTACTATGCAAGATAATGTTCAGTGAGTTTGTCTTAAAGGCACGGGATTATTTTTCAATATCTGCAAGTGAAGATACCTATTACTTCGTATTGTTTAACACTGGTGATATCTTTACATTGATAGAGACTCAATCTACAGGGCTAATAAATTAATGTTGTTGGTGCTTTCAGAAAGAGAAGTTATTACAGTTGTGCAAAATCTGAAATGCTTCTGTAGAGTGAGATTGCATCTTAAAAGCTGTTGCTGCACATCTGTGCTGTGAGGATGGAAGCAGATTCTGTGGTGTACAGTCAGCTATGGTGTTACAGTTGGCACACCTACTTGTCCTGGAAGCCATGAGTGTATTTCTTCTTTTTAAGTACATAGATAGGGCAATTCATAATGGAAGATCTTTCCGTTTCAGTCACGTTGTGAATGGTGTTTCATCACCGCTTTTACTTAGATTTAAGTCAAAATAAATAAATAAAATCGGAATGTTTAAATAAAATACCTAGTTATAATTATGGTAATTTCAGAATGCATTTCAAATCAAGGAACTATGCTTTCATGTGCATATACTTGCATGTATTGTGTATTTGTTTTTAAATGAAAAGAAACCTGGTCTCCATCTTCCTGTTGACATCAAACAATCCTCTGATATGCAAATCCTGCAATGGGGAGAACAGATACACAGGGCTTGTTTGGATTCAGTCCAAGACTGCGAAAATTATATTTAAACAAGTGATTTATATTCTTTGTCTCATTTAAATGAAAATGCATTTTGAAATAATCCCTGTAACTAAAATCACTTTGGTGAAATTTTGTGATCCTTTGTACGACTGATGCATTTTGCAATAGCTAGTTTAAAAACATTTTGCTTGTACTCCTGCGCGTCTCCGTAATGTGTAGATGCAGCTGTCAACTTCTCAGTGGCACGTTTTAACATGGAATATGAAAATATTTCTATTTTCCTAGGGTAACGAGCATTTGTTGTATGAACTTAGGGTGTGCATGATTGTGATGTGTGCGTACGTGTGTATACGAGCTATTAAAATACGTCTGAGTATTTTACTTTCTATGTGAATTAACTAATACCATTCATATATTTTCTTCATCTGTTTAAAATCTGTCAGAATAGGAATTCTTCAGAAAAACAACAAAAAACGAGCAGCAGTTATTCAATCTTCTCACCTTTAGCTGCAAAATTTATAGTGATCGAACTTGCATGTTCTAGCGTTGGCTGAATTCCAGGTTTTCAGTAGGTATTTCTGGAGGTCTGTATTATTTCAGTTGCTGAGCATTAGATTTGAAGATGTGTGTGGCAGAGCGTAATTACACTTCACATAAGTTCTAGCAGGCTGTTGTACTGTTACCAGTTATTGGTGATGGTTGTTCATATGGAATGGAAAACATTTGAACAAGCGTTTGATTGGCGTGAAATTTTCAGAAATGATCGGTACTCCTTTAGTCTCAGAAACCTCTGCAATAGATAATCTCATTCACTCTGATGTGATCTTCCTGTGATTGTGTGCCACCGTTTTTTTTCTGTTAGGGAGGTACAGGAAGTTCTGTGCACACACCTTTGTATCAGACCTTTGTTCTATGGTCACTTACTCAGCCCTAGGCTGGACACATTTCGTTCTGCACTAAGAATTGTTGCATGCCACGTAAATACGTTCTTTAATGGGTGCTGAGTGTGGAGGGCTGGGGGAATAGCAGTTTCATTCTGCTGATGGCAATTACGGTTATATGTGTTTGCTGATTTTAAACTCGTAGATTGATGAAAGATGCTTTAATACTTAGGGAAAAATCTTTCTGTGTCAATAAATTTTCAGTAAACCTTTTAAATTAGTTTGGGAGCCTCCTGTACTTGATTTTTAGCTAAAGGATTTTCTGTTTTCCTTTGTTCAGCTACTTTATGCACGTCTTAAATTTTGCTATTTATTCGCTATCATTTTTTCTTTAAGCATTTTAAGAAACAGAAGAGGTTGATTCCTGAAAGAACAGTTTGGAAGTACTTTGTTCAGCTTTGCAGTGCATTGGAACATATGCATTCTCGTCGCGTTATGCATAGAGGTAATACAGGATCAAAGATTTGTCTTTACTAAACCTTTTACAGCGTGGGGAATTAAGCTGGTTCAATGCAAATTACACCGAATAAAATCACAATGGAATCGTTTTCAGCAGCTGACACAATGTATGTTTTTGTTATGTTTTGTAAGGAACAGCCAAGTGTGACAGAAGTCGTTCATTCACTTGGCTGTGGTAGGCATTTGTTTGCAGCAGCAGCTTGTGATACTCAGCGTTCGAAATTGGTGCTAGTTCTGCAACTAATGGAAACCCTGCGGCTGCTGCCTTTTCTCTTGCTCAGTTCATTTTTTTGGCTCTTGTTTTCTGTCCTCTTCTCCTCTGTTTGCCCATTGCCTCCTAAGTATACTTACCTGCATTCTCAAACAGCTATTCATCCTTTTTTTTCACCTTTTCCACCTTTTTTTCTTCCACAAGTACTTACCTCCTGCCGTGCATCCTTCCAGTGATGTATTGGCCTTTCTCTCTTACCTGCTGGATTACGTGCAGGCATGAGCATTTTCCCCCCTTCTCTGCTCCTCTCTGCTCTTTCCGCACTCTGTGTCAAGTAGTGTGTCCCAGCAGCCCCTGTAGTTGCCAACTATCCCTGTCAGGTACTTAATCTCTTTTACCCATTGTAAGTCTCTGTATGGCTGTCTCCTCCGTATGTTGTCATCATTTTGCTTTATAACTCTGAGTCAAAGAAAACAGATTGTAGTATAGCTGTTTCTCAGATGTGCAGTTTTTTCTTAGCCTTGGAAGTCCTTCTGTCTGTGACTTACAAGTTGTATATGGACTTGAGGTGAAATTACGTGTCTCTGCTTGGTGGCTTCCTTCTCCTGGGATGCAAATAGCTGCCTAAAAGCCAAGTCCCTCTGTCTCTGCTGAGTTGTGTCACTTGCAGCCAATGTTGCTGTACCTTTCAGCAAGATAAACTTAGATCCACAGTAACCCCCTCCCTATATGACTTTTCCTTGTGATTCTTCTGTTCTTCCCTATGCATTTGTGTCGGTATCTGCACGTGCAAATTATACGAAGGGGGATGTAAAACTGTAGATTCTTTCTATAAAATACAGTTATCTTTCTCTAATGCTTTTGTGACTGAAATAGTATATTTCAGTTTATTTTGGCTCAAAATTCAAGAGTTTAAATTCCTTAAACTGAAATAGTATCTCCAAATTTTCTTGCAAATCCGTTATGGTTACACACCAAAACCAATGACAAGGGTTTTTAAATTGAGCTGGTGTTTGTATTGAGTTGTAAGAGGTCTGTATTGACCTGTTGTGCCAATGATGGTCCGAAGTCCTGAAAACTAGGTTAGGGAATTAAAGAACGTTTCCTCTATCTTCCTTTCTAAAGCTTGTAACTTCACAACGTTACTAACGTGGGAGTGCTGGCATTTGGAGGGTTATTAACAGTCACTTTAACCATACCTATATCTTATGCAAACTGCAATCTCCTCACACTTCCATGATTTCCTTTTAAGATTTGAGCCACAGTGTGTTGTGCCTATAAGCTCAGTAAGAGCTGGGGACGCTTGCCAAACAAGTATGAGGTCAGCTTATTTAGAAGACTGACAGGTTAGGCATTCGGTGAAAAAATCATAATATAAAAATCTTTGCTCTCATCTCTAGAGGATTAGATTAAAACTTAAGCAGAATATTACTTGTGAAAAATAACTATCTGGGGTATACATCATTATTTTTCTTTGTTTCTACTTGATTAGCCTGATTCCATTGAAGAGTTCAAATAAACATTCTCCGGAGTACATATTTTTATTTATTTATTTATTTTTAATGCTGGCTGTTAAGGAGAATCAGTCAGTTCCCCAATTCAATTAAATAACATCTTGCCACTGCAGATAATCTGATTGGCGAAAGTGATGAAAAATGCAATTTACTGTTAATGGAAACATTTTCATCTGTTATTTTAAGCATATTGAGAGGTTTTCTGGTTCTAATGGAATTCATTGTATAGAGTTTACATAAAGTAGTAATGAACTTTCCTGTATATGTTTTGGTGGTTATCAGGTGGGTCATATTATGCTTTGTTTTCATTTTTAATATTTTTCATTTTCTTGAATGTTTAGCTTGAGTGCTGTTTGGACAATTAAAATGGTTACTGTGAAATTTGCAATAAGAGATTCACTTTTCTGAACAGCACTGTCAAACATTGATAGTGTTGTCCATAATTAAAAATATCTTTCAGCTTTTTACTGATAGATCTGTAGCTTTCTATGCAACTTCATCGTTTTAAAATATTATTTCTATTTATTTATTTCAGACATAAAGCCAGCTAATGTGTTCATTACAGCTACGGGAGTAGTAAAGCTTGGAGACCTCGGTCTTGGCCGATTTTTCAGTTCCAAAACCACAGCTGCTCATTCTTTAGGTAAGCTTTTCTGAGGGGCAGGTGAAGGGAAGGTGGATTTTTACATAGTGAAAATACTGTGGCCATTCATTTGAGGGGAGGCAAAAAAGGTGTTAGATGCAGCTAATGCTATCTAAAAAAAAAAAACTGGAATGGTCAGAGACATGTTAAATACAGGAAAGCTGTAACACTGAGCCACTGTCACTTTCAGGCAAAAAGTTATTTGTATATTTTCTTCTTTGAATCATTTAATGTACATTCCTGCCTCCAAACAAGTCCATTTCAGTAGTGTTTTCTAGAGATGTTAGCAGAAAATAAAATCAGTAATACTGACGTGCTTTTTCAATTTGAGTGAACTTGAATCTGTGATGCAAAGAATGTAGTAATTGCTTATGCTTGTATATTGTATGGATAGCACTGAAGGCATGTTGATGATGTGATTGGAAAAATCTGAAAGAGGAGTGCCTGCTAACCTAAAACATATATATGTATAAATTTGATATATAGGTATATAGTATCAGCTTCCAAATGGCTGTAGAAATTGATTGAATATTTACTGATCAGCTTGTAAAAAGGTCTAGTGCATAATGACTTCTTACTTTATTCCTTCTTATCCTTACAAACTTAAGATTGACGTGTGGAAGGACTACTATTCTAATTTTGACAGGTGCTATATGTTATTATTTTTATTATGATAATTCTTAAAAATATTTTAAGATAGAGTTTCTCAATTTATGCTAAATAAGTTGAGGAGAGAGCTGAATTGAGCTTTATGAACTGTAAAGATTTTTTTTAAAAGGGAGAAATATAATTTTTATAGATATCCAGAAAGTTTCTGAAATGCCAAATTTATTCTTTGTTAACGTGCGCGTGCGCGCACACACACACACACACACACACACACACACACACACACACACAAACAGACAAAAAAAACCTTGTATACTTTCCAAACACAATTTTAATTGAAGTTGCATCTTTTGAGTAATGCATGAGGGCATTTGGAATCTGGAATGATTTCAGAGGGAAAAAAAAAATCTGGCAGATACTTCAAATTTAATGCAGTGAATGGACAAGTGGCAGAATCTTGTCCCTGAAATGGCTGCTTAGTGGTTGCTGAATTCAAACTTGGTCACTAACTGCAAAGGGTGTGAAATGAACTTCCAGACCCAGGAAGAGCAGGACTGTGGGTCGTAACACCTGAAATTATTTCCAGTTTGTTTTAAAGGGCACTGAGGCAGACAGAGGACCTTATCAGTAGTGGAGTACAGATAGGTAAAATCAAATCAGATACAGCTCAGTGAGAATTTTTAACAAATGGAGGTGCTTATGCACTTTAGTGAAACAAAAATATCCAAGGTAAGGAAGATAACCATACTTGGCTTTCATAAACATTAGGTAATAATTACAGTCTCTGTCTTAAGTCCATGAGAGGACCCACAAAGAATTGTTTGCTCAGATGCTGATGGTTCTAATTACACTATGCGATGTTGCATTTCTTGAATTAAAATGTACCATTTTTATCCTCACCACTTAGTATAATATTATTCAGCTAGTCCAAGTTATCAATACAACATGGAAAAAAAGAGGATCGAAGTTCACCATGTTTGTAGCACATCTCAGTTGTGGGTGATGCTTATGTTAACAACCACAGCAACTATTTTATAAAGGAAAAAAAAAATGTATTTCCTACTTCCCTGTCTCTCAGAAAGTCTTTGGGCATGCCTTTGTGCCTTCCAGTTTTTCTCTTTATGTGGTGCGTTCTGATATTACTGTAGTCTAAACAAGGTCTGAATAGGACTGAGGTGAAACTGTGACACAGATGTGTAATCTTGTGTTAATTAGAGAAGAGGTAAAGAGGCAGAGAAGCAGCATTGAGCCTAAACTGGAAACATGCTTGGGTTTCACATAAAAGTTCAGATGTAACCCTGAAGATTTTATATGAATTTGTGGCACAGTGCATGATGGAGAAAGTGGTGCTGCTGTTTGTGCTGCTTGGACAGGTTGGTGTCTATCTCTGGCAGTAATTCTTATTAGTCATAGTTTGGCTCCTTCTATTGCCTGTTGATGAAACATGGTCATTAATGAGTGACATGAAGAGGGAACTGCTCCTGTATTGCATTTGCAGGCACCTGTAAATCCTAACTGAGATAGGAGCACCTGAGGAAGGTAGAAGTCAGTGAGGTAGGAGTGCTAGACTTGTTCTGAGGCAGAAGTCAGGAAGTTAAAGAGGAAACTTCTGCTTCAACCTTGGGTTATTTTGGCCTGTTGCAGGGGAATGGTTGCAAAGCAGGGTGAAGACAGGTTGTTAAAAACAATCTAAAACCACCCAAGTGTGTTAAAACTCATCTCTTAAAAATACAGGAAGCATTCATAGAGGGAGGGAGGCGGGAGAAAGGAGCTAACAACAACAAAAGCCATTGTTTCTAATGTTGAATGCTGTGTCTTGGTAGAGGGACTGTTGTGTTCCCCTCCCTTCCCCATCTCTTTTCCCATTTTCCCCCTAATTATGACCCAGTGTAAGAATTCAGGCTAGAAGAAAGGTTTTGTTTAGCTACTTACTTGGGTTACAATGGATGCAGTCACACTCTGATTTATTAGTCTTTTGCAGAGACTGTTCTTTCAAATTAATTTCTCATGCAGTTTCTGATGCTGCTTTTCCTGAATTGTCTTTCAAAGCTGCATCTTTTTATGATTCCATAAACCTTTGGTGCACAGAAAATAGTGAATTACAAACATGTGTAGCGCTTTATACTTGTTTACAGGCTTTATAAAAATTTCAGTAGCAAACTAGATTCAGGCTTGCAGAAATAAAGAAATGTACTAAAATTTTCATTAGCTACATCTTCTAACTGCTAATTATGAATAGTACTGGGTTAATTCAAATACTTGCTGGTGATCTATTTGATTCAAATGAGTTAAAAATAAAACCTGAACTGGGCAATGTCTGTTAATGTTCTTAACTCTTTGTGTACAGCCTATGAAAACAGTATAATGTTCTGTTATGGCTTGTACACACCTTATTGACAACAACAATAACAAATCCTATGAAAATGGAAAGGAAATGAAGACATTTAGTGTTGTCAATTTGATATGAGCTGGACAGATTACTTAGCTTCAGAAAATGCTACATTGGAAAGTAGCGTCAGGAAGAGAATCCAAGTAAGAAAGAAACATACAGTAAGAAATGCTCTTATCACGATCTCCATGGTTGTGGGTTTTTGTTGTTTTTTTCTTTTGTGGCTGAATGCCAGGCCTTATGCTCTTCGAAATGGCAGTCCTGAGACCAGTTCATGGAATTACTTGAAAAAATGTGGGCTTATAATTTTGTTAATTGTTCAGGGCATCTAAAAATTGATAGCCCGTGTTTCAGTGGTTCACCTTAGGGGGGGAAAGAAAAAAAAAAGTTTTCCAGTGCGATTGTGTTAGGTGACTGCACAGTATGCTGTCACTGCTGCCATGATGTGAATACCTTCTTGCAGGGCAGAGGAACAGCTGTGTAATCCTCTTAACATTTTTGAGAACAAATCATCATTTGTATTGCATTCTGGTGATTCTTCAGTGGGTTGGCAACTTGTCATTTTTATAGTAGTGTGTCACTAGCACAGAACTACGTAGGTCACTCTGAAAGTAATTCCTCCTATTTATAGCTGTCCTACTGCTGAAACTCTCCACTTACTGCCTCACTGTGCTCCCATCCCCTGTTTGGTCTCCAGAAATGTTCAGCAATTGTCAGTGAATGCCAGTGGGTGCCATTTTTGCCACACAGGAAATTCAGTGACGCTTTTTTTTTCATACACACTTTCATGTCAGACACCATTTTGCCAGACTGCCCCTCTGCTCCTGCCTGTCACACAGCAACAGCGTGTAACGGGATATTGGCGGGAAGGTCCGACCTCTCCTGCCATACCACCAACATCCGCTTCTGACATTGTGGGCCAATATAATAAACAAGCAGGCATTACTTTTGGAGCAGCCCTCGTATGTTATGAAAAATTTCATTGTAAACTCAAGCAAGATTTTGGGAATAAAAGAAAACAACAAACCGACTGCCTTGTAAAAATACTTGTGAATACTCTCCCTTTCCTTGTATATAAGGATCTTTAAATCAGCAAAGGGGTCAGAGCCAGTACTGAGGTGGTGTTACGCAGCACCATTCAGCTGTGAAGCTCGATTTCATATTCTCAGCCAAACTGTTCTGACCACTTGCACCATCATTGTGCAGGAGTGCTAGCAGGGGACATCTCCAGCTGAAGCCTCACATTCTTCAAAGAAGCTGAATTAAAACAGCCTTTGTGTACAAAAACCTGAGGTCTCCTACTGTAACATGAAAGCTGCAGAGGAATTATTGTGATGTTGCAGTGCTACATTATAAAGCAATCCAATAATTCTAGATAGATTTGTACAGTTGGATTATTTGCATAATATAGGCTAGGTTGCAAAACTGCTTTGGATTAGTGTACTATTTTAGACTTCATATCTGTGGTTGAAAAAGAGCTTAACGCTTAGAAACCTACTACAGCTACATTTATTTAAAAAAAAAAAAAAAAGCCTGTAGTTAATGAGAATTTTTGTCATCAAAATTGTTCCATTGTTTGTTTACCCTCACTGTTCAGTAACTGCAGCTTTTCTAGCCTAGTTAGTCTATAATTCAGCATCCACTGTTTATCTTGTTAAGCACTTGTGTGTTGTGTTGAACTTTGTATTATGAAATACCTGCGATTTCCAGGGCATGAAGTTTTTCATAAACCTTATGTTTTGATTACTTAAATTAGGCTTTTTTATTCATTTAACTGAAGTCTTGTTTTGCAGTTCTATCAAATCACTGCAGTAACTCTGGTGGTTTTCAGCCCCCTTCCTGAACTCAGATATGTACTCCAATGAGCAGAATTTCATTATTAAGGATATTAAAGCTAGTCTACTGAACACCTTCTGAATCAACTATTACATTGTGTTGGGAAAACTGCGCCCCAACAACATTGCTTTGTATAAATAGTATTAAAGTGTATCAGACAGATTTTTCTCCCAGGTAAAAAAGTTTGATAGTACTTGGAGTCAGCTGTATTTGCTTCACCTCCGCAATGCGTTCACTTTTCAAGTGAACACGCTCTCCTCTAGCTCAGCTGTTAGCGTGAAGCATTTATGCAAGCAATAAGATGGACTGTTTGTCGTAATTCCCTTTTTCATAAATGTTTATTTGTCTCTGATCACTCATATCCGACTTCCTTCTCCTTCATAACTGCTGTTTGCATTATTTCTGTTCCCCATCTCGATAACAGCTTACATCAAGAAACGTTTCTTGAGTTTTGCAGCATCTTTAAGGGCAGGGAGCTGCAGAGCAGCTGCAGGGTCTGAGGAAGCAGTTTATCTGGCCATTTTCAAGATTACCTTTAAAAGCTGTGGTTTACTTGAGATGCGGAAATGCAGTAAACAGAGTATTAAAATTAGAAATTGCTTTCTTTAGAAGCACCAACACCTTAATTTGTTAAGTCTTTTTTTTTGTCTGTGATCCCGCTTGTTTCTTCAGATCAGTAAAGAAAATTGCATGTCTTTACTGTATTGTGATATTGTATTTCACTTAACAGGAAAAAAAGAAACCATGATCGAGGGAAGAAAAATAGCATGTAATGAAATGAATGAAGCAGTTGCTTGCACTTTGTACTGAGATTGCTCGCTGTTGCGATGTGTTGTAATGCCTTCAGTAATTCCTGACTGTCTGAGTAACGAATCTTTTGTGCCATGTTCTCTTGAAAACAGTTCACAAGTAGTAATGATGTCTAGATCTTCAGGTTGTTTTTGTGGTTTCAGTGACTACATAACTGCGATTGCTATTCCTTTCACTTGTTGGTCATTGGGGGCTTCAGGTTGTGTTGCAGTTAAGGTGTTACACTAGGCTAAACGCTGTAAAATGATAGCATTTGTTCTGCCTTTTCACTATCATCAATCTTTCACAGTCAGATCAGACCCCTAATGTATCAGCAGGCTTCCCAGAGCTACTGGTTAAAATTACCTTTGCTTTTGGTAAGCTCTGAACCTTCAAACCTCTGTGTTTTCAGCTGCCCCCTGTGGATTGTGTGAAGCCTCTTTCTGGCACATTACTCACTGCCAGTTCCTGGCTGATGGCTCAGTGCAAGGAAGGCGCTGCTTCTGTAACCAGTTAAGAACCAGATTACTGTTACATTTGATTTCTATTAGAGGAATTCTGCCAGGAAAGTGTCTGAATACGCTAAACCATGCATTAATTAATAGATGCAGAATACAGCTAAAAATTTTCAAAGGTGCCCAAGCTTACAAGTCCCTGGGGGAGGAAAAGCAAGGTTTCAAGGGAGAGGTACAGTATGGACCACAAAACTGTGAAAGCTGTACGAAGCCAAGTGAGATTTAATTACAGTTTCCAGTTTAAAGGTAGCTGTCATTAAACATCTATTAAGATCCCATTGTTGTTATCTTGGAATAGCAGAGTGCTTTGTTTTGCTTCTAGATGCTCTACAGCTATTATAGTGTTGCATTCCACCCATCGCAATGGCTGTTCTGTCATGGGGAGAAGACCATCTCTCTAGGCTGTTCCCCTGTGGATAAATGCCATAATCCCACGAGAGTGGATGGTTTTGCAGCGCTCCCTCAGTTTGAGTTGCCGTTCCCACTCTTTCTTGTTTTAAGCTCTTGATGTTCCTCGGTCTCAGCCAGCAGCTCTTTAGCTTGGCCTCCCTGCACTCGGGGCTGTGGCACCCCTGCTCTCCTGAGACTGACAGCCTCTCCCCATAAAGGTTTACGGGGCCAATTCCGCACTGCAGTGCGGTGCGTGAGCTCTGTCCCTGCCTTTCTGCCACAGCATCAGTTCTCAGTGGCTCTTTCACCAGTGTGCTGCGAGGGGTGTCAGTTGGAGTTGCAGGTTTCCAGCAGCAGTGGCCGGGCCTGTGGGAAGATGGCCCTGCGTTTCCCAGGCTGAGCTGGAGAAAGTTCTTCTTGCTTATTTGTTTGCTTTTTAGATTTCAATTGTGTTTCCCCTGAGAAAGTGTAGTATGCTTTGAGATGTCAGCCTTTATAAATGACAGGGCACGTTGTTGAAACCATGATCTTTAGGAAATGATTAGAATAAAATAATTAATCTGATTAAAACTCTGGTCAGTTCATTCAGGTTTGGAATTACAGATTCATTACATCTCATTCACGTAGAGTTAAATTCTGGCTAGATGAGGCTAATTCAGGAATGTGAAGAGATTTGAGAACGTGTGTTAAATAAAACAGTGTGAGGTTATAGCGTTTGTTTTTGTAGGTTGCAGTAAGAGTGTTGATGTTAATCACTGGCTGCATTGCTAGGTGGTTAATTTGGAAAAAAGGTCAAATTGTGCTGATTTCATCATCAAGATTTGATGCTTACGGAAATATTATAAGGGATATAGGGAGAATGTTTAGAGATGGTGCATGAAAGCTGCCACCCAGATTGGTTTTCACAACAACTTTTTAAAAATTATTTTTGTATTGATCTGTCATGTAGGAACCCATAGCTCATATTTTTTTTTTTTTTTTGAGAGCTGAAACATTTCTCAGCATTTATCAACTAACTTGTGGCACAGCTGGGTGGGGTCTGATTAAAATCAGGAGGAGAGCCGTCCTGCAGCATCTAACGTTAGTGCGTTCTGAGACAGTCTGAGGAAATGCTGCTTTTCAAGAGCAGGCTGGGTGCCCCCGGAGCCCGCAGCTCTGAGGCAGGATTATGCCAGGGCAGCCGCGGGTTCAGGAGATAGAAATGCCTTGCAGAGCCTGCTTCTGTGGCAGGTGGCCAAGTCGCTTCTCAGCCCCTCAGCTTCTGCTGGCCCCCCAGGTTTTCCAGCCTTCCTTTTTGGGAAGCTGGAGATCTCGATTTCAAGGCTCAGTTTCAGATATTCAAACTGAACTGTGCTTATTGGTTTCAAAAGCAGCCTTTTCTGATTTATATTTTCTCAAAAGGAAAAAAAAAAAAAATCTAAGCCCATGGACGAGAATTTCTAGCTGCTCTCATTTCCAGCCAGTGCCAACGGGTTAGAGGGGAGCGAGGCAGGGAGGTGTGTGTGGTGTGGATCTTTTTGGGAGAAAATCCTCACTCTGGAAACCTTTCGTGCTTCTTTAAAAGTAAATCTTGGAAGTATTCTGCAACTGAACAACTCTGATAATTAGATATCTGTAGTGAAAATAAAGCTCTGCTGGATGAAATATGAATCTAATTCACGGGTATTCCCACCAAACTGGAGAGTTGTAAGTATGAATTGAAATTGCACGTGTAGGAAAATGAAAACTGTGGAAGATATTTAAAAAAAAATGTTTTTCAGGAAAACTATTTACTGTTAAATAACAAATTTTGATTTAAAAATACTTGTTTATTTATTGCAGTTGGTACACCTTATTATATGTCTCCAGAGAGAATACATGAAAATGGTTACAACTTCAAATCTGACATCTGGTCTCTGGGCTGTCTGCTGTATGAGGTAATATTGATAATAGAACAAACCTAATAACACCATTCCCCCCCCGTGCCCTTCCCCAGTATACTGAGTACTGTTATAGGATCTATGTCTATATTCTTGGTGCTGAGGAAAGTATGTAGCACTGTAGAAAAGATGTTTGTCAGCTATTAGATACCTGACTTAGCAATGAGAATTCTTAAGGTAACTCCTACATATGAAAGACTTGATTTGCGTGTTACTAGAGACTGTCCTTTTACTGGGCTTGCTACAAAGATTTTACAACCATTTGTTGGAAGACTGGACATAACTGAAGGGTTAAGAAGTGAATAATGACAAGCAGATGGAAAAATTCTTCTAGATGCTTTCAGTGGCCTGTGTGGATTTTATGATCTTGGTAATAATGCTTTGAATAATAGTAGGATTGACTTGACTATGCAACTAATGCTTTTGAAATCTAATCCACAATTTCTTAAAAATTGTTGGAAACCTAAGTAAAGAAATGAAAAATCACATAGACTGCTGTAGTTATCTCTGCTAACTTGGATTAACTTTTGAGTTAATTTAGGCTGTGCAAAAATAAGTACTTTGTCTACTACTTTTTCCCACATGGCTAAAGTACAAGTACGGGGTAATTCCTCTATTAATACAGTTGAGGTTGGTAGGTGGCACTCCAATAATTATAAATAGCATTATATTCATTACATTCTGAGAAAATAAATATATGGGACAAATTCAAATAGAGGCAAAGAAAGGCATGAAGAACAGGTAGGCTTCTAAGGCAACTACATCTTCAAAGTTCTAGCGTATCGTTTGTTGATCAAAAGGCTAAACACTTGTGTTGAAGGATGCTGGAAAGAATTCTTTCCATCAGAGTACAGGCAGTAAAATCTTTAAAGTTTCAGGTAAAAACTTAAATTCTGAACTCCCTCCCTCTTCTGTGAGGTTTTCCTCAGTGATTCAGCTTAGCTTAACACATACTCCACACCTCCGTTTTTACTAGGATTTTGTAGAAGAAGCATTGTCATCCTATTAAGGTAGTGTGTTACTACTAGGTGAATTGTGTCCCGTAGTACTAGTTTATTTCATATCAGTAAATATTAAAAGGGCTATTACATGTTGCTGTAAATATTAAAAGGGCGAGTAGCCATATTGGAGTCCTGAAGAGTTTACAGATCCATGTGTAGCTGTTGCCTGTGAATCTTCGGGACAATGTGGAAGAGTTAAGTGTGACCCTTGCTCAAATATTTGTGAGTTTAAATCCTGAACAGATGCAAAACTCCTTCAGGTTCACTGGTACTGGTGGTGGCAAGTGCCATTTTAACGTTCCGGTTTGCACACTTGCACAAATAGAAGACTAAAGGTAGCACAAAGGTGAATGAAGATTTTTTTAGTATTGCTAGTTTTTCCCCTCATTTGTTTTACTGAGGATATTTTTTAAATCTGGAAACAAGCAAAAACCTCAACGAATTAATTAGATAAAATAAGCATGTTTTAAGGTTATTATTTTCTTCTACATTTTATGAAATTTTATGAAATTGCTGGACAGAGTCAGTAGTCATTTTCTAAAGTTTCTTTTTATTTTTCCCAGATTGCTTGTTTGATTCTGGATAGACTGTGTTAAAAACCTCTGTAAAAATGAAATTTTTCTTTGTTCTAGAGAATAATTTAAAAATGGCTAAATATCCTTATCCTAGTTCTATTTACTACCTCAACATTTCAAAATACCTTTCTCTTTTTATTTTTTGATGTTTTATCAGGATGATATTTAAGTTGGTATGGTACTTTTTTTCTTTTAGAGTGAAACAGTTAGGGTTCTTACGGTTGATATGTATTGCATAACTGTAGTATGTGGCAATGTCTAAACCTACAGATTTTTAATATGATTTTTTTCTTTTTTGGGACACATTTATCCCGTTTAGTTAATTATACAGTACACCAGATTTTATTTATTTTGTTTTGGTGTTTATCATTGAGGTGTAATTTTGAAATTCAAGTATACTAAACTCAATATGTGCTTAACTTTTTTTTGATTATTTGGAAGAAGATGCTTAAGGTTCTTCAGTCACGCATGGCCTAATACATAGGATATTTATTATCGGTGTGGTTTTGTGCTGGTTATCTTTTTGCAATGCATGTTATGTCTACTGCTTGCATTTTAACGTGTTCTATTCTATTGATTTTATTTGGCGATGTGCTCTGGATTTTCTCTAGCTAATTGGAGTAAAGCTGTGGCATGTTTATCACCTCTCAATAAATGCTTAATTGCTGATAAACTTTTTTCAGTTATGTTTTCATTTGAGTTTAGACTAATTTGCTATAACGTATATTTTTTCTTTTAAAAGCATTATTTCTAACCTACATAATAGTACGTTATTCAATGCTAACTATGGGAACATTAAAAAGTATATTGTAGACTGAATTTTAGAGCCCCTGGTAGTTCTGAAGCCTCAAAAACACTTCCACTGGAGTTTTAATTGATATGCAACAAAGTAGACTTTACTAATTAAAATCAAGATGCTGTGCTTTTGCTACATGGACCTTTACATGGAAAAGTAGGTTTTACACATTTCCTTTTATTGTTCAGCGTAGCAATTGCATCCTTACAGGGTTGTAGGTTGGTGGCTTACAGTTCAAAAAAAAAAAAAAAAAGGGAGGAAAAAAAAAAAGAGAGGAGAGAGAGCTGCCACCAGCCCTGAAGACAGACAGTGGGCTTTCGTCCCTCAGACACCCCCAGAATACTAATCAGGGAAGTCAGACCCTGGAGGTCAGGGAGCAAGTCAATCATTCTAGCGATCGTCTCAGTGTGGAGGATCAAATTAGCCTGAAAAATTCAGCTGCTGGGAGGAGAGGGCGAGCAGCTGTCAGGGGCAGCAGCGAGATGCACTAATGAACCAGATGAATAGTGCAAAAGCTTGAAAATAAAAACAGGACAGTTGACATTTTTCATCTGTCAAAGCAGGAGATGCATGAAAATATAGTATTCCTGTTTTAACTCCTTAGGGGACATTCAGAAATTTTTTTAACACTGCAGCATTCAAACAAAAGTACTTTTTAATGAACACCTAGAGTACAAAAATGAGTATCTGTGCATTTATTTAGAATTTCTGCATGCGTACAGACCTTGCAGTTGATTTTTCTTTTCTTTTTTCTTTTCTTTCTTTTCTTTTTTTTTTTTGGTCTTTAGCTTGCATTTTTAACATTCTTTTTAAGGTAAGAGACAATAGCATGCAAATCCCAAAATTAACAGCGTTTTGGTAATGCGGTTATGGAATGTTTGGGAGGAGTGTAGAATTGAACTGTAGCATTGTATCCATTTGGGAAGCTTTAAAATGATTTATTCTTACTTGAAGTTTATATGAAAAAGTACTAAATACTTGAGAGATTTTTTTTTTTTAACCAGGTATTAAGTGAATGTAAGAGAATTGGGGAAATTTTTTTCATATGTTTTTCCCAGCAATGTTGATGCTTAGACACGAAAGAGTTAAGCTGATATCTGGAAGACCAGAAGACAGATGAGAGCCATTTTCAGCTTGTCCTGTCCCTGCTGAAGCTCACTGAGTAGCACAGCATGGACTAGCGTGTTTCACACACACTCTGCCTGTCTGGGGAATGTACACATTGTCCTTCCAAAATCAAACTTATTAGCACATGTAGAAAAGGGTGACTGACTTTGGGGCAGCGCTGCACTCAAAGCAGCGTTCGTGCTGCTGCGGTTCAAAGACTTGGAAGGCTTTGAACAGAATGGAGAGATTTTAAATGAATTTTAAAATTTGTAATCCTGCTAGCCATTGCATTTGTTTTCACCTTAAACGTCAAGTTTTAACATTGTCTGGAAGTCAAGCCTAGGCTTACTAATACTGCCTAGAAGATGGCTGTTTATGTAAGTGTTCTCCAGTAGCTGTTCCTGCATTCTTCTATTGCCATTGTAAGTTATAGTTACGGATGTCAGTTCTGCACTTCTGATGATGTTTTGGGAGGCCATATTAATTTTGGAAATAATGTGGAATAGCAGGTTGAATTATGAGGGTGTGTTTCTCTAACCTTTGTTACCTCTTTTAATTAAAAAAAAAAAAAAAAACACCACACAAAACAACACCAAAACCCTGCACCACTTTATCCAAGTCGAACTACAAAATCTGCTACTGTTAGCCAGAGTTTTTATCAGACAGTATTGCTTAGATCCGATGGTGTTTTCAAATAAATGATAAGCTTTCTTCCAAAAGCTCTTGAGAGGAAAATTACTTTGTGGGATTTTTTGTCCCCCTTCTGTGGTGCAGAGACTGTCCTAACTCACAGCGGTAGCTGAAAGTACCCAAATTTTCCACGTACTGTACTGATATAATTGTTACAGTATACAATGAAGCATTGCAGTATAAGGATTGTGACAGGTACAGCACACAATAACTACACAAACCCGTTATGCTGATAGTTAAGGAACTTCTGATTTTAGCACTGTGACAGGGAATCACAAGTAGTTAAAATTTGCTTTTGATTTGCTAGAGCTGGAGGTTTTATGGCAAAAAAAGTGTACTTAAACACACAAAAGAAAACTGTACATTTTCCTTAAACAGATGGCTGCACTGCAGAGTCCCTTTTATGGTGATAAAATGAACTTGTACTCGCTGTGCAAGAAGATAGAGCAGTGTGACTATCCACCTCTCCCTTCAGATCACTATTCAGAAGAAGTAAGTAATTTTCCTTTTCATAGGCTAGATCCTCATTTTAGTGCTGGCACGCTTCCAGTGAAGTAATGCACTTGTGTAGTTTTGTGTTATTTGCAGATGATGGCTGTGTTTTCTAGTTGAACTTGCTCAAGTGTTTCTGTCAAAACATTTTCCTGATACGGTTTAAAATTTTGGGGCGATTAAAGATGGAAACTTCATCCTGTTATCTTATTAATTTCATTGAGCTTCTTTGCAAGTATGACAAAAGCTTTCCCAGAATACGCAATGATATGTACTACATGTCATAGTGGGATTGAGTCTTAACTATGTATTATGCTTTCCTAAAAGCACAACTATACAAGTTTACGCTTCACAATAAATTAGTGCACTACCCTTGTTTCTCTAGAGGCCTGCATTAAAATAGATTATAATGTAGCTCACTAGTAAAAATGAATTGTTTAGTTCCCATTTATCTGCATTATACAACTACCAAGTACTGTTTGATACAACTGAATGGCAGTTCTTTTACAAGAAAGGGTGGACACAAACAGTAAATTTCAGAGAAATGTGGAAAGACATAATATAATTGCACATCACAGTGGGGTATGTTTTAAGTTGGTATATAGCTGTTCTTTACTGTCATTAATGCAAGGGGCATACTTCCTTTTTTTTTTGAGCTATAAAATGAAAAGAAACTAAATATTTTTCTTAAAGTAACAGGATAAAAAAAAATAAATGCTTGCTTGTTAATGATCTAAAATGCTAGTTTTGAAATAACTTTCCCGCTTTGAAAAAGAATGGGGTGAACTGATAGAAGCTGTAAAGCAAAGGATGCGTATTAGTAACCAATTCTAATTGAATTCAGCCTACATGAATTAAAGATTACTTGGAAAACACAAATAAAGACCATCACTGAAATACCTTTAATAAACATAGGGTTTTTTGCATTTTCATTTATAGAATAGGGATTGTAATTCTTAACCTTGAATTTTTTGCATTCAAAGACAGTGATTGGACAGTTAATAAAAGATAACTGCCCAGTGTTTTGTTTTGTTGTATTTACAGTGACAATTTTTCCTCTTCATGGAGGCAAAAACTAGACTTAAAAGGATAATTCCGTGACTTTGCAAAGGACAGAATTTTGATCTATTGTGTAATTTATGCAATAAAACTCTTTGTGGGTTTACCAATTAGTCATTTTTCCTTGACCGTTCTTAATTACTATTTATTGTAGGCTATAGATATGGCAGTTCATATCTCCAACTCGAGAACTGGAGGCCTAGAAATACAGTAGGGTGTGAACAATAATGCAAAATGATAGCAAGAATGTCAGGGGCCGTTCTTTGTTGTGTCATTCATGCTGTCTTCCTTTTTCCATGAAGCGCATGAATATTTCACATATCTGCATCCTCATCCTCTATTCTTCTTGACTAATTTTCAGACTGTCTGCATTTGCATTTCACATGGTAGCTGATTAGGAGATGCCGAGTGCAGCAGTGAAGCCTCAGCAGGCGGTTTCCATGGTGACCTTCAGCAGGATTTTAATGATGATACCACTAGTGGTTCGTTGAAGTTGGCCTGCCTGCGGGGCTACTTCGCTGCAGCTAAGTGTGAAGTTGGATATGCGGATTCCCAGCCAAGGGGCAAATATCAAAGCCTGGCCCAGATAGAAGGTCTTAGAGTTGGGACAGGGAAAGATGTTCCACCTTTTGCTTACCTCTGCGTAGTTTCCAGTGTCGGAAGCAGATGCCAAGCACAAGTTACATTTTCTTCATTTGGAAGTGTACATTTACTTCTACGCTTTGGGTGAGCCAGGTAGTTATAAAATACACCAGTTACTTTAAAATACAGTGAGAGATTCAGAGCTGTCACAGACGTGGAAATAGTAACTTAAAAGAAGTAATCAACAGAACTGTCAAGATTGCACTGAGAGCACTTCTTTTGTTCCCGTGTGAAAACTTGCATTATCTACGGTGTATACAAAAAATGCCTATGTGCGTTTGTTAGTTACTGCACCAAAGTAGAATTTAAAAAAAAACCAAAATCTTGTTTGAAAAATGCTGTACAGGTACAAACTGTAAAAAACAGGAACAAACAAACGTTGCCTATTTTTGTCTCCTGAATGATCAGTATTGGAAAGTTAGCTATCTACTCTTTAACCATGTTCGGAGCACATTCTGAGCAGTAAAGTTCAGGGGTTTCTGAACACGCAAATACACGTATTCTATAGCGAAGGATTTTCTGAAAGAATAATTTCATTTGAGCATTCATCGCTGCATCCTGTGATGTAGGAGTGTAAGTACTTTCATAACAAAGTGCAAGGCGATTGCTTTTTTGGAGAAACATAAGTAAATTTTAACGAGTTTCTCTAAATGTTAAACTCCCTGTAAGACTTTCTGTAATGTGTCACATTCATGTCATCAGAAAACAATGTGACAAAAAGATGCACCCCAGGATGAATGGATGGATATATATATTTTTAAATCTTTGATTAGAAATCCTAGTAGTCTAAGTTGTGTTTTCACAAACTTTGTTGAGCAGTAAGAGTCACAATGCAAGATTTTGAAATCTTTAACAACTTCAGGTATCTCAGTTCTTGAATATTCCTTAAGAAACCCTGGTGTTCAGGGTAAGTACTCAGTATTTACAGAAAAATGTTTTACTTGAGGGATTTGGAAGCTGGGGCTCCCTTGCTACCCCCCGTCAATACTCATAAAAATCCTGTCAGCCAATATTAGCATCACATTGCTTTTGTGGTAGGTGAAGTCTTTCAGCCTTCCCTCTGGGGTGTATTCCCTCACAAGTCCATAGCCAGTCCCCTGCCCAGATGTGAAGGCTGAATGCGCCAGAAGGTCTAGAATTGCAGTGTGGGTTGCCAGCATTCCTTCCAACACTGAGTTTCAGGAAGGTCTCCTATTCAGAGTAAGGTTTGTGAGTTTGTTATTATTATTTCAATCATCCAAAATTTCCTATACGAAAAGTTTTTCGGTTGGCTGACAGTGCCAAGTTCTTGCCTGTCACAGTCCTTAGTATTCCCCCCTCCCCTTCTCCTGACTTGCGCGATAATTGTTTATTTCATGGCTGAAAAACCTGCTAAAGTTAAAGAAAGTGTATCCCACTGCTCCGGTGTCAGGCTAAGCTCCAGGCTAAACACAGTCATTGTGCTAAGTGCACAGAGGAGGTTAAGAACAGTAAGCAGCCGAAGAAGTTTGCAGCTTGGGGATGCAACTGAAGGTCCCTCCAGCTCAGTCGTAAGTCTGTTCTGCCGGTTGGCCAGTCTGTGCCAGATAATAATAAAAAACATTACTTTGTTTCTAGCAGTAGTCTGACTTGAGAACCCCAGTGCCTCTTCCTGTGGTACTGTCAGGCTCTTCTGCTTCATGAGAATTTTATTAATACTTCAGGGGCTGACAAGTGGATCTCAGGTTCATTCAAATAGACACCCGTGTAGGTGGTTAAGAAGTAATACTATGGTGAAGTATTAGCAGCCAGCATGGACCCATTTTCAGTTGAGGACTGTCTCCGTACATAAACTATTTTCATTCTGCTCAGCTCTCTTGGTTTACAACTGAAATTTTGGGGGAGAAAGAGATTTAGCAGTGCTAGCAACCACCAGCATTTAAGTAGTAAGTCTCATAGCCAAAAGGTGTTGATGACTAGGGTTTATTTTACTGTGATAATTGCAAAGAATCGTTACCACTGACTGAGTTCATCTCTTGCACTGTGTTGAGACAAAAATTTCTAAATAAACTGATTCATGATTGTCCCTTATTATTAACATATTCTTGTAAACCTTTTCTCTCATCTGGGTAGTAGTGGCTACGTAATCGTTTTGGTTAGGGTTAGTAAATAACTGAATAAGTTGCGGACAGCCAAGACATCGTGTGGATGGATGGGTTTTTCTGGGTGTAGTTAGAAGGATGAGTAGGGTGAGAAAGTCTTACCTAAGGTAGTGATGCCATTTTGCTAAAGTGTCTTTGTAACCATTGAATCTCTATGGCCATCTTTGAAGCTCTGAACTGTAATATACTGTAACAGAAGTAACAAAGCAACTCTAAAGGAAGGCGTTCTGTTTAATGACTTAATTTCAAACTCAAATTGTTTATTGGATTTATTTTTTTTAATGGAAAAGTTCAGTTTAGAAAACAAAATCAGTTACCACAGGCCAGCATTTGAAAAACATGAAGTAGACTGGTGGAGCTAAAGACAGCTTCTCAAGCTTTTCACAGGTAAATTTATTAGAAGATCTACTATTTGCTGTTCTACCTACAGCAAATTTACTCATAGAAAGAGAAAGAATCCTCTGTTTTTCCTTCAATGATAGCTTTATAGGTGTCAATCCTTCAAGATCTTTTACTAAGACTTTATTTACTCAGTTCTACTGAACAGATGGAACTCTTCGCAGATAAAGACAGATGTATATGTACAAGATTCGATGTTGTATTCCCCAGATAAATTCCATTTGTATTCTCTTTATAAAATGTTTACATATTTGGTTGTAATTTCAGGATTGGGGTTTTGGGATGTTCCTAAGTGTTTCCTCTTTGCCGTGCAGGCTGTATAAGCTGTTGCACAGCAAGCTGTTGCTCTCTGCTAACACGCCGTGTCTATTAGTTACTCCATGTCCCAGCTGCTGCTTCTACGGGAGCTTATTTTACCTTTTCTATTACATTCTGGTAGTTATTTCTTATGGTAGTTCATAATTTCCAGCATTCTGTTCTTGAAATAATTGGGTGTTTCTACGGACTCATAGTTTTTCCTGTCTGTGGTATGATATTTTTATTTATTGCCTGCCAGAAGGAATGTGGTAGCTTTTAAAAATCCATTAGATAAACTTAATGTATTTGAGATTCAAACAGCAGGTCTGTTGCTCATCATTTTGCTTTTATGTTTCCCTTTTTGATTGATGGTCAGATCCAGCAATCTGATCGCTGTCTTCAGAATTCATCACCTCATATTTAAGTATTAATTTCTCTTTAGTAAGGAAGCAGAATTTTTTAGTGACAGTTTCTGTATTATTAAATGTGGAGGAAACCTGTATAATGTGTACCATTTACAATTTGTGCAAACAAAATTATAAATAGTTTTATGTATAATGTTTGTTTCTTCAACTTCTGGACATCCTACTCTAGTGCATTGAAATTCATCTTCTGAAAAACTAAGAGTATAATTAGAATTTAAAATCGTTCTTGATCTTGTTATACAAAGCAGGAAGAGAACTCTCTGATGGCACATTTGAATATGCTGTCTGTGTTGCCTTTGAATAATCGTGGTGATGAGGTCACTCTGTGTTAGTTGCAGGAACTAGGTTTTCTCAGTAATCACACCTAAGAATGCTTCTGCGAACATATTTGTGAATTATTTGTTTCTTTCTGTAAAGGAAAAATAATGACCTAACCCTACAAATAAAAACTAGGATGTAGACCAAAGGTTATTTACTCCAGAATCATGTTTCCAAGGCCAACATAATGTGATGCTTCCCCAGACTACTTTCCCAACGTCCATTTTTGAGTTGAGAATTTTACTAAGTCAAAGGTAGAGCTTTTATTTTTAGAAGTCCTCAGTGGGTTTGATAGGAGTTGCCATTTAAATGACGTATAATGAAGTTACACGCACGTTTGAAGTTTTGTGTAGGACGGATTAGAACTTAGGTCTCCTCGTTACTTTTTCTGCTTACCATTTTTTCTGGTGATAGTATAGAGTGTAAAAAAAAATCGTGTGAGTGTTGCATATGTGCTTACATAAAACTGTGTGCAGTACACGTGGAAAGAGAGAGAGAGAGAGAGAGAGAGAGAGAGAGTGCTGAGCGTGTGTTTATGCAGAGTTGCTGTGCTGGGCTAATTGTTGCCAGTCTTTTCAGTTTGAATTTGAGAATGCACAAATACTACTTGGCAGGATTGTTGGCTTTCTTACATGTTATTTTCCTCTCCTAGCTGCGACAATTAGTTAATATGTGCATCAACCCGGATCCGGAGAAGCGACCAGACATAACCTATGTCTATGATGTAGCGAAACGTATGCATGCACACACTGCGAGCAGCTAAACAGACATCAGATCCTGAAGATCAGAAATATTCAAGTATTTTAAATAAATCATCCCACCTCCTTGTTTTGCAGAAATGTAATTATTTGAAGCTTACTGTTGTGCTTTGTAAACTCATTTATATACAAACTTCAATGTTTTCTGTTTATTTTTATTTTTTTACTTTTTACCAACTTGCAGTTTTAGCGGATTTAAGTATGTAAAGCATAACTTTAAAAGATACTGAGAACCACTGTTTTCCATGTTTTGAATTCAAGTATATTTTCTTTACTAACAAAATGTGTTCAGTTGGGCCTCAGTTTTAAAACACAGTTGCACTTTTGCACAGGATACAGATGTTAAGCTTATGTAGAAGCAAAATGTCTGAATCTCACACCTTTTTAGTAATTTATAGGAAGTAGGAATCAGCACAGTTATGTTTATTTTAATCTTAGTTTTAAAAGGGGTATAATTATTATAGAAGGTTATTGTATTTTATACCAAATTATAGTTTGCAGTTCTCAGCACGTGAGTAGACAGATGACACGATTAGTTCTGTGCTTGCCAAATGTGATGGGAAAATAGTGGAAAAAAGCCTTACACTGAAATTACTTTAATGTCCCTTTTCATTTTGCTATTCTGTCATAATGCACATAAAACATTTGTCGGTGGTTTTATGGGAAAATTTAAGGTGTTGATTCTGCAGTTTGATCATTTTCAATAGCCTTGTGCAGCACTGCCCCGGGGCAATGTGAGTCTGCATAGCTGAGTGTTAAAACCATGCAGATGCTTCTTGTAGCGAATGGGGTTCTTTTGGGGCTAGCACGTATGAGAAGATCTGATTAAAAGATGTTATCTTTAAGTTACAAATTTCTGACTGTTTCTGTAAATGTCACTATTTGTAGATTTTTGTATTTAAAATAATTTGACCTTATAATACTATATTTCAAGATGCTTTTAAAATACCAAAATCTTTTGGAAAAGATTGTGTACTAAAGCACAAAATGTATTCTTCACGAATATCAGATTTTGTGTATTGTATCCTAAGAAGTATCTTTATATTTAGCAAAAGTATATTTGTGCATTTATGTTTAAGAGAAAGTTGCCACTTTCATTTTCGAAACAAGTGTTGATGCAAAATGTCTTACAGATACTTTATTATTAAAAAGGAAATTCACAATATTCTGGTTAAATCTTAAGACCTCTCTGGTATGCTTAATAATGTTTTCATTGTTAAGGGAAAAAGGGTATTTAAAAATGGAGATAGGACTCAAATTTCTTGAATATCAGGATGGAACTTCTTTAGAGAACACACAGAACTATCAAAACAGAATTCTTACCAGTGAGATTGCTAAGAAGCTGTTACTGTCAGTTAAATCTTTTCATTATATGGGTAAAAAGAAGTTAGTTTAGAGAAAATCAGCAATATATACATCCACGTGTAGGTTCTGTATGCGGTCAGCTCCCTGCACTCTTTTGTTGTTTCTTTTCTTCTCCGTGCAGCTTTTTATTAGATGCAATGCTCAAAGAATAAAAGTCCAAATGTGGGAAATATCAAGTCAAATCAGTTGTGTTTTGGGTAGGTGTGTTTTTTTTGTCTCTGTTTTTCTTTTTTAAATTAGAAACACCATGGAAATTCTATCTAGCAAAATGCAGGGGCTTTTAAACAGTCTGTGCCAGATCTTCATCTTAGTACATTGTTTTTCTGTTGTTTTGTTTTAATTTTCAGACTTTGTAGGACAAGTCCTTAATTTTCCTTCTTGCTGCCGTGTTTACTTGATCTAGTCTTGTAGGACTCCAGTGGAACAAGGTATAGGAAGGAAGTGCTTGAGAAACCTTGGTTTGTGTTTAACAACCTCTGTATTTGCATTCACGTGTTATCTGATAACTGTATTTTAAACAAATGATGGTTACATTCTAGTTCAGATGCCGGAGTGAAATGGCTTTTATTGGAAAAGGCAGCACGGTACTTGTTTGATTGCTGCTATTAGTTTCTAATATGCACAAGTACTCAAATCATTGTTCCCTGAAATGGACTAGACTATTAAACATCACTGAAAAAAAGCCAACATAATTGGGCTATGTGCATCTAATGCATCAACTATTATTACTTTTCCTAAAAGAAACCAATATTAGGTTTTTTCTTTTCTGGAAGGATACTTGGAGTAAAGAAATAACGAGTTACAAGTTAGCAGATGTGTAATTCATTGGTGTGGGTGGTTTTTTTGTATTGCTGATTAAATTCTGTGCTGAGTAAAAGTAGTAGTTGTTTCTACTTCAAAATCTGTAGAATGAGTGGTACAGATGACTTGGGTACCAAAGTTTGTATTTGAGTAGCCTCTATGGGTTAATGGAACTACTTGCATAACTGAGGTTCTAGAATCTATCCCATAAGTAAAAGCACCTAGTAACGTATGAAAATGATAATGTCTGTTGTAATAATTCCATATGTGCTGTGCTATGCATTTTATAAAATGTTTCCTGTTATAGAAACACCATTCTATTTTTCATATGTTGTTGATGGTGATATTTGGCACTATTTATTTAAAATTATGGCATTACATGTTTGTTTTCTTTAAAATGAACCTGTTATATTTCTAAGCAAAATGGTCTGACTTGCACCCCCTTTTATTTCAGTAGTACTACGGTATTAAATTGTTTCATGACTGAACTTTATGCTTTGAAGGCCATTGCATTAAAATCTTGTCTACTATCTTGAAAGCTCCCCTGCTGTGCAGTAGCCTAATAAAAATAAAGCATACAGATATTAAGTATAGTGTAAAAATAACAGTGCTTCTATTATATTTTTTCAAACTTTTCTTATTACAGATATGCTACAGTAGTTGCTGCCTGTCTTGCGGTCAGTTTACTGTTTCCAGTATTTAATTATAGGTGAGTGTTCTAGACAGTAATGACAGAAAGTACATAAAAAAATCTTTTTCCTATCATTTGTCAAAAATTGTATCAAAAATACTACACTAGATATGTTCACAATTAATTATAAACTGTGCTTTTATATAAAATTACTCTGAAGCAATATGAAAATATCTAAAAGACCTAAGAATAAGGAAGAGTTTCTATTTATGACCCCAGCTTTTGTGAGCTCCTGTCAGCTCTTGCTGACAGGTAGTGTTTTTTTTTTTTTTTAAGGAATTTCTGTAATTTCGAGTGAACCTTGTTTGCGCACACAATGAATTAATAGGGATCGGTAGGGTATCTGTAAATGATGTACACTGCTCTTTTTTTTTTGTATTTTTGTATGTCATTGTTTTGGTAGGACAGACTAATGTATTTTTCCCACTTCTGTTCAACTTTAATGATCCAGTTACTCATTGTAAGAGCAGGCAGTAGAAGTATGTGTTCTGGTAATAAAGCAGAAACTTTAAAAACATGCCAATATACAGGAAGATGAAATACAGTATTAGATGTGTCTGAGCATGCTAGTGTTTTATTCATGCACACGATTAAGAAAGCCATAAAGAGTGAAATTGTTGACAGAGTCTTGGAAATGGAAAAGGACTTCTGTTTGCCAGCGGTTCTCAGTTATCTCTGAATGGGACCCAAAATTGCAGTGACGTTTGTTTTCAACGAACCGTCCACTTGGTCTCTATCTTGACAGTTAGCCAAAGAAGAGAATCTTAATGGCCGAATTTGAATGCCCGTGGCAAATGCTGCGTCAGGCATTTGTGCTTTTAGGAATAGGAGGTTTATGTGAGGGGAAGGCAGCGAAGGCCTTCAGGTTGTGTTTTGTGGGGACTTAGTTCGGTCTGGAATTAAAGGTGCTGAATAGCAGAGTTCATGTGGTCTTTTTTCCGTCATTTTAATACCATTTTAGCAATCTGAAGTTTTTCCAACCCTGCCACAAACCCATAATCAGCTAATAGCCATTGACCGTGCTGATCTTCTGGATTCTGATCTTTGGTTTGGTCTGGGTGAATAACTAAATCTTCCTGCTGAGATCACTGAAGGGGGAAAATAGAGGCGTTGGGCATACCCGGTGATGTGTTACTTAATTTCCAAATGTGATTCAAATACAGATTTTAAAGGATCTTTTCCACTCTTCACTCCTTTCCCGAAGCCTTGCTCTTCAGATCTTTCTTTCCTGATTTTCATATTCTTCCATTGCCTCTGCTTCATCTTCCCTGTTGTCTCTTCTTCCCTCTTTCTAACTCGAAGTTCTTATTTTCCAAATGGCCAATAGTTCCGTTCTTTATTTATGACGTTGCTAAAATCCACCCATTCCTGCCTTCTCGTATTTTATCCCTCACCATAGGCAAGCCCTATTTTTGTTTTGTTCTGATCACTACTTAGATCCACTGTTCTTCATTCAGTTTTTCTAGCTGCCACTTTAATTTCTGGTTTTAGACAGATGTTTTCACTGCCTCAATCATTCCCACGACCTCATCTGTACTAAATGCTGTGTGCTTTATTATCTCTAATTTTTAAATTCCCTTTCTCTGATCACTACCTGCTCTCTTTCAGCATATCTGTCTTTCTCTCTCCTTTACCCTGTCACTCACTCCTTTTGGGATCTCCAGTCTATTAACCTTTCTGACTCTTACTCTTCTCAGCTGCCTCCTTCCTTCACTGGCCTTACCTCCTTTTACTCGCTGGTCTTTATTTTCATCTCTGTCTGCTTCTCTGTATGTGGTTTCTTTGGTTGCTTCTCACAGTGCCCTGTCTCTTTTACCCTCCCTAGACATCTTTTCATGTAATTTCTTAATTTCTGTTCCTCCTTTTCTGAATATCTCTGAAGAATGTCAACACAACAAAGCTTTGGACTCAGCTCTGCCTTACCTGTTTTAATTTTCCTTCCAAATGGACTTTTTAACCACTTCTATCGTGTCTTTTTTCTTGGTGAGTTTGCTTCTGGGTTTGCTTTTCATTTTAGGTTTTAGGTGTTGGTTTTTTTTCTTCCCCGAATTGTTCTACTTCCTTAGAATTTGTTTCTGAACCAGGCCTCTGCCTCTCACCTGTGTGAGTCTGTCCCTTAAATTTCTGCAGCTCTTGCGCATCTCTTACTCTTTTCTAGAATTACTTTCACGAATGACTCCTTCACTAGCAACCAAATTTCTCTTTTCCTCCTGTCTTGAAGAGGGTGGCTCCCCTCATTTTAACTGGTTTGATACTTTGCCCTTTATTCCTCATTTAGCATCCCCTTAGTTTGTGTACCAGAAGGTCCTCTCTCTTTGTATTCGTGTCTTTTGTTTTGCCCTGTAATTCAGGTGCCCCAAAGATCCAGTGCTCCCTTCCCCAGTTTGGTTCTCCTATAGTTCTATCTCTGGATGATTTCTTGACTTTTTGGCCAGTTTTTAACTTGTTGATTCAAAGATCTAATTTTCATTCTAAACTCCCTCTAGACTTTTTCCAGCATCCCTGGTGATTTTACTCGCCTCTTGATTTTCCAGGGCCACAACCTTTCTCTCTCTGAGATGTCTGCCAGTCATATGTCTCTAAAGTCAGCAATACCAGATTCCACGCCTCTTCACTGTCCGTGTTCTTTCTTTTATCTTTACCGTTGTAACTTCTGTGTCATTTTTCACTTCTTTTCCTCCCTTCAAAGTATCAAAATCGACAAGAGTAAACAGTGGTCTTTGGCCTTTAGCTGTTTCGTGTGCTGAAGAAGGAACTCCATCGAATTACTGACCGTTTTGTGTTTTTAAGACAGTTCAGTTCCTCAAAGTTACCACTTCAGAGCTGGAGTAGATACCATTTCTCCAGCACTTGAAAGGTTTTTTGAATTTGGGCCATGAGTTAATTTTCTACCACTTCAACTGCAGGTTTTATCTTTCATTTCTCTACCTTATCTAACTTCGTCCGGTTCTATTTCTGCGCATACATCTAACAGCAATTTTCTTGTGTTACAGCAACCTGATTGCAGTGCATTTATCTTTGTTTTTCAAGTAAGGATGTACTTCACAGCTTCACTGGCTGGGTCCAGAGTGTATGGCACGATGCTCCTCTTTGGTACTGTCCCTCCCTTGCAGTGGTTTCTCTTACTTGCTGTTCTCAGTATTGTGCCTAACTGCAGATACACTGTGTTGCACTGCAGGTTAGTGTACATAAAATTGAGGCAGCTGCAAATGAGGTTGCTTGCAGTACTGCAAGTTCTTACCAAAAGCCAAAATTCTGTTTGCCCTGTAGGGATGGAACGGAGCCTCTGTGCTGTGCTAATTCTGTATCCACGTGACCCTAATTTAGTGTCAAATCAGATGTGTCTGCAGTGCAGTGCATTTTTTTCTGTGCGCATATACTGTTAGCCTTCCCAGCTGTAACAGGCTTTCAGATTTGGAAGACTATATTTGCAGAGATGCACCGATGATCGCATTGTCTGACCTTTGATTACTTCTGGTTGTTTTATCCTTACACATCTGTTGAGATAGAATAGCAAAAAATGTTACTAATTTTCCTTAAAACTAAGGAGTTTTAGTGGTGGTGTTTTTTTGATTATTTCTTTGTAGGGTTGAGAGATGGATATCAGATTGTTTTGTGTGTGTGTGGATACACATGCACATATGCAAGGACTGCTCTGAAAGTTATGCCTCCTGTTTTATTATGGTGGCCAAAAATGTCAGAGGCGGATGTGGGTGGTATGGCAGGAGAGGCAGAACCTTCCCACCAGTATTCTGTGACGCTTTGTTGCTGTGTGACAGATGGCAGCAGAGGGTCAAAATGATGTCTGACATGGAAGTGTGTATGAATCAAAGGTGTGTCACTGAATTCCTCCATGTGGAAAATATGGCCCCCGCTGACGCTTGTGGATGCTTGCTGAACATTTGTGGAGACCAGACAGTGGATGTGAACACAGTGAAGGTTGAGCTGCATGGGCAGCATTTTCCTAGCAGTGATGCCATCGTAGCATCTGTAAAACAGTGGGTTACCTTAGCTGGCATAGATTTTTATGAGCGCAGCATGCAGACTCTTGTTCATCACTGGTGCGAATGCGTGGCTAATGGTGGTAACTGTTGAAAAACAGTGTTTTGCAGCTGAGAATGTGTTGAATAGTGTTATTTTGCTCTTTTTATCTGTTATTTCTATGGAAGTAAATAGGAAGCATTACTTTTGGAGCAGCCTACATAGTACTTATTTGCACCATAATATTTATTTACTTTTAGAGGATCAGTTGCTGGTTGGCACAAAGCAAATTCTTTTCTAATGTGTGTTGAGTTTTCATGTTTCTTTTTCGTTGCCAGTTTGTATAATGTCATACCAGTGGTGAATTTGTTCTTTTACAGCTGCTTTAATGATATGTGGAGGCCTTACAGCTTTTGTGTGATAGAAATCTAATGTTTGTGTGGAAATAAAAAGAACATAAGAAATTAGGTACATTGAGTCCTTCCTTATAGCTTCACTTTTGATACTTGAAGTCCAAGCAATAGAAACCAACCTCAAATTGGGCAGAAATGGCCCCAAAGGCAGTAGAGATGTGCTGGGGTTCCCTGCTTCCTCTACACCTTCTAGCTCCTTGTTCTCTGCCTTCTCTAGGTGCTTGGTGGGGGTACTACAACGCCACCGTATCAAGGGCTAATAGAAACTTGGAAACTAAGTAAAATGTTAATACTAGTGTACTTATGTTCCTGTGGTGTCCCTTCTCAGAATGACTGGAAAATCTTTTGTTTAGAAATGATTAAGAAGGTCTTTGCTGTCAGCTATTTCTCACTACGCATTTGGCATTAAAAATGTGTAACTACTGTTACAAACTTTGTATCATGAAAAGCTCATAGTTTGCCTTTAAATATAATGGTGTTGGCACTTTTCTGTACATTTAATTGCTAGCTGTTTCTTTGGTTTCAGTCATGGTGGACGAGTGTGAAGACAATAGTTGGAAAATGAGTATTGCGTTTTCCAGTATATGTTTTGCTGGGGAAGTGAAAGTTAAATTGATTGGTTTGAAATTGGTAGGTGATTGTTTGAGGCATAAATTGTACAAGCATTCATATTGGAAGAGACCTTGGGAGAGGTCTCTAGTCCAGCCTCCTGCTAAGAGTCAAGTCAGTGCTGAGTTCAGAACAGGGCTCTGGGCTTCAACCATTAGGAGCTTGAAAACATCCCAAGCAGTTGAATCTTGTAAATCTCCGGGGATGGAGATTGTGTTGCTTCTCTGAGCCACCTGCCAAATGCTTAACTAGCCTCACTGTAAGTGTCATTTCCCTCGGTTTCAGTCGCGCTTCTCAGTTTCAAATTTTGGCTGTTTTTTGTTCTCATACTATTCTTCAAATGTTGTTTGTATTATGGAACAGGTAAGTCAAACACGGAAACAAATTATGATATTTCATTTTCTCAGACGGTTCTTGCAAACGTGTATGCAGTAAATATGTATCCTGTATGATGTGTACACTATATTCATTTACTAGAGCGTGAATAAAAATTCTCGGCAGTGAAAATTTAAATGTTCTGTGACATTTACTGCCTAGATGCCATCAGTAGTCACTTTCTAAACCTACTAGATGTTTCCCAACAGAGTACGGTTCTGCCCACCTTGGTGAAGCAGGGGATTCAGGATCCTGAACGTAACTTGGTGTATCTGTCTTCTGGAGCATCCCTCAAGAAAGGTAACTGACCACTGAGTGTAAGAAAGGAGCTAATGTGAATCTGAATAATTGGTGATTACTGGGACTCTACTTCTCAGTTCTTAGGTGCTGGTGGAAACTTGCCTGCAGAGATTCATCAAAACTGAGATTTGGGGGCTGAAGTGACTGTGGGGGTAGGCGAAGGGTGGTTTTCAGAGGAATAGTTGGTTTTGGTAAATTTTCCCAAGTGTTCAGTGGGAAAGCAAAACTTAAAACTTCTGGCAGCAAATTTCTGGGAAGCAAATAAAAGTATGACACTCACGAATTGTACAAGAAAAATCACTCTTAATGAGGTAACTTCCTTAAAACAAGAATTCCTTCTTGATCATAGGAAATAGCCTTTAAAAAATCATAGATTTATGGGGTGGAGATAGTGTCTGTGTGTCACTTTTGTACTGGGGCTTGTACAGGATATGGGTTTGCTGACTTGATAGTTGGGTGTCACAGCTGTCTGGCAGCTGGGGTCCTTTTCCTACCTCGTTCTGCAGCCATGCAGCACAGGTGGGTGGACAGGAGGTGGTATCCCAGCATGCCCTGTGCAGCATTTGCTTCCAGGCAGGTACTGGTTTGAGGTGAAGCTGTATGTGCCCTCTGTGCTTGTGAGCACCAGCCATGCAGGTCAGAACCTCTGGCTGTGAGATACGCGAGAGTTAGAGAGACTTGTCAACATGCATTTTACTGTATGTCAAGTCCACCATGGTGGAACTTCAACTGATTTTCAGTTATTTGTGGTGACTTGATGTGGTTCAAAATATTAAAAAAAAAAAAAAAAAAGAATTGCAAATGGTTCAGAGCTTTTACTTTTATGGGAGAGTATCTTTTAAGGGAATATAATTCTGCAGCATTCATTCTGTATTCTTGGCAATAATACTTTCTTGTTGCTTATTCTAACACAATTAATTTGGAGCATAATTTTTCTAAACTACAATCTATCAGAAGGATTAAAATTGTTCCTTCTGTGCTTTCTCTCATTGGAGATGAGGAAACTGAATTCCTCATCTCATGAAGTTATGGCCTGTGCCATAGCACTAGACTTCGGGAGGGCGGAGGTCTCCAGTTACAGTCCACTCTTAAAACAGTTCAGAATTCATGGAGGGGCACTTGTCCTTTATTTGTAACAGGTGTTTGGGAGGCTAAAATGTGAAATGACTGATAAACCCTTTATCAGGTGGGAGTCTTTGTAGGTAGTTTTTGTAGTTTGCATGGGAAGTTGATATAGCAAGTCGGTAATTTGACGAACTATGTACAATTGTTTGATCTCTGTAGTCGAAGCGTTCCACTCCACAGCTTACTTGGTTTTAGGATGACTTCAACAGATCAATCACCATACAATAGTAGACATAGGACGAGGGGTTCCCCATCTTGCTTTTGTACTTTCCTGTGATATTTTTGTTGTTGCTATTTGTTTCTGAGAATTTTGTGTTTGCTTATAGAAGTAGAAAAGTTGGAGAGAAAACACTCTCACACGTATTAAAAAGTTACTTTATCATCAATTACTTTATCATCTTCATTGGAACTGTTCTTAAAAAAAACTGTGTTGTGTCCCCCTCTTTAATACCATCTCTCATCTGGTCAATGCAGAAGGGGTCTTCAGATATAAAAGAAAGCAAAATGGGTTTTTGGAAATAAACACTGGAGGTTTTAAAATATTGTTGACTCTCCACATAGTAAAGCAGTGACTGGTTGATTTTGTTGCTCATCTTTTTGGTTTTACATAGATAAATGGATGAATTAATTAGGAACTTCAGTATGTGATGTTTGTCTGTTAGTTTACCAAAATTCTCGACTTAAAAATATACTTAAAAAAAAAACACATGTGAAATGATAATTTTACATACATGATATATATACATGTATATGTGTGTGTAGTAGCAATGCTTACCAAGTGCTGCGTGCTCCTTTATAGGAGGGCTTTGTAAGTTACCGGTAGTCACCCAGGTGTACTTGCTGTCCCTGACTGCTGCATTATGCTATTGTGAATGTATTCATGTTCTCATGGTCAAAATCTAAGGACTGATCTTAAGTACATAAAATGTAAGGCTTACACCTTTTTTTATAAAAAAAAAAAAAAAAAAAAAAAAAAAAAAGAATCCTTATACTGCAAAATAAGGCAATTATTTGTTCTTTCCAGAATGCTGTTTCCTGTGTGTGGGTATCAGTGGTAAGTGTGGCCGTTAGCACGGCTGGCGCTAGTTTGAGCATCATTAAATGGAAGCCTGCTGACACTGCCCATTGATCCACCAGCCTGCACAGGGCCTCTGGGCCACAGCATTTCCTCCCCCATTGCTTACTTCTCTCTGGGGATAACCAGTTGGAAGAAATGACCCATTTGCCTGGAGTTTTCAGAAGCAGCGGGCAGTTCAATGCAAGTTGTCAGTTCGTGCGAGAAGGGCAAAGGGTCATGCAGGTGACCCGTCTCTGTCATTGGCTTTCTGTTGCTGCTGCATTTGGATGTCCCTCACAGTTGCACAAATCCCAAGCAAACCTTGTGAAACTTCACCAGTGCATTATTTGGAAAGCTGTCATGTCACAGAGGGTTGGTTTGAGGTATAATACTTTTCTTTTTTTAATGTTCTTTGTTTTTAATAATGAAATCCTTAGGATGCTGAGCAATCTATGTGTGAAATTAAATTTTTATTGAAAATTGTTTTTACTTCTCTGGGACTGCACTGGTTGGTGATGATGGTTCTAGATGGACAGAAACAGATGACATTCAGTTAATAACCACAAAATGGCACATGTTACTTTAAAAAATGCCACGTTCTTCCCATTTTATTTTTATTTTCAATCTTGGCTTGTGTGTTCTCCTTAATGGCACCGGTAGATCTGAAAATTTACGTAAGCTTTTATAAAGACAGTTTTGGTATTCTTGTACTGTGTGGTATGAGAACTTTGTGTATGTTTTTGCAATTAATGATTTGTATTTCTTTTCTGTGAAAATGTAGAATTAGACATGATCAGAATTTATTAATAGAATAGTAATCAAACGCCTCAATCCTGATCCAAATCTCACTGTACCAAAATGGTACATCTATATGAGAATATTGTCTGTATTGCGTATAGTCCGTCATCTGATTAGAGGAACCTTTGTGGTATGCTGCCCCACGCTGAGCTCTGGCAGTGGTTTGCCTGCAGCAGAGCACCTTCCCGGTGCATAATTTCTGACTGCTTTATGGGCTCTTGTTGGAATTCTGCCCCTCTTGTTTCCTCCCGACTGGTCATTTCTGACTTGGTATAGAACTCTGAAAAGAATCATGTGTTATAAATGGATTTTATTTCACAGTACTTAAGCTTAAATTTCTATTTTTAAGATGCCATCTTAAAACACATATTCCTTTTAAACCAAAAATTCTGCCATTCTCGTAGACTCTAAGTACAGTCAACATTATATCTTTACGTAACTTCTTAATTTTATCTAGAATTCTTTTTGCTTGACTGCATAAAGTGCCTCAGAGTTGAAATTACAATGAGATCGATTGGTTTCTTCAGACCTCTCAATATTTGTCTTTATATTCATTCTTTAAGGTCCTAACTAAGTTGAACTGCGATATTTCATTGCTGACATTTAATCCATGAAAATGTCCTTGGAGATGCATGATTACCTTAAAATAATGTTTGCGTACCCTACAATGAGTGTACAGTGCTGTGGAGCAGTATTGGAATTGTTCTTACTCTGCTGCAGGATGTAAGCTGGTAACACGTCTGTGCCTCTTTAGAAACCATTTTATATAATAGCCATGTAATAAACATGTTGTAGTCTTGGGGCAATTTTCTGTTGAAATATTAAAAAAAAAAAACAAAAACAAAACAACAAGCAAAAGTACAGAATCAAACTGTTACAGGATGAACTAACATTGTGCTAATTAGATGCATTGTGGTTAGTTTGCAAATGAATACAGGTAGTGTTTCTGAGCGCCCTCCTTGCAGATACATGAAGGTAGAGTGGATGTGTAGGTCTGTGCTTCTGTACTATTTGTCTTACCATTTGGCTACGATGATATTGACACCTGAATGAGCAGTTCTGGGGGAGCCACGGCCATATTGCTGAGGAATGTTTGCCAGGAAAATTTCTGCCTGCTACAAAAGTCACTGGTCAATGCATTTTGAATGTAGAAGTGCCATCATGGGGCTCTGTCAGCTGTGCTCCAGCTCACAGTCACAGTTCAGTTATTCAGATAGTAAAGCACTTGTAGGTGTTATATATGTGTATGTGTATATATATATATATATAGCATATACGTATGTATATACATATATGTATTTTTTCTTACGTTGGGAGTTTTTCAGAAGGTCAGCCTTAAGCTGTAGCAGTGCATAGGGTTAGTGGTGATGCTGTGGCCAGCAGTGGCAGCAGAAGCATGGGGTCTTCTTTGTAGGAGTTAATTAGTGGCTGTAGTACCCGCTTGTGCAAGAGCTGTATTTATTCAGAACTCTGTTAAGAACCATAAGAAGTCATTACTTTGGACTCATATACTTGCTGTAAACTTTTGGCCATACTCATGTTGAGCAAATGTTTTCCTGGTAGTTCAGAAAGGGGAATGGAGAAAGAATTACTTGAATCATTGCCGTGACTCTCTGTGTTTCTAAGCTAGCCAAAGGTAAGTGGCGTAGGGTTATCTGTTCTGTTGGACCCTATGGATGCCCGTATTTAGGTACAGACAAGGGCCTGATGATTCACATGTGTTCAGCGTTTAATGTTTGGATGTGGATGTTGTAGATGCTCTTAAACAAGAGATCTGAAGAATTGCTTGAAAGCTGTTAAGCCTGATCTGATTGGAGAAACATGAACGTTGTCTAACTTAACAGCTCTCGGTGTACAGATTTGCTGTAATTTTGTTTCCATTTTGTTTTTCCATGCAACTTTATAAGAGTTTGCATTGTGTACCAGGCAGATGTTCCCCGATGTAATGCTTCACAATAAATCGTGTAAGTGAGCAGGAGTCATAGAGGAGTCCAGCAACTTTGGAGCAGCATGCAAACCCTGCAGATTCTGCCTTCCTCTTATGTATTTGTAGTTCTGGTCTCTGCTGTTTCTGGAGTGTAGCCAGTGCCTACAGTGCTTCTGGCTTTTTTTTTTAGTGTTCCCAATTTCTGTGGGATCCTGCATTTCACACCGTGCTTAACTTTAACTTCTGCCTTTTGCCTCTTAGCTCTGCTCTATTCTGTGATTTTTTTCTGTGCTTTTTCTGTGCTTTGACAAGCTTTCCTTTCAGTGTTATGCCCTTTTCACAGCATCTGGCTTGGTAACCTTGTACTTGGTCTCCTAGTAATTTTGTACTTTCTTTCTCATGTGCTGCTGCTGCGATTTGAGGATGAGATTGCTTTTGTGATTTCTGTCCACCTCCCAGTGAGACATGACAATCCCTTTCCATTCTGAGCATCTGGCAACATCGCGAGCTACTAAGGTACAGTCCCAGTTCGACAGAAGTAGGACTGGGAGCTTCTGGTACCAAGCAGGTTTTGTGCTACTGATCTGGGCCATGAAGAGTGCATTACAAAACATGATTTGGACCTGAAAGCTATCAAGAAAATTGGGGGCCGCAGTATGCAGGACTTGGAGTGGAAAAATTTGGCTGGATGGAGATTGCTCATAGTGCTCAGCATCCTGCAAGATTAGATCTTAAGCAAACACTCTTACGAAGAGTATTTGTGCAGCAATGCAAGTTACAGAAGAGTTACCCAGCAGATAGCACCTTTTGCAGCAGTTGTTGTCATTTGGCTAGTACCGGTGGACTTGCTGTTTTCTGTCTGTATTTTTGTCCATTAATATTCAATGCAAAACAAAGCCAATTTTCTTCTTTTTTCTGGAAGAAAATTTTGTTGATAGACGTGGACTGTAGAAAAACAATTTTTCAGTGGTTATGTAACATATATTTCTCTTGGATTCAGGACTAAACCTTAAGAACAAATGAGGATCCAAGCATTGGTTTACTTTTTCCTTTTTTTTTTTCCTATTTTCAGAAACTTATTTGTATTGTTGCCAGCAAAGATAACTGCATGTTTGGTTATGCTTCTGTAATATTTACTTACTAAAACTTGTAGTTTCTTTAGCTTTTCTTTCAAAACAAAATACCATAAGATAACAGAGTCAAGAGGAACAGGGTTTTGCAGAATCACTTTTACGTAGATATAATCTTGCACATGGACATCAATGCGCATATACTGAAATGCTTTTAAATTCTTGAATCTGTATATGAGATTGATACTTAAGTAGCTCAATCTTGCTTACTTTTGTAGATCAGTATTTCTCAGTCTAGAAACAGTCATTTTGTATTAGTAAATATTTTTGGCCAAAATGTGGGATTTGGATAGGTGTTTTTTTGATGTTTTCTTTGTTGCTCCTCCCCAGTTTCTAGCAATTGCTTCTTTTGATTTCTCAAGCTCGATGGGCCACTGACATTTGCAGGTGGTGGAATGGCACAAAGCAATATGATATGCCAAAGTAGCTGGGCATCACTTGTCGTCCTGTAGACAAGTGAAGCAGAGGAAGTAAGGGAATACATGAGTCTCTTAAATATACTGGTGGCAAAATGGCATTTTCCATAGGATAGAAGTCTCTTCCTGTAACTGCTTCCTTCCATCTTGTCCCCAGAGCTGTTTGGTTTCTCTTGCCATTTAATCTGTGCCATATTGGAAGTATTGTATTATGGCTGAAACATTTTACCTGTAATAAATAGTTCCACGTGTTACTTAAGATTGAGTGCTTTCTTGAATGCAAATATGGAGCCATTAGAGGCAGTACAGATGCAAATGATGATCAGTGTTATGGCCTCTAGTAAATGCGAAGTATATAAGTATATATTTTTCTACAAAGAACAGCTCAGTTCACTATGATTTCATAGAGGTTGCTTGTTTTCTAACCACGCAATATGATTTCAGGGCTTAGTTTCAAGCACGGGCATACCTCAGCAGAAATGCTTGTGTGTGGATTTAAGGAGAGCTAATAATAAATAAGATTCTCAATTTTTGATCTCTCTAGGACTGCTCGATAAGAAATCCTTAGCAACTTATTCCCCCAGACTACCTTTTTTTTTTTTTTTCCTTGAAGTTATGCGGAGGAATAGCCTAGCTGACTTAGTTGACTCAGGAGCTCCCATGCAGCTCATTCTCATCCTGCGAGCTGCTGAGCTGGCGAGCTGCTCTTCTGCTTCACTCCTGGATGAAGCGTACTAAGTTTGGTTCTTGAGGTTGGGCAGGACGCGTGTCTTCAGATGGCCTCTGCCGTGTTAACACTGCAATCTGACTCTGACATTTTGGAATTTGCTTTATCTGATGATCTGATGCTTAATGTGAAAGGTCTGTCTGCTGGTATGCCTTTCTACAATTAACTCATAATGAAGAAATTTGGGAGCAAAGTTAAGTTGGAAGAAGAAAGTAGTATTTTCCATGATTTCGGCAGATGTGATTGCCAAGCTGCTCTCAGTGATAATTGAGAAGTCATGGCGGTCAGGTGATGATCCTGATGACTGGAAAAAAGGCAATGTCACATCCGTTTTTAAGTAGTGGGTCACAACAGGTTTAGGTTGCATTTCTCCTTATGGTCATGTGATTGTTTCATGCTTTGGAATGGTGTTAGCAAGGCTAGCAGTCACCGAGGTATCCTCACCGAATCACTAATACTACCTTTTAAAAATAATCCTTTGCAGAAGGAGCAGGTGTTAATTCCACAGATTGCAGACAGCCTTCATGAGTCAATATATGGATGCCTAAAAGAAAAAATGGGTATTTTTTCATTTGTGTTTTAAAGTGAAGCTTGGTTACGATCAGTTTCCACAATACGCACAATCAATACATTGGTATTTGTGGCCGAGATCCTTGTATATTTCCCATGTTGGAGTTTTTTATTGCTTGTTTACTACTGCAAACCTTTGCTGGTTTCACTTAACGCGCATTTCTCAATGCAGCTTTAGCTGTCCTGCCAGGGAAGGAGGAGTAAGCATGCAGTGCTCCAGTTCAGTCTCTGGTTGTGCTTGGAAGGCACCAAGGCACAGTGTCCCACCCCAACGGCTGCCAGCTCCCTCCTGCCTTCCCAGGGTGGGAATATTGCAGCCCCTCCATGCCGCCAGCTGGGGTCCTAAGGGTGGGAACAGCAAGCACTGCATCTTCCTTTGTGAGGTGTTTCTTCTAGATGTGTTTTGGTAGCAGGCTCGGACATGCCCCAGGGACGTTTTCTCTGCTTCTCATGCTGGTCTCATTAGGCAGCCATTTCTCATCTGTATCTTCCCAACAGCTGGCCAAATTTATCCCTTAATCATGAGGATTTGTAAGATACAGCCTTTCTATATATGCATATGAAGCCTGCTAAAATTTGATGCTAAAAATATTCTCAAAATATTGTAAGCAAATGGAGAACCGCTAAGGTAATAGTGAAATAAACTATGAGTTAAGAGTTAGAAAACCCTGTGTCCCAGTGGGGAATGGATTTTGTGGTCTCTTTGTACTGTTAAAATTTCTTCTGGAAATGAACTCCCTCTGTCTAAAATACCATAACATTTTACAAGTTTGCAAAAGATGAAAATGCTCCCAGATGTTAAGTTCAAGGAGCTGTTGTCAGATGGAAGTGCTCTTGCTGCTTGGTAACCTCTCCTTAACTCTTCTCTGCTCCCCCAGCCAAAGTTTTGCTCAACTGCCCTGAAACCAAACTGCTCATCTGTTCTGCAAATAAAGCAGTATTTTGCTTGTACAGAAAGTTGAAGACTGTGTATTGCACTGCAGATGGTTAAGTCAGCAGTAGGGCAGCTGACCAAACTTAGCAAAATGAATGATCAAACTAACTCCTGTAGTTAAGTACAGTTTACTATTAAATGCATATAATGTAAGCAGAAGAGAAGTTACTAGTAACTGACTTGAGCATACTGAAAATCTGTTGACGGCAGATGAAAAGGTTTGCTAATATCAGGCAGTCTCACCTTAGTGCTACTGCAACACTGCTTTTTTTGCTGCAACACCTTTTTTTTCCTTCACAATATGATTCAACTATATAAAAGGTTTATGGATTTGAAGCGCATCAGAGGTCATTTCCTCCTGTGAGTTGCTAATCAGTGCTGTTACTTTCATATATACAGCGGGAACTTTCAGACAAAGGCAAGATTAGTAGCTAAGCAGACAAAGAGAAAATGGAGGAAAATAATAGCAGTGGCGAGTACATGCATCAAGTAAGTGTGGCCCAATATTTTTATAGCCTTTTTGATAGATTGCTTTGGATGCTTCTGGGCAACATTGAATGCAGCATTTTTTATCTCTATCCCAGAAGGATTATTCCAGTGGTTCACCTTAGATTCTGCACAGAATATTACTTTGATACTGTAATAGCTTTGGAAAAGCTCTCCTTTGATGTCAAGAGCTGTATGGAACTGTTCTTTTGATTAAGAAACACTTGCACACTTGAAAAACCTAATAATAGATGTTAAAGAAAGAAAAAGAAAAGAAAAAATGATCATCAGTTGTGCTTTATTAAATTAGATCTATAGGAGAGATGCAGAATGTGTGTGCATCTGTATCCCCTGTCTTGTTCTGTTATCTTTCTGTTGGAAACCCTCACAGTATGTCTGTCTCTGGCTTGAATAGCCCAGAGCCTGTTTCTTTTCTCCCTCCTAGTTCTAGGACTCTTCCCTTTCTTCTGCCATTGAATGCTTGCAGACCAAGCAAGCTGGCTGCCAGGCAAGTTAATACATTTCCCCCTTCCCTCATCCTAGATTGACTGTGGAGGATATATTCCATATGATGTCAGTGTAAAATCTAGCCTGGTCCGTATTGGGTAGTTTTCTTCATAAGAGTAGCGGGCATAATTGAACTAGTGGCAAAGACTTAAACTTCATCCCTCGTTCGCAGTCAGCCCCGTTCCAGGGGGAGCAAAGCACATGCCGTGGTGTGAAGCTGCTCGGCTCCTGCTGGATCACACTCATTTACACAAGAGCAAGTAGGAGTTAAGAAGTTAATTTGCCAGTTGAATGGGTGTTGAGATTTGCTCTGAGAACATAGATTAAAGCTCTTTTAATGTTATCTACTGGGATTTTTCTAATGCGTTTCCACCCAGATTTATTCTGGGAATATGCTGCTCTGTTCTTGCAAGTTAATCTTTCAATTAATTCAAGATAAACTTTTAAGAAAACTTACTGGTCCTGCTTTAGTGGGAGAAGGGTAGGTTGCTCCACTCTTAAAAGCAAGGAGAATCCTGTTTTTATTCTGTACTCTGCAAACTGGCTTTTGGCTGTGGGGCTGTGGCGCATCAAATGCAGAGCAGTGCCAGAAAAGGGTTGTGAAGTACTAGGCTGACGTTTCAGTTTTAGGTATAGTACATCAAAAATGGCAAACTTGGTCATTTTAACTAAGGAAAACCAAAGATCTTTATGCTTACGCTTGGGCAGATCACGTTTGCTGTTTGTCAGCAAAGGAAAATTAGGGCAGAAACAGTGCTGGTGGACAGAGCAGTAAGAACAATCATAAGGGCAAGTTAAACCTTTTTAGAGGTGGCTGTGTGTTTCCAGCTTAATGTGTGTCAGAGGAGTGGGTAAGTGTTGGATGAGTGTTGGGGTTATCAGAGAGCGGATTGGAGGTGCTAAGTTCTCAAACACCAGACCTGCTCTCCAGTGTCTGGGGCTTTGCTGGGCACCAGGCCGCAGAATGTGTGATGGTTTTGATGGTGCATAGCTTGATTTTAACTTTTGCTAAGCCCTGCTTCCTCTGGAGAGAACAACTTCACATTAGAAGTACATGGTTTTCTTAATATTGCACAATTAATGAAGGTCTTTTAAACTGTATTTTCACTGAGTGAGGAGTGTTTTTGAGAATAGTGTAACACAAGGTAGACAGAGTTATTTGAAGGGGCTTTCTTAGCGTGTTGATGTTTAACAGTTGAGAGCATCATTAAACGTTTACATAACTAAAAGCATCCCCTAAATCTTCTGTTGGAAATTGCTTTTGTTTGCGGTTGAGCAGAGGAAACAAAGCAAAGCAAAAATGGAAGGGTTAGTAGGAAATAAATATTGAGAAGCTTTAGATATGACTCCTGGCCTAATAGAGGTGCAATACAGAGTGGAAGAATGAAGTGAATGAAGTAGACCAGGAAAGGTACAGAGCTTTGAAGGAGCTAATTAGTTTGAGAACAATCTCAGGGCACAAAGAATAATTTTTGCAGCCATATTGACACACATGACAGATGATCCCAAAACACTTGCCAAGAAAAGAACCAGGCACAAGCCTACATGATGGAGTGGAAAAATATATTTGTTGAAAAGACATTTAGCCAGAAGCTCAAAGGCTATGAAGAAATCATAACCGTTTGGCTACTTCATCAGTAAGGATTTTATCCGTACAAAACCACAGGGACTTAGAGTTGTAGGTCTAGGAGACCACCTGTAGCCTCGCAGTACTGGTGTGTTTGTTTAGCTGTAAGTACAGGTACAACTACAGAAGTTACTATCCTCTGAAGAGCAGAGGCATGGCTTATCTCTATTTACACATGCTGTCAAGTGGAGATGGGTGTAAGCTGAACTGCGTTGATTGTGTTGGCTGCTCAGGGGTGGGGAAACATCACTGGGAAATATTTCTGTCTTCGGGTCTATGGCAGCTTGATGTGCGGCACCACAAATGACATTTTGCTATTTGTGATGTCTCCCTGCTGCCCCTGCTCCTAATCCTGGATGTGAACTCCCAGCATTTAAGAAATGTCTGATATTAAGAATGTGATGGAAGGGTTGACAGCAAATTTTATTTGAAATATAAATGTATTGCTCATCCTTTCTAATTTGGCCAGTCCCAAAGCTTATCTGTCAAAACCTACTATCACAGCAGTGCTAATCAGTATGCCAATTTGGAGGTGCGTGTTTAAGTGATATTTCTAATTGTTAAGTGTTTTCTTCCTATCAAAAGCGTACATATTGATGAGCGTCAGCCCTAAGCTTCCAGCAAGCCAGAGGTGAATGAAGCACAGCTAGGTCTGTGTCTGGTGGGATGAGAATTAACCCTGACATAGACCCTGCCTGGAAATGGCTGCTTGGGCGAGGAACAAAGGAGTTATCCCGATTCATGTGCCAAAATTAGCAAACACAACTGGGTATTTTATGATGTCTTGGCTGCATAGTCTTCCTGAAGGAAAATCTATGATACCCATTCAAAGCATCACTAGTACCCTCAGCTCCCCGCTACATCTTGCCCCACAGCACGAGGTGGGTGTCCTATCGAACTTGATTTTCCATGTTCTCTGTGCATTTGGGATATCTCTTTTGTTCCATTTTCAGCCCACACGCTGACACAGCTCTCTCCCTCTCTCGCTCTCTTTCCCTTACGCTGTTGTTTAAGCATGCTGTAAACTTACTCATTCCCTAAAGGCAAGAGCAGCTATCTGAGCAACACTTTGTCAGCATAATACATTTACAGAATGCATATTTATGAACCTTTGAGCCTTTATTGTTCCAGAGGGCAAATAAAAAACATGAAAAGTAGCAATATAGTGTTTCAAAGGTCCCTCAAGGAAAACAAAAGTAGTTGGAAATAAATTTAGGAAAAAAAAAAAGTTCTTTTCCAGAAGAGAACCTTGAATTAGCACATACAAAATACAGGCTGGTTAAGACTATTTCTTTCTTCCATCTATTCCGGACTCTCCTAATCCAACTTTTGAGAAATTTTAAGCTTGAGAAATGCTTTCAACCTTTAGAAAATAGCATAAATGAAATAGATGAGACATAAATAGTAATAAACCAGAGATAGTTAAAGCAGCATGCTTTGCTCAATCATATTAAAATAAATTCAGCTTTTAAATGGAAATGATCGCTCTCCTTAGAAGCTGTGAGATCACTGTGGTATGTGCAACAAAATTACTGCACATAAAAGGTAGCTGGAGGAAGCTGAAAATTGATAAGATGCTCTAATTGTTGTTATTTTAATTGACTCTGGGTTCTTATTAACTTTACTGTGTATACCTCAAGTTTTTAAATGAATGAGTTGCTGCTCATTATTGCTGATAATAATGTAAAGCTGGTTATCCAGTGTTGGTATTCTTAGATGTATCCGTTAGCTCAATTACAATTAAAGAGTTGTTATGCCAGTGTTCTTGAATCATACAGCCTCAAAATTAAAAAAAAATATGGTGCTTTCTCCCTGCCAGGACAGCCCTCTGTTTTAAAATGGGAGATGTGAGCATGGCTGCCTGCAGCTTCCATCCCAAGCACAAACTGAAGGGTGGCCAACAGCAGAGTGCGCAAGAATTTGGCTTGACAGAAACTGGAAGTACTAAGACAAGGGAAATAGCTCCAGCAAGCAGAAGAAAATGGAGTCAAGTTCCTAATGGTCAAAAAAAAAAATGTAGCAAGTGCTGCCTTTTACTTCTACCGCAGTGGAGCTGTAGGGATTTGTACATTTTTCTTCTGGGATGAGAGTTTCTAATTGTGTTTTCTGCTACAAGGCCCTGAAAGCAGCGTGTGCAGTAGGGAGAATTCAGCCGGACTTGATCTCTGTTATTCTCTTGGTCCATGGAGAGCCATAGAGCTCCTGCGTGTGGAGCAGTGCTGAGCCCTCCTGCCAGGAGCAGGCTCAAAGCCTCTGCCGAAAGGCACTGGGCAGGACAGGAAGCTTTGTGTCCTGAATCTGCTGTGGTTTCACTGGTGAAGTGCCCTCCAAAAGGGATGGTGGGTTCTTGGCAGGATCAGTTGTCCTTGCTGCCTGCAGGCATGCTCTTAAACCTAAGGAGAGATGTCCCAGCATGCTGTACAGCTCACTTTGCTGCGTGTGTGAGCTCTGAGCTAGGGGCTGGCTGTTTTCTCAGGGGTATTGGATCCATTCTAGTGGCCCACCAGGAAAAAGGGAGATTGCTCCCAGGTAGGAACTCAGTGCTGCACAGGGCACGGTGCTCACATGGGGAGGGAGCACCTGAACGCTTTGAGCAGTTTAGTTTCTATGTATTTGGTGAAGTTATTCTAAGTAAGTTTGTGGACGATAGTGAACTAGGAGGAGCTGCTGCCTCCCTTGAGGGAAGAGAGGCCTTGCAGAGAGATTTCAACAGATCAGAGGGTTGGCGATTACTAACCACATGAAGTTTAACAAGAGCAAGCGCCAGTCGTGCCGTGGAGAGCACCAGGCCCAGCACTGCCACCCGCTGAGGGAAGGGGTTTTCCCGCTCTGCTTTGCGCTGTGCGGCCTTGCCTTGAGCGGTGGGTGCAGTGTGGGTACTACAGTGTAAGGGGAACGTAAAACTATTAGAGAACGTCCAAAGAGGGGCTACGGAGATGGAGAATGGTCTGGAGGACAAGGTGTGCGTGGAGCAGCTGAGGCCCCTGGGTTTGCTCAGCCCAGAGCAGAGGAGCTGAGGGGAGGCCTCATGATGGCTGCAGCTCCTCACAGGGAGCAGAGGGCAGTGCTGAGCTCTGCTCTCTGGGGACAGCGACAGGGGCTGAGGGAATGGCATGGAGCTGTGTCAGGAGGATCTGGTGTGGATTAGGGGAAGGTTCTGCACCTGAGGGTGGTGGGCATGGCCCCGAGTGCTAGAGTTCAAGGAGCATCTGGTCACTGCTCTCAAACATAGAGTTTGGATTTTGGGTGGTGCTGTGTGGAGCCAGGTGTTGGAGTTCCTGATCTTTGTGGTTCCCTTCCAACCGGGGATATTCTAGGATTTATAAATATGCTCCAAGCAAATGCTTGATATCCAAAGTGCACTTCTTTAGAAATCTGGGAAGCAGAGAGTGATGCATTTGCCCATCCCCTCTGCAAGGCCTCTGATGCCCACCTGTGCTGTGCAGTCAGTGATGGTGCCCAGGACGTTTGCAGGCCTACCCTGTAAGCATTGTTTCACTGGAGATCATTACATGAGTAGAATTTGCTGTAGAGGGCAGGTGAAGCTGTGAGAAAGCAGGATGGCTTGGGAGGCAGCGGGGCAGAGGGAGGTGCAGGGCACGAGGGCTATGGGGTGCTGCTGTATTTCTCAGGTTGCTGAGGATCTCAAAGCAGAGACGTTGATCAAATCCTTGGCAGCCCTGTGGTCCCCACTGATACCTCACCATGTCTGAAATGGGCCAAGCAGTGCTCGCTATCCCCAGGCTTCATGTGGGGAACAGAGGAGGCAGTAATAGGGAATGAGGGGAAGCCCTCGGCACGCATCTTTGGAAACAAGGTCTTGTCAGCCATCAGTGCTACAAACACAGCCCAGCTCCAGAAGGACAATGCGACACAGGAAGCTGAAGTGAGGTGAGTGCTTGGTTCCTGTTGTGCAAATTCCTATAGGCCCTGTTAAAAAAAAACGTATGTATAGAAAGCCCTAAACCCTGGCCATGGTGCTTCAGTGTGCAATGAGAGCGGGAACTCTGCTTTTTACTCCTACTCTCATTGCTGCTTGTCCAACTCAGGACTGTGCCTGTTCTTAGCAAAAGTGGAGGCTCTTGAAGAAGTGCTGTAAACAGACAGGTTTTCCTACCACTGTGAAAATCATCTGAAGTCAGAGATAATTTAATGAAAAAAGAGCAAAAACTCAGCTTTCTGATTCCCGGCCTTCTAAATAGCTTTTCAAAGCTTGTTTTACCATTGTGAAATCAAACATAGATTATTTACATTTTTGACTCATTGTGAGAAAGGCTAATGTGTGAAGAGACCTTCAATTCTAAACAAAACCAGTCATGGCTACGCTGCCACTTGTAAGTTCCCTACACCAACAAAAGTGATGGGGTGCAAGTATCAGGCATTCTAGATTGAAGCAGGACAAATCTGAAAGTATTTTAATCCCCCCAAAAAACAGCGAGTGATGTTAATAATCAGTATTTTAAATCTAGTGAAAGGAAAAATCTGTAGGAGTCTTTCTTTCACTAGGAGTTGTACAGTGCAGTTTTAGAGTTCCAGATGATGTGAGGTTTAGTTATAAAAAGAGGTCTCTAGCCCAAAAAAATGAAAATGAAACATTTTCTATTTTTTAGATGTGAATTAAAGAAATTAAAGAGTTGTCATCATCTTTATAATTACATTTTTGCAAAAAAAAAAAACTGGCAAAAATATGGAAAAACTGTGTTACTTGCAAGTATCTGGGGATCCTTCGTATTATACGGAGTGGGTCTATTTCTCTAAATTTTGTTCAAATTTGATTTAAATAATCAAATTAATATCTTGAATACTGTGCTGGAAAACAAGTTTTCTGAGGGTCAGGTCCAAAAAGCTAGGGCCAAGAAGCAGAAACAGCAAAATTTTGCAATGCATTAAGCTGGGACAAGCCAGGGCCTTTTAATTTACCCAGTATTTGTTTTGAGGGCTGCTATGCTCTGACCGTATTTAGAAGTTTAACATTAGCGTTAGATCTAGGAGAAAGGCATTGACTGATAGATCAGAGCAGGAGCTTCCCAATGCTCCCTAATGTGGCTGTGTGTCAGGTTGGTTGTCGCACTGGCTGTGTCTGGGAGCTGCTGAGCAGCTCAGTGCCCGGCCATCAGCCTGCTGCGTGCCATGCCTTGTGCCTCCCTTCTGCTCTCCACTTCTGCCTGGGCCACCGAGCTGAAAAGTGAACTTCATCAGCAGAGCATTTCCTGCATCCAGCCCCTGCCAAAAGCCTTTTTCCTTTAAAAAGAGTGAGTTTCTCTCTGCTCGTAATTTAGCAGTGCATTAGTGGCTTTGTTGCATGAAAATACGTAATTGAGAGGTTGGTATCTGAGTTAGGCCAAGCCCTAGAGCTGCCTGAGTAATTAGCCTGTGTGCTCGTTGTGCGTTACGTGTTCCTCTCTGAGGCTGCTCGGAAGAACTGGGACCTGCCCAGCATTAGCAAGGGTTTGCTGGAGGCTGCATGCCAGATCAAAGGCAAAAAAAAAGCAAAAAGAAAATTAGTGATGAGACAACATCTTTGTTTGAAACGAACCGTGCCATTTTTGCTGACGACATGGTAATACGAGATAGTAAGAACCTAAGGTTTTAATGATATTACACACCTAAGATATTAAAGAGTCCATAAAAGCGTGTCTTGTCCTATAAAACCATTTTCCTAGCGATGCTGGTACCAAAATAAATGACAGCCTTGAGTGCTTGTCAGCTCGGTGGTCTCCGTCCTCTGGAGTGCAGCTGGAACTGCCGCCCTGGGAGGGTGATTATTGCCAACAGTCTCTGCTGTGCATCTCCCTTTTTTTTTTGCCTTCTTTTTCCCCTCATTAGGTCAGTGGCTGCCTTTTTGTCTCCTTCCTTCTCATTTTTGTGCTGTAGGGATAAGTATTCAATGGACTGAAGAAACATAAGGAAGGGCATCGGTAATCCTGACTAATGTCCCCAGAGTACCACCGACAGGATAGACTTCTTCTGTGCTAGGAGATTTTAGGGAATTAGTGTTAAATTATTGTTGGTCGTGCATCTTCTTTTTGTTCAAGTTGGGTTAAAAATAATTATGAAGATTAGCATTTGTGTTTGGGGGGCTGTTACTAATTCAGCTACTTAAAAGCGGAATGAGTTCTGTTAGAGGGACAAAAGCCTTTAGTTGAAGGCGCTCTGTGATCGGGTCAGTAATACCGCCCATAGGCTACACCAGGAGCATCGTGCTGCTTGCTTAATAATTAAATGAGCTCCTCATTTCAGTTGCAGTATCCACCATAAGCTAAACCCAGTGAGCCCACCAGCTGTGTACTTGCTCACAGAAAGTTACCACTATGATGTTGTACTGAATTTCTCCCAGTCATCCCAGTCTTATTAACGCCTCAGTGTGGCATAAAGCTTCATTCATTATTCATAATAATCCAGTCGGAGGGCACTCTGAGACCTGATAAATTCTCACCTAAATGACAACAGCTGACAGGGCCTAGGGTTTTATAGCCCTTCTCTTGCCATAGCAAGGTGCTGTGGGCAAAGGTCCAGAATGATCCTCTACTAATGACCAGTGTGATATATGAGCAGCTGCTGATTTTCTGACACAAAGTCTACTCTGCTGAGCATCCAACCCGCCAGCCATGAGTAGTGGAAGAATATCTGACAGGCGATATACTTCAAGAACAGGTCACAAAAAAAATCTGACTCAAGTGGGAGGGAATAAAAGGGTTAATCCTGTGCTGGAGCACTGCAGTATCAACAATAACAAAAAATATCCTGGGGGCAAAAAAAAAAATCAGAAGTCTGTAAATTCTGGCCGTGCTGATGTGGAAATGAGCATGCGATCCTTATTTCTGAAAACTCTTCCTTTCTGGCACCCAGAGGGTTGAATAATCATGACTTTAGAAGCCTGTAAATTGCTTCATAAAAATCAATAATCATCTGCTGAAGGATATTAATTGCACTTTCTCACAAAGGGAAAAAGCTTCATAATATTTTACTGGTTTTTAATGGGCTCTTTGATACCGTAGGAGGTAAGTGAAAAGCCTCTTTCTTTTGTTCAGGCACAAACCTAGCCTTTCAAAGGAGCGTATGTACCTATGAGCTTTAACTTCTCCCTTGTGGTGTGGGCTCAAATTAAAAGCAGGTGGAGGCCTTTTATTTTGCCCTTCTGTTTTACATTCAACAGTGATTGATTCTCCATTATATCATCTTGCTTTCCCTAAGTAATATTGATAAATTTATATTGTATCTGGTGTTTGACTGCCATGCAAATTGAGGGGTTAATTCTGGAAGTTTGAGTTGGAGTTTCATTTTCCTGCTATACCTCCAAGTGCTTGCGAAAGATTCGGGACTGACAGTGCAAAGTCTGGTATCTTTTGCGTGTTAAAATAAGTGTAGCAAGTGCTTATTTTTCAGCGTGCTTCATCCTTGCTTTTGTAGAATGAACCTTTAGTGCTCTTTAAGGGTGCTGCTGTTGTATTTCCCACATCCATGGTATGTTCAGTCTAGGCCAAGAAGATAAAGTTATTCTGCACATGGGCTTTGCTCATCGTGAATTTCTGTTCACTCCATCTAGCACCACTCAAGTGGCAACAACAGTCAGCTTTGGCTTGAAATCATGGAGAGATGGAGGAGAAAAAGTGGCCATTGCATGACTTGAATTGAAGGTCAGAAATTAGATTTTTGTTGCTGTGTTCTGACCCTAGTCTTTCTGAGTGTAGCACCACAGTAACGAAGAAAGCCACAAGATCAGTGAGTACCTCTTCCCTCCTGCTGATGCTATCTTGTTAATTAACAGAAAAATGAACTCTGCCCGGTTCCTGGATGGTATCAGGCACCAGATAAAAGTCAGGTTGGTGGAGGTGAGCCAAGTCCTACGCCAGTTTTTATGGTCGCCTTGTGTACAGTACTTCGGGGCTGTCAGAGTACTTCAGGACTTACCAGCGACTGGAGGAAAGCAGAGTGTACTGCAGGCAAGGCAACCTTAAGAAAAGAAAAAAAAATAGACTGCTTAGGTCCCTGGTGCTAAAACCTCCTGCTTTCAGTGAATCCTACCAACTCTAGAGATAAAATTTAATACTTGCTTTGTGTGGGGACCACTTCGGGATGCATTAGTTCACTCTACATGCTGTGTAGAAACCTTGACCAAATGGAGACAGGGCCATCTAAAACTGGCTGCTGAGAAGCTCTTGAGGCACTTAGAACCTTTGGGGCCCCAAACCCCTTCCCAACTACATCCATGTTCTAGGGCTGCAATGCTGGGACATGCTTTTGGGGACTGGACTTTGAGGTCTGATGGCCACAGAAATTCTCGATTTACTGGAACGATAGGAAGGCTTTATTTTCATGTCTGAAGTCATGCTAACGGCCTTATTCGGACTTATTTTGAGAACAAGGATTTCGGTTAAAAGTGACACAGCCTATTTACAAAAGAGATGTGCCTGAACTATATGAAACCTAAACATATTCCAGACAAGTTTAGGCTTTGTTATGTGCAAGAGCTGTGGGTGAAGGCATTCCCGGAATCAGCTATGGTTGCCAGAGTGACCTGTGGCTGTAACCAAAACATTAGTCACTCTCACTGGCTTCCTGTTGGCTTCCTCAGACACTTCTTCCTTCTTTCCATTTTTTTTCCTGTAGAAATAAACAAGATTTAACATTTTCTTTGGGTGACCCAGACCAGTCAGAATATCAGCCTACTGAACGCAGCCTGACATAAAATTTGTCAGCCAGCTGTTGGATTTTGTAGTCCTCCTCTGTTGTCTTCACCAGTGCCCTTTTGTTTTGGTTCCTTCTCATTGCTGCTGCCCTGGTGGAATGCAGTTGGCCAATGAGTTCTTGCTTTGAGCAAGAGAGTGATGTGGAAGTGTTATAACGGTGTGGTGTTTTGCTTGTTGAGGTAGAATAGAAAGATATGTCACTGATACTCATGGGCAAAGTGAATACCCTAGTTGAATACTGCTGAGCATGTTAGATTGTCTCAAAGCTGGCAAACCCTTACTGAGATGTCCATCATTCAGTCATCTCCTAAGGGTCTGACAACTGCCCTTTTTGATGCTGGAGTTACTATTAAAAATAGTAGGAGACAAAATATGGAATCGTTCTACAAATGACCTAAAAAGCTTTGCAAAAAATAATTTTAGCAGAAGTTGAAACTGACTTTTAAGTCCATTAATGGTAGCCCATGAGTTTGAAAATTAAGTTGTGTATTCGGATGCGAACATTTAATTTAATATCTTTAAAAACATTGCCCTAAGAACTTAAGTTTTCATATGAAGTAATTTCATAAAAATCAGTGAATTAGTGAAGAAGAGGAACATAGACACACCAGAGGTGTTCTCAGAAAGAGAAGGCACTTCCATCTTTAATGCTGTCTTCAGGGCAGAGATTTCTGTCCCACCCTGGAGGCACCGCATGTACTGTGATGCGGGAAATATCTGACTGTAATTCTCTTGTTCTTTAGTTGGAGCCAGGATCTGACTTATGGTGGGAATCCCTGCAGAGATTTAATGGTAAATATTTAACAAGGAGAACTCTGCTTTCCTTCTATAATCTCATATTTTGTAAACTGATTAATTTAATAAGGAAAACAACGTTTCCATTTGGCCTCAGCTCCTCACAACTGGGACTTCTGTTCCTCAGCTGTTTCCATTCCAGGGCTCTCCCAGTAGGCAGTTTGCTTTGCCTCCAAGTGGAAAACAATTTATTTGACAGGAAGCAAGCCTCACAGCTAGTCCTCTCATGATTAAAGGGACAAAAAGAACTATTTTAACAAGTTGTAGGTAGTATTTTTAATTTTGTTCAGCTGTAGAGCTCCTGCAAGAGTAGTTAGTCATCTAATGCAGTTCATGATTTGGCCACAAAATCAATTGTAACGCAGTGGTTCCCACCTTGACATGTTGGTAGTAAACTTGAACAAGTGCCATGTAGGATCTCATGGCATTGCATGACTGCTCATCTTCATTTAAACTGAAGCATTTGAGTGAGATTGGCATGCCATAAAGAGTTGGAGTGTTTCTGGGTGTCCCCAGCTCTCCCTTTCCATATACTCTCTGTGTGGATTTTTGAAGACATTGTTTCCTTTGCTCCAGCCTCCTCATCTTGGTAGCTAAGAGCTGTATCTAGTTAAGAGACTAGAGAAATTCTTGGCGCTTGTAGATTGTTTCTGCTGTTTAAATGAACAGATTTGTTGTTTTCTGAGAAGTCGTTGCACAATTTGCACGCACAAGCTCCACCAAAGATGAGCATTGTAAGCAGGACAAGCATCACGTCGCTTCCAGCTTGCAGTGAACTGTTTAAGCCCAAGTTCCTGCCCTCAGCTGGCGTGGGCACATGGGTACCCGTGCACAGGAAGCTTACATGGACACCAGTGGATGCTTCAGCACAGGTAAGCAAATTGGTCACGTACAGGTCACAATATACCTAGCAAATTCTGTGTTCTTCTCTACTGTCTGGAAGAAAATGCAGAATAAAAATAGAATTCAGTAGAATTGCAGTAGGTTGACAGCCGGTCAATCCAAATGGGTACTTTCGTGACTCTTGGTCATTACCAGAGATGGGATTGCTTGCAGTAGACTGTGCAGTGTCATGAAGTGTGACTATCTATCTGGACAGCTGGATACAGAGATGACTCACTTTGGTGCTTTTGGGAGGAGTTGTGTTATTTTCTGTAGTGCAGTACCACACAGCATTGTGATTGCAGAGCTGTGTTTTTCGTGTGGTGGGTGAATGGGGACTTTTCATTTCACATTCTGGGAGATAAAAAGAAAGAAGTGTTTTTTGACAGTTCAGTGGTTTGTCTCCAGGCACATTGGGTGCTGATTTTCATTGCAGTACATCAAGGCAACTGTCTGATCTACAATCCAAACAGAAATCCCTTCAACAACAAACCACTAATATCACATGTAGTTCCAGTTGTTCACACTTTCTTGTGCTCTGTCTTTCCATTAAATCTCACTTCCCAAATCCACTGCCTTGGGCTAACAGTTTGTAACAAAGCTCAATCTCTAAAACATCGTATATAAATGGAGAGAAAAGGATTGTAAAAGAGAAAGATGAAAACATATACTACTCCAGCTCCCGCACTCTGAGTCCCTCATGAGGTTCCCAGTCCATCAGGCGGTGAGGAGGGCGTGTGGTCCATCATGTCTGCCAGCCGAAGGATGCGGCATTGCTGCTGGCGATTGATCCACAGAAACCTATCCCTGCTGTTGTGCCACACTGAGGGCCCTCTTCCTCGTCTGCTTTCCCCTGTAACTGAAAAATTAAGCAGTGAATGTTTTTATTGAGATTGGAGGAGTGAAAATAATACCGGTGTATGTGCATAGTGGGGAATTTTTGTGCTTATCCCAACCCTACGTCCTTCATCTTTATTTAAGGTTGTAAATTAGGGCAAGGAGGATATTTGCTCTCATCTAGCACTTCAGATTTAAAAGGAGTGGGATCTGTAGGGATTATCAGCTTGTAACAATATACATTTATACAATGAAACTGAATTACTCAGAAGACAAAAGAAGTGGTTGCTTGAGATACAGCATGCACATTTTGCATCGCTGTGTACATTCATGTGTTACACCCTGGGGCACATCCCAGGCAAGTGCTGCACTGAGCGCGGGAATCTTGCGTGTTCCAGAGCAGCAATCTTCACTGTGAGCATTGTTTCCAGTAATGTGGTGTGCAGTAAGCCTACCCTCTTGCATCCATAAGGGTACTCACGAAATGCAGTATGGCTAAGTACGGCCTGTGCTTTGTCTGGCTGACTAGAGCTGCATTTGGGAATCTGAGAATGGGAAAGGAAGTGTCCTGTGGTAATTTGGACTCCCTCGGAGTAGGGTGAGAAATACAGAAGCAAGCAGTCTTTAGGGCACCAGTTTAAGTTTGTTCCAAGTCAGCCATAGCGATGCGTGCTTTGGTGTCCATTGGCCAAAGTGTGTGCTTATTTCCAAGTAATTTGCTGAATCAGAACTGTAGGCAGTGTCCAGCCATTGATTCCATAATGAACAATGCAAAAACAGGAAGTTAGGCAATTTTGAGGGTTTTTCTTTGTAGGAAACTTCGCATTTTTATGGGGTTTTCATTTTAAAATCTCAGCAGGCTAAGTTACAGCGATTAATTAAATTTTACAGCTACTTTGTGTACTAAGTAAACACCGCATTATTATTTTTTGCTTCAATAAAGAGCAAATGTGGGGTACAGAGAGGAAAGGATTTTGAAATGTGGCCGATCAGCTGGGGGATTTTTAATCCCTGTTCTGACGCCTGGTAGGATCAGCATTGCTCTTTTGATAATCAGCCTCACATGGATGGTTTCATCTTCAGTGTACTGTGAATCAGAGGTGAATTCCTAGAAGACAACAGAGACAGAGGTAAATCCAACCCAGAGAAGAGCAAAGTCATGTTATAAATTCACCACAATATTTAGTTTGATTTCTTGGGTCCTGTTCTCCCTAAAATGACCACATTTTGGAGCATGCTGTAATCAGCATGACTATTTAGCCCCAAGGATACAGGCATGAGTGGCAGACGTTGGGGAGACCTTTGTGCTGTGTTGAACGTGGTCTGTACCTGTAGATAACCTGTCCTTGCTGGCTGCTAAGGAGAAAGGGCCAGTCCTTTATGTTCCTTGGAGGCAGTGTCTTTCTCCCATGCATGAGAGCTCCCACGCAGTGCGTGGATGGAGGAGGGACAGAGGCATCTTTCAGCTCAGCAGATCCTAGGTATAGAAGTCCTTGAGTAGTGTGCGCTCTTTGCATCTCAGAGAAAAGATAGCAGAATTTAAATTAATAATAACAGTAAGATGCAGAAGGAGGATAGTGAATATTTCCTAAATAGAACTGATTTTTTTTTTCCATAGCCTTTTTTTTTTTTTCAGATGACGATAAAAGGTGAGAACACTCTTCTAGTTATGGGGTCAGTTCCTGTGCTTTATGCTGATTAGTTAAAGAAACAGCAGATATTTTAAATAAGCATTATGATTCTGGATTGAGTTGGAAGGGACCCTTAAAGGACATCTAGTCCATCCCCCCTGCAATGAACAGGGACACCTACTGCTCCATCCGGTGCTCAGAACCCCATCCAGCCTGACCTTGAGTGTCTCCAGGGACAGGGCATCCACCACCTATCTGGGCAGTCAGTTCCGGTGCATCACCACTCTTACCATGAAAAAAACTTTTTCCTGATATCCAGTGTAAATCTCCTCTCTTCTAGTTTGAAACCACTTCGCCTTGTCCTGTCACAACAGACCCTGCTAAAGAGTCTGTCTCCTTCCTTCTTACAGCCCCCCCCCCTTTAGATACTGAAATGATATCAGAAGTTTGCATGGATGCACAAAAAGTCTGGGTGCAGTGGTGGGAGAAAACTTTTACTAAGGGCTGTTAAATGAAAGGGCACAAGGGCGGTTAGAACCTGGCATTCTACCAGATAGGGTGGTTCTTTACGTACGTAGGTAACATCCTGTACTTTGCAATGGACTCTGTAAAGTCCTTGCCTCCGTGGGGATAGAGTCTTAATTTCAGCCTCATTTTTGCAAGGAACAACTTGAACTGAACCTGCACAATAGTTGGTCTAGAGTAGCTTTATTTTTTTTATTTGCTACTTGCCATCCCCTCCTGCAGGCTCTGTCTGTGGAAAATGTTAAAAAAAAAAAAAAAGAAGAAGACAGGGAAGGTTCTGCCCCAACACGTGCTCTTAGTTGAGCTGCAAGAATCTTTGATTGCCTGTAGACACCTCTCTGGCTGTGGTCAGCTGTTGGCCAGCAACTTTGCGCAGCAAATTGTCACCCCCGGTGCTGCCCCAGAATGTTCCTGTTCTGCAGGTGGCATTTTCCTCTGCCAGCTGAAGGGAAGCCTGGCACAGCCTGCTGCGCTGCAGGAGCATGTCCTGGCTGGAAGCTCTTCTGGCATTATTTGCATGAAGCTCACTGGAACAACGTACCTGTCATAGATGGTGGTTTCTGTGAAACTCTGTCATGTCTGTTCGTACCCAGGCCAGCCTGGCCTCAGCAGCGTGCCTGAAGGCTTGTTTTCCCCACGTTGTTTGACTTTGAAGTACTTCCAAAAAGATCCATGTGCTGTGCCGGAGGAAAAGCATTTGGAATGACGGAAAAAGGATTTTGAAGTGCATAAGAAAGGTGAGACCTTTATCATTGCTGAGTGCAGCTTTGTCGGCAAGCAGAAAGCTGTTTATATTCCATGTTTGGGTGGTTCTCGCGGTTGATTGTAGGATATGGTTCTCAAAGTGGCTGCCTCCTGTGCTGGGTAGGTACAGGATTCCGTCCGTCTTCCCTGCGGGTGTGCTTAGGGGCTGAGCGTGGAGAGGTACGATTGCCTTTATGCGGCCATGGGATTTTTGGATCCGGGTTTCCCGGGCAGCTCCAGGAATGCCATGCCAAACCTTTTCACTTGCTTTGAATGGGCTTTGGCTGCTCTGAGCCTGGCGCATGGTGCCATCTGCCCAGCTTGTTGCACGTGAGAGGGTATAGAGCCGCTCTGGGAAAAAGGGGCATATGGAAAAGGATAACTGGTGAATCCCAAGACAGAGAAGTCACGGGAAACCACCTAATTACCAGCACTTAATAACTGGCGAATCAACAGTGAGGAGCATGGTTCTGAGGTCCCGTGGCATAAATGCGTGATTACGTTAACGCCCCGCTGCTACCAGGATGCTTTTGTGTGCTCAGGGCTTTCTCTGTTATTGCTAGAGGCCTTCAAATCCCAGATAGTCAAAATCTCTATTCAGTGCTGCCTGCTGGGCATTTAACAAGGGTCCTTGTAAGGGGATGCGGTACAAGCACAAACATGAATGCAGAGTGCAGGGGCCAGTGCAGCACGGCGGACTGCGGGGCGGCCGAATGCAGGCAGCCCCAGAAAGGCAGGGAAGAACAGACAATGACCCTCGTGCCTCTGGGCATTGCTTCAAAAGGTGTCAGCACCAATTAAATTGCAAAGGCTCCACCAGCTTCTGAAAAGTTATGGAGGCAATGACAGAAAGCATGTAATCCAAGGGCCCGTGCACAGCTCCTGCCTGTGTGGGACCTGATGGCAGAGCTGCACTGGCATGGGTAGCCCTGTGAGTGCTCGTGTGGGGCTGGCTGGGGTAGAGGCACCCTGCAGCCGAGCATCCCCCAGCCTGAGGTTGATAAGGCTGAGAGCTGCATGCAGTGTCTTCCCCGGTAACCGTGCTTTCTGTGGGATCTGAACATTTCTATTACAATAAATCTATTTAATGCTAATTAAAACTAGGAATTCACATTGGTGCTTTAGTCATACAGTGGACTCCTGAAGCATTGTTACGGCTATTTGAGTGGCTGAGTGATGTTGATATTAAGTCATCTTCATAGATATATGCAGCAAATCAGAGTGATTCATCTTTTTGTCCTGTCAGTGCTAAATGTGGTACTTTGCCAATTCCAACTTGCTACTGTAATACATTGTTTAATGAAAAATTGGCTTGGGAGGAGGAATCAGAGCTGGAAGGTTTGGGAGACTTCTTGCAGGCATCAGTGACAAAGCTTACGGTGTGCCACTGCCTTTTGGGAAGCCTTGTCCAGAAATGCAAGCACCTTGGTTGACCATAATATTAAAGTAACAGTGGAGATGCCTGACATACATTCATCTTTCTGGAGATACTTTTTTTCTCAGACTAAATGTCCGGAAAGTATTGTTTGTTATCATTTGTCTACAACTTTCCTCATTCCTCAATGTTCTGATGCCTTTGGGAACCCAACGAACACCTTCTGGCAAGGAAATGTCAGAAATATTCGTTTTGTCTGAGTATCAGCTCAATTCAGCAAATACAATCTCAAATGCTCAAGTACTTGAAGAAAAGAACTCTGTCTGTGGTAGTGCTGAGCCCATGTGCTTGCTGCCCTTGGTGACCAGCTGCCGGTGGGAGCTGGGCCCCAGCTCTTTGTAGGGAGACTTCTAGGATTTGTGGAGGAGTTGGAGGAGTTCTGGGGGCTGGCGCCTGAGGTGCTGCCTGCTCTTGGAAAGGAGGTGATGGTTTCCCTAATCCTAATCAGGTGAGAGGCAGCAAACAAGGGTGGGAGACCTACATGTGCTTGCCTCCTGGAAATAGGAGCGTGTTTGTTGATGAGTATTTCTCCATAGATAATGAAGAAAGGAGAAGCTGTGCTGTGCTTTGTGTTGGGAATGGAAGGGAGCGGCTGTGCTGGAGCTGCCACGTCTGCACTCAGCAGAAGTGCTGCTGCGAGGTGCTCCCCGTGGCTGCAACTCAATCAGAAGTGAGAGTGATGGGAGAGTCAGGCCAGCTGCAGCTCTGCACCAATTCCATTCTGGGCTTTTGTCAGCTGGGGCTGGGGAGCTGCCTGGTGGGAGCGAAGAAGCACTTTTTTTTTTTTCCCCTACCCTTAAAAAGGGCTATTGCAAATGGTTGTACTTCGTGCAAATAGGCTGAACGCCTCCCTGGTGTTCTGCAGTGGCCAAAAGCCAATGAGGCCACAAGCAGGGCTAGGTGCTGCTGGGATGCAGGGATGGTGCCAGCGCTGCAGCTCATGCTTGAGCTGCCCGTATGCAGCTCATAGCAACCTCCCCCAGTGTGCAGCAGGCAGGGATTAGTGTGCAGAAAGCTGCCTGATCGTGGCACGGAAAATGAGCAAGGTTTTGCTTTGGGCTGGAGGAGGCTTCCTCAGTGTAATGCTGCTCTGCTTCTTACAAATTCATTTTTCATGTGAAACAAAAGAGCTCAAAAATAAGATATCTCCATGCTGTGTATCCCCATTGCTCTATAAAACATACACATTGGAGAATAGGGGGAGTAACCTTGGTTCTAAGTAAACAGCACAATCAGCAGTGCCCGTTTGCACGCACCGAAATGATTTGTGCAAACAGAAGGAGAAAAGAGGGGGTGATTTCAAGCAGAGAAAACCAGCATTTGCTTCTTTAAAGAGATATCACAGTGCAGGCATTTCTCTAGATGTAGCCCAGTCCCTGCATGTCCCTCAGCCCGTGGGAGGAGGAACACACTCCATTCTGTGCTGCGTAGGGCAAGCGGGCCCTTGGCTCCTGTGGGTCGTGTCGACACTGCCCTGTGCAGCACAGGGAGATGGGACGCGGCCAAGTGCAGTAAGGGCTGTCACTTCGGGGACCGCCCACTCGAACAACAACCTCATCGTTTTTCTTAGGAAATGATCTGAGACAAAATATTGAATTATTTAGAGTACCGCTGGGAGAGGGAATTGATTCCTTGCTGTATCAGAGAGAAATAGCTGCTCTTTTGAGGCTTGATCCAAAGCCTGGAGAAGTCAATGAGAATCTTTCCATTTAGATGATGCTTATTCACTCATTAACTATTTCTCTTTAGCTGGAACAAAACATTACATCCTTTCTTTGCAGGATGCTCCATTTGTATGTAAGAGAGAAAAACATTGTCCCATTCTCTTGAATATAAAATCACTTATGGCACATTGAAATAAGTAGCGAACAGCTTTTTAACATGACTGAAAGTCGGATTTAGCCTCTATGCATATGAAATTCTTGTGGGATGTACGCAGCTGCCTGTGTGAGTGCTTCATATATGAACTTGTGAAGCTCTCGCATTTATTTTCAAGTAATTGCTTTTTGTTGTTTTTGGTGGAAAAAAAAAAGGATGTCCTACTTGTTACAGACTTTCACATATGTTTTGTACTCTTTGCTGCTGAAGAGCACCCAAGACGCTTTCCATCATTATGAACACCTGTTCCATTGCTGTGAGTGTTGAGGTTCACCTTGGGCAGTGTGGAAATTTCCCATTGTAATGCTGAGTCTTAAGGAAGTAGCTGAGCTAGGCAGGACTGCTGCATATGACAGCAGCTTTTCCAAAAACTTCTTGTAAAAAAAGAGAAGTTATTTCTTGAATGTCCAGCTCGTATTGCTTCCTTTTGTCCTGCTGTGTGTGTTTAAACATACGTTAGCCTCTAAAACACAGCACAGCTGCTATATGCGTGTTCACAAAGGAGCCTTAGACCTGATCGTTAATCCATTCTGTTTGTCATCTTTGTGACTCAAAGACTGACCTAACCTGAATTATAGCAGCAAGGTGAATAACAGAGAGTGCCACGCTTCGCTTGTGACCTGTCGGGTTGTGTCTGTGTCGCGAGCAAGGTGAATCCATTGCTTTCCACCCACAGCAGTGCTGCTTCTGAGCTCTTGCTAGATGGTTCTGAAGCTGAGGGAAGTATCGCTTAGTATAATGTTGGTTAAGAGATGACCATTCTGATGCATGGCTCGGTGCTGAGCCTGAGGGGCCTAGATATACGTGCCAGTTTTGATCTTTGCATCCCAGCAGCCAAACTCCCCTCAGCAGGTGGCAGAGCTGCCCTGGCGTGTACCAGCCAGCCAGCACTGCGGGATGGGGACTGGCTGGTGCAGCTCTCTGTGGAAGAGAGACGGTGCCTGGAATCACGTGCTGTGTAACCAGTGGTAAACCGCAAACCTTTGTGTAGCTCCCTATTAGATAGGTTTTCTTGTCATGCACTGTTTTTCATTAGAGCAGTTTTTTCACTTTAATAATTGAATGTTTCAGTACATTTCCCTTTTTATCTTGAAGAAAATGTTTTCAGCTATATAATTATCCACTCATCCGGAGGGACTCTAAACAGCAAATTTATACTACTCTCAGTGTTGTGATTCAGAAAATGGGCTGTATCAAATGGTAAACGTATCAAAATGTTGAGAAATGATGAAAGCAGGATGAGCTTATCAAGCAGGGATGGGGTACTGTGTGAATTACCACCTGCAAGGGCTCCTGCTTTGGGAGCCATCTCCACCATCAAATGCAGGTGAAGAGTTAGGGACCCCTTAATGGAGGAGGAAGGGAAAAGAAAGGAAATAATGTTTCTTTTACAATTGGATGCCTGCCTACAAGTAGACTAATGGAAAGACCAGACTGGGCTGAGGTTATTTTTGTTTTTAAGCTGACTGAGGTAAGAGTTGAAAGGAAAGCAGCAGAGTGTGGTTTCAGAAAAATGCCACTCAATTTCATAGCCAGAGGGTTCCTGTCAGGGAAGAGGAGAAATAATGGCTTATATAAAACTCTGAAATTGTATAAATATTTACTAATACTGAAATATCGGACAAAATTGATCACCGAATTGGTAAAAGGAGCAAATTTAAGCCTTGGTACATGTTCTACTGAAGGCAATCTGATTGCTTCTATTGATTTTGGGAAGGATGAGAGCAATCAAGATGTTGTCGAAGATTTTGAACAAGAAACCAAGAGATTGCAGCTAGCAACCCTTCCAACTCTGCAGTAACAGGGCAAGCCACTGAGGCTGTCCTATCAGGAGGCTTTGAGAAATTCTCATCGCCATTTGCGGGGAAATTTATCAGCTCCGTTGTCAGCGGGCTGCATCCCTCAGCTGGGAGTTATCCGAGAGCTCGTTTCATTGTTCGAATGGGATTTGGTCCTGCAAAAGTTGGATTGTATCTTGTTAGTAGGTTATAAACTTGCTGATATTTTATCAGTTTGCCAACATGCAGGAAGAGTATTCTTGAGGCAAACTGAATAATCTTTGAGAAGGATAACTAGTAGTTGAAAACCCAAACTTGCTGAGATGTGGTTACTTACATGAGGGAAGTGAGCGGGATATAAACTGTTAATCGGCACAGTAATACTGAAGATGTTTAATTCTTTAAAAGAACTGAATGCTTTTGTAGAAAATTCTGTAGACTTGGAGAAGATTATTTCTCTCAACAGTGCATGCTTTTTGATTGGTCTTTAAATTTAGAACTTGCTGGCAGGAGTCTGATTTCTGTAGTTGCTTAAATCCGCTTTCTGTTTAAGTAGGCAATAGTTTAGCAGATCCGTAAGAATAGAGTTGAATTCCACGAACAAGGACAAGAGCAGTTACTTCAGAGACTGCTGGATTTATTTTCCTGTCCCATTCCTGTGTAAGCTATCTCTTTCTCTTGCTTGTTCCTCCTTGCATTGCAGTAGAGATTAAGGAAAGCAGAAAACAAGGTGAGGAATATGGTCTTGAAAGCAGACTTTATTCTGAGGCATTTTATTAATTTTGATTTATTATTGCCTTGAAATATGAAGGTAGTAAGGTGACAAGACCTTAAAAAACAGACAGATGACAAAAAAACACGGCAAGGTTGTGTGCACAGACAGCTAGTAAAGAGTCCAAGTGCGCTTACTGAGAACCGTCAGGGCAGGCTGAGACTGAATCAGCTCAGTCATCCCGGCTCTGCTGAGATGCTTCCTTGTGTAAGAGCTTGCAGAACTGGGTCACTGATCAGTCTCCTGATGGCACAAAGGCAGCTCCCTGATTCTTTTGCTTGCAGAACTTCTTCCAAAATAAGAAGTTCAGGACATTCAGCACAGTTAAAAAATAAAAATAAAAAAATATGTCGTTAATTGATATTTTAATAAATATTGTAGAAAAGAAAGATGATATTAGACCCATGCATCCCTTTATTTGCCTGTATCATAGACTTTACAGAAAAAAAAAGTGATGAGCCCTGGCTACGTGCCCATCCTGTCAACCATAAATAGTTTTTTTTTGTTATCAATTTGTAAGCTTAAATATTTAGCAAATGAGCTGAAAATTAGGTACTTATGTTACTAGTGACTGCTCTCCATTTAAAAATGGGAAGATGAGAATCTAACGGATTTTTTTAATTGCAATTTGTTTTTTGAAGTGTTTCTCCCCATATTTGTAGAAATTAACTTCTTTTGGTTACCATTCTGATTTTAAAAGGAAGTAGTACTATAGTGGGTGCAGTTACTTACCTTTAGTTCCTTTCCACATGGAGTTAATTTTTCCTAGCAAGGATTCTTTCATAAAGATGTAAATACATCTGTAATAGGCAAAGCCATAATGATGCAGCTTTTTTTGCGTAGAGAAAATTACATGGGAGAGGTTTAAATAATCTCCTCGAAGGGGCATTTGATGCTTCACGATTAACAGTCATGCTTTTACCTGCAAACAGTGGTTATTTTTCTGAATTGAGGTCATCGCGAAAACAATTTTTGCTCAGTCATCCCTTTATTGTCTGATATGCAGTCATTGTCATTATAATCTACAGTTAATTAAGGGTAGTCCAGTGTTGAGATAACTTGGTCTTGGAAGGTATTTCATAATTATGAATGTGCATATATCCCACCTCCCATCTTTGGCAGGCTCAGCCTAAAATTTTCATCATTATTTGTTGATGAATAATATTGCAATTAGGTTGGGTCAACACTGCTGGACCCTCTGCAGTTTTCAAAAATAGGACTAAGATTTTTTTTTGCTGCTGGAGTCCATTTCTGGAAAGAGAGCTAGATCATTAGCGGGCGGAAAATGGCATGGCTGCTTTGAAAACAATTTTCACTAATTGATTAGCTGGCTGATTCAGTTTCCAGTCTTGGCTCTCACTTGTACCAGATGCAATATTATCTCTCAATATAACTCATGGTTGGTTAAATTTTACTGAAATTATATCCCTATGAAATTTCTATTTGTGCTACAGGCTCAGTATTTATCTATCTTATTAAAAACTAAAATAAAGTGGGGCAATCCCACATTCAAGTGGGAAGTGTCCTATTTTTGGTCTCCATGCCAACTCTCTGGAGAAGTGTCTACTATTTTGTACCATCATTATGAGTACATTCTCTTGTTGCCGATAATAAACCTGCTCTCCTTTCTGTCGTCCCTGTCTATTCATTTAAAGATAGTTTCATTTTTACAACACTATTGTTATTCTCACCAGCTTGGCAACCCTGGGATAATAGCATAAATCAGTAAATTATTATTTTTGTTTAAGGCATTTCTAATTTTTAATTAAAAAGAGAAGTCAGACTCTTGCTGATCACCTGCAGGATTGTGACTCTCCATGGTTACCTGTCACTCAAAGAGATCTAGCTCTGAGGAATGCTAATTAGCACTGTTAAAGCACTGGTAATTGAACTGTGGAGACAGCCTGCAGAAGGAGGCGGTTTGCATTCAGCACTGCTTTGCCATTTAAATGGACTAGTACAGTCATGAAGGTACGCGGGATAAAAGTGGAAAAAAGCACTCAGGCTGTAATTTTTCATTTTGACTTCAAAGTTGTTTACCAGTGCGTTTCCTAGAAACTAGTACCTGAACCAAAAACGTGTCATGCTTAGCAGCTTCACTGACAACCTAAGTCTAAAAAGTGCACAATGCCCTCCCTTCATCTCTCACTTTTCTTGTTGCCTGGAACAGCCACTTGTAGCAATGGAGCTTAAAATGCAGCCAGGATGACCCACACTGCTCCCTGTTTGTTGCTGAGATTCTAAGCAGGGCATTAAAGAAGGAGAGAGCAGGAAGTTTAAAATAAGCTGCCGAAAAACCCTAAAGGAAAATTGTGTTCACGCTACAGATGATGACTCTTTTTCCAGATATTTATCTGACTGCCTGTGCTGTGATATCCACATGCCCTGGAATAACACGCTTCCCATCGTAGTATTTTACAGGTTTGCCAAGGTGAGGCTGCAAGTCTCTTGGTGCAGCAGAGAAACCTGAGCCTTGTGTTGCAAGGGCAGCTTTCTTGTCTGGCACCTTCAGATAGGCTTGAATTTTCTCAGAAGATAAATACATAGCAACTCCTCGAGATGTAATACATTTTGAGAATATTTTGCACAAGGAGGCACCCCAACAGTGAGGTAGCCATGTCACGCTGATCTAATATGGCTTTGTCATCTCTTTGTGCAATCTATTTTCCCATTGTACTGTTTTATGTCTCTATTTGTTTTCTGTGCCTTCAAAGGACTGCATATTTATTTTGCTTGGTAAATATGAGTAATCTCTTTCACTTTCTCCAATATGAAGTTAGTTACCTCAGTTCTTAGACTGTGGTGTGACAGTCTCTTGTCACAGGTACGTTTAGATACTGTGAGAATAATGAGTACTGTTTTTAGAAGTTATTGATCAGGTAAAAAATGAACTGTGGATTTTTCTGTTCATGAGATTTGTGTGCGTTTTTTAGTATCTGCAAGGTCATCAATTGATCATTTGATTATGCAGAATGAACATTTGCAGCGTGTGTCATCTGTATGTTATTAAGCTGTGGATATCTGAGAGAGATGCTAACTTGAGCATTTCAGGATACTGATGACTTCTTATGTTAAAATGCAAATGTACGATAAAGCATAGAGCACTGACTATTATCTTGACCAATGAACTAAAGCAGAAATATCTTTTATTTTAAGTGCAATGCTCCATCTATTCTTATTGGATAAAGTTCTGGCTCAAAAGTTCAGTGAATCCAGGATTTCAGGCAGTCATTGCAGTGTACAAGGCTCCTAGTGTTAGATGGGTAGCACACAAGCAGTGTCATTGTGTATTTCTATTCTAGTGTTTATTTAACCCAAACTGTTCCTTTGTGAGATGCTTCCAGTGTTTTTTTGTTTTGTTCTTAGTGCTTAATGAGAAGCAGTATGGATGGAAATCAGTCAATTGTTTCATCCTCCTGAAGGATCATGAGTTGAAAGTTAAGATCACAGAATCGTAGAATTGTAGAATGATTTGAGTTGAAATGTACCTTAAATACAATCTCATTTTCCATCCAACCTGGCCTTCCAGGGAGAAGGGATCCACCTCAGGATACTTCTGGATTATGGGTATTTGTATTATATACTTGTATACGTATATAACGTTATCTGGTAATTCTGATTTAGGGAACTGTGCTATTGAATTTCCTCCTCACTTCATTACTGCATCCTTTCCCATCAGGTATATTTCCTTTCCTGTCTCCACGTTTGCATGTGTCAGCGGTGAGCGTGGTGCTGCTCTTCTCAGCAGCCTTTTGCAGGACACATTGTCTCTTCCAGCCTCCAGGACCACGTAGCCTGTCCTGGTTATGGGGAGAAGGACACAAACTCTTGCTTTTTCTTTTTAATATCATTTACGTTTTCTATTATTCAAAAATGCTAGGGGGAAAAATAGCATCCTAATGTGTACTCTGGAGTTGTATGACACATCGCTGGTGTTTAAACTGAATTGCCTCACACCAGTGCCTTGGGAGCGCTGGATTTTTTTTCCTTTATTTGCATGCTGGGTTTCAAGGGGTACCATCTTTCTCTTGTTTATGTCAAGCTGTTATCTGTTTAGCCTTTATGTTGCTTGTGGTCTTTACCAGGAGCGGGGAGCTGTAGCGGGTGCTGGATTGGAGTCTCCAGAAACACGTGGGCTCCGTGGCCCTGTGGCTGGCTGGGAGGTGCTCTGTGAAACAGAGGTTTCTGCAGCAGCCCACCGCATCCCAGAGCATCAGCACAACTCCTAGGTGGTGGTGAGCATTTCAATACACAGTGTGATTTTTGAGACAGCACTGACCTGTCAGCAAGTATGTTATAAGGAGGCTTAAACCGTGTGTGTCCCACTCACCTAGCAGGGTAAGATGCTGTTCTAAGGTCTAAGGACATCTGAGACGTCCTGCCACCATAGTGCATCTCTGGAGCACTGTAACATGTTGTGACAAAAGAGAAATCTTCCTCTGGGGCTTCAGAGGAAGTTTCATTCAAATGTGTCTTCATTCTTTCTCACCTGTCTCTGGAGAATTACATTGGTTAGATTCACACAGAAAAGAGCTCAGTTTTGCTAGTTATCTCTAAATATGCAAACCTATTGCAAGTGTCAGGATCAGATATGCTGAGCGAAAGGAGACCTATTTGTGTGGGGTATGTGGCAGGGTGTATCACGGGAGCGAGAGATGTTTTATTTTAGTCAGCATTAAGGAGAAAATGTATCAGAGTTGGGGAAATTACACACGGACTATGAAATTGGCATTTCTCCTTTCTCAGCAGAAAAAATCTTGGTGTTACCAACAGGCACGAAGGGAATAAGAGGTGACTTATCTGGTGTCACTCAACATGTGAAAACCAGATGCTGATTGTTTTGTCTGTGTTCCATTTGTTAGCCCACGCTGCTTGAAACACTGCCTACTAACAGAGAAGCAGAGGGAAAAAATAGCTGGTGATACATTATTAGCATCTGCAGAAAAGTGTTTCACTTATTACAAGTTGTTCACAAAGAATTATTTCCTTTTATGATTATGCCAGTGTAATAATTATATTGCATTCAAGGCTACTTAAACTGATCTGCAAATATTTCAGTGGTAGAGAATTGCATCAGTATGGCTGCAGAGGCTTAATGCTCAGTTACAGCCATATAACCGCATCATTAAATCTCTCCTATAGCCCATAGACGAGCAGAGTAGTATAGGTTCCCTGTAATCACACACATCTCAGAGTGCTGGCTTGCTTCCTGTGCCAATGACATTTAAATTTGGATTTGTAGTACTGTAGGATGCGTAGACACTCAAAACATCGCATGGCTCAATTCCATCTGTGCTGCACTGGGTATGGTTGGGTGTAGTGTTTAATGAATTGGACCAAGAAAATGCATACAATATGCTGTTAAAAAAAAAAATTAGTTTGAAGGCACAGCTGGCTGTAAACGACCAGTGATTTTCAGTATTTTTTATATCAGACTTGCCCTCTTTTAGCGTAAGGATTGCAGTGCATCCATTTCAATCTTGAAAGCGTAGAAGACCCTGGAGACTGGGTCGTTTGCTCAAGTAATCTAAGGTTGCTCCGTTCTTGTCTGTGCAGTTTTGCTGTACCGTCACCTGATAATATTTTCCTTCTGTGACATAAGACCTACAAATTCCTTCTACTGCTGCAAGTGAGCAATAAGTAATCATACTGTTGGAAAAAAAAAAAAAGCTTAATAAAAACACTAAGAAACCTTTCTCTGCTAACTGTAAACAAATTAGGTTTGCTTACGTATATTGTGAGTATATTTATATTCTCTTATCAGTGGAGTTAGAAACAGTTTGAGATGAACTATTCTTGAATGTAGGTACAGGGCTCCACTTGTCTGCAGCGTGTAGCCACACCGCACTGGTGCAGCCTTTGCAGAGCAGCTCAGCTCTCTCGGTGGCATCCTGCTGACACCTGGCAGGCTCCAGGGAGGCATTAGCCTCTGAGGCTATTGCCTCCCATGCCAACCTGATGTAGCTTGTCATCCTGCTCTTACTTAGTCTGCTCCAGCAGAGAGGAGAAAGTGCAGAACTTAGGACAGACTCATCCTTTCACTGCTGCTTTTTGGGAGCTTAATGCCATACGTTTACCCATGGTGCTGGGTCAATACACCCTGATGGGTAATTAGCTGGAGCTGTCACGCAGCCCAAGTTTATCATAGAGCACTGGGCGTTGTGTGCTGCAGCAAGGGTGCTGTTGACCTTGTGTGCTACCTGCTGCAGTGTGTGATGCTGTGTGCGGTGTGCTGGGAGAGGAGGCCAGCCCCACCCTCTCGCTGTTTTGTCTCCCAGGAGCTTCCCTGGGGCCTCATCCCTTACTGAAGTCAGCAGGAAGAAAGCTGTGACTTCAGTGGGTGTTGGACCATGTGCAGCTTCTCTGTGCAGGGATATTTTGTTGTTCTTCCTGTGCTATTACAGCCAATCTTGCTGCACCACCTTTAACGTTGAGAAATCTAGCTTTTAGATTTGAATATTATGTTTCCTCTTCCAATTATTAAACCTTTCTTCAAATAAGCTTGGAAACTAATTTGCAGTTGTTTCCCTGGAGCTCTCGCACTGGTGGTGGGACAAGGAGCTTTATGTCAAAGAAAGATGTCTACCTCCTGCACAAGGCTTGAATAGAAAATGGTAATAAAACACTTCTTAGAATGCATTTCACAGTTTATCCTTAGTGTGAATTGCTTCTTACACCGTGAACTTTTTGGACTGTAGGGCCGAGAGTTTTCCTTCAAGCCTGTCCTGGGGTACCAGCAATAAAGGTCTTGGAGGGGAGACGGCAAAGCTTCTGCTCCAAACTCCAGAGAATGTGAAAATGGAGCTCTAATGAGGACATCTGTCCTGTGATGGCTTTCTGAGCAAAGCAACAAACTGGCCGTACTCTTGTTGAGCATGAGAAGTCCTTAGGGGATGCTAATGTGGCATGTACTCACTTCCTGGTTAACTGCACCTGCTGAAAAAGCTTTTTTGTTCTGGAGATCTTATGAATTGCTCCAGTCTGAAGGATTACATTACAGAGCAGTTCATGAGTATGGCATTTCCTGGAGCATATTTAAAGAAATATGGTGCAAGTGCATATAGTGGCATACAGTCTTCAGCCTTCCTGTTAATGAAATATTACCAAAAACAGAACACCTCTACCGAAGAGGGGAAAAAAAAAAAAAGCAAAAAAAAAAAGCAACAAAAATCTAGTAAGGGTCTGTGAGACATCTAAGATGGGATATTTCATAATGTGCACTGTGTCAGTATAATATTCTTTGCTTCTGAGTTTTGAATTTAAATCGTTGTTACACAGCTGCATATTTTCTAGGTTGGTAGTAGCATTAGCTCAAGGTTAAATCTAAAGAGTTTGATGCTTCTTTGCAAGGAATTGCAGAATTTTGTTAGCCTGAAGATTATCTGGAACTCCATGGTTACGCAGCTGGAAGACATTCTTTCCTCTCAGGTTGAATCCAGCAGGCTCTGGGGCTCACCTGTGGTATAACTCCTACAGTCATGTGAGTGTACTTACAACGTCTGGCTGCACTACAGCCCAGTCAAACTTTGAAGAAGATTATTTCTATTGTACCAGTGGATGCATGCACATTTGTTTGTATCTTCTGTGAATGGTGGGATGCACTCGCGTTTGGGTCTGCTGCCAGCTGGCTTCTTTCCTCGTTGTGCCTTGTGGAGTCCTGTAAAGCAATGTAATTTCAAATGGTGAGTGAAGGGGAGAGGTGTGGGTTTAGCTCTGCTTCTAAGGGCTGCTCAGCAGCACTTACAGTGAGATCAGTCATGGCTACCCTGTAATAACACAGAAGCTGTCTAAACAATGGCCAGCTGCAGGTGCACATAAAATCAGGAATATCAGCAGTTCTGAGAACTGGAGAGTGATGCTGAAGGCCTGCCCACTGTGGAAGGGGCAGGATGGTGGCAGCTCTGTGCTTCCCTTTTGGAAGCAGCAGCCACAAGGAGCCACATGCTCTGGGCATCCCAAGGATGTATTTCGATCATTAGCTTTTCTCACTAAGTGAAATTCCTAACTGTATATTGCTAATATACTGCAGCACAAATAATGTTCATTTCTCTAAGCCGTGATGAAGAGAATAGTTTTCCCCTTTTAAACAGCTAGCTTTGAAAAGTCCAACTTGAAGCTGAGAGAAAATTGTATTGAAAAATCTGCCTGATGAGGAAGAAAGTCTCCGGAGAAACAATCCTGTATTGATAACAAATGTGAATGAATTGCATAAATTTGTTGGTATTGTTGCTGGCCCTTTCCTCCCTGCCATTGGACTGTGTAATGCCAACCCTTGTTTTTGTCTGAGCTGAGCAGCAGTTGCAGGTTGCTGTATTTCAGACTGATTTTCAAGCAGCTTGTTGTTTTTGTTTCATAACTTCGCTGCGTGGCCTGAGGTGCTGCTCAGCGTTCCCTGGCCCAGCTCTGTCCCCACCTGTGGTGAACGTGGCTATGCAGGTGCTCGGGCTGCAGCTGAGGCCACGTCTCTCAGGTGAAAATCCTGTCTCTCACTGCCACCCTCTCAGGCAAAAAAAAAAAAAAAAATTACCAGTCCGTGTAAACTGGAGAAGCAGCCTGAGGAAAGGGTGGTCATGCCCTAAGCAGTCGTAACAGCAGGCTGAGAAGCAGGCGTGCAGCCGGGTGCCTGGCTGTGGGCCCTGCTGTCCTGCAGCTGTGTCCGCAGGCTGCCCCTCAGCCAGTGGCTGCCAGGGTTCCCCAGGGACAGCTCTGGGCCCTCCTGCGTGCCCCTAGCAGGTGTTGCAGAGAAGCCTGGACTGTCCCAGCCTCTGGGGAGAGTCCTTCCTTGATTCAATGCTGTCATTTAATCTCCACTGTCCCACCTTTTTCCTGAGACTATGGCTTCTGACAGTGCAGTTGCTGCCATCTCAGGCCCTCTCACATCTTGCTCCAGGGACAGACAACAGACAGCCCTTCTCACCCTACCAGCGGGGCCTTTGTGCTGTGCCATTACTGAGCACTGACTGGAGGCAAAACCCAAGCTGGTGTTGCTCATGCTCAGTCAATGGTGTCACAACCAATGGTGCTGGTAATTCCCAAGCTGTGTCTATTGAGGAGTCTGGGAAAGCAGTGAGGGATGGCCAGGTAGAGAAATGGCTTGTGAACCCTGAGAGGACAGATGCATGGCACCTCCTCCACGGCCTGAGACCAGGCAGCTCCATGCTGTGGGAGGTAGGCTCCTCTTTTCCCTCCCGTGCTGCTTTGCTCTCTGTCTTCAAACATCACTTCTTGCCGTGGTTGGGACTGTTGTCTGAACTCTTCTTCTCTGTGGGCAGTATTTCCGTGCTTCATGTGGTAGAGCTATTGCTTCTCAGAGCAGTGCTTCTATTGCTGCAGGTTTAAATTACTGCTCATTGAGAGCAGAATACATGGAGCTGGAGGTCCATAGCGTTGAAGTTGTTACAATGCTTAGATGATGACCACACGTACTAGTTACTGATCCTACAAATTTCACTGAGGTGATTTGTGCTGCTGAAGGCAATGTGGGGAGAAATTCTAACATGCAGCAAAAGAAAGAAACCTTAAGTAACAGATGGGTGGACAGGATTTTCACACTCACTGTTCATATGTACGGGCATGGAGAGCCCACGTTCGAGGCGGTAGATTTTTGATGGGGCTGAGCACATCCTGCATGTCTCTGTCATGCTCTTGTGCACAGTACTCTATGCTGAGCACTTGCCAGCAAAGCCCTACAGCAACAGGGTGGGTATGGGGAGGTGCCAGGCAAGTGCCTCTGGCAAACCAGTTGTCCCATGGCACTGGTTTGGGTGAGCATGGCCAGGCCGGGAGCAAAGGGACAGCCGGGTGGGCCAAGCTGCTCCTCTGCTCACAGCTTGCCTCCTGGCTGACAGGCACTGCTGTGGTAAGGGCTGGCCTCGTGCGGTGCTCCTTGGGGTCAAAGGGCACTGCTGAACAGCATGGTAAGGGCTGTCTCTACAATTCCAGGTAGAAGTGTTGCAGTTTGTGCAGCAGAAAGTGGCTTATCAACTTTTCTCCACTTCTCTGTAGTCAGCCTTACAGTTGCCAGCAAGCTGTGGTTAGCTCACGCAAATGCTGCAGTATCGGGGCTAATGGAGAAGCCCCAGGTGAGGTCAACCTGTGGGGCCGGAGCTCCATCCTGCCTGCCAGCCTCTGACTCCTTCCAGCGAGGGGAGACCTGCTCTAGTGGTGCCGCTGTTCAGAGCTTGAGAGGACGGAGAAAAGGTTATCTTTTTTGTTATTAATCTCACAGAAAGTCACGAGGCAATGTAGGTCAGTGACAAGGGAAGCTGGGGACGCGTTAGGCGTAGCTGCTGATTGTGTCTCAGTGCATAACGCAGCGTGCTCCGCAGACTTTTTATTTTTTTGGAAGGGTGACATGAGGGGAAGGTGCACCTTCCAAATTTAATTCCTGATCTTTTATGTGTCAGATTGGGTGTATGCTCTTTCGCTGGGATGAAATTTTACTTCTTTCTGGCCTTCGTCCTGTATGATGAATTCATGGTGCCATCTACTGAGTAGAGACGGAATTAGCGCTGCGATATAGTCAGGAAGGGAATTCACTGTAGGCTTGATTTTAAGAGAAAATTTAACTCTGTGATTAAACGACAGCTGTAAAACGTGGAAAGTACCAAATATTTAGGGTTTATTATTATTATTTATAACTTGGAAGATTTCAGGCCCTCTAAATCACACTGAGCACTTAGGGGCTCTGTGACCCTTTCTGAAAGAGACTGAACAGGAATGGTGCTATTGAAATCTCATCCCATGTGTACAGCAGAGCCCCACACATTCTCCTTTCTCCACATGCTTAGAGGCTTTTTTACTCCTCTGCCACTCAAAATCAGAAATAGTTTTCAAAAGTCTTTGGAGCTTTTTGGAAAAGTGGAAAATTGTATTTTTTGTTCTTAAAAAGTAGGAGTAACAGCAACAAAAGGATCAAGATTTTATGTTTTGAATTTGTTTGTGAATCAGAAAAATAATGAAATCAGCACTGTTACCCAATCTGATCACATGGCCAATTCTGCAATTAAAACAGCCAAACAAATGGTTGGTGAGGAGGAAAGACTGATCTCAGCTGTCTTCACAGATGCTATTTCTGAATTTCAGTTTTCAGAAGACCCCAAACATTTTTGTCCAGAAAGTAAGTAAATAATTCACTGGTTTTGCAAGTGGAGATGATCTCTGCTCCTGCAGATCTCTCCTCCAGCTTTAACTGCTGTCTCATGCTATTATTGTCTCATACTATTCTGTGTTGACTGCTCCTTCTATCCCAAACTATCTTTTTCTTGCAAAGCATTCTGCTCCTCAGCTTCCCATCCCCAAGCAGATGCATAGCATCACCAACCTGAGAATTGGGCAGTCAACCTGGGTGGAAGGCTAAGGGGCTTGAGTTAGAGATCCAGCACATCTTTATCCCCAGGTGGCACTTCCCTTATGAAGAATTCTCCATGAGGAGTGAGGAACAGAAAGTGTGTGGAAAAAATGCAAGCAAGTAGAAACACCTTTAAAAAATATATGAGTACTTCACTGAATGCAAAACAGCTGAAAGGCTTAACTGAGATACACTGGCTTTGCTTCTGAAATATCTAGTTCATTTTCCTTCAGAAGAAATTCAAAATGTAGCCTAAATGCAAACAATTTCCACATACAGCTTTAAAGCACAGCCCCTTTTCTGTTCTCTTTCTCTAAGCACAGTGATTGCCTGTAATAGCTTGCCGGTGTTCCTGAGGTTAATAGATAAAATAGATAAGAGATAATAGTGTTTCGTGTAGTGGCGCTTTAGGGAATACTGTGAATATTGAGGTAATTGGGAAGTCTGCAAGAAGGGGGGTCACTGAAGAGGAGTCAAGCTAAGATTAGAAAAGCTGAGCTGCAGAACTCGGGAATACTTGATAAAGGTCAGAACTGGAGGCCATTGGATCACTCTCTCTTGAAATACCGAGTCAAATAAAAAAAGACAAGGGCAGAACTAGAACAGTACCCTTATTTCCAACATCTAATTATTTATAGACATTGTTATTTTATTAACATTAGGCAGGAGTAGTGGAAAAGCAGTAGACTGTCCCCTTCTTTAAGTATATGGTGGATTAGTCTGTCTGCCAATGGTGCAATGGTATGCTTAGGGACGAACATGCTGTAATTAAGCACGATACGTTATAGGTTTGCTGAGGAATAATTTTTATGGTTTCCAGCCCTGAGTGAGTAATTAGTCTCAGCTTTGTTCAGCCTATTAGAGGCAGATGATAGAGAGCTGTCTACAAGTTCAGAACTGGCTCAGATTGTGCTATAGATGGACAGCCAGTGTTAATATGAAGAGGGTTTGGAAGTTGGAGGCTCATAATTTGTAATCTGGGTCAGACCTGTTTTCATTAAAAACAGTGCCTGATCAATTTGATGTCAGTTAACATTTCCAGCCTTTCAGAATGAATTACAAAAGATTAAGATGGTTTTAAGTGCACTGATGATAGTGCTCTGACATCTGTGCTTCTGTGGTGCAGTAGACGTGTATTTTCAGGAATGACCCCGTGAAAGGGAGTTGAATTCAGTATCCTGGGTTACAGAGGGACGATTTCAAGTCTGTTAGTTATGGCAGCACCTCTATGTGATCTTTGGAAAACAGTCCTTCTCTGCCTCATGAATGTATTAGAAAAAATCCACAAAAAATACAGCACTGCTGAGGTCAGCAAAAGCAACTGCAGTGCAGAGGAGCTGAATATTACCCCTCTAAAATTTATTTAGGGCATTAGCTGGCGGTTTTAAGTCAAGTACTGAACCTCTTGCCAACCCGTGTCATTGCAGTGGACTTCCTTTAGTTGATAAGTCTCCGTTAAGATTGCTCTTTGAATTCCCAACTCTTTCACAGAGACGCTGAATTCTGAACTCCAGTAGTAGCCTATAAGGTCAGCAAACGCTTGTGCATGTACTACTAATATTTTTGCTGTGCAAACATTTGTAACTGTATCAGTGCCAATTTATTGGATGACTTCTGAACTTTGTTGCTGTTAGTACTCTGCGAGACTCCAGGCTCACAAGAGCAGCAAAGCGGAAGCGAGGCAGTGTAACATAAACTCAGACATGCTTGTTATGTTATGCACCTTCGGGCTGGTCCTCACCTCTCATAGACCCGAGGTTTACAAGGCAAAGGAATAGTTAAGAGTTGGAACAAGTCGCAAGGGGGTGAGAAAACAAAGAGGCTCATTAAACTTTATGCCTGCATCTCACCTATAAACAGCCAAGTACAGTTTTTGTTAGTGCTTTGAATTTTAATTACATGCTGCCTTGGCTAGTGCACGTCTAATCTCATCTTTTTCCAGCTGATATTAGAGAAATAATCTCAAGTTCAATTTAAAAACTGCACAAGATTTTGGGAAAAGCTGGAGTATGTTTGTATGTAGGATACGTGTTTGCTCACCATTTAAAGGAAAGGAAAGATATTTTCACTCCAAAGCCAATCAGGGACTCAACTTTACTATCCACAAAGTAATTAATATCACATTAGTAAATATGACTGCATTCCGTGTTTGCTGACGAGTCCACATGGTTCTGTGTAGAACATATTTTCTCTAGAATATGGCATCTTTCTTAACCACCAAAGAGTATAAATATTGGTCTTAGTGCTTGAGCTAATCATCTCAAACAAGTGAATCACAATTTTAAAGCACCATGCTGTACTGTGGAATTATTAAATTTCTGTATAGATCAAAGCTGTGACAAATATTCATGTTACATTGACCAGGGTCGTATCATTCTTTTCAGTTTAAACAACCAGTATCCTGGGGAGCACTGCATTGTGTTCTGGGGTAAGTTCTGCTTCTTAGTTATTCTCATTTGAAAATAATCCAGCACCGTCATCTAAAGCTTGATCTGACTGGAAAAAAAAATCATGGAAGTTTTCTCAGAACAAGTTAGTTTTATTAAGACTCACTGTGGCTTTGAGATTTGCTTTAATTCTGTGTTGTACTCTGCAGCCAGTTTCATTGACGGCATGCTCTGCTGTTTTGGAAGTTCAAACAGCTGCATATGAGCCCAGCAACAATAGTGACTATGGACATCGTTGCTTTTCTTGTGCCTTGTCAGTCTAGCAATCCCCTCCAGCACAAGGTGTTTCTCTTAATGATTCCAGGTTCCAATGTGAGAAACAGCACTGAGGAGCAGCAAAAGTCCCTGGGCATTCTGGAGCAGCAATACCTGTGAAGTACCTGAGCTGTATGTAGATGCAGAGCTCAGAAAAAGATAGCACAAAAATGAGTTGATTGCTGCTCTGTTGGTATTACCCGACTCGTGCTCATTTACAGCAGCTGACAGTTTCATCTAAGATGTTTTTCTTACCACGGTTCTACATAGCCTATCGTGGTATTTAATTTTAACCAAACTAGCTGTCTTTGGAGAAAAATTTCAGTATTTCTAAAAGCAGTATGGAAATTCAATAAGAAGATGGAGTCTGGTATGCTTGTAAATAAATAAAGTGTTTGGGGCAAGAGAAGACTTTCAGGAATTGCCCTGGGTCAGGTAATTCAGTTGTGGAGTTGTAGCCTATCTTTCTTGAAAGCAGTGAGGAATCTCAGTAAGTTAATAAGCTTGCAAGTAATCAGATTTTCCACATGCAGTCATGTCCTGTAAGTGCAATAGAGTGTATTAATAGTACTCCGATGTAACATTTTCCAAGTGTTTTGTAGTAATACTGGTTGGGTCATGTACTTCCAACAAGCGCTAACATTCCTCAGGGAAGACTCAGAGTTTGAAGTGCCTTATTCTGCCATAAAATGAGGAATAATCAAATCTGTGAAGGACAGGCCTCTGTGAGCTTGGCAGGAATATATGACACTTGTGTATTGTATAGTAGGCATTTCCTCTTTTCCTTCGATGAGCTGGAGGAAACCATTGTGAAGTAAATTTATTGTATACATGAAGAAGAGCATAACATGACAAAGTGTTCATGTTTCTTGCTTAATTGCCATTTACCTGTAGTGCATTCCTGGAACAGAACAGGGCTGGAATTGCTGCTCTCACACCAAAATTTTTGCCGGGCTTAGACCACCTCTGCCCACTGCCTACACTTCGTGATAGCATGCTTTGATGGTGCTCTGCTGACAGGCAGCAGGTTTCCATGGCAAGAACATGGCTGGAGAGATGGAATTCTTCATAAAAGCTCTTCAGGTGTTTTCCGAGACTCTGTTTTCAGAGATATTAATGAAAAAGAAATTACCAAGCGAGAATGTCGTCTATTTATGACTTTCTGTTACGCCACTTGTTGACATTATACCACTTCATGTGGGAATTGCATTGCTGCATGTCAGGTACAAGTTCATCAGAGTGCTGCAAAGGCTGGGGACTCCCTGGAACCTGCAGGGCCTCCAGCATGGGGGACAGCAGGCTGGGGATGGCAGCCAGGCCCTGACCCACCTCCCAGCACGGACATACAGCCCTGTGCTTGGGCTGGGGGTGAGCTGGGACCGTGAACCATGGGAGGAGTCAAATGCTGAGGGGAAAGGGCTGTTGCAGGCACCACCTAACTGATGTTGCGTTAAACCTCAAGGCTTGTTCCACTCAGTGGTGATCTCTATAGTCATTTGTGGTCATCTGTGGTAGGTAACTGATGATACAGAGTGTGCAGCTTTACATTCTGTTTATTTATTTGAAATGCATTTTAGAGTATTTTTAAATTAAACCTCATTTCTGTTTTTTCTTTGCATGGAATGAGTGTTTGCCATTGTTCTGAATACTTGAATGTTGCGTACGAGATATTTTGTGCCCTTGTAAATTCAGCAGACGTTTTCTTGGCTCCTCAATATTCCATTGATGTAACTCTTCATTTAAAAAAGAAACTTGTTTAACTTGCCAACTTGTTTAAAGTCTACTTTTGCCTTTACCTCTGCACAGCTAAAAGTGGCAATGCAACCACCCTGTCCCCATCCAGAAGTAGGACTGAATGTAGTAACTCTGTGCAAATGCACGGAGGGCTCAAAGCTCAGATTTCTCTCTCAATAGCACGCAACTAATCATAATGTGTGGTAGCTCTTCATAGTGGCCATAGTTCAATAAAATCACATCCAGAAAGCTTAAGCACTTTAGACCCAATTTACCTCTCAGGTATGAGGGATAGAGAGGCTATGGGTAGGTCATTGCTGTGATCGCAGTGTGACTGTGTGAGAGCTGGCATTGACCAGGCTGGTTCGGCTGGCATGAGCAGCCACATTTGGGCTTCACAGAGCCTGAAGCTGTTTGATTGCTTTAACTGTTCCCTGTTTTTCAGATGAGTTTTTTAGTGTAATTGGCCATGCCGACTTTAATAAAGCAGGCAGAGTGGGTCTGGAGGAGAGATGTGTGCATGCAAAGCTGCATCTTCCCCTGTAGACAGGCTGTCTCCTGCTGCTAGTGGCCTCTGCTGTGCCACATGCTTGTGTTTTCGGTCAAGGAGCTGCATTCATGGGAAGATGTGTTTTAGAGAAGATGTGTATGTGGCCATTAGAACCACAAGGGTACAGAACAGCCTTGAAAGGAGGACAGAAGCTTCACAAGAGGAGCAGCTGGTGACAGGGCAGATTTTCACAAGAATGGGAGAAAGGAAGCATGTCATAAGTAGGTGATCACTGGTGGAAAGCATGCTGAGGTAGTCCAGGAGGGCAAGTGGAGCAGTGCTGATTACATCAACAAGTGCTTGAGGAGATCAGTGTCCACCTTGGGTAGTGCTAACAGAGGTCCATGCTGTACAGTGCTACCTGGGCTGGCAGTTAAACATTCAGGTGGAGAAAAAGACAGCTGAAAAATTTAAGAAATAGCTTCTCCTGCCCCCCAAATGTTGGTACAGCTGCGTAAGACAGGAAGAGGGTAAGGAATCAAAGGAAAGTAATTTCTTTGCTATCTAGTGATGTCCCCCCACTGCAGAATCACTGCAGGATCTTGTGCCTGCTTTCTTGCCACGGGAGTAATTTTAATATTAGATCATCCAAGAAAAGCAGAAAGTAATGCCCCCTAATTATGTTGAGGTTTCCTACTGTTACTCATTCCGCACCTCAAAGCTTTTGTTTTTCAAATAAATTCTCTGTTCTACTCCTGTCTCTGCTTTGGCTTAGCCAAATTTGGAATCAGCGTGCCGGTCACTAACTTCCTCCATTTTGGAAAAGTCAGGGCATTTGTCAGTAACTGCTAAGGGGTCGAGCCTAAGCCATTCATCCTGACACTGAGTATTCCTTCTGTGTGGAGGATACTTCCTTGGTGTGTGGAGTTCAGGCTGTGTTTTGGCTTACACTGTTTCCCTTCAAAATGTTCACTTTTCAGTATTCATTTAATTTCACGGAAGACGTATGCTTCACATCTGAGCACCACGCTGGGACTGCGGCCTCAGTGCAGGCTGGAGGTGTGTGTGCCGAGGCCATTCTGGCTGCCCCATGCCTGTAGAAGGGTGCAGTGCTGGCTCTGGCTCCTGGACTGGGGCTCCTTCATCGCCTCAGTATGTCAAACCCAATCACAACTTGATTCAAAGCACTCCTAAGTAAATGAGCCTTTCAGCTGATGTCAATAGGATTTCTAGTCTCTTTCCCACTCCCCCTTATCCTTGTGTTGTCTCCAGAGAATATAATCAAGCACGGGAGCTTGTAACAATCAGGGCTGTGAGACTGTGTAGCATCAGGCACAGCCTTGAGGAGTCACATTTGCTGACATTAAGTTGACTACAGCTTAATGGTCATTTTACACATGACAGCATGTCAGCTGTGTGAACCTCCCTGGAACAAGAGATTGCCTATGACTGGCTGCTGTGAAATTGAAATGATTTGTCTGTGTCTATGTGGAGTGAAAATCGTGGCTATTGTTTGCTAGTCCTTGCAATTTCTCAAGCTTGTTTTCTAATTCAGTGTAATTTTGTAGTGAAGACAAGGCATATGTGGGGATCACAATGCAGGTGTGTGCCAACCCCCCCCCCCCCCCCAACCACTCCATCAGCGCCTTCCTTCGGCCTGACGTCAGATTTAATGGGCTTCACCTTAGAATCAACCAGACCATACTGCATTTTCCTAACTTCTGAAAAAATTATTTGAAGGTAAATCTGTGCCATTGTGGAGAGAAGTGTCACTCAATGTCTCTTAAGGTAAGTGAGCCCTGACCGACTGAATTTCCATGAACTCCTTGTGGATTAGAGGACTAGTTAGTGTAGCAGAGTTAGAGTCTAAGCTAATGGATTTCTGTGCTTTTGGTGTAACTGTATAGGTAACGATGGGCATGCTAGAGTGCACCTTGAACCAAGGCAAATTTATAAACAATGATTGGTGCTGTTGTCATTTTTCAGACTTAAAAAACCTATTATAAAGCCTGTGAGTTATTTAAACTACAGGATGATACTTTGAATATGGCTTTTTGAACATAATTCTGTCCAAGATATCTATATTTTGCTTTAAATTAGGATTAAAAAAATTAAGTGTTCTGTCCTCCTATTTTTACCGAAAACCAACAGTTCCTGTATATTCCATAACCTGACTGCTATATATGTTACAGGCTAAATAGAAATGCTTTTTATTTTTTGTGATATTCTATTTCACATGACGTGAAGTACACTAAAGATTGGGATAAACAGACATTATGCAACAACCTATCTAGTACAGAGCATTTTATATGAAAAAAGAGACTTCCACTGAAAAGCTGCTGGTGTCAAATAATCATTTCTTCTGCAGTTATTGACTTGCACCGCTTCAAATGACAGGGGCTTGGCTACCAACAGGGAACACTATTCCAACAAACGCTTGTGAAACCCTGCATAGTTCTTGTCACATCAGAAACCTTTGTGGAACTGTGCACTCTTGGCTTTAGTGTTCTCTCTCACACATTCAGAAACAATAAAGGAGGAAATATCTGTGGTTATGAAGAAACAAGGCTACTTTTTACAACCATCCTTCCCTAGATATAGTTGGTCTTAAGCTGCATATCTGAAGTTGGGGTGGACTTCGGGCTTGACATCATATATCATGTTCAAAAGCTTTTTCATCATGCTCTCCTTGTTCTTCTGGTAGCTGCTGGTGAGGTTTCGGACGGTTTCTGTTGTTTGCTCTTCTATTTGAGCAGAGAGGTTACCTTGGGAGCCCATTACCTGAAAAAGCAGAAGCCCTCTAAGCAAAATAGGCGTTATGCATGACTATGTTTATTGTACTTCTCTTTATCATCTAGCATAAACATAATGCAAACACATCACACTGTTTTCTAACAGTAAGGGTATGATCTAGGTTGAACCGTACACATGAAAACAGGATTAAAGGCAACTCTTTCATATGCTCATTAGCAATGGGAATCTCCCATGTAATGCAAATTTCCCAGCTCCCTGTGGGAACGGTGCTGTACGTGTTTTGTCTTTTAACCACTCATTTTAATTTTTTTCTGTTTTAATGACTAGTCAACTAAGTTTTAGCACTAATGTGCTTCATTTGGCCTCACTCAGAACGAATGTGAGCGCAGCTAAGGAGCAAAACATGGGAAAGCCTTCCTGAAACTGCATTATTAGAGTTTCAGAGTATTTGAAATGTCTTCAGCAGCTACTGATGTATAACCCTCAACAGGCCTCAGACAAGGTCTTTTAATGTTACATTTTCTTATCTGGCAAAATACCAGACAGCTTCTGGCACAGTTAATATCAGGACATTCGCTTAGAATTTAATTGACTCTACACTCGCTGAACATTTTAGCAAGGTTATGTTATAAACAGATGCACACATTCCAAATCTGTGGCTTTGTTCCTCCTCCCCCACTGCTCCAACATCCCTTGCATTCTTCCCTTATGGAAAAGTCCTTCAGATACTGAGAAAGAAATTTGTTTTCAGCTAGAGAATTCCATGGGGAAGAGCGGAAGATGTTTCTGCACACAGAGTAAGAAAGTAATAAATAACATATTCTTCTTGTTCCTGCAACAGTTCTCTGGGGTGGACTAGCAGCTGGACTAACCTGCGATGGTAGTAGGGGTACCTAGAGGATGACCTCAAACAAGGGAGGAGTCATTAGCTTTATTTTCCATGTGATTTCAGCCCAACTTAGTACTTGAAAGAAGGAGAGGCGGCTGAACTATGATCTCCTTTTGCACAAATCACATTTGCAATTATTGGTACCTGGCAATGTAGTAAGAAGTTTGTCTGCAATCCAGATATAAAACATTTTCTGATTTGGAAGAAATACAGGATGTAGACACGATAGTAAACACTGGGAAAAGATTATCATTTTCTATAGTAACTATTTTTAGCTGGCATTCTATTTTAGCTTTTAGACAAGTTGTAAGGGCCTCATGTGGGAAAGATTGTACAGCTTAAACCAGATTTATGAAGCTGATTTTTTCCACTGGGGAAAATAACTTTCTAGAGATCCCAGATGGCTGCATGTTATCCAGCTACTAAATATTTTTGCAAAACCTCAAGGAGAGTATTATAATAAGAAGAGCTTCTTTAAACTGGGAACCTGCTCTCCTGGTTTGTGCTAATACTAACCTGAGATGGTTGATTCTTTCTCTTATTTTTGATTTTTTTATTTTCCACCCGCTTCTGAATTTGAAGTTCTTTCTCTTGTCAGGATCCAGGCAATGTTCTGCTTAGTTAGTTTGTGATTTCTTCTGGCCTTGACAGTCTGTCCCTCATTTTGCCCATACTGGTTTTATGTTAATGTCATTCCAAAGTTGCCAAAGCATTGCCCTGTCTTTAAAAGCACAGATTTGGAGCGAGTGTTCACATCAGCAGAGTTCAATGACCTCAGACCCTGAGTGCAACACCATGAGCACTGTCAAAACCAATTTGGGCTCTGGGCTTAAATTTTTATGTCTTTAAAAAAAAAAAATCATTTAAAAAATTGCTGTTCGTTGCTCTAACCTCATATTAATTGTTAATTTTTATTTGTCTTTGTTCATTCTGGACTGATGTAGAACATCTCAGGGTACAAGAAAAATTACCCCAGTAAGGATACAGCAACACACAGTAAGACGAGAAACAGCATTAAATGAGACTGACAAAAATTGTATTGCGGTCTGAATACCTGAGCCAGCAAACTGAGCAGGGTGTCAGACCTTCTTGGGTTAGTTGGAACTCCTCACTGCCTTCCAAGTGCAGGTTAAAAGCGATGACATTGCTCTGGGGTAGGTAAATGTTCAGCATAATGGGGCCGGGGAACATGAGGTAGGACTGCGATGATCTTGGACAGCATGTTGTCATTTAAGGAGCAATGTGTGCTCTGGCCTGCTTGTGTAACACGCTCGCTTGTCAAACAATGGCCTTTGCTTGTATCTTGAGTTTTGTTTGTGATGAAAATATTGAGTGCACCAAAGCAAGGGTTTTTTCTCCTCTGCTATGTCAGACCTAAACCAAGAAGTTTGATTTGGTTGAAAAGTTGAAGACGTTTTAAATGCATTTTTACTTTGTTACGACCAGTAAAAATCCGAAGTTGTTTGTATAAGACAACTCCACCTGGGATGGCAGGGTGGTGGTGTGTCCGGGGGCTGACAGTGCATACTGGAGACTTGGTGTGAATATTCTAAAACTTTTCATCTCTGCTGGAAAAGGTATTATGTGAAATGTAGCTGAAATAAGAGATTTATACAGCAGTTTTTATTTGACCTCCTTGGCTTTTTTGTTGTTGTTGCTGCTTTTGAACACAGAGTTTTCTTGCCTTTGTACAAAACAAGCAGGGAGGAAACAAGAACAAAACCATAAGAGGAAGGTTGCCAAGCAAAAAGAGAATGGTTTGTGAAACTTTATGAAAATGGCAGAGATGACAGCAAGGTGCCATAAATGTATGATATGAACTGCAATTCAGATATGAAAATATCATCCAGACAGTTGTTACTAGGAAGATGTGAAAAACCCCAAAGCTTGGATGATTTCGGTTCATCAAAGATGCAGTGTTTTATGCATTTAAAAAGCTAAAGTGGAACAGAAATAGAAAGAGGGGTTTTTAACTCTTCGCTATTACTGAAACATCTACCTTACTTCAACCTCCAGTTTCAGGGCAGAAACAAGGTCTTTCTGGAATTAAAGGAGAACCTAAATGTATTGTTGCTTAAGGGAGATAATGCTTTCAAAAGGGCCAATGTGAACCAAATAGAGAATCTGTACAATTTTAGTGGTTAAAATCCACGATATCAGGTACAAATGCATTCCAAGCCTGAGAAAAAGTCAAAATGAAGTATGTGCACATCACGGGTGAGGCCCGTGTGACAGGTGTGTTTAATCAGCGTGGCTAGATTAGTTTGTGGGAGTGCCCACATCCTGCTCCTTCAAACAGTTTGGTTTACTGCAAAAGCCCATACAGGTCTTAACTTACGTTCATTTGCTTGTTCCTGAATTCCTTCTCCCTCTGCAACCGGTAATGGTCTATCTCAGCTATGGCTTCTTCTTTGGCCTGCTTCAGTCTCTTTCCCTTTCCTAACAGAGGAAAGAAACATAGATTTACTTGACAACTGTCAACATTATCCCAAAAGGTGCATCTCTAACATAAGAGGTACTTTACATGGGCAGAAGTTTCCTGGACAAAGTTTTGAGTTAAGTGAACAGCAGTGTCATTTGCACAGAATTGGCAGAAGAGCTGGAGGGATGTAGTAGGGCTCTTTTGAAGTGAAAGCACCCGTTTTCTGAGATCAGCTCCATGCATGAAAGCACGCATCTAAATTAAAAGCTTGCTGGTTTGCTAACAACAGAAGTCCTTTTGCAACTATGCATTTTCTCATAACACAAGTGATTTTTTTCATCACAGCTTTGTGTTTAAATAAATATCTATCTTCCCTTCATCAGCAATAGTAGCAGCCAGATAACAGATTTTAGTTGTCAGTGATTGGAAAAGACATTATTTTGTAAGATTTTCTGCATTGATTGGCTGCCAGGATCCCTTCATCCCACACCAACTGGGTTCTGTTTAGAGCTGGCAGGTTTCCAAAGTGCTGCAAGATACATCTTAACCACTACCAAACTGAGCTGCAACCTCCAGGCTCTGTCCTCTTTGCCCCCACCCTTTTTCCTGAACATCTGTTAAATGCAGAGGTGAGTGATTAAGAGAAAAAGGGGGCTGATGGTATTCTCTACTAATGTGCAGAAAACATGGAAGTTATTGTAAAGTCTTTTTTTTTTCTTTTAAATAAGATGATGATCCTTAAAATGGCATTTTAGGCTATAGTGAAAACTAGGCTTTTCCTCCTGAGAAGACTTGTGTTTACAAGCTTAATTTTGTTTTAGGTAAATACTAAGGGTATGTAAAATGAAACCCAGGTAAATCATTGCCGGAGCAGGTAAAAGGCACAGCCCGGGTCTCACAGGGATGTTAGGTCAAGGATGAAAGTAGAAGGATTGATGGGCATGTGATACTTCATTCTTTAGACAAAGGAAGTATTGAGCATCTTGTAACAATGCCATGGTTACTCATTGCTGTCTGCATGCTTTGCATGTAGAAACTTGGAGAAGTTGGGTGGATCTTGACAGGACTCTGCTATGCTCTTTTGTGCGGAAAATGTCACTCACCGATAGGGCAGCAGTCCTATTGTATTGAAAGTTGACGCATTACATTTAAGACTGCTGGGCTGATGCTGATTTTTTTTTTTGTCTCTTTCTGCTGTACAGCTAGAACGTAAAGGGTGGGAGAGGATACGCTTGCTCCAGTGGCTAGGAAATCCTCTGCTTTGTTGCATAAATGAGGATAACACCAAACTGGACAACTGAACATGGTTCCTTAATCTGATGCATGAAATGCCCTTTTATTAATTTACTGTAGCCACCTACTTGATGTCACTGAGCAATATCAATACTTTCAGAAAGCTTTTGGTTTGTTTTTAAATCTTCAAGTAAAAAAGTTGAAAACAGTATCTTCTTGGGAAGCCTAAAGAACATTCTCCAACTAAGCTGGAGAGCTGCGCATTCCAGTTTCAGACTTGTTTTCTCCAGGTGGCTCTGTCAGATTGGTTACACCTGTGCTGGGCTTCTGCAACCTTATCAGGTATGACATGGAGCAATCTGCTTCCCCTGGGCAGGGCACAACAACGGAGCTGAATGTGAGAGGAAGACCATTGTTTTTGATGTGTTTGTGACTCAGCAAAATTCCTGATCCAGTGGTGAAGTATTTGCCCAGCTGGTGGCCCCTTCTGAAGCCATTATCTGCACACCCGTGAGCAGGAGCAGCGAGATGCCTGAAACAGAAACTTCTTTCTGCAGTTTTGGTTCCCGAACCATTGGATTGCATGGATGGGCTTGTTGTGGGAAATGCAGAGAGGTGAGATTTAAGAGCAAGGAGGAAAATGGTGGGGAGCTCCACAGCTTTACTGGCTCTCATTTCATCAGTGGAGTACTTGCTTGTGCAGGCTATTACTCGTCTCCGAGTTCTCCTGCTGTGAAAGCCATGTAGTTTGTATAAAGGGATAATGATGTATTTTAACTCTCTAAAAGTTTGACTTTGCTTGTTAAGAACTGATGCCCTCAGCTTCTGTCTCAGTGTATGGAGTGTTGGGATCATTAACTGACAGATTCATGTAAAAGCCTGATATCAGTCTGGACAACAAAATTCAGGACCTGGTTGAGATCTGTATTTTGAAGTTACCCTTATTCTCGTCTCCATATTTAGAGCTGATCGGCCTAGTATAGAGGTTTTCCTTTAGAAATGGCGCTGGGAGGAGATTCTCTGGAACTGTGATCAAAGGGAGTGACTACAGTGAAGCTCTGCCAATTTCACCAGCTGAAGAATTGGATCTCTGTAGTAAATTAAATTATTTCAAAATTGGTGGGATTTTAATTTCAAATTCCATCTGGGGGGCCATCTGTACTAAATATGTTGCATATTTGGCCACAAGATAGATAAATGAATCCATTTCAAATGTATACAATAGAAAGAGACTAACTACGGAAATACAGTTCATCCACCTCTCACAATGCAGCTAGTGAACCAAAAAGTGGATATGTACATAGGTGTTGGTTCTTGACACTGGAGTAAGCACAATACATAGGGTGTCACCGTAGGGTGGCAACTATTGTTTTTTTTTTTCCATGATGCCTTTAGGATTGGCACAGCAGGAACCTGCTGCTTCCTATTTAATTAAGTGGAAAAGCTGTGAGTAAATTACTGCTAGTTCAACAACGTTGTGGACAGAATCAGCAACTGCCAACATATGTGATGGTGCATATGCTGCACCTGATTAAGTTAAGCAGAAACTAGAGCTTAACCTGCTGTTTCACTAGAGGCAAACCAAAATTAATTAATCAGTCTGTTATTAACCACTTGTCTGCCACCTTAGATGTACAATAAGGTATCACCTTTTTGAAGTCTTACTGAACTTCTAGATGGAATTCTCTGTCATACAGCTGAGCTAATATTAAACCTTACATCCTCATGGGTGGCAGAGCACAGCAATTCAGCCAAGATCATGTAGAAAGAGTGCTAGAAACAGAGGAGGAACGTGCAAACCAACCTGACTCTCGGATTTCCCTTAGGATTGAAAGAGTGAGGTGCAGAAAGTTCAAGGTTTGAGGAGACCTTTGCCCCAAGGGGCATACTGTGAGGGCCGGGTTTGCTGCTGCCTGCTTGTCCGTCCTTCCTTCCTGTCCTTCAGGGCAGTTAACAGGCTTTCCAGGCTTCATGTTAAATCAGGCTAATCTTAACCAACTTTCTGTAGCAAGTCAGCCCTGTATTAGATATTCTCTTATGTAATCTGTGGGCAAGAAGTAGTAGCATGAAGAAAGGTTGTACCCTTCTTCCTAGGTATTGCCATGACATTAATGAAATAGCTCTGGTTAGATCCAAAGCAACCAGAGTTATTTACTTATTCATTTATTTATTCAGATCTTGCAAGAGAAAGACAGTAGAAATCAAATCTTTCTGAAAATTTTATGTTCTAATTTGCTTAAATGCTACATTATCTTACTTCCCCAGAAGTGACTTGCAAAAATCGTCTTTCTGTTTTCAAACAGATCATCTGGGCTTCTAGCTAAATTTCGGCACAGAAATGTCATATGAATAAGCTGCCAAAATTAATGATATTTTCTTTAAATAGGACTGTTTCTGTTCTTTTCTGCTTTTTGTTTTTTTGCCTGCTAAATGGAATTTAGGAATGCTCATTTTTAAAGGCTATTTTGCAATTTTAATAAAATACAGCAAAACCAGCTGATCAGTGTATATATAGCTTTTTGCTAGATAAAATATGTTCTGGAAATTATCCAAGTGAGCACGATGGATGTAATTGATGTCATTCTTTTAAAATGTCTTACTTTTGTTAATATTTGTGTAGCTTTTTTAACGTGATTTCTTGAAAACTTTCGTATAGGCTTTCATTTTATTGGAAACTAGAAATTCAAGCCAAGATATAAAAATCTATAGGAAACCAAGTTTTGCTAAATCCAGTTTACGTGACACACTTGTTTCCCTTCTTTAACCTGAAAGGGTTTTCAGGAATTGACATTTTGGTTCTGACAATGATAAGTTATCTCTGGGATATAAATTATGCTTAAGGAAAAAAAGGATAGACAAAGCGGTGCAGTGTACGAAAGGATAGAGAACGGCAGGCTCATTTTTGTTCGTGTCTAATGGATTTGATGGTTTCAGCCTTGCATATGTGTATTTACCAACAGATTGTTAATAAATTGTCAGGTATAAATGACATCAGCTGATGATACGGAATGTGAGATAAGGTTATCGAGCAAGAAGTGTGAAAAAGCACATGCAGAAGAGCTGTAGTGCTATCCTTTTACTTTGCTTCGTGAATATAATTCTATTTATTTGTCAGTTTCAGTAGTCCAAATGGATTTTGCATTACAAACAACTGCACATGTTTCAGTAACAGCCAGGCCCGTTACCTGTTTATGTAAGATACTGTGCGTGTCCCCGCTGCATTCTGATCTGATTATATGAGTATCAGTGGTAAGAGCTGATGGTTTTGCATGAGCGTAGCTTTGTTAATTGTATTTCCTTGGAAATGTCTTTTCCTTGTTGTGTCCCTTGAGCAACCTGCCTTTCCGTCTCTCACATTACAACATCAACAGGATAATCTGGTTTACTCAGCCAGTGTTGTTGTGCAAAGACCGTTTGCAGTGACAAGGAGGTCATATTTAGGGTTCAGCAGGGCAGGGCTGCTCGGCATGGGCAGGATGGGTTCAGTGCTCTCACCAGAGTCTCGAGCTGCCCGGCCCTGAGCAGCAGCTGCTGATCCCAACCAGTCCAAGGTGGGCCAGGGCTGTTGTTTCTGAGGTGAGGAGGAATGCCCTCGCCTTGCTTCTCCAAACGGTGTGCGCAGGTTAACTGGTTACACTTAAATACATTAGTTCTGTTTGATGTGTTTCCTTCTATTTTAGTCTGTCTGAGACAAACTTTGCAGTCCTTGATGTTGATTCAGCTGCTGAATCACTCTGGGAAAGAGACTGCTGAAATTATTCTGGCTTGGCGCAACAGGATTCAGTGCTAGGAGAACCTCTTTAGCCCCTGTCTCACGTTATTTAAGCCATTGCTGGTTTAGTTAGGCATGTAAGTGGCACAGTGACATTGCCATGAAAACCTGAAGTGAAGGACAACAAGGAGAATTTGTGCCAGCACAGTGAGATCAGTCTGATGCGTGAAAGTGGAAATGAGTAACAGAGAAGGAAGTCATACTGATGGTGAAATATTTGTACTCTGTTTTTACTGATAACAAAACTTCTTATAACTTGTTTGCTGTTGCTGCTGAATAACTCTTCCCTTAGTGCTGCAGCACCGGTAGGCGTGGGCAGGGGTTGAACTCAGACTCAGAGGGGTCTGGAAGGAAGTTTATCTGGAAGAAGCCTCATGCTTATCACAAGTGCTGTGCGTGGGGCTGGGGTGTTGACAGAGGAATGCACTTGTATGCAGAGTGCAGTAAACGCAGCTTTGCTCACGTCTGGATTTGGCAAGATGCTCATTTTGGTCACTGCTTGTGTGTTATAATGATGCTTTTCATTTTGGGGGCTTCTTAACTTACAAAGCTTCATTTAAACTGGATGTTTCAGAAAAAGCCAAAGTGCCTATTTTGTTGTTGTTTAAAAAAGACCCCACACAAACACACAAAAATGTGAGCGATGTCAAGCTGTCGTAGCTGAAGGCCTGATTCTGCGGTCGGTGTTCAGACCTAACTCATTCCCTGCATGTGAGGCTGTGCCCTCACAGATCACCTGGTTTCTTGCTCCTTGCTCTGGGGAACCATGCGTTTCCTCTACCCTACGTCAGAAGGGGAGTACATCTCATTGAAAGCACCTCAGCTGACTGTAAAGGGTTGAATTTCTCCCAATTATTCCTTGACTTCAAGCTTGGAGTAGCAACCCCCAACACCCTTCTGGTGAGCCTTTTTTTTTTGTTTTTAACTGAAGGTGGGAGAATGCCGTTGCTTCTGCATGGCTGCAAGGCACAGGCAGTGGCTGAATGCTCAGGGAAGGGACATGATTTTTCCACTTTGCTGTATGCTGCTGTACAAATTAGCACACCACACAATTAATAACCACATAACAATGCTGACTGGTATGTAGAAGGAATACACAAACTACACAGACTATTTTTCTTTAGCTTCTATTTTTCTTGGAACGCAAAATCCTTTATCACACTCTCTTTCTGCACGTGACATAATTCTTCACTGGAACAGGTTGTCCAGCGAGGTTGTGGATGCCCTCTCCCTGCAGGCATCCAAGGCCAGGCTGGATGGGGCTTGGGGCAACCTGGTTTAGTGGGAGGTGTCCCTGCCTATAGCAGGGGGTTGGAACTAGATGGTTTCAAAGGTCCCTTCCAACCCAAACCATTCTATGATTCTATGATCTTCATCCATTTTACCTGAGTGCTGGAGGATGACGTTAAGCTTCCTGCTTCTGAATCAAGATTGTTCCATGAAACAGTATTCATGTGTCACGGCTAATGCAAGTTCATGACTCATGTAGTTGGTATCTATGTTCAGGAGACTGTGGCCACAGTTTTTTGAGTTAAATCACCAGGAGATGAATACAGAAAATGAAGGAGATAGGGAATGGTATTCTTGCTTGAATAATTATTTATTTCATTTGAATTATTAAAAGTTTCAAGTTGTTTAAAATTGAGATATTGCTTTCATTTTTTTCATGTTATTATTTTTTGCTTATATTTGATTAGAATAAAAATGTTTGAATTTATTATTCTTGGATACCTATGCATGCTTTCCCCAGGGCATTTAGGCGTTCAGCAACCAAGATATGTTTATTTTAAACTGAACGCTTGATCACTTGCTGGTAGCTCGTTGCTCATAATAAGACTCATAGAAACAGTCACAGTTCTTGTGATTGTACTGGGACTTTGATTGTTACCATTACTCTATCATCTCAATTTATTGTCAAATAATTTCTTTTGACACCCAGCTGAGATTAGAAGTCAAGATACTTGTTTTCATAAATAAAGGAGGAACACTAAAAAAATGTATATAAATAGAAATACATGGTCTGGAGTCTCATTCTTTGGTGCTAGCAGCCAGAGGCATTAGCTTAAATACCTAAAGAAAGCTGTAATGATGTTATTGGCATAGAGAAAAAGCAAGAATAGATGTAGCTGACAGGATGAATATAACAAAGAAAACCTTGTTTAATGTAAAGAGGCATGTGCACACACACAAGCACATGTGTGCACAGAATTTAAGCAAAGTATGCATCTGGTTAAATGCCTGCTGCAGTCAAGGCATGGCACTAATGCAAGTGAAAGGGAAGTGGCACAGAGGAAAGAACAGGAGCACATCTGTGATGTGTACAGATGCAATAGTGTTTTTCCATGAGCCACTGTACTTCTGAAAAGCTTACAGGAGAAAAAGAGTAAAACTAGGCCAGTTGCTTACTCTTTTTGGCTTCCTCCAGCTTGTCCTTGGCACGTTTTTCTGCCTGCAAAAGCTGCTGGATTCCTTGGGACTGGCTGGTCATGGTGGTGGCCGAGGCTGGTGTACTTCTGCAGGGCTCAGGGCAGAGTGAGCTTTATACAGCTGCCAAGCCCTTCCCTGTGCTTTTCGGTCTGTCAGTTATTACAGCAGCCTTCCAGATTACACCAAACCAGCCTGCTCTGTCCGGATTTCTTCTGACAAAAAAGGCTGCTGGTGTAAATGGGGAAACAGCAACTAGATTTACAGGGACCTTCCCTCCTCCTCAGAGTCAGTGAAGAGTCTGATTAACTCTCTGGGAAAAGAGGAGGAAAGCACTCCAGTGGCTTGTGATTGTGTTGGTGTTTTTTTTTAATGTTCTGTTGCTGAAGTGGAATATAGTTAACCTTGTGAGAGGAACTGAGGGAAAAATAATTTTGTCTCCTGAAATTTGCTTTCAATAAAGCTTCCCATGAATGTGAAGAATCAGACTTAAGTAGTCCATAAACAGTTTTGGTTGAACACATTGAATTGATTGTAGGCTTTTGTTTGGTATTACTCCTTGAAGGTACTCGTTTTTTTTCTTTTTCTTTCTTTCTTAAAGCAAAACATTCATAGGAAATGAACTCGTCAAGGACTACGGGTTAAATAAGCATGTGCTGGGTGGGGTGTGCTTCCCCAGGGAGCTGAGCGCTGTGTTGGGTGGCTATGGGAGTCGGCTCAGAGATCCACGCTCTAGGAAGGTGTAGACTCTGGTCTTGGTCTCCCCTTCAAGTCCTGCTAACACGCAGAACAGTCAGATGGGTGGAAGCCTGGCTGTAGTGCATGTCCATTCCTGTGGTGGGAAGGTGACTTGTGTGCTACTGCATGAAGGGGCAGCAGAATCATATTTAGAATAAGGATTCAGAATATATTAAAACAGAATCAAATCCCGCTGTCAAAGTTGGTTCAGGCATTACACAGGAGGGGAACACGTCAAGATTTGTAATGAAAATCTGTGATGACCTTCTTGCTCGCTTCATGCAAGTAAGCAACCTGGCCTTCGTGAGGAAATGCTTATTGTTTTGAAGGCTTTTTTTCCCCAAGTGGTTGTGGGTTTGAGGGAAAATGGAGGGAGAAGCCTCTTGCTCTATTACTGCCCTCAACTGTGCTCTGAATGACGGTAGCGTTGAGAAAAGGAAGTTTTTTGCTTTCTGATTTGTGACCCAGGCTCACTCCTGGGAAGGTGCCCGCTCCTTCTGGTGTGCTAACAAGCTTCATCCAGAAACCATGCGAGATGTCTGCCTAGCTCTAGTGCTGACATCGGAGATGGGCTCTCATTGCAAGGGAACAGACATGGCGCTATTTTTAGAAGATTTCAATGCATATCTTTGAAGCTTATTTTATTCAGAAATAAAAAAGGAAGTGGTGATCAGTTGTACAGAAAATGTGCAAGCTGCAGTGCTGGGAAGCCCGTTGTGCTGCTGGAGCTCAGCTCCAAGTAATCTGACCAGCAAAGAAAAGCAGAAGTGGAAAATGAAAGTATTAGAAAAAAAAATGGTTAACTTGGGACAGGAAACTTGGGCGCAGAACTTGAAAGCAACAGTTACTTAAAAATTAAATGGGAAGCAGAGGTGTGGTCAGACTTTTCTCAGACATCAAAAGTGTATTCACGGCAAAGGGTCTTGTCAAGCAAATCTCTGTGCTACAAGAAATGAAACAAAGCTGCTACCAAACTAGGCTGTTTTTGAGCTTCTGGGCTTAACTAAAAGAGCCAGGAGTGAGCTACTTCAGTTCCTTTGAGCTGTTCTCAGTGCTGTAATTACATTATGTGGACCTCTGTAGTGGTCTAAATTTTGATATTTAAAATCCGTTGATTTTAATATTTCACAGAAAACAGTTACATGTGATGAATTTCTATGGAAAAAATATCTACCTTTGAACTCATTACCAAGTTCTTCCATTATTCAAAAATGCACGCATTTCTAAAGCACACCATTTGAGCTGCAGATGTTACGTTCACATATTTCAGTGCTCTTTCTAAATAAAAAAAAATCTCAGTTTATAATTTGCCCTGTAGTTTTTGTATGGGTGCTCCAGCTATGCTGATGAGGACAACATGCCATCCTGAGATCCTTCGTGACAGGGCAAGTACTGGAACGTCTCCTTGGGGGAGGAAATCATTAGTTTTGACTGGTGCTTATATGCAATTTGTTAGGCTCCACACATACTGCCACCTAGAACTCATTCTGAGGTTCGTCTGCTGATGATGGTGATGATGTCAGACTATTTTGACATGGCACCTTGTGCATATGCTACTTCATGGATAATTCATTAAAATAAAGTAGTGTAAGCCACTAAATGACCAAACTCCTACTTCATCACCCAGGGAAATGAGTAACTTTTCTGTGCTGTAGTTGTTGGCCTTTTTTTTTTTTTTTTTTTCCAAGTCAGGTCCAGACTCATTTAATTAGAGAAGAGAAGCTGACGTGATGACTGATGATGTGGGCAAAGGTGTTACGAGAGGTTTTTTTCACAGCTGTCTCCATATCCCTTTTCAGCATCTCACCCAGCTGTCTCACTACCCAGAGTTTTCTGAGTCTTCTCTTACTGTTCCCACCAACATAAAGGAAGATGGGCACAGTTCTGGTATTCTTGCTCCTCCAAAGCAAAACTGTGGATCTATGAAATGATGAGTCATATGTGCGATGAGAGACCCTGCAGAGATCTCCCTGCTCAGCTGCAGCTTAGCCAGCAGAGACACTCCAAGTCAGATGTTCCTGGTTTAGATGGAGGCTGTGCAGCTGCTGTTTTCTGTCAGCAGCGGGAAGGTCAGGGGCAATGGGCAAATTCACCCCAGGTAATTCAGATTATTTTACATGGAAAATGGTCTGCTTGCTATGACTCAGATTGATCCTTACCTTGCATGAATGTAACAGCTTTTCAGTGCTTCTCCCACCAAGCAGTGCTTGCAGCACCCTTTTATTGTGGTTTACGTGTGCGCAGACTGTTCTCTATGTAGGACAGCAGCAGGCAGAGTTTCCGCTGAAATGTGTTCAAGCTGACGTTCTCCCATGCATTGTCTGTGTTGTTGTATTTCCCTAAGCATGCACATTTCTGTAACTTTTAATTATAAAAAATATTGTTTCTAAATCTTGCTGATATGAGTACTAAGTAGCACACTTTGTTCAGGCTGCAGCTTCAAAGCAGTGAATGATTCAGTGCTAAAGCATTAGAATAGCAGCATGTCAGGCAAGACAGCTGGCACAGAGGTTTTTGCGTATCAGCATGTGCACCTTTTGTTTCTTTGCTCTAGAAAGGTCCAAGTAAGGAAAAGAAAGCACTGTGCACACCTGCATAACTTCTTACACCATACCGAGGACTGCTTTTCTAATGAAAATGAAACATCTTCAAGTGGAGTAAGGGCTATCACTGAGAAAGAATAGATAGTGCATGGTTCTGCTGCTTCTGTCAGCATTGCCTTTAGAAAGACTTTGTGCATAACTTTGTGCAACAACTATCACATGCCTCTCAAAATTATGTCCTTTTCTCTCATAATTAAACAGCTATATTTAAAGAAAGATAGTTTTGAACTTTGTGTGGAATTATGTTTGCTATCTGGGATTCTCACTGCAGCGGTTCCTAGCAGTGATGCTCTCGCTCTGTTGATTTCAGCGCAGTTGACCTCAGCAGCCTGAGTTTCACCTGGAAGCCTGAACATGGGAACAAATAGGTAAGCAAAGATGCACAAATATTAGTGTATTGACAGGAGCAGGTTGCTGCCATAATGTCTGGCCAAGTTTACTGACAGAGGGCCAGCTCTGACTGGCTTAGCAGCCTCTGTACCTCGTATTAGGCATCTACCTGTTAATCAGCCCATGGTTTTTCCTAAATTTGGCTGATGCAGTCCGAATACAGGTAATTATGTTTGCTTCTGTAGTTGGATGAGCATTCAGAGAAAGCCCATGTGAGCTAATTAATTAGTTTTTCTAAAAATCTCTCTAACTACAAGGAGACCAATGAAGAAGAATATATATATATTTAATTAATCGTATGATTACTCAGGTACAGTAAATTAAAAAAAGAAAAAGCAAGAAAAAGGCAACTGTAGTCACCAACAATTTTAGGTTAATTTATAACCTGATCATTGGTGTGGCTGTGATTATCACCTTTTCTCAGTGTATGATGTGTTCACAGCAGCCAGCCACTAAGGCCCCACCCAGATTACTTCTCAAGAGTAACGTACGGGAGAAAACTGAAGGAATAAAAGCAAGAAAACTTATGGGTCTAAATACAGTTTAAGAAGTGAAATAAATGGAAAAACAAACAAGCAAAACCTAAGTATTGCAAACACAAGTCAGTCACCACCTCCCATAAGCAGAGTGATGCTGAGCCAGCTCCTGAGAAACGGCTGCTTTGGAAGGAGCATTTCCCCAGTTCTATTGTTGAGCCTTGTGGTACGAGGTATAAGGTGTCCCTTGGCTTATTCTGGGTCAGCTGTCCCAGCTGTATTCTCTCACTTCCTCTTGCCCACCTCAGCCTGCTCCTTGTTGGGGCAGAGAGAGAAGCAGAGAAAGTTCTGACACTGTGCTATCACTGGGTGTGTCATTAACACTGTTTTGGGCCCAGATCCCAAACACAGCAGCAACATACAGGCTATTGGAAAGAAATTAACTCCATCCCAGCCAGACAAAGCTCGCAGTTTCATCTTTAATGTTTCCTTCTCCTCCCCCCTTTTCCCAGTGCAGCTATTTACTGTTTTCTTTCTTACCCTTTGGCACACAGAGCATGCCTCTTCTCTTACCACATCCCCTTGATGACTTTTTAGCAATGCTGCCTTTCCAAAGAGAAGTCTGCAGCTTCACCAGTACATCTGAGCAGGCAGGCTGGGAGGAGAGGGGAAGTGGAGAGTCACTTAAATATATTTTTGAACTGCGTAGGCTAACCAAAAACTCATATCCATGTTGCAGCTCAACATTCACTTGAAGAAAGAAATGTAATATATCAGAAAAATTCAGCGCTGTCTACAATTAGATTTACTGAACTGAAAAAAGACATCACGAAGAAAGTAATTCAGCTTTGCTTGCAGTCTGGAGAAGCCGAACCTGTAATCTTCTGTACTGTACTTATGTGCTGCTGCTTCATATATAGCTCAAAGGACACTTAACCAATTTGCTGACCTTTGACAAAAACTTTAATTTTGTACTCAGTCATCTCATTGTATTTCATTCCAGCTTTGGGCAACACCAGCTTAAACTGAAAATGAATAAAGGGAATAAGAAGAATTTCCTTTCTTCTAGTGAAAATACTGATATTACAGTAGGAAGAAAGAAGGCTTTTTTTTTAGTCTACATAAAGCAAGTGAACATTTGGAAAGGTAAGGCACAAAATCTGAGGTATAAAAATGCTGAATAGTGGCAATCTGTCTTTAAGACCAGAGTAGACATTGCCTAGTTCTTATAACATTTCCTGATGTTATTCCTGATACTTTTATGAAGAAGATGGGATTTTTCTCATTTTATTTAAAACCTGCTTTTGAATTTGTGTTCCTGGCAGGAAAAATGCATGCATGCTCTTATGCTAGTACACTTACATATTTGCATACATGTGTTTGCGTATTTAGATTTAAAGTCTCTACTATTTCTTCACCTTTCCATACCTTCTAGGATTTTTAGTTTTTTTTTTTTTAAAAAAGGAACTTACACTCTCTTCATCAAAGAAATAAGAACACAAACTAATTTTAGCCCATTTATCACCACTTTACATAATGCCTCTAGTATTTCTTTTCTACATGTCTCTTGCTCCATGTGCAGCTACGAGAACAGGTCTTGCATGTCAGTCACTCCCTCATCTTAGATGAGGAAGGGCTATTCTCATCAAGACTTGATGCAGCAAATGCTTCTTTTAGTCAGTTCCTTGGCTGCTAACAGGGGTTTGAGTTTTGCTTTGCAGAAAGTAATTCTGCTGGTGAGGATGTTTGTATGTTTTATGTATAGCAGTTGTCCTCTTTCCAGGCTTGTAAAAAAGGTCAGAGTTCACCATTAGTTTGGCTTTTCTTTCCAAACACTTCACTTCTGAAAGTAATTTCAGAGCTCAGCTAATCTAAGCACAGTTACAATGTGCTGAACAAGTCCTGACTCTCAGCATCACACGTCTTTCTTTAAAAGCTGAATGATTTATGTTGGAGAGTACAAAAAGTTGTTTGTTTTTTAAAAAGTGAGCAACACAAAAGGTCTCTGCACAATGTACTTAATGTTTTCCTTGCTAGAAAATGCAGAGAGGAATTTTGCTATTTTAACTGGTAAGAGCATGCATCTAAGACCTTCCTGATGTTTTTTTTTCTCTTACATTTTCAGGACTAGCACTGCAAAAATCACATCAGATTATTTTCTGTAAGCCAAGTCTGGTGAATATTTTACGTTCTGGCACAATGCATCAAACAGTCAGTGTTTCTAGTCCAGAAGTATCATTTTTAGAGCATTCCTTTAGGCAGAATATCTTTTGAGATAGAAGTACTGTGGCAGAACTTGTGAAGAAAAAGCATGGGAGCTGCAATCAGTAAGACAGAACTCGCTAACAGTTAAATCTTACAGAAAAGCAGTGTTGTACATGGGTTGTCAGGCTTTAAGCATAGAAGGAAGCCATCTCCTGTGGATCTGCACCACATAGATAATTTCTTCTTAGTGAAAGGCAGGAGCCCACTGGCCCCTCAGCACAGCCTGGGCCCAGCAGAGAGCTCCATGCTCCTGGAGCTGCTTGCTCCCTGTGGGCCTGCTGCCAGGCTGGCACCAGGCTAGGTGGGACGGGAGCTGGCGGGCTGAGCTGCCTGAGGTAGGAGAGTAAGGCATGGCTTATGGGCTTGTCTGAGGCCAGAGGGTTGGGACAGGAGAACGCAGTTGGCAGAAGGCAGTTCCAGAGAAGCTGTGGCCCACATAATGCTTTTTCAGAGGAATAGTGGGAGAGGCCTCTAAATTTCGCTTCTGGCCCAGCGTTGCTTGAGACTCGTCCTTCACGTGGGATAGTGGGGATCCAGAGATTGGTTGAAGATAACGAGCACTGTTGTGCTGGAGGCGTTAACTTCTGGTAGGAATTATGGTTTTAATGGTGGCTTTGGGGGCAGGGGATGCTGTGGAAGAGCCCCTTGTACGTGTCTGGCAGAGTCCCTGTGTGGAGAAGTTTTATGAGTCAGATTTCACCTGGAAGGTGCAAAGAACAAGGAGGAACAAAGTACTGTGCAGCAGGAGTATTTTGGGAGCTCCTTGACAACCTGGAACAAGTGTTTTTGGACCCTGCAGAGAACCAGGAGATTGGTGGTAACACGCACCTCTTCAGAGAGAAATGTTCTGACCACAGATGTGTGGTGGTTCAGAGTCATCAAGAGGGCAAGGTGGATTACTTTTTTTTTTTTTGCTGGACAAAAAATTAGAATTAGGCTATTATGAAAGCAGGAAATGATTCTCTTGATCTCTGTCTGAGAATACTGTGCGTATTTGCATTGCTCTTTTTTTGATACTATGGGGAACAGGAGAAGCAGCATGAATTAAACCTATTCTCGCAGAGCATTGCACAGGCTGTAATAGAAGTCTCTCAAAAGAAAATCATTGCTTTGAAAAACCTCAAAAGATGCATTAAAAAAAAAAAACAGCTTCATGCTTATGATAAGATAACCTTTGATAAAAGGCTACACAACATCGGCTCTCAAAACCCTCTTGAAATTAAATTAAATCCATTGAAATTCTTCAGTAAAGGCCTAACTTGTAATACCTTTTATTCTGTCTGGATCCTTTCCTTCCAAGCCATCTGAGCTCCTCCTCTTAATAGCAGAGGTGATTGTAGATCTGTGTCATAGAATTCAAAATATTACAACAGTTCATCTGTCCTTTTCAATTCTCTCCCTTTCATAGGTAGGGATGAACACCTTATGCCGAAGTATTGAGACTCTCTGAAATTATTTTTTCTACCTTTTTCTGCCCTCTCCTTGTCTACAGAACAAAGACGATGCTGGCTTTATGAACTAACCTGTGGTAGTACAGAGAGCCGCATCTGCATTTTGTAGGTACCAGCGGTTCCCTGCTCAGTGCTGGCTGTCCAGTACAATCTTTGGGTAGGCTACTGCAGCCGTGTACACACATAGCACTGCCAGCTCTTTCACTATCACATCCAATCATGTTTTTATGAATCCCACAATGGAAGAGGAGAGAGAGAACTGGTGATGAAAGGGAAAAGCTTTGTTCTTGTGAGCTGCAGTGATTAGAGGGGAGAGAAGGAAAGGACTTGCCAGTGTACCCCATATAACTGTATTGTGCTACAGTGTCAAGCTCTTTGAATGTTGTGCATACTGACTCTAACAGCAAAAGGTTGATACATTTTTCATAATGCACGTATTCTATCCTACATGCTTAAGAAAAAAATAGGAAGATGCATTATTATGCTTTGAAGCATTGCAGGGAGAGCACTAAATTTTTCTTGAAATGGTGGAATACAGATTACTTACTGTCATTTCAACAGCTTTGATATTGGTGTTTTCTTCTGACCCTCTCACATTTCTGTTTTTTGCAGTTCTGCAGTTTGTGAAATGCTTGTTATTATGGCATTGATGATACTGAAGAAATAACAAAGCCCTGCAGTGTAGAAAGTTGTGTCATAGGTATGTGAATTACAGGGTGGGAGGAAAGCGGACGGTAAGAGGTTCAGAAACCTGATGCTTTACAGTAACTTTGACTTCCTCTATACAAATTTTAGCTGTTTTGAAGTTTTCAGATTAAAGAAAAAAAAAAAGGGGATGACTTAGTTGTGGGAGCTTCCCCCCTCCCCGGACGGTATCTGATTGGCTTGTAAACAACAAACCAAAGGGTTGTGTGAAAATAAATTTATGTCTATGTCTACATATGTCATGCTGGTTTTGGTCTCATAAACCTTCATAATATCTTAACAGATTCTTTGACAAAGGAATATGTTTATTGTAGAAAACTAAGCTGAAAAATAATTTTGCAAGGGAAACTTTCACAGTTCTCCGCAGGTACATGGTTTGAGTGTATTGAACGCTATTAGCAAACAGTTTAGTTTCTTGCCTACCAGCAGTTTGGTTGAGCTCTCAAGGAGCACTGTTATCTATGTGGGAAATCAGAGAGGCCTGAGATGGCTGTATTTTCACCTGTGAAATCAGTTAAATGTTTTCAGGCTGATGGTTTTCAGTAATATTACTAAATCACAGTCTCTGTCACAGAAACTTTAAAGTGGCAGGCCTTGACATATGAGCAAAGAAAAGTCTGAGTATTAGGAAACAACTGGAAGGTGTGTTTGTGTTTACTGCAATGATTACACAAATTCGTAGAGCACAGAGTTTTAGTAGAAGGTGAGTGGCGGTAGCCTCTGCACTTAAGGAAACTCACACTGAGAAAGAATATTTTGAAACAGAAATATTTGAAATTCTTGAAGGACTGAATGACTTGGAGGGGAAAGACAGAGTCACTCTGGAGTGTCATAAACTAAAACCTTTGCCGTAGAAATGGGAAGAACTTCTAACAGTTTCAGCATGGAGTGAGCCTAGGAACTCATGCTGACTTGGAAGAACATGCTACCTTATCTTTCCCTCTCCTTACAAAGTGATTATTATATTGTTATCTTAGTCATATGCCAGGGTTAAGAGATTAGCTTTCAAAGACTTTTTTTTTCCTGCTTCACAGTCTGTAGTATCTTGATCTTCCTCTGCTCTCCGTATATTATTATTCGTGGTATCGTTATTGATAAATATATTAATGGAAATTTATAAAAGTACTGAGAATATTTTTATCTTGAAATACTATTTAAAATAGACAGGAAATACAAATATTTTTCTGTTAAAAAAACATCAAAAGTGCAAATTGAAGTTTAAGGGGAAAAAATGAAAACCATAATATTAGTTATTCGGGATTTTGTTTCTAAGAAATAAGTGTCTCCAAATTTTCATGCACAATTTTGCAAGCACTTGGTGGACTGCTTTCAGTTATAGCTTTGCATGCAAATTCATAAACTCTAGGTATCAACAGAAAGTTACTGATTCATACCCATCCTCAGAATTCACCATCCAATTGTCCTCAAGAAACAATATCACTTCAGCTTGCTTATCTCAGAACTAACTTGATAATTACGCAGAGAATGATAAGGAAATGCTAATGTAATATTTTTTTCATCTTTGTTGGTACTTGTGGTTACAGAGTCCTCATTTCTCATAGAATTCATATGTTGAGTATGATGTATAGAAAAATGGATTTTTATATTTTTACTCTTCAAATAGGTAGAATGATTTTAAGCAATATGAATCATCTGGCTAGTGTAATGAAGTTAGTGGGAACTTACTGTTATTAATAGTTCAGAATTATTTAGGGTAGTTTTAAAAATGAATGATTTTTAATAAAATAAAAATTTTTCTTTCCAGTTGTTAAAGGAGATAAATAGGAATGATATTCAGTAGATACTGGGTAGCCTTGTCTTACTTCTTACTGTTCTTACGATTTTGAAAAGTGTTACTGGACTACAATATAAACTATGTTATTATGCATAGGCTGAATGATAATGTTGTGCTTACAGTAGTGGGAAGTGATTCCCCTGATGAAATATACAAAAATACCAGATATATGCTGTACCATGTCTTACAGTGTGATTTTCTTTGTTTGTTCCACTTATTACTGGCAGTTATTGGTCAGGGAAGAATTTGCAATGGAATTATGATTGTTGGTGGGTGGATGTGGTTGTGTGTGCGTGTGCACACACATTGGTGAAAAGCTCTGGCAGTCCTACTCCTTGCTCTAATAATAATTTAAGGTCCCTCCCCCTCTCCCCAAAGCATTCTAGGGCTAAGCTCAGAAATAATGAGAAATATAAAATGTGGGATGCGGAAGAATTTATGTATAAGCCAGAAGGGGACTTAATTTTTAAAGTAAAACCAAAAATGAGATGCAACTTTGAATTGCCTAGATAGACACAACTGTTTATCTACATGTTCATAGAATGGTTTGGGTTGGAAGGGGCCTTTAAGATCATCCAGTTCCAAGCCCCTGCTACAGGCAGGGATACCTCCCTCTAGACCACATTGCTCAAAGCCCCATCCAGCCTGGCCTTGAATGCTTCCAGGGAGGAGGCATCATTTTATCTTTTCTGGACTTCTCTTCATGAAATACAGTTCTAGTATGTTCACAAAGTTGATTTGAAACATGCAGCAATAAGAGACGGCAACTTGGGGAACTATTAGCTTATGATACCATGGAATGAGTAGGATCCCATTTGGTATAACTAAAAGTAAAATTAGTGAGGCTTTTTAATCTAGATGTATGTGGAATGAAGTGTGTGTATATACTGGTGCATGTACGTGCTTTTATATGCATACAGATGGATATATAAATGTGAGCAACAGTGTGAAAAATTCAAAGTTGCTCAAATACAGCATAATAGATCTTTCGTGTTTATTGGGTGCATTTTAAATGCAATTTTTCTTTCCATATGGACTGTGTTTTCAGTCTCCTTTCTGCCCTTCTCCTCACTGGACTATTCATTTTCTTTGTGCAGAAGACCAGCAGGAGGGTCTGTAAAATGACTTTGTTCAGTAAGAACGACAGGGTTTGGCCTATAGTTTTAGTGTAGATGAAAGAAATAATTGATTCCTTTCAGAAAACAGTGAAAATCAGGAATATTTTGTGCAATACTACAGTAGTGTTTGCAGTAATTGCCTTGTGCTGTTTGCAAGCCTTTCCACTTTATGTAAATACAGTCACTTCAGAAAAAAATCCCTTATAGCTTTGAGATGGGGCTTTTTGAGGGACGTGTTCTTTTGAAGGTTTATTGGTCTCTTAAACACACGTTTTTTCTTCAAAGTAAATCTTGTAATCTCCCTGTCACAAATCCTTCTCGCTAGGAGTTCTGCTTGAAGAACCATTTGAATTTCAGTATCAGATATTTCAAGCAAATACATCTAAAGTCTCAAAAAATTCTTATAGTCATCCAGTGGACCCAAATAAGAAAGCAAAACTCTGATAGTCTGAAACCTATTCCTAGCAACCCTTTGCAGAAGGAAAAAAAAAAAAAACAACAAAAAAAACAAGCCAACCAACCAAAAAAAAAACCTGAAAACAAACCAAAAACCTTTTGGACACTAAGAAAAGGACGGTGATTCTACAGTAAATGAAATAGTTTTGAAATCATATAAAAACTAACACAAAATTCCCTAAACTTCAGAAATGAACTCCCCAACCCCTTCCCCGCACACCTGGTAAAACCTCTCTGGTTCAGATTTATACAGTAGTGTTGTACTGAATAACCTCAGCTGTATATGATCTGAGAGCATAATCTGCTTGTATCCCTTGCTCAGAGCAGAGTCTTTTTCAGTGTTAGTTGTTTGTGGCCTTTTCTAATCGAGTTTTCACTCTCCCTGATGATGGTTGTTCCATTCTACTGCGTGATCACCTTTGTGAAATTTTTGTTCTTAAAATGCTGTCATAATTTTGCTCAGTGCAGTTGGTACTTGTTCCTCACCTGTGCATCTCTGAGGAGAGTTGTCTCTGTCTTCTTCCTCGCAACCCACCAGGCAGTAGAGACAGCAGTGAGATTATACTGATTGCAGTAGCTCCTGTATGGACAGATGGGGTATGTCTTGCACATTGTGCAGGAGTGAGGCCGTGACATTTGAAAGTATTTAGCTCTGAACTCTAGCTAACAACGACTGTTTTGTTTGGTATGGTTTTGAAATTTCTGATATACTAAAATGCAAATATTTGTTTGTAAGCTATAAACCTGAAGAAAAAGAATACTGTATTCTCAACAAAGCTTCGAAATAATATCTAGAATTTTTGCTCAGTGGATATAAACCATTTCCCTATTAAGGGAAAAATGTAGATTACTTGAAGGCTTCTCTGGCTTATATTTAATCACTATAAGATTCCAGGTTCCTATAGCTCTAGGACAACATCTCATTTTTAAGAAAACCAGAAGTGAACTTTATTGAAGTCAAGCTTCTTCTTTTTGGTCAGGGGCCCCAGGAACACTTTATGAGATTTTTCCCCCTCATTCAAGGTCTAGCAACAAATCTAAGTTACCAAGTCTCTTGTTAGATAAGATGTTTCTTGTTTGTTTTTGTCTTTTTTTTTTTGCTGCTCCCTCTGGTTCTGAGACCCTAAAGCTTTGAAGACATGGCCCTTTAAATGCTGTCCATGGTGATTTTAGTAGCAAATATGAACATTACCTTTGCTGGGCTAGTCAGTGTGAGTTGGTCGAAAAGAGTATCTGATGATAGATTTCTGTGTAACAGCCAAAAAACTGTTTTGTGACTTCATAAATATGTACATACTCATGTATGCATTCCAGTATATATCTATGTATATATTCATGATTCAGTATATCGTTGCCATTTTGGAACACTGCTTGGAACTCACAAATGTGTGTAGAGCAGTGAATGTAGAGTACAACAACCTCATACCTAGCTGGAGCTGGATATAATAAAGCACATAATACCAGCACTGCGGCTTTCTCTGCTGAGATTATTACCAACACCTTACTTTCATCTGCTGTGCTCTGAGTGATCTCAGTATTACTTCGTGATCTACTCTTCTCTGCTTTTCTTGTCCCTCTTCCTTCCCAAGCACATTTGCACTGTTGAGCAAGAACACAAGTGCTGCATGGAGCTGGATTAATCAAGGTGTACATTTTATTGAACAGTTGTATGATCAGGGGACACCTGGTGAATAATGCAATCCGTGCCTGTGCCTATCTTAGGAGAAGGACAACATAGATGTCTCTATGTGGAATATCATATGTCTTCCAAAGACAAAAATGTTCAAATCATGCCAAGGAATGCTGCAGAAATTGCTGTGAAGCAATAGATACAGCTTTCTAAATACAGAAATCCCAAACTCATGTAGTTTGGTTCCCTTACCTCACCATAAGGGAGTTTATGCAGTAGGTAGGTCAAATGTATGGTTAAACTACAAGCGAAAACACAGACTCATGCAGCCCATTGATTGTACGACTTAAAAGTGATTTTAGGGAGGGCTATCTAATGAAGCCTTTTGTTGAATACAAGGTATTCAACTGCTGTCTTGTTGACTGGAAGATATCAACAAGCTGAAAGCACAGCCCGAGGCCAGACAGAGCAGCAGATGTGCTCTCGGCACTTCGACTGGACAGAACTTCAAATTTCTGTATACTTTTGCAACTAAGTCAGTACCTCAGAACTGGATTCATTGGTCCTGCAGGAGTTGAGAGTTAGTGTGAGGTATGATTTAGTGCAAACTCCTAATCATCCTGCGCATCCTGATAAGAGCTAAGAAACCAGCTTATCCATTTAGAAGAACCTGAGGCCTCTGACTGAATAAGTTTTGCTGAATTTGGATAGTGATGATCTGTCACTGTTCTTTTCCACTTCCAGCAAGAAAGTACTGGCTCCTGTAGCACTTGGGTTACAAAGCCAGACTGGTGACGTTGAGGTTTGTACTTCCGATTAACAAAAGGAAACCTGAGATATTAATTAGATGCTCCTGAAATGACTAATCTTTTAATCCAAGCAGCTCAATGATAAGAAGGCATACACTGACATGAAATGTTTCAGTACGTTAAGTGAAGGCTGAGGAATGCAGCACTGGATATCAGTGTCTGTGACTGCTGTGTCATTTACTTCCAGGCTGTTTTCTTATCAGGGAGCTGGAGTGGGCAGCATTAAAACACCTTTACTCTTCTCTGGAGAGTCCCTTTTCAGAGAGATCTACTAGAGACACCACGAGAAAAATTGCGGCTTGGGTGGTGTAGCTTAGATTTTACTTAGCTGGAAAAGTTATGCATTTCATTTAGACCTCTGTTACAGTCTTTGCAGCTCTGCCGCATTGCTGGGCCTTGCTAATTATCATACAGGAACCAGAAAGTGAAACCAGCCTGGGAGGCTGACAGCAGCCGAGCTTTGCAGGCCAAGCTCAGGCAGAAAGCAGCAGTCAGGAGTTTTTATTGTTGCTCAGCTATGTTCATTTTAGTCACAGCATATTTGAGCCTCATGATTATAAGCAAGCAGTCTTGAAGATGCTGCTGCCGATCTTTTGTGGAGTAGAGATCAGCAAAGGCATTAAGTGCATCTCATGATGCAGTTAAGTAAAACTTGCTTTCAGTACACAGAGTGTTTGACAAACACAGTATAAAAAGTAGTATCAGCAGTAAAGTAATTTCAGTGGGTATTTGGATGCAAGATAGATAATTTGTTTGACAGGCTTTTGGTTTCTGTTTTTCCTTTGGAGCTTTAATTTGCTTCATAAGCACTTCTAAAAGGTTTTGAAAATTGGTGTAGATTATTTATAAAACCAGATTTACACAATCTAACAACTGAAGATCATGCAAAGCAAACTAGTTTATTCCTTAAATAATTTGAATATTAATGGAAGCATAACACTCTTTTAAATGAGCAAGTAAAGATGCATCATCAACAGAGAAATCGCTTGATTGGATGGCTGTACAATGAAGGCCTGCATTTTCAGCCTGTTCAGCTTTCCAATGCTAGCTGAGACATGCATCAAAACTAGGCTTTCTCAAAACACTTTTTCTACTTCCTGTTTCTCCTTGGAGCAGAGCAGAGAGCACTGTGGAAGCAACAGAGAAATCTCTTCCCATCTCATTTGAGTACTTCTCTTTTCTAGGCCTGCTTGTGTTCCTCATGCAAACAAAAGGGAAAAAACCGAACTCTCCCTCCCTCTCTTGCACCTCGCCCCAAACTCGGTGGTTCAATTGGAGCTTGGCTTCCTCAGTTGTAGTGATATACAAAAGACATTATTTGCAGCTAGAAATGTAAGTCTGATCTTGAAAGACTGTGATTTAAGAAGTCAAGAGCTCTGTGAACAGTAGTGAAAAAATTGGTGTGGAGAGATCATGGAGAGCAGGCTGCTCTTCCTTTGTCTTTTGTTATTCTTCTATCTTAAAATTATGCTTCTTTTTATGGCAGAATAAGGAAAGGAAAACAATTACCAAATTAGTAGCTTTTCTTACAAAAACTTCTGTGAGTGTGTTATCTTTCTATCAGTGTTGGTCTCCTCTGCCCAAAACATCAATGTGTGGACTGAGGAGATAAAATCTGTCAGAAACTTCTCCCCTCCAGAATGAGTCTCTGTGGATCTGTGTGGGGTAACTTGCTGATCACCAGCAAACCGAAAATGAAGCTTGTATCTTTCTCAGTGTACCACTGTCCAAAGGAAAAGCCCTAATTTTCGTTTATGGGTTTACGGGCCTTATAGACTGATGGCTCCAATGATAAGCTAACATGTTTTACCTGAAAAGAGTTTTAAATATTGCCTCTACATTTTAACACAGAATTTCATGAACTATAAAGGGGATCTTTTTGTCAGAAGAAGATAGAGCCTCTTGCCAAATAATTGTTGCACAGTTTCATTTGCAATATTTCCTAACTTACTAAATATGGGAAGTAACTTACTGCTATAAGGCAGTAAGCGGATGTGCAAATGTTTTGTGCTTATCTTTGGAGGGAGAGCGCATTACCTCAGTTATCAGCCAGCCTGAGATTGATGCGGGAAACAGAAGTATTCTTGCTATGTTAGAACTTATATTGCTAATCCTTTATCGATTTTTTAAAAAAATGGAAAAATCACCAGGCCATTTTCTTGAAACAAAAAATATTAATGAAACCAGTAGTTTTATTTCAGAGTGTTTAATTTCCCAATACTGTCTTTTCTCTTACTTGTCTTTAAATTATCATGCATTTCCTTGGCACTCTGCCATAATTTCTCTTGCACAAGACCTTACTGTTTACCTTGCTGTTGCTTTGAAAGCATATATTTCCATTATTTCCGCACCTCTGTTAGTTGACTTCAATTGTACCCATTAGTAAGAAGTGATAAAGAAGTGTTTGAAATTACATACACGACTTTTTATAATACTCATTTTAATCCTCTTAATGAAATTGAAGTGCTTAATTGAGTCTGCCTCGCTTTTGCTCAGATTTACCTTCTGTAGTTCTCAATCTGTCTACTCAAGTATCACGATTTTCATAGAGATTTCTGAACACTGGTAATTTGGAGAAGTACAAATGGATATGTGACCTAAAAAAATCAGCCAGACAATCTTAACTTGAGTAGGACCTAACAGTAGGTCTCATTATTTCCTTAACGAATCCAGTGTTATGTTTGTTGTTTTTTTCCTCTTCCACCATTATGTTTATCTGCAAGAAGTGTCGTCTTTGTCTCAGAACAGTAACATTCTTCATTAAGAGAAAGGATAAAGTCTATACGAATGTAGAAGAGATAAGGATAAGGCTGATAGTTTGGTAATTTTGGATTTAAATAATAATTATTGCAGAGAATTAACTGACTTGAAACATTTTTACTAAGGTGTATGCATAACACATGGCAAGTGTCCTTTCTTCCACACTATTTAATTCCATCCCATGTGTTTTCTACCTCTGTCCCCCGCTTGTTCCCATTTCTTACCTATACTGTGAAACTGCTCTTTTTAAAGCACTGACTCATACTGTGTCAAGTCAGGGAAGTTGTGTGGCAAGATCATATCTTTAGCACTTCTTTTAAAGGAGCAAATAACCAAGGCATGTGGACCTTCACAAGACTGTGAACTGAAAATGTTACTAGGACAATACTTTAAAAACATATTTCAAAAACACATGTTCCAGGATGTAGCTTCATGTGATTTCCACTATTACAGAAGACTTTATATGCTACAGAAAGCTCTCAGGAAAGTTTGTCTCAGCTTATAGTTTACTTTTTAAAATGTTTCTTTCCATGTTTTTTGATTACTTTTCTTTAAATAAACTTTGAATTTACTGTCTGTGCTAATTTTTGCTTTTGTAATGTGAGGATAAGCAAAGACAACCAGTGTATCTTTAGATAGCCTTTTTTCTTCTTTTTTGAGTATCAGCATTATACACTTGGCATGATTTATGTTGGCTTACTGCATGTGTGTAAACGTATATAAAAGGAACAGCTTTCAGGCAGGGAAACTGAGGGAAGAGAGCTGTGACACAGTGATGGGCAAGGTAAGACTGTGGGATCAGTCTGGTTTCCTAACTGTTTCAAATGCAGATTATGAATTAAGATCATAGAAATCTTTTGGGCAGTTTCTTGACAAGCCACTGAGGAAGAAGTAATGCCTGCCACATGCTTGTCTTTGGAGACATCTGTCTAAATCGTTTGGACAGCCCCAGAGAGAAAAATATGTCAGAGCAGGGTGAATGGTAAGAGATGGGCTATCAGAAGATGACCAACAGCATTACTGCAAGCAGACCAGCCTTCTAGGTAAATTTTTTGATTTATGCCTGTAAATACCTTGCCAAGAGGCTTTTTTATGTTTCTGTACCATAATGACTGCAGTCAGCTGTGAGAATACATTTTTATCTGCAAAGTAATCAGAGTTTGAATGTTAGAAAGACATCTGGCATAAAGTTATCTGGTACCTTATAAAAAAAAAAATAAGCACAAACACTCTTGGATATGAGCACCGTCATCTGACAGATTGCGAAAACACTAGGAGGGCTCGCAGTCTACAGCTAATAGTATATGACAATGAGTGTGGCATCCTAGGTGGGAAGCAGCCTGCGTGGAAGAACATGGTGCCAGAAATTAACAGCACAGCACAGAATATACCTACTTGGGAAAAGCTGATAAATGGATGGAGAGCTCTCAGAAAGTAAGCCACTCTACTCCTTAAAGGTACCAAAACACAGGTTCGGTAGCCTATCTGGCACTGGTCCTGGCTTGCTCCAGACACAGCCGCACTGTTTAAAAACAAACAAACAAAAAATCCCCATTCTGTTTGGTATATTTAAAACATCAGTACAGACATATCTTCATATCTTTAAGTATGCTATAGAGCACACAGGAAACCATGTCCAACAGGTAATAGAATATCCAGTGAACTGTGATAAAGTATGTGACTGCTCTTTTGAAACGCGAATGGAAGTAGTTTGGGAAAGCTGTAGGCTTCTATTTTATTTTCCAGTTTGTTGGGGGTTTTTGCTACTATTATTTTGACTCATGTTCTGTCAGTCTTTCTGTAAACGTGGCTCAACTCTGACTTTCCATGTGTTGCAAGTAAGGCACGTTTCTATTTTTATATATTATTTTTGTACATATATTTTTATATAGTATTCATATAATCTTGCGTATAATCTGGGCAAATTAACTAACAGATACAGATTAACTGATTGGAATCAATCCATTTTTCTAAAGGCGGAGTGGATTTGGTGAAGGTAATGGCGGATCATCATGTGCAGAAGGAGCTCTTTTTGTACCTCCAGCTAGGGTTCTTCTGCTCCTGAGTGTCAGTGATTTTGCAGAGCATGGTTCCTTGCCTGGCAGTCAGTTCACTGTTGTTTCAAGGCATAGTTGTTCAGGTACATTTGCTGAAACAAAGTCATGTTTGTCATGACCTGCACGTCCATGAGAATGTAGAGGTTACAACTAGGAGAAATGAAACTGGAAAAACGGAGAATCAATCTAAGAGAAGGAAATCTGTCATCACTGAAGGGATTTTCAAATGAGAGTTCAACAAGGAGTGGGCCAAGGGTAACATATTCAAATAATTTTTCTGCCCCTGCTATTTTTTCCCTCTCAAACTGGATGATGGAAGGATAACAAGAAAAGTCACTGTGGCTTAAAATGTTTATTTGATGCTACTTGTATAAGATGAAGTGAACTCATTCCTTGCACAAGGTTTGAATGCTATGAAGGTAAATTCTGAACACTTATCAGAATCTAGCACTCCGTCAAAGGAGGAGGAGGAGATTTTCAGGGAAAGCTGACACAATGCTTCTGGACACACTGCCACTGTTTAAGGAAGCCAAGTCTAAAGGGCATGTTAAGCATAGTGATTTAAGAATGCTCACTTCAGAATACCTGTGCCTACTGTTATCCCAGATTGATTTTAGTTGTAAGCAAGAAACAAGTGCCTGGCACTCCTGCGAACTTATCATACATACACTGCTCATTTGAGGCCAGACTGTGAATGGTGCCTCAGGGATACCCAAATCTGATCTCTGTCCTGAACAGGTACAATATAGATGTTGCAGGCAACATATGAAATGAAGATGTCGAATCATCGTTGCCTGAGGGTTGATAGCAGTATAGCAGTATAGCAGTATGCCTGCACAAAGAGCTGTATTGTTTACTCTTGAGCTTAAAATAATTTGACCCAATATGACATATTAAGTAAAAATGTTTTCTTTCTTCAAGAAATTGTTCTTGGCAATTGCAAATAAGCCTGAAAAGGTATGTGTGCAACAGATTCCCTAGCAAATACTCAACACAAATTTAAAAGCGGTATAATGTATATTCTATACCATGAACAATATTTTCAGAGAGATCCTGTCAAATTAATTTTATAGGATGAGATGTATTATGGAGGTGGCTCCCTTGACTTAAACAGAGTTGCTCTTGGGATGTGTCCCGTAGTGTTTGCGAAGGTGTATGCCTTCAGATTGTGAGATCTGCTTAATTCTGATGTGTAGCCATGGTGAATGTGAATGTAACTAAGTTGAATCATATGAGCTAGCTTCCATGTAGAGAATGTTATCCAGAGCAAAGTGCGCTCGTCGTTTAAATCCAAGTGATGCATGGAGTATCTAGAGAATTTTGATTTTATTGAACACTGTCCTCTGTAACTAGTACTTTGGGGGCCTCTGAACCAAAAAGAAAACAAAAGTGCGTTCTCAAATATACAGTTATTTGAGAAAACTAATTTATACAACATTCTGTGAACCTGACGTTGTTTTGTGCTAACGTGTTATGTACCTGTGGAGAATTAAAATAAATGTGCTGTAGTCAAAATTCTTTGCAATGAAAGCGAAAGTGACACCACGCAGAAATAGAAAATTGAACTTGGAAGTAGTGTAGACTGAGGAGTATTAATGCCTCATCATTATTTAGCTAAACTTTTAGGAAAAAAAGCACAGACTGAAGCCTAGAAGTATGAAGCCACATGGAGAACAAAAAGACTGTGGTTTCAGGGCTCATTTGTAGCTTATGGTCACCGTCCTGTTTTATGCCATTTAACACAAGCATCAGGAAGAACAGCTTTTTGTACGGCATAGGCCCTGTAGGTACCTAGTGTGCATGTTGAGCATGGCTATTATTTTATATGTCAGAAATAGGGTACCCCAGTCTTCTTGGAGGAAACTGTGACAATCCAACTGGAGATGGTAAAGCTGTTGTAAAGCAGGGAGCTATGGAGAAGTTTATCCGGTCTATCTTGATAACTTTTACGCTCACATCATTGCTCGTCCTTCTCGTTTCTTAGATGGGTTTGAAAACCTCATGCTCTCTTTTTGCATGTTGCCCACTCCAGTATAATTGCCTTCCTCAGTAACTTTATTCCTTGTAAGCTCCTGCATAATCTGGTACAGCCCAGGCTTTCCATTTGGTTTGGTTTGACAGTGGGCGAAATGCACTGGGAAAGGAAATCTGCTTAACCTTTACAAAACAGTAAGTGTAAAATCTCCATATCGCATCTTTCTAGTATCAGTTTCAGCACAAGTCTGAACCTCTCTGGAACTGAAATTTCCATACTTGTAGCCAGCTCTTTGGCTTGCTTACCAGTGCACTGTTCTTAGCTAACAAAACCAAGGAATCACTCTTTGGAGGAAAAGTAAAGCAAGACATCCTATATCCTGGACATAAGCCAGCTCTACACTGATTCTTCTGTAGGAAGTTCCCTTTCAAACCACCTTCTTCTTTTCCTGTTACTGGACCAGCTGCTTTTATGGACCTTAACTTCTCCCTGGCGAGTCTACAACAACCATTCTCTGACCTTCTTGTGGGCAGGAGGAGATAAGCTGCCCTGCCTTATTATCCAGCAGAACTCTTTTCTGTCAGCTCTCAGGTCCTTTAATGCGCATGATTTTATATCGAGAGTCACTTAAGTTTTTTCTGACTAATGTACATACTAGCAGAGTACATTGATGCCCTTTGGCTGATTCTATGTTTTTGCTTAGATGTGACATCCAGCTTTGCTTACATTTTTGATAATTACCTGCTTTTAAAGGCTTATTTTGAGGGGATAAAACTCGAGAGACTTTGCTTTTTGTCACACACTTCCTTCCTTCTTCCTAGGCCAGGTATGCAGCTGTGTTGAGAATCTTGTGGGTAAAATGCACATAGGTAGTCTCAGTAAAATATCAGCTTCTGAACTACAGCCTTTGAAAAGCTTGTCTTTTAGTACCACAGTATCCTTTATTTCTTCTTTAGATGTCCAACTAGAAAAATCTCAAGTAGACTTAGGCGATTTGTATTTAAATACATTGCAAGCAAATGAAATATTAAAACACGTGAGACTAGCCTAAAAACAAAGGCACTATGTAATTTTTTGAAGGATGTTTATTCTTTCTGACATACAGGACAATGGTTAAACTCATCGCCAAACAATGGTCACTGAAATAGATGTACTGACTGAGGGATCTACTCTGGGAATGAGAGGTTTTTCTTCCCGCTTTGCTAAGACTTGATGCATCATTTGAATCTGTGAATTCCCCATGAGTTTCATTTGTAACCTTGGTCAGCAATTTTAGGAATTGATGATTTATACTTCCTCAGCTGTTAAATAATGTACTCTAATGGCATGATGGCTAGAGTGAGTGATGCTTTAATTAAATAACATTTGTGATAAATGCAATATTTAAGTGATATGAAAGCTTTGTAATTGTCACACAGCCAGAAAAGGTCCACTGTGCTGGAATTTTTCTGAGGGAGACAGCTCCAGAATTCAAGCAGAGGTTGTGTAAAACTGCTGGGGAAGGTCAGGTAGAAATGGCACCGTGTTCTTGTTGAGAGCCTTTCAGTGAAATTCTCCACAGGATGCAGTGCATTATGTTTATCATCAGCTGGGACATTTCAGAATTATGGTTTTGTCCAAAATAACAGGGACTAAAATGTCAGTGATGCAGACAATGTATAGCTATAGTCCAAATTCAACTTAAAACAACTCCAGCATGATGAAGTTATTGTGTATCAAAACTAGGGTTTCTGGAGAGTTAGGCCATGTCAGTTTCATTCTGAACCCATTTACAATAATTATTATACCAGGTGGTATAGGCACACATTGTTTAACCGAAGCTAAGATTTTGGCCTGTGTTACAGGACTTCACTCAAAGTTGGACATGTAGAAGCTGGATTTAATCTTAGGAGGAATTTAGTTTACTTGCGTTCTCTGTAAATTATTGTGTAAATGTAGGTATGTGATGCTTAGGAAGACCTGAAAAATAAAAACAAATACATTCCAATGAAAGAAGCTATTCCAACACTTATTCCCTTTGTAGACTACTCTACAATGTGTATTTTTTATCCAGTTGTTGACTCTTAGCTCAGTGCATGCAGTGGCATAAATGTCTTTGGTCTATATTGGATCTACTCCGGGAAAGGGACCACAGTCCTCTGGCACTATCATGATAAGAGAATTGCGTGGAGGATACATAATTAAGAACTGAAGATAGAACTAGAAAACAGAATTAGATGGCCTATATGCATTTGTTGGATATAACTGTTAGTTGCATTCTTGCAAAAAGTAAAAAAATAAAAATAAAAATCAGAAATGTATCTTTTTATGAAGGTCTTAACACTTACAGTGGCAATTTGTTGACTGATTGTTTGCGTTTTCTTCTGTCCCAACAGAAATCTTGATAGTCCATAAATGAGAGGAGGCTCAATAAAATTTATGCAACAGAAAAGTGAATATGAAGAAAAAGAATGATGGTTTCCTGAGTCCAGTCCTTTGAAAAGTTAAGTCTTGATAGTTCCTCTGTAGAAATGGCTGAAAACAATCTATTTCATTTGAATTAAGGAAGCTGAGTATTACTGCAGCAATTTAAGAAAAACCCTCTGAACTTCCTGGAAACTGAAAGATTTTTTTGAAGAAGTAATGGTCTCTGACATCACTGTGCACAGCAAGTTTGCGAGTGGTTAGTTTGGGGCAACAGAGGAAGCCAACTCCTTCACAGATAAGCAGGCAGTGTAATGTATGTGCCTGGTTATTCTCCTTTTTGGTTCAAGTTTTGCTGCAAAATTATTTTACAGAGAGATAACACATATTTTGCTTTCCAGAGAGAGACACATGCTGCTTCATAAGGATACGCCTGATTTCCAGAAATAACCATGTTTTTGTGGCTTAAACTCATGGCATTTGGCGTTGCCTTTCTGTGCCAGGATGCTTTTGCCCAAGGTAGGTAGCAGTTGATATTTCCTCCTCTAATTTTGATCCCAGGATGTCTCTGTAGAATTAAAACAGATTCAAAGCTTTCTTAAGTGGGGATATAACGTCTTTATTCAGCAACTAGAATACAATTGAATGCAGTTGTGTTAGAACCTGGATCAGGAAAATTAACGTATGATCGACAAAGCTAAAATGTCTTCCATGCAGTTATGTGTGAGTTTTTTAAGACTTTTTTGTAAAAAGATTCATAGTTGCATTTAAAAACACATACATTCAGATCTCTTATATGAACATATATTATCTTTGTTTGGTTTAGTCTCAAAAAGCATTACTTTGTCTTATGTGCTTAGAAGCTTTAAGAAACAATCTTCCCATCAATTTAAGCGCTCCCCGATCTGAGAATCTACTTAAAGTTCCTCAGTTTGATTTTTACAGCAGTGTGGTTAAGAAAAAAAGTCACAACATTGTAAGTTAGTTTCTACAGTTGAAAAATTACATTTATAATTAAGTAGTTTATAAAACTGCTTCTTAAAGAAATTTCAGAATTCTCTGTAGATGTTAGCCCAGTGTAGGTGAATTTGCCACAGATACTGTAATTAGTAAGTAAAGCAATTAATTTTTAGTTAATACTTACTATAAAGATAATAATTTTACAGATCTACGTTTAAGAAATTATTTTCTTGAAAGTAACATGCAGCATTTTATGTATAAGTACTTTCCATCAGTTTTGGTATTTTATGTAATTTGTGATTACAGCAGACACAAAGTTGGTTTGTTTGTTTTTATTAACAAATGTTCACCCTAAAAATGGCTAATGGCATGTTTTCTGCAATAGCAGATTATACACAGCGCTGAAATATCTTCTTACATAAATTGAATGTGTATGTTTCTATCATACTATCACTTTAGTAACTCTCTGTTGCTGATGTGAGCAAGAAAATGTTATGCTTTTAGTTGATAACTCACTAAGAAGAACATTTAAAGTCTGAGCATTAGCTTTCCTGTCCTTCAAAATCTCTGAAAAGAGTCAGCACTGAATAAATGTTGTTAGTAGCTGCTGCATATTATAAGAAAACAAGTGAATGCTGTAAAGCAAAGGAACAAAATCTTTCTTTTCCTCTTTTTTTTTTTTTTTTTTTTTTTTGAATCCGCTGTCCTACTTTCCATTTTATAAGTGTTTTCTAAGACTTCCCACTGGTCCCTTTTTCCAGGAAGGGCAGGTAACTGCCTGCTCTCTCTGTCACCTCCGCAGTCAGTGGATGTGTTACCTAACAGAGAGGGCTGGAAGACTCAAAGAGGGCTAACGGTATTTTATTTCGAATAGTTATTTTCTCTCTCTGCACACAGCAGTCTAGCTTGAGCCAGTTCCTCTCTGTGCATTTTTACTAAATAGAGAACCTCAAAGAAAAGATATGTTTCAACTCCTCTCTAGAGCACTTAAATCAATTAACAGTCTGCTGCAGTGTCAAGTACTCAACCTCACACACCTTGCTTTCACTGTGTAGTTTGGCACAGGCTTATGTGAGAGCATGGAGCTCCTCTTTTTCTGTCTGGTATTACACTTCTCATGATCCATCCGCATATTTTCCTCTTTTTGTTGAATTTCGGTATTTGGGACTTCTTTATATAACCATGGGCAGAATTGGAAGGGTAGGAGCAGGAGGCTCAGAGAGGCTGGTTCTCCTGTCAGGGTGGAAGAACCACTGTACATCATCTTCACTGTGCAGATTAGTCTGCCTGGTGGCTAGGGGATACTGTACAGCCTACTAGGGAGGAATTTCCTATTGGAGGAGCAGCATTAGGAAGAGGTCACGTAGGCTTTGGTTTTATGGTTAGAACAATTTTCAGGCACTTACTAGTGTTGGTTGTACTTGGGGAATTATTTTCATATTTTTTTTTTTCTTCAAGAGACTTGTAAACATTTGCACTGCTGAAATATCCCATTAAATTCCTCAGTACTTTGTGCAACATTTCTTAGTCTCTCATCTCCCCCCACTTATAGTGGTAGGGTAAGATTAAATAGTGAGAAAATCTGTAGTTGCCAGGTGCATACTTCTTAAAAATGTTAGTGTAAAATCGATAACAGAATGTGTTCTAATGTTTATGCTTTCTAATCAAAGAAGTCATACTAACATACCTGATGCAATGCAACAATGATGTTGTCTTTGCAACAACAAAAACAGAGCAAAACACACAAAATAACAGCAAAAAATCCTTTGCTCTCTCTACATAGATAAAAAAGAAAAAAAAATGTTAAGCTTGCAAGCATTTTTTTCCATTAGCTCATTAATGTGGGCTTCTCCCCCACCCTCCACAAATATATTAGCAATTTAGCAGCTTTTGAAAAGCTTCACTCGCTGCTGAGCCACTTCCTTTATTTCAGGAAGCTAAGTAATTGCCTGATAGCTTTCAGTGTGACTTTTTTTATTTTCCATGCAAAAAGTACTGACTTTGAGTAGGCGCACAGAAATCTGAGGCTGTGGAGTCTCCATGCAAAAGAACTGTGGATGTTTCCACACACAATTTTCATGTTTTCCTTTCTCAGTCATCAGCTCCTGTATCACTCAGTCAATGGGTTGCTGTCTATCCCTTTGGAAAGAGGCTAGCAGACCTAATTTTTAAGTGGCAGAACTTAGTAATATTGGCTTGTTTTCTATGTATGGTAAAGGGTAAGGGGAGATTCTCAGGCAGGAGGATAGGCATTAGGGTGGAAGAAAATGAAGTCTGGTGTCTCCAGCACGTTCACTTATCACACCTTGCAGTCTTCACATGCTCAATTCAAAATCAAGAGTTGGTGTATGCATAGGGTGATATGCAGGGCTGTCTGCAGGCCTGCTCTCTTCCTAGGCTGTCCCAGATACTGACCAGTTCGAAACTGGAAGCCACTCAGTTTTCTTAACAGTGGTGTACCTAAGCAGGGCACATGTTAATCTGAGCACTGCACCACAACTGCATGGCTATGTGATTTCTGGACAAGAATTAGCTTGGACCAAATGTGTAATTTTATTCATTTGGTCTTACACAAACAGAATAAGATGATGGCTGGGATGTTGGTGTGAGATTTTGATTGATAATTGCAGATAAGGTGAGACGCTGATTAAAAGCTAATGGGGTTTTCTTACATAGTATGGAAGAGACATTTGCTAATCATTCTGTATTAACTTACATCACTGTATTAACATACTGAGAATGTTTAACCAATATAAACTTAAAGCCACAAAACTGCCATGCAGAGGCCAAAGATCCAGCTCTCAGTGGCAGGGTGTATTGGAACCGTTTCCTTTAGTTTTAGTTTTTCTTTAGCGAACAAGTTTGGGTTCTGAAGAGCAAACTAACAGTGAATGTGCTAGAAAGGTCACCCATATAATGGAGCAGAAGAAATAAGGGGAGGAAACGGCATGAAGTGACTTTTGAAAATGTTCCTTGCATTAGGAATCACGCTCTATTGGTCTGACTCCATGAGAGTGTGTGCACACAAGGAGGCAGCCTGCATGTTGAAGCTGTGACTGCATTGCATGTAGTGCATGAAAGTCATCCTGTTCTCTTTTCCTGTGCAGTACCATGCCGGGACCAAGAAAAGGAGAACAGCAGGCCACAAAAATATTCTGTCCTCTATTTATGCTCTTGATTTAGTTTTAAGAGTTAATATTCATAGGCATATATCTGCCCCCCCAGGTAGGCAGAGTGAATTAACTCACACTGAACTCTGCTGTGTTGGCTTGATGTCTCATCGTGCTCATTTAACTTCCTTGTTTAGCACTAGTTCAGGTGTCTGTGTTACCCTGCATTTCACAGTACACCTCCTCAGTCCTGCTCCTGTCACTCCCCTTTGTCACCATGCCTGTTCCTCCTATGCTGCTGGCCACAGCATGCAGGGCAGCTGCTGAGGGGACACCCAATCTGGCAATGGAAAGAGGCACTTCGGGAAGGCATCGTATGCTGGGCAGGGCATGCTAGCATGTGTTCAGCTCCTTGGGACTGGGAGTGAATGCCTTACAAACCCCAGCAAGAAGAGCTGTGGGTTACTGGAACTGAATGGGTTAGCTGGGGTCAGACAGAATGCCTGTGTGCTGCTCCAGGCAGAAGTGCCCTTGGGCTGGCTTCTGGGATCAGGACTGCCCACCCTGTCTGGGGAGTCGCTGGCTGTCCCTGAGCTCTGCTGCCTTCTGCAGCGTGTGCAGATGTCTGCTGTTGGCATTTATTCATCTTTAATTGCATGTGAATAGAAATCAGTTATTTCTTTTAAGCAGACTTACAAAGTACAGAACATCAAGAATATTTTGGGGGCAATTGTCTTTAAAGCTAAGACTGGGCCATGAATTTCTTCTGTGCAAACACAGAAGTAAAAAGTCTTAAAGTGGCAAAACTGACTTCCTGCTGTAAATACCAAGACTGAAGTTACCTAAACAATTTTGAAAGCTGTCTCCTGTCCACCCCCATTTTTACTTTACTTTTCTCAGACATTTGTACTGTGTGTCCTGATATATTTCCAGGCTATGCATACACTTGTAAACAGATCACGTTCACTGGGGTTTCTGAAACTGTTAAAATATTTTGTCTATTTCCAGGTTTCCTTCTCTTTCAAGTAAAGCAGTTTGGGGCCCTCAGTGCCAGGATTTTAGAAACTAGCTGTGAGCACTTCAGTGCCAGCTTACATTATCCATAGTGTTGTATGGCTAACAGAATCCACTTTTTTCTGCCCTTTCATGCCACTGCTTTGCAGTAAGTACTTCCACAATAAGTTGTTCCACTTACTCCCTCTGTGACAGTACCTCTTCAGCTAGCCCGCTAGTATAGTTTTCTATTCTCTAGTTTCAAAGACTTTTTTACAATCTGTGTGGTCTCCATTCGTGTTACCACTGCCCTGGCACAGAACTCTAGAGGTATCTCTTGTTGTGCGTGAATGATTTGTTTTTGTTGTTGCAAAAATGTGGACACTGCGGAGCGATATTTTTAATTGTCTTTTGAAATAGTCTTTTTTCCCTGATAAAAAAGGAGGAATGATCAAGCTAGCTGCCCAACAGAAAAATGAAGCTATACAAAGGCATTGTCTGTACAACTCATAAGCAAATAGCATTTTTTTGTATGAAGCATATCCATCTTATACAACCTGATATACTTCGTACTCAGGGAAATGTAGTGCGATGGGGAGTCTCAACTGAGATGAAAAGCAAGTATATGGCTACTAAGGCCTTTCCACAGAATCATGTGCATTGCCTGTGAAGGGAATTTTTAACGTGTTATTAGCTCCTGAACTGTTTCTGTGTGCTTGTGAGTTAAGGCATGTGTAGGTGGAGGGAAGGGTAAGACAAATGGCAGAGCGTTGTCAAGTTTCTGGAATAAGATGTAAGAGACAGAAATCAGCTGCAGTCTAGGCTGTTTGAGAAACTCATGGTATTGTCTTCATTTCTCCAGATCTCAGTTTCAACATCTGTTAAGCTGAAGCAGTAGTGGTATCTTGTTGCAACATACAATGTACACATTTCTGCACTAGTCTCAGTTCAGCATTGTACGGATGTTGTCAAGGGGGAGCTGATGCCTTTGTGCCAAGCCGTACTATGCTTAATGTCAGCAAATCTGAAATTCTCAAAAACATGATCATGTCAACTGTAGTTTCCATTTTAAACAATTCTAGATGAAATAACGGAAGTCACTGAGCACTTGTGAGACACAGGAACAGGGCCACCAGCTTTGTACTTCCACTGTCTGCAGATGAGATGAGACGAATGTGCCAAATGGGCCACAGCTGCAAAAGGCTTCACATTGCAAAGCATCCTCCACATTCTAGCAATGTAGGTGTTTTAGGAGTTTTAGTGGTAGCATTTATAAATATATGTCAGCAGTTCCAGAGAAGTGCAGGCCAAGCTGAATCCATTTAAAATCGTATGTTCACATAACAGAAGGAAAGATGAGCAATACTGCTACTGCAGCAAATAAGCAAATCATGAGATACATCTCAGAAGTCTTAAAAGATGTGCAGAATCACATGCGTGTGCACCTCAGAGAAATCTTTTGTTTTTAAGGAGTTTTGGGTAGAGTATCTGAAGGATTTCTTTCTTAGTATTTTCACTCTTTCTTGGAAGAATTTAAATGATAATGAAACACATTTTTTTTTAAATGCATGACAGTTTTTTTACATACACTGTACTTGATGGCAGTGATAGAATATTGTCTCTTCTAAGCAATATACATACTCCTCCATCCCCAGTTATGACCCCCATGTACATGAATATGCACACCTGCACAATGTATCTGAGTAGTAAAGTGGAGAGATAAAGTTTACAATACTTGAGGCTGCCCGATATGCAGACAAAGCAACTTAGCATAGTTTGGAGTTTCATTAATGCTTCTGTGCTCAACTGTGCTGGCTTAACAGAACTGAAAGACGTTTCTACATCCTCCACACCTGCAGTCTAGTGTTCTAGCCTGGAGTATGAACTGTGATTGGGGGAACAATGTGAAACAGCTGTAGTATTTACCTAGTACTTGATCTAATGGTTGGCAGCCCTGCCTGAGGCAGGGGGGCTGGAACTCGATGATCCTTGAGGTCCCTTCCAACCCAAGCCATCTATGATTCTATGATTAGTGCAACTTAGTAGCATTTCTGGATTTGCTGTCCTGGTTTGCTAATTAAAGGACTTAGAAATAAGCATTTCTTGAGAGCTACGCTATGCACTGACTCTTGCTCTTAGAAAATGTTAGGAATAATAACGGCTTAACCCAGTGTCCACTTGGGTTGGTGTATACTAACAGAACAGAACGATAAAGTATGGAATGGAATAAATAGCAGTGGAATAATGCTGAACACAGGGGATGTGGTTCAAGTAAATGAATGTGAGATCTATAAGTAGTTATTTAGCCTTCATACTGAGGGATCGAAGTTTTGTAATACTTAGAGAATACTTACAAAACTTAAATAAAATCCAGGGAAATTTGGCCTCCTGAATTTGCCACTTGATACTTTTCTGAAGGTTTACCTGTTTGCTCATGAAGATTTTGAAGTGATAAAATAGATAAGTTTTAGTATGTTTTTAAGATAGTGTACTGTTTATGGAAACTCACCTGTGGAAGCCTCTAAATGAATGCGGGGTGTACTAAGTTCACTGAAAATCACAGTCATGCTCAGGATAAAATGTTCACACAAAACTTCCAAGATTTGAAGGTTGGATTATTAAAAAACACAGTAAATGAGTCGCATTTGTCTTTCCTACTGTGATTAATGGTGGACTTAAGGCCCGCTAAATTAAGACGCTGGGTTTTTTTTGCACCATTCTGAATAAACAGAGAAGTGTTTGGAGCAGTGGCTGGGTTTAGTTTGTGTTTTAGTGTCGGGAAGAGAGCCATCTACAACGTGGAAATGATTCTGCTCCAGCGATGTCAACAAGTCTGTTGTCATTGCAGGAGTGTGCCTTAAATGGCAAGGGAAAGATTTCTTGCAAACCACAGCTTCTGAAAAACACTCTCCACTGAGCAATGAAGGCAGCCTAGAGGCACTGCGCATGCCAGAGCCGCCATTTGCAGCTGCTCTCTCTGCAGTTGATGCTCTTGGTTTCTTTTCGCAAGAGAACTGCTTCTCACCCAAGTTTTGCCTCAGTGGTGATGTCAGTGGAAAGTCTGCGAAGGCAAGACTCTGAAACTTTCAAAAGTCTTACAAGGTTTATTTTATCTTTGTGGTTTTCACTGTGGTTTGCTGATTTTTCTTTGGTTTTATATTAAAATAAAAAAATAGATTCCACTTTTTTTTTTTTTTACCTCAGATTGCTAAATTCTAAGTGCTGTTTTCCTGTTTGCTTTTCTGATAATGCTACTTGAGGAGACATCCCTGCTTCCAATTGTCATTGCAAAATACTTGAGATCAGTTTTTTCATAGGAGAAAATTATCAGATTTTCAGAAGTTCTTCACGTATTGATCACTGATGTGAAAAATCTGTGTGTGCAGCTGCAAGTTAACCTTCCCTGAAATTTTTGCGGCAGTTTTGAATACTCAACACTTGGAAAGTCAGGAGGGAGCTGCTCCTCTGTGTGTGTGTGATGGTACGACCCATGTTCTCAGCAGTGCAGTGAGTTCAGATATGATCAAATATACCTGGGGGGCGAGGTGCTGTACTACCATAGGATAAAAGGTGGTCTTGTCTACAAAGAGTTTATGGTCTGACTGTGGACAGCTGGGACATCTATTTAAAAAACAAAAAAAAAAGTTATAGAGGGATGGGGGAAAAGCAACAGTGGCACGTGTATTCCATCAAACAACTTGCATAACCCCCTGTGATATTTCTTTTTCTGAAAAAGGGATGCGCAGCATCTTATTCAATGCAGCACGGAACTCAATACATTATTCCGAGGATTCAAACTAAAGTCTCCTGCACAGATGTTGTAATTCTCATACTTAGTTCTTACAAATTGTTACTGACAACAACAGATGCAGCATATTCCTGGAAGATAACTCTTGATAAAATTGCCAAAGGTAAAAGCTTATGCTGTTCCAAAACTCTTCTCTTGCTAGATAGAAATAATAGAATCAGTTCACGTATGAAGGCACTACATTTATTTGTAATGATTATTTTTTCCAGCTGTTTAATCCTTTCGTTAGTAAATTGTATTCACTCACTGGTGAGTGAAATACAGTAAATAAACAACAGAATGTGTGGATGGTGTGTTACAAACACACACTCGCGCTTTTATTTGAGAGAGTAAAAGCTCGCTCCTCCGCTATTCAATTCCTACAGCAGATACTCTGTCTGCATAAGATGAGCTAAGATGAATAGCATCTGCATATGAAAATGAGAGACTGCATTTCATGTTCTGCTCAGTTCCAAAAATTTTTACCTTTTGAACACTCTGATATGTAAAGCTGAATACAAACAGTAACAATAAAAATAAATGAATTCTGACCTATCATTGTCCTGAAATATTTACTTAGACTGGAAAAAAAAATCACACTGATATTTTTTGAAGAAAAAATACCTAGAAAGGACAGAATACATAATTACCTTCAGGGGTGCACAGGATGACATCCTATTTCTTGGGTATCATATGGTGAACTTTGTAGGCAGGAGCTTGGAGAGTTGCCTGTAATGAATTCAAGTTTGACATGGATCCACAGTACGGTATAGAAAATGACCGAAATATTTGTTGAAGTGTATAGAGTTTTTTTTTAATGTGAGTGTTTGTGGAATTGGTTGTTGCTCATTTGCTGAGTTGGAGTTCTTTGGGAACCTTCAGGTTTGAGATGGCTGCAAGTGTGAGTAATAAGATTTTGTTGTGAAATGCTGAGGGTTTGGAATGGCTGTGTTTGCTCTAAAAATAGCTGGTCATAGGATATGGCTGCAAGTAGACTCCCAGGTGAAACTGATGTAATAGCTGTTTAGTGATATTGTCTTGCTGTAAAATCTGAGCTCTATTTGTTATGTCATCTTATCCCTATAGCAGTGAGCAACACAGGTAGCAGGAAATGGGTACATAACCTGTTTCTCTTAAAAAAAAAAAAAAATCAGTTAAAATCTTTAAAATAGTTTTTGCAAAGCTCTGTACTGACTGATAGAGTCATAAATCTTTTGATCTGTGGTTGATACCAGATCTTCACAGTATAATTGGATGCAGTCATCTTTTTAGTGAAATATTTTGTAGTTATAAGCAATGTTCAGAAAGCAGTTCTGATTAGATATGAAGCCAAATGATGCAAGTGGTTTAAGAGAAGAGATTGGGTGCTGGGACTGAGATGGCAGTGGGGAACAGGACAGCTGGAAGGAGTAGGTGAAAGACACGAGAAACTGATAGATAGCCAGGCCTAGACAAGAACAGGCGAAAGATGAGAATGCAAATGGTCTGCTTAGGGATCGGTGGGAAAAGGTGAGTGTGTGATAGGAATCAGAAGCCTGAGGAGCTGATTCTAACTAGATGAGAAAAGAAGATAGCTCTGTTTTGATAGAAAACATGATCTGAGCAAAGACAGTTCAGAAAGGGTATTTGTGGCTTGAAATAAGAATTGTTCATCTCTATGTTGTACTCTGCGAAAGTTCGAGTTTCAAAACTCTTCTGCTGTCAGACATTTCTTCAAGCCCTGCTGATAAAAGTCTTCTAGCACTGTCTTGCACAGAAGCTGAAAATGTACCAGTGCTGTCAGTATTCCCTTAGCCCCAAGAGGCAGACCTGAGCAAGGAGACACACATCTCAACCCTGCTGATAGAACTTGGGGAGAGCAGCCTTCTGCCCTTTCATGGCATTTCAGTCATTTTTCTGGTGGCTTGGATTGGGTTTTCTTTTTTCTTGAGGGTGAAAGATATTTTTAATAACTGCAAAATCACATGCATGAAAGTCACAAAGCTAAGCATGCACTTTTCAGGGAGCAGCCTTGTCTGTATCATGTATGGCAGCTTTTACTGTCACTTACTGTTTGCACATGATACAATTCTCTTTGTGTAGAGAATGAAAATATATTTGGTATATTTTTTTGTGTACTTCAATGAATTGTTCAGGCCATGTTTACTGACTCACCATTCAAAACCTTTTCTGCAGCAGAAATGTTAGTTTCCTTTTCAGATTTTCAGTAGTATTTTTCATCCATATTTCAGCGCTATACACAGATTTTCTTATTCATTATGACAAAGTGATCCAAAGAGAAAGCTTAACGTGAGACCGAACAAGTTCTATATTCTTAAAAACATCCCTTACTTCATTTAATGTGCTCTTTTGAAGAATTCCCCTTTTCTGTAAATCAGGTTCATATAGTGAAGATAAGAACTTGTTAAATGCAGAGCAATAATTACTAGTTGCCATTTGAAAAATGCAGCCAAAGATGGTTTTGTAGCATCACACAAGCATTCTGAGATGAGCTGGAATGTAATCCTGTCACCTAAACCAGCATTTTGCTATTTGGCTGTGAGATTTCTTTTGGTGGTGCCCTGCCACTCTAACTCTATGGTTCATGCGCAGTCAGCAGAAGGTATCTGCACCGCATGCCTTGGGGTATTTCTGCATGTGCTAGAGCAATCTGTGATCTTGGTGAATGTCCTTAGGTTTTAGGAAAGGAAAAGAACTAAGGCTTTGCACTGATAATGCAAATGTTTGTTTCCCAACTCTTTAATAATACCATTGCTTCCCAAACAATGTCTTCTGAAATCACTTGTGTCTGTAGGATTGTATTATAAAAACAGTAACTGTGCATGTAATTATATCACATATATCCACAACTTTGCTGGGAGTAATGCTGTGTTAGCTGTAAAACAAGCGAATTGAACTTTTTCATAGCTACTCTCTGGACACGTGTAACATAACTAAAGAACTAGTACCGAAATTGTGTTCTGATTGTGATGTTTTGTTTCGCTAAGACATCCAGTTCTTTGCAGTAGTGGAGTGCCAAACCTGCCCCATTCCTGCACCTCTTGACCCAGCACAACCCGTTGATAGCTGTCTTTCCTATTTACTCCTGAGGATTATGAATAATTTCTATTATATTTATGACTGATGAAACTGACATAGCTTTTTAGTGCTCTTGTTATTTTGTTATAGTTTTCTATTATTGTTCATCAAAATGAACATTGCATTTGTTGTTGTTATTTATTTGAAAAAGGACTTCGAGTGTTGTTTCCTGAGGTATTCCTACTGCCTGCAAAAAGGAGCAGCATTTTAAAGTAGGTTTTCATTTAGTGGAGCATAGAACTGACATGAAAGTGGCAGGGAGATCCTGCTGAAAAACATGCCAGTTTATAATCAAATCAACCTCCAGTACATTTTCAGTTGCAACCTTTGTTTTTATGTCTTTATTCAGCATTGAAACTTGCTAAGTTGAATGATGGTACAAAATTCAAGTGCCAAATATTGTATAGCAGTATCTTTTCTCAAGTGTAAGAGGTGTTAGAGGATAAAAAAGTTTTTTTTTTTTTTTTTTTTTTTTTTTTTTTTTACTATTTTGAGTATTTTAAAATTAAGGTGCCTAGCAAATTTGGTGTTACTGCTGTAATGCCAAAATAAGAATCAAGTACTAAAAATAATTTGATATTTTTGGTCACATTAGAATCTTGCAGCACAACACTTTCGCCAAGTTTCTTTGTGTCATTGTTGAAGCTAACAGAAGCTTTCTTGATGGATAGTGTGGGCGTTCTGAGGATCTCCTAGGCTCCTAATTCCCTTATGAGTTTTGGAACTTATAACCTCTGGAATAGCTTACACTGAATGCGCTGACATATCATAGGTTGTACTGATAATTGCAGTCTTGATGTCAAAATGAACTATAGGCATTTTTTGTTGCTTCTGTTTTCCCCACCCCTACCTACCCCCCCAAGGAAATAAGTGCAGTTCTTTCTTACACAGGGGTGGGATGCTTAAGGGCACGATCACTATTTTACATGTTAGTCTGAAGAGAATGAAAAAATGAAAACCTTAGTCTGAAGAGAATGAAGTTGTGACCAACTTCCAGCATTCTAGGATAAAGAGAGCTTTTTTTATCATTATTTTTTTCCTCACTCCTCTCCATGAAGCACTTGCAGTCTGTTGCTCCCCAATGACCTCAGCCAAAACTAGTCCAGAGCTTAGCTTTTCTGGTGAGTTACCCACTGCTGTCCAATTTGCTGCATGGTCATCTGCCTCCCATCCCTGACTCCATAAGATGTTGACTGGGAGCCCACAGTGGGAGAACCTGAAAAGACTGTAATTCTGAACGGGGTTATAATTATACAAATAATGTCCTTTGTTTTCTCAGTGATCATATCAGATTCATTTTGAGGGACAAGTACTAACACTCTTGAACTGGTTCATCAAGATAGGTAGCATCTTTATCTCTCTGTGAGTATGGAAAATTACCTGACCTTTGATGGATATTTTGATGAAAGCAGGCACACAGACCTATGCTGAGTTTCCAGGAAGTGTAGGCAGAATACTATTATTCTTCCACTTACAATAACTAGAGGCAATTGTTAAAGAGGAGGGGGAGGAATTCTTGCCCAAAGAAGTCACTGAGAATGTTTTTCTTCTCTGTGGAGTAAGCATGTTGTGCAGAACCAATGCAGAGGGAAATACTATCTAGTTACAAAAATTATTTTTCCAGTTAGAAAAGTGCATCAATAATCATTGAGATCCACTACTGTCATGATTATTCAAAAGTTTATATTTAAGAGACAATTTCAGTCAGATTCTTTTTGAGTGAGGGTAATATGTGTCAGCAGCAGGCTAAACACACAAGATTTGATCCCTTGTATGTATCTGTACAGTAACCATTCAGTATTCACAAACTGTTAATGGGATGATTGTTCTTTATAGTGTGTGGTTTTATTTAAGTAGAAAAACTGTAACTCATCCTACAGCGCTGAAGGGTTTAGAATAGGTTTCTGCATTCACGCATGTTCCTTAATCTTATTTCCTGTGTGTGAGTGGTTTTGAGTGAAACATGTCAGTGATTGTCATTATAATCTCAATGGTGAGAAAAAGAAATGAATTCAGTTTCGTCGAGACAATCGTGGAACATTTTTCATTACAATATTAGCTTGCAAAATGCTTGTGTCATTGAAGGTTATTGTATGTATTTACAGAAATCAGACTATATTGATTGTACTAAGTTCTTTTAAATATTAGTTATTTAAGGAAATGCAAAAGCAAGAGCCTTGGGATACCTGTTCATCCTCACAAATTGTCACGCTGTGGAGTTGATATAAAATATTTCTGCTTCAGAAATGGACTTGTATGAACCTTTATAAAAACCTTGCTTTTACACAGAGCTCCAAACACATTAGTAAAGAAAAGTCATATTCCCAGGCTAAATGAAAACAGATCCAGAGAGCTGACATCAAACAAGTCACCTAGGAAGATGGTGGAGGAAAATACTCTGGAACTTTTTCCAAGTAAGAAAAAGCAAAAAGAGGAGGGGAAACAAAAACATATGAACAGCAATTTTAAAAAATTGGAACTTTTAAGTTGCTTGTAACTGTTTTATTTTTATAAAGAAAGTAGCAAACAAGCAAAAAAATACTGAACAATGGAGAAGTGTCTAACACTGATTTATGTGCAAAATAGTCAATTCATTTAATGAATCTTAGCAGCCAGTCAGCCAAGTGGTACAAGGTCTGTATATCAGCTCAGCCAGCTGCAGAAATCCTGGGTTAACCTTCTGCATAAAGTACTTGTCACTCTAGAAGAGGATGGGCACAAGAACTGGTCCTGAAAATTAGCAAAGGCTAGTGGGGAATGACGCCATGGAAAATCCTTCTTTCTGAGAGAAGATTGCTGTTAGCTTCAGAGGAAAATTTCTGCCTGCTTTCAGGCAGAGGCGTCAAATTGGAGTACAAATGAAAGGGCTGCTTGGATGGTTGGGTAAGATCAAAGAGTGACACCTTGCAAGTGTTCTGCAGGCATAAGCAAGTTAGAGAGAAATGCAAAGTTAAGAGCAGGGAAACAATAATGCAAATAACACTGGCCATTTCTCAGCATTGGTCCATTTAGTAACTACACTTAATTTCATAGTCTGGATTTTTTATGGTACTGCTGGAGGCAAATGCAAATGAGAATTAGCATGATCAGGACTATAGTGATAGGTCTTAGCACAGTGAATTTCTGTTAAAGGTGATTTCTACTCTCCTTGCAAAAGAAATTCAAATCCAAAACCAAAATGGATCAGCCATGCCAGTGAAGTACAGTCCTGATCTGTGCCTTAGGTCAGAGTGATACATCTCTTTGAGCCCTGTCTGCATGTCAGTCTGAGTGCACATAATAGCGTTTTCACTGGGAGGTGGAAGCTGTTACGGTGTGCACGTGGTTGCAGTGGTGGTGCAGCATGGAGACAGATGAGAAGTCTCACTACAGGAAACGTGATCGTTAGGGAAATGATCTGTCACAGAATTCATTGTAATGCCATGTTTCAGAACAAAAAGGGCTTCAAAGCGTTTAGCTCAAAAACAAACTCAAAACCAAACCGCTATGACTTCTTCCCATACTGAGATAGGAGATTTCACTCATAATGAAGAATACTGGGAATGACTGACAGCACCTGATGCTGAGTATTTGAAGAATGGGATGCTGGTTTCTTGTTCGTAGGTTCCATCTAGAAGCTTCATGGTGCAGTTACTGGAGAAGAAGCCAGTTTGACTGCAAATAGATCCTAGCTTGGTTTCTATGCTCATTGTCTTTATGATACAGGGCTTTTTCTATACCTGCTGTTGTTATAAAAACTGAAATGCTTTCTGAATTTCAGTTCTTTGATTCTTTGCCTAAAAATAATTATATTTAATATGATTTAAATGTCCAGCGTATACAATCTCACTAGTGCATGTTTTCAGTATTGTCTTCAATACATTTATTAACGTAACGATCGAATTGGTGAGCATCAGCTGAATTGGTGCCTTCTTTACATGTGAAGTCTTGCTATAAGGAAAACAGAGCAAGTCAAAAAGGTTCCTGAGAATTTCTCGACTGGGACAGGAGTTTTCTGCACAGTACAGAAAAAAAAAAAAAGGTCTGAACACCATACTGTACCCATTCTCTGTAGCTGAGTGAATTTTGAGGATTCTCTGGAGACACAAAAAATTGTTCATAATCTGCAAAATCCATTTCCTGGCACTTTCTTGGCTCACAAGGCCAGAGGCATTTCAAGGACATAGCCAGGTCTGTTGCAGTAGCTCTGTGCTGTCAACAGACTATTAATTTATCAGAATGAACTTTCTGTCCATCTTTATATAAATATCCTTGTTTTCAATGGTACTTATGATCTGCCTATCAGAGAAAATTCATAAAAATCAACCAGTTTATTTTGCTGGTCTCTAACATTTGTAAATCTGTTAAGCAGGCAGAAATAATTGTTTTATTTTCTAAAAGTAAAGAAAGTATTTTTGTTTCAAGAGGAGGAAAGGCAGAAACCTTGTGGAAGCAGAAGGAGCAAAAATTTTTTCTCTATTTCCCATTTGCAAGCAACGTTCAGCCACTTCTTGGGAAGCAGGGCTTCAATACACATAGTGGTTGCACTTCTGTAATGAGTATCCTCTTTTCTTCTTGTCCCCGCAGGATTTATTTTTTGTCATGACATGGTGCAGTACAGGGTATCCTTTGATCAGTTTAGGTCAACCTTCCTGGCCGTGTCTCTTCCTCACCTCTTGCTCCCCCAGTGTAATGCATCTTGCAAGGTAGGAGGGTTAGGGAGTCAGCCTGGCTGCTGCGCCAGTACTGCTCAGCAACAGCCAAAATGCTGGTGTGACAATGCTGTTCTGACTACAGGTGCTGCTGTGGGGATAGTTAACTCCATCCCAGCCATATCCCCAGAAAATGTGTACAAAGGCAGTTTTGGAGAGACTGTATAATAAAAATAAGGAAATATTAGCTAGTTGAAGTCTTTGAAAGCATCTGTTAACTCAGATCTGGAAAGAAAATAGTAACATTAAAAAGCTTTCATGTAATATTCAAGTTCCAATCTCTTTCTCAAACAGCTGTCCCACTGATAAAAGGTTTTTTTTTTTTTTCGAAGGTCCAAGGAACAATACAGTGGGGAAAAAGTGACCAGACACCTTGTATGGCTAATAGATAACAGGCCATTTGGCTGTGTTGTCGTAGTTTGTGTTGACTGGAATATGGTTAGAAGAAGGAAAATATAATACATTTATTTTAGAAGTAATCTTGAACCAGTATATCTCCTTTTGATGTATGAACTTTCTCAAAACCAGGTCTACAAGGGTGTTTCTTCGGCAAAACCACAAAAGTGAATAGATGTTCTAGGCAATAGTGTGCACTGTAAATGGTATACCAGCCCTGAAACCTGTCTATCTGAAAGCCTTTGATTGGAAGAATCATCTTTTGGTAATGGTCAATTGCACTGCTAGCTAACTTGGAAAAGAAAGTGGAATATTTCACTGTTACTCTGTAGACCTGTATGTATTTAAAAAAAAAAAATCAGATTATTCAATATACTTAAATGTTTATTAGTAGGTTGTAAGCATTTTCTTAAATGATTTCCCAATCTCTAGTTATCACAGCCCACTTGAGTGGCCTTTGGTAAGGAGGTGCAGCTCTTTGTCCCTGCTGGCAGTAGTGTGGAGGATGTTATCGTGAGTAGGTGTGTTAGCCAGCGTACCAACTTGAAGAAGCCACAGCAGTATTGAGAGAAAAAAGTACATCAGTTTGTACTGGACAAATCAGATAGTCCTAGTCCGGGAGAGTCTCTGGATTTTCTGTGTAGAGTGTAATGCTCATTGGAAAAGAACCAGAAATTATGTTATTTATTAGATGATAACTGTCTCCTACTGTGATGTTTTATGAGGCTTGTGTCATTGTAGAGGCTGCTTATGTAGTACTCTGGAGCTAAAGCAGTGTGCTAAAAATGAAAAGTGAGTCATTAGGACAATTACTCCTTCTGGTAATTTCGTTCTGCAGAATTCTGTGTTTTCAAGTGATGTAGACTGAAGCATTAATATTTTTGTACATTGCTACTATTCACTTTACCTCACTGAGGAAGTTTACTCATTTGTGGGTTGACAGACAGCCTTGCCATGGGAACGGGAAGGCGCTAGCTTAAAGTGCAAGCTGAGAGCTAGTTTGCTAAGTACAGACCAGCACGCTGCAAAAGAGCGATAAAATTAAGGCAGCCACATCCTGTGATACCATAAAGTTCTTGCAGGCTGCCATTTACCAGGAAATGAAAGTAAGTCCATTAGTTCCAATGCTAAAACACCATGGTGCTTAAGTTATGCTTGATTTTCTGCATATAGTGGAAAGCATGCCCTGTGAGCTAGCTCATCTGATGCAACTTGGGCTCTTCCTGCTGGTGTCAGAGGAAGAGAAAAATTCAGTTCTGGATACTTGTCTGCCATATTAACTTTGCAAATGAAAGCGAGTATGTTCCTGTAAACGGTAGTTAATCCAGCTCTTCTCCTACATCTGCAATCATTATTTGCTCTTACTTCCTGTGTCATTTCTTATTCCTGATCAAAACCCATAAACTATCTAGCCTTAAACCATGAAAAAATTGCAACTGTCTTATATTTCTGGAGTACATATACATTTCAAATGTTACAGACTTAATGGAAATTGACATTTTCTTTCTATTCTTGTAGCTGGCAGGAACGAAGGTAGGAATTTGAGTTTTTATTTATCTTTAATAATATATGATTAAATGGAACAAAATGGGTGAACTTGGACATTCTTCTGGAATTAAGTTAGTTATCTTCTTAAAAGAAACATAAATTTTGATTACGCTTGCTAGTCTATCTGAAACCAAACAATATTCCCCCAGTGAAATCTGGTCAAAGTCAGGAGGATAATCAGGGTGCTATGGCCATGTCACAGGTTTGCTGTACAATCAGATCTAAATTACTTTATAGAATGCTGAGCCGTCTTTTAGATGGAAATATTTGTGCTGTGGCGGCATCATCAGTAGAGACAGAGACGAGCTTGACATAAGCAGATGCATGATGGTAAGAAAACAAACTATGCCAGGCAGGAAGAGATCAGCCCCTTGAACACTTGGGACCATTGCACCAATGAGGCAGGATGCTGAAGCTGTTCCAGAAGAAGCAGGGAATCAGGAACCGTCTGGGGAGAAAAAAAATAAAATGGCAAGAAGTAACCAAACACATACGGCTTCTGCAATTTTAGTTTTCCCACCTGACGGTACCATAGGCTGGTGCATGTGCACAAAGCAGCAGAGCCTTGCTGGACCTACAGCTATCCACGAACCCCTTGTATAAGGCCATTAGTGTATTAGCACATAATCATACGCTATTTTAAATGTTAGCGTTAATGGCCTGGAAAGGAACACATGAAAACATTTTGTTGGACAAAGTTACTCCAGTTTTGTTGTGTTAAAGTTCTCAAAGTTCTTCTTCCACTTTGTTGTGAGTTGGTGAGTTGCAGTGGGTTCTATTTACTTTGTGATAGCTCTAAATCTCTGCCAAACCAACAAGTGCAGAGCAAGCAAAGCTTTTGACTGAATAATGGGTAAACACCAAAACTAGTATCTCAGTTTTGTCCTCTGTTGTCCAAAGGAAGAAAGTTCACAAGACAAAAGGAATCCTTCTATGGTTGAGCCACTCAAATCTAAGCAGAAGTTGACTTATTCTGAAATGCAGCTGATAACCTACAATGACTTATAGCCAAATAGAACATGACTACAAGATACAGCTAAGGAGACAGAGATCCTTGTACAGACAGTAACACAGCTAGCTCCATAAGCAGAGTTTTTATAACCACACTTGGTAATGTGCTGCCAAAGCTCTTTACCACTGATGAGGTACAAGATGTTTTTAATTACTAACTGTGAGTAACTTAAAACTGTAAGGCAAGACACAGTCGGCTGTGAAGCCATTGTGCTATCTTTGCACAAGGTAAGGTGCCTGCGCTCCTGCCTGCAGAGCAGATGCTCTGGCATTCCTTATGTCGTGTAGACCCACGCTCACAGGGTGAAAGGCACGGTCAGATTGTAATTGGTCTCATGTGAGAAGTGGCCTGTGAGGCCAGTGCAGTGGGATCCCACTCAGCCATCAACCCCTCATCTCTGCAGGGCCAGCTCTGGCACTGTGGCTAGATTGCCAGCCAGCCATGTGAAGGATGGAGGATGGCAGCTTCTTTTCTTGTGATCTTTGGAGAATGATTTCACAGAAGTTCAATTTCTGTTCTCATTCTTCAGGAACCATATTCCTTCAGGATAGCTCTCTGCCCCAGGCATCAACCAAAATGAAGAGACAGCTTTTAATTCAATTTTATTTTATGCCTTCTGTGTATGCTGAGCAGAACATCATGCATTCCTGATCATGGAGCTTCTTACAAAACCATTCTTCGCAGCAAAACAGGAATTCAGAAGACAGCATTTTACTTTGTAATAGATTTTTCAAACTTTTTGGGTATGATGCTAATCTTAAAAGTCCAAAAAGAAAAGCTGGAGGTTTTTTGAGTCTCTGGGTATAGTGGTCTCAATTATTCTGCTAACATTGGGCACAGTTATAAATTATCTTTCATAATTTCAATATGAATGAAATTTGAAATTTTTAGTCACAGTGAAGATGAGTTGATGAAGTTTGGCTGTGGGTGCTGTAGGTTGTGCAGGATTTTGATTGTAGTTCTGCTGATCTAAGTAACTCCTAACAGCGTGCACGTCTGGTACAGACCAGCCTGCAGAATTGCCCGTCAGTTCCATTCCGGAGCTGGTCTATGCACACCAAGCAGAGAAAAGGCTCAGGCCTTCCCTAGCCAGTAGAGCTGAATGCTGAAATAAGCCCATCTGTATTTGTTGCTGAGGTGTTATTAGGGATGTGTCACATGCTTATGCCACAGACTTGGAGCAGTCCTCATTCAGAAGATCATCTTAATTTAAACTGCAGCCTTAATTCCTACTGTAGTAAATTATGAGTTTCTGCGTGGAAATGAATATTTACCAGAAATTTTGTCTTTTTTACTCTGTTCATACAATCAAATTTGTGAGGCAAATATATGCAGTGCTTTATAGATGTTCAGTATTCTCTGATCCATTCAGAATTTTTGATACATTCCCTTACTTAAAAAGGAAAAAACAGTTAATTTACCAGCTTGTGTGGTTGTAAATTCATCACTGTTTCAGCCAAATGCTGGAAAAGTATAGACCGTCAAAGAGCAAAATCTTACCCACGTTTGCACATACTGTGTCTTCCTGTGTCAGCTTTTCCACCTGTCCTCACAGGAGACATTACACATGCTCCTTCCAAAGTGCTCCGTCTGTGTACGTGTGTATACAAATCGCTACTCACTTTACTGCTCATGTAGCTTTTCTGACCTCCCGCTTCCAAGTGGGAGTTGTACTTGTGAGATGTGTAGCGCCACTACATACATCTTTCTTATTATTAGACATCAGAAATACTTAGAGGTTTGCTAAATTTCCTGGCTTGCACACTTCTGTGTCTATATGAAGAGTTTAAATTATTTGGAGCATGAAATTGGATGTTCTCTTGGCTTTGGCCTCAGGGCTTTGTCTAGGTCCCTATATATTGAAAGGTCCATAAAATTATTTTCCTAAATCAATTATTTTCCTATTTTTTTCTGGAATACTTTACCTAGTATCTTTGATTTTAATTATCTTCTCCGCTACTCACTTAGCATTTTTATGCTACAAAATTATAATCCAAAACAAGTAAAAAAAAAAAAGCAAAGATTTACGAAACTAATAAAAATTACTTGCTACACACAAAAGAAAGAAATGTAGACTGTGTTTCTGTTGCCCTGAATTATTTAAAACAATACTAAAATTAGTCTTCTTCAGATCCTGAGAAATGTGAGCTTTAGATTTCACAGGTTCTTTGCTGCAATTTGGGGCACTGCAATCCCCACGAGCCCAGTGGAGTCTTGTTCTGAGCCCATATTTTCATCTCCTGAAATTTTCAACTCACGCTGTCTTTTAGAAAAGAATGGTTGTCAGAGAATTGAAAGCGAAGTAAGATGAACTATTCCCTCCTACTTATTCTTAAGATTCCCAGACAGATTGCTAGTTTAAAACTGAGGCTAACATGTCATGGTTGTGCTAATGAAAATAGCAAATAGCGAACAAGAAAAAAAGGACAAATTCATAATGCTGGCAGAGCTGGGCACCAAAATTGGTGATCTGAACTTTCGAAAACAACCAACCAACCAAAAAGCCAGAAAAGAAAGAAAGAGGAATGGAGAAGCCCCTCTCACTCAAAGTTTTTGCTGGCTTCAGGAGGAGTTGCACATGCCCAACGCTGCTCTGTAAGCTGTTCACCTCCGTTGCTTCTGGTGTGACATGAGGTACGGGTCTCTTCTCCTGAGTGTTGGCTCTCTTTCCTGAAGAGGCAGAGCACAAGTTTTGCAATCCTGTTGTTGAGCAAGTGTGAGAATTTGTACAGATATACATGGCGTTCTGGGGAGCTCAAGTTCAAGGTATTTCAGTCTTTGTAGTGTTATGACTCTCTCTGTGCCATCAAACAGGTGTGGGCATAATCGTTTTTTATAGCTCTGTCAGGTCCTTGGACTGCACGCCTTGTGGTTCTTAGTGAACTTCTTATAACAATACGCCATCTTAGTAGGATAGTGCCATTATCTCTGCTATGCAGGTGATGTTACAGAGATGGAAGGTGTGTCTGACAGCTCACGCAGTAGAAAAATGTGGAATTGAAGCATCAGCATAATCACTGGGCAGGACCTGGTCACAGACCCGACTTTCCTTACGCTATCTGCAAGCTGGATTTCAGTCTACCCATAGACTATAGGAAGTTTTGACTAATTTCTGCTTTCACATAATAATAATAAAAAAAATCCATGTAATTTTCCATAGGAAATGTATATAAATAACTCTTAGCTGACAGTTTTTCTAAAGACTATTGATATGTTTCACTGAATAATTAACTTTCTGAGTTACGGTGGTAGAATTTGATCCATAAACGATACTTCCTATTGACATTGTGTGTATATTTTACTGTGATTTAAATTGTAACCTAGCAGGTGTACAGTTGACTTAGCTGTTGATTGGTGAATACCATTTATCATAATATTTATGAATAACAAAAATGTTATTCAGTAGTGTATTTGATGAATGGTGTTCATTTGGCTTTGCTGGTCATTTCTGGCCTAAATGTCTGGAGGGGAAAATAAAAAGAGGTTGGTGACCAAGTGAAATGACTCTCTCTTGAAACAATGTTTGCTGGCTGCAGCTGCAGCCCAGGGCAGTGAAGAAGCTACCTAGCAGGCAGTTGGTATGGGAATGGCTCTCCACTGAGCCAGCTGAGCATTTTTTCCCGCTATACTCTATCCTTTTACAAAACAGAAGCTAGATAGCTATCAATCATTGCTGGTTAGGATCTTTGTTAATGCTGGAAGAAATCTGGGTCATGGGAAGTGACTGAGGATAGTTTGGAGCGTTGCTGCTTGGCGATGTCTCACTGGAATTCTGGCTCTTGGGGCACAGGAACTGCTGAGGGTCCTGTTAATCTTGGAGCAAGAAAGTGGATGCTAGATCACTGGAAAAAAATGATTTTGTTTTTGTTGTGGGTTTCTATAGAACCCCTTTATTCTGATTTATGAATCTCTGCTCTAGTTAAGGATCCTTCAAAGGCCGAGGCTGTGCAGGCAGAGGAGCGGTGCTGCATATGGGAGGCATGGAGCAGTAGCTTGTGCATTGCTCTGCTGTGCAATAGGGCCGCTGGATTTAGCTAATGTGGGGCATCTCAGGCATGTGGATTTAGCTACTGTGGGGCTTTTCAGGCATGTGGATTGTTACTTGAGGATCCTGATTGTAGTGCAGGCTTTTTTTAAGAATGTGTGAACACTTATCTCAACTTTTGTGGTTTTTTTTCCTTTATAAAACAATAAATGTTCCTCTTCTCAAACTTGTCTAAATGAAACCTTTCCTGGCATAACCTGTGTTATGCAGCATCCATAGAATATAGCACTAAGCAGTTATTTTCGTGATGGATGAATGTTGATATTTCTGCTTTAGAAATAAAAGCTAAGTAGGAGGAAGCAACCTTACCTTGAAAGTTAGTCTTCCATCTAAACCTCTTTAGTGGCTCTGAATACAACACACATTTAATGTTAAAAAAAAAAAAAAGGGAAATGTTATTGTGTCTTTCGACAGCCTGAATGATTTATTTCCATTTTTGATTGTACTTTGATTGTATTTTGTAGGAGAGCTAAGTATTTGGAATGCTGGTGATGTCAGTTGGAGAAATAAATGTTCAGAGCACCTGAAAATCAACTGTTTAGTTCTGTAAGCTGCACTCAGGACCCCCAGGCCTGTTAGCTGCATTATATTTGTTTGAGTCTTTAACATAGCGACCAATCAGAAAAAAAATATTATTAAATAGAGGAAAGATCATAGGCAGGTCTTATTTCTTGAAAAAAATGTTCATTTGTATTTTAAAATTGCTGGCTGCATCCTTTTGAAACTCACTGATTAGAGACCTCGCTGAAACAACATTCCCAATAGGTACAGAGCTGTTGATCCAAGGACTTCATATTAACAAACCAAACAGGAGATTTATGATTTCAACTGACTTTAGATTATCAGTGGCCAAAATGCTGTGATTCATGTTATGTTAAACTGTTCATTGTTTGACATCTGAGCTGATTAGGAATAGTTTAGGGAAACATTTCCAGGGCTTTTTTATTCATTTTCTATTGCTGACAAAATTATAAGTAATTTGCAGTCTGGGAGAGATGTGCAATACAAGATAACACTTTTATCTTGAAACAGCACAGAGGTGGATAGAGAAGTTAGACATTTAAATAAGCCACGGTCCAATGAGATGGTCCAGGATGAAGAAGTTTGCCCTTACCTTGCGCTCTCACCAGTAGTCAGTTCTCAGTTGCAGCCTCTGTCTTTGCTCAAACCTCTTGGGAACTGATCTGCCTTCAACTGTGCTCAGTAACTCCCCAGAACTAACAGAGGTGGCAACTGAAAAAAACAAAAAACAAAAAAAAAAACGGACGTAGGAATTGAGAGTGCCAGAGTTGCGTATCCTTTCTTTCTTCTGCTTGCTACAAGCAATATGCACTCAGCGATTCCAGAACCAGACTACCTGTATCATTAAGCCATCAGTTTGGACCAAGTGTTTTTTTTGGCTCACAATGAATTTGGAAAAAGAAGATCAAGGAAGGGACAGCAGAACTGGAAGAGATGTAACTGAGGTTAGGTACTGGTCCTTGACAGCAGATCATGGCTCTTGGCTCTGTACATGCTCAAACAATGAAATTATACAAAAGGGGAGAACAAACGTTAGCACATCTTTTCTTTTGCACATATCACAAAACTGCCAAGCAAATATCCCAGCCAATCTTACATCCCTCATGGATAGGTGTTTTGTGATGAGTGTGGTGGTAGCCAATGCTTCATGATTAACTGTTACATCAGCATTTGATATTCTTCCCTCTTGGAGACAATTCACATTGTCACAAATTCTCCCTGCAAAGCATCCTCAGCTGTATCATGTTAATGATACAACTAAATGTACAACTAAAAATAATTATAAAATTCAAATGTGGTGAAAAGGAGTTTAATAGGGAAATTTCATGACTGCACTAGAGAAGTTGTGGTTTAGCACTGAGATAGGTCTGATTGCTTGAGCATGTGGGTGCTATGGTAACACAGTTTCACCATTTGGAAGTGCTTAAGCTCAAAACCACAGTATGCTGCACCCTCTTCCTTTTGAGCAGGGCTCTGTAGAAGAAAAACAGAAGTAAACAGCATGAGAGAAACCACAGAGCAGCAAAGGCGTCGTTAGCTGCAGTCGAACAAGTGGGTTACTGTAGCTAAAGTATTCCTATGAAGACCAAGGAGGGCATTTAAAATGCAGTGCAATAGATGGAAATGCCTTTCTTCTCCCTGATAAATGCATGATCTTCCTAGATATTTATTAGTTTACAAGAACTGTGCAACTGGCAAACTATATTTGAATTAGTGCCTTTGGGTTATGTTCTACTCCGCATTTATGGTTTTGTCAAACTCCAGATATTGTTTGTAACAGATGCTTCCATAAAATTAATATTTCTAGAGGGAAATTACTGTTTACCTCTGCATTTTTATTTATTTTTTTCTCTAGGAAAAGTAAATTAGAATCAGAAAATTCTGTTTTTGATTAAAAAAAAAATCAGATTAGCTGAGGAAAAACAATATTCCAGCATTCTTCTTATGTTTTTCTTCTTATTCTTTCCTTAAGACAAGCTGCGTATGATAGCAGAGTTATATTTGGTACTAACTTGGTGGATGTTGACAAACTCTGATGTTTGTAATTCCCCCTATTTCCTGAGCCTATAACATTGCGTTCCTTCTTGATCTGCCAGCTATAAATTCTTCTTATTTCCACCCCCTGCCCTTGTATTGATTTGTGGTCAATTTGAATTCATTGCCTTCTGCTTAGCGTTTCTGGTTGGCTCTGAAACTGTGATGGACAGAGGCAGCTCCCATCCCTGAAGCTGGAGAGCAATGAGAAGGTCATGGCTGTTGGCAAGCAAGAATAAGCATTAATTTTAAAGGTCAATTTTCATTAAAAATACAGTACTACATCCTATTATACTTAGCTGGAGTGCAGGCCCACGCTTACTCTTGAGATGTGGTTTGCAGAAGGTCTGTGCCTTCTGCGGTGGAATTCAGGCCCAAGCAAAGGTTTCGCTGTCATGGGAAGGACAAAGCCTATGGCTACCCAGAGATATACGTGTGGCAGGAAAGAGTGGCAGGATCACACTCTTGAACTGTGATTGCAGTACTGTAAGGAACCACAGTAGGGGGCAGTTAATTGATTTGTATAAAAGGAAACAGTCTGAGAAACTCACACCAAAACTATTTCGTTTAATTATCATTTTGGAGAGTCAGAATGAATGCTTACATCCTGATGCCAAAAGGATGTAACGGGCAATTTATGATCAACACATTTTAGAATTTTTTTTAGATTAAAATTTACAGTTTCAAATTTTTATCCCAAAGTTCTGGATGAAAATAAAGTATTTCCTGTGCAAATAGAAATTCTAATACTTAATTATTTTTAATTCTCAGCTACTCTTAAGTTTATAGCATTCCTAGGACTGCTATAGAGATATGACTTAATGTATCATTTAGGGTTATAGATCACTTTGAAGTACTTTTGTGTCTCCATCCACAACAAACAAAAAAATTAGCGTTTGTTTAAGGCCATCTGAAATGTCCTGGTTACCTGAGAAGTTTCTACATGTTAAATTTGAAGGATTAATTTTTATTTTCTTTTTAAACTCAATGCATGCAAGATTTCACATATTTTTTTTTGTGACAACTGTATGCGTCTTTATTTTAGTTAATTTTCAAAAAGCAGCAAGTTGTCCAGAAAATAGGAACAGCTTTATTTTTCTTCCCCAGCACACAATGATAAAGACTGAAGTGTAGTTCTGCACTCAGACTGTGGAAGCACTTTGGCACGCATGATTCTACTTTTAAGATTTGAGGGGTCCTCTGTGGTATAGAAATACTCAGATGTTTAAGTGTTTGCAAGCCTGCTCATAGGTTTGCCCAGATTTATTTATAAAGTAGCACTGGATCTCTTTATTTTGTGTTTGCGGCCAAAAGAAGCAGTAACATCTCTGGCCCTGATGCTCATTTACTTTAATGTCCCCTTAGCCGGCTCTGGCAGCAGAAGGGAGCCGTAAAGTAGGTGTGAATTACATCCTATCCCACTTGAAGTTTAAAAATAAATCAAAGAAGGGTGGCTGGCAGCATTTTGTAAGGCTCCTTGCCTTACTCACCCTTCACCTCCCACCAGGAACTGTTCTTTTTTTTTTGCAATTTAGCATTGGCTTGCAGGGGAGCTGACGAATGTCTGTGCTCTTTGCTTGAGGACCCCCTCAAAGAGCTCTGCTCCATCTGAACGAGACCACATCCTGTTACTTTAAGTGCAGGCGTGAAGAACCCTGCCCCTGCTGAAGCTGTAAAAACGGGGAAGACCTATTCTGGACCTAGGCTGGCTGCTTGGTGTGAAGCCCTGCTAGGTGGGGGATGTGGGGTCTGTCCAATATGCCAAAGGGTGGAGAGCACCTGGGAGATGGCAGCAGCTCTGCAGAATCACTGAGCTCTTCTCCTGGCAGAGGAACCAGGCTGCAGATACAAGGCCGAGAGGATTACTTCCTCTGCCCGTGCCCAGCTGGAGCAGACATGCAGAGTGCAGCTGGATGCAAAGAGCCAATAGGTATGGCACCACGCTGGATAAAATACCAAATGCACTGTCAGCAGAATGGGACCCTCCTTTCCTCATTTCTCTGTGCTGTGTGCACCAAAGGACCTGGGTACTACCTGCCTGCAGGCACAACCCTGCCCAGAACAGCAGTGCCCTGGCCTTGGGCACCTCTAGGGATGGGGCATCCACATCTTTTCTAGGCACCTTTTGCCAGGGCCTCGCCACCCTCTGAGTAAAGAATTTCTTACTAACATCTAACCCAAATATCACCTCTTTTAGTTTAAAGCCATTCCTCCTTGTCCTATCACTATTTCCCCATAAGGCTGCAGTGAGGTCTCTCCGGAGCCTTCTCTTCTCCAAGCTAAATAAACCCAGCTCAACCTTTCTTCATAGGAGATGTGGTACAGTTAATGTGTTTTTGCCCATAAAAACATTAAGTTTTCAGGCTTTTAATGAGGGTTCTTCAGTTTATGTAATCAGATGGAGTTTCCTTTAATTACATGCAAGCACATGAAGCATGTGCTGGAGAGTTCTGCTTGAAGAGGTTGTACCTTGAAGCACAGTAACTTTTAACATATCCTAGACCTCAGCTGCCTGCTCTTGTGTTGTTTGTTTTTTCCAAATTGTTTTCACTTTACTCTGGCTTTCCTTAGAGGACATCAACAAACATTCATTTCTTAGAAGAGTGCAACCATGGTTCACTACAGCAGGTCCAGAGTCATGCCTGCAGCAGTGACAAAGCTGCTCTTGGGCCTACAAATGTGACCTTACACTTTGTTCTCCTTGGGGTTTAAGATTTTTTTTTTTTTTTTTTGTAGCCCGGTTTCTTTCCAAGTTATTCCGTTTACTCTTGTTGAACACTGACAGACTTCTTCAAAATATAGCAGTTCCATGTTTCAGTCTCAGGGTCTGCATGCCTTCAGACTTTCAGGAGAAAGCGTGATTAGCTCATCCAGTTTAGGAGTATTTCTTTGATAAGCTGTCATCTCAACTAAAACCTTTCTGTTAAGCAGCAGCTGTACTCTGTCTGCCAACTGGTAGTGAGACATTAAAGAGGACCAAAGGAATCAGCCAAGCTGCCCATCTGCTGGCAGCATGTGCTGGTGGGATCTTTTTGCAAGGCACCTGGCCAAGGCTAGAACTGCTCAAGCACTACCGATGGGTCATAAGTCTTTTGGGTAAGTCAGTAGGAACCAGCCAGTGGCCAAATCAAGAGAAGACAAAGGGAAGCTTGCATACGTCTTCTGGTACTTTGACTTTTTATGTACTTTAATTCTTGCACTTGGATTATCTGAGGCTATCCTCTGTATATTATCTTAAAAACAACTTCTTATTAGATGCACTTTAAGATGAGAGAAAAGGTTTCCCTATTTAAACCCAGACCGTCTTGCTCAGTTTGGTAATCATCAGACTTTCATACTGCTCGGCATGGTTTTGGGGAGCTGAACATCCTTATTAATTTAAAAGATATTCTTAGATTTCAGCCTCCAAATTTCCAGAGACATGTTTTTAGAATATAAGTGTGAGCAGACAGTTTGGACTTTGCAGTTAACTTCGTTAACCAGAGATTGGCTCAGATGTATTTGAAAACAGTGGGACATTTAGGGAAAAGTAAATTAATTTTAGCAATGTGCCTACTCATACTGGAGTATTACAGTCTGTTTGTTGGGTTCGCTTTTGTCCCTTCAGTTTATCTAGTATTTCTCTATGAGTTTATATCTGCCTTGCTATTTGAGATGACTTATTTAGTGTTTTGGTGCCACCTATTGAATTCTTATTAACTGCATCCTATTCCATTGCTATAGTAAATAATGGCATTGAATCACAGAACAGGAGATTTATAAACTGCTCAGAATGACACAAAACTGCCACGCAGTTCTGTTAAAATGCCAGTGCTTACTACGAGGTAAAAAGGGTAATCTAGGACTGTAAGAACAGTCTTAAAGCAGTCCAGACTGCTGTAAGAAGTGATCTGCTCCAGCTGACCCTGGTGTGGGTCAGATTGGACGGGACAATCTCCTCTGTCAGCTCTCTACAAACTTCTTCAGTTCTTTGACTGTGTGTAACATGTAGCATGTCACCATCAGCAAGCAAGAAACTGTATTTACAGTAGTATCATTGTTCCTAACTTTACAAGGGAAAGAATGAGGAAAATGGCTTTCAAAGGAACCGTAAGGAAATCAATGACACAGGCAGAATTACAACACTGTTACAACGCTTTTGCTCCTACTACCTAACTTTACTCAAAAGAGGGAATCTTTAAGTATACGTTTTTGCCTCCATCGCATTTTCATTAAACACTTAGAAAAAATTTTAAGTTGTTCTATTAGCCATTTGCAATATTTCAACTCCTTTTATTATTATTATTTTAAAAGTGAAAGTAAATCTGTGTAGATGCTTTCAGAAAGTAAATTTTAGGCATGAAGTATACTTAATGCACTGAAGCAAGGTAAGGCTTGGGAAGAAGGGGGAATAATTGATTCTTTCACTGACAAGCCAGTTGAAGAAAGAAAAATCATACTATGACACTGAAAGTGACTAGCTGCCAGCTTTCAGACACTGAATTTAAAAAATATGAAGATGCCTTGAGACTGAATTGATTATGGCAAATAAGATCATACATGTTAGCGTTACGTGGTTCTTTGGCAGCTTAATCTATATAGCTAGATCATACAATTGCTGTTAACAAAATTTCCGGTCCTTACCTGAGATTACAGATGCTGAAGATACACTGATGGTTCAAAAGAGCATCTATATTTTTGTTTCTTATCTGTAACAGAAATATAGTGGAGAAGGACTAGGAGCAAAAGGGCAAGAAACGGAAAACACAAGTGACAGAAGAGAGATGACAGTTTGCAGACAGTTACAGTAAGAAGCATGTGATTAAGTGGAAGCTTGCTTGTTATTGGAAGCATGGCAGTAGTGTTAGAGAGAGATGTCTTTACGAAGTGAGCAGGGCTTTTAAGTTTCTTAATTAAACTGGAAGCTTCTAATCCTCAAAGTGAACAAAAGAAACAGAGATGAGGACAAACTTCTGTTTTGATGGTGGACGCTCCTGCAAGTTGTTCTTCTCCCAATTCCAGCCGTTGCCATTTATTTTTGTCTCTCTTTCTCCTGATAAGATATTACATTACACAAATCTAGAATGGTTTTGGTCGAGGTTTCAAAAGAAGTGTTAAACTGAGGTTTGTATTTATAGCTGTGAAAAAGTCACAGCTTCCATCTGAAATCAGGAAGCAGATTCTAAGAGGTTAAATTAGAGATAGCATTGTCAGGAGAATTTCTTAAATATCAGCAGGATGGTCCAGGAAGAGTGCTGGGATTTAGAAATGAATATTAGTGAAAGTGAAGGGCTTTTAGGAGTACCGAGGCAAACATTTCTAGCTTGTATATAGTTGAGGGTTCTATACAGGTAAGGTTTTCCTTGAGAAGAGACTTAACCTTGGTGTTTCTTTCTTGCTAATAAAGTCATTCTTCATTCATCCAAGTTAAGCTCTATTTGTTGATATTACTCGTACGCACTGCTTTGTGATGAACTGAAAGATTTTGAGAGTTTTAGTTTTTGTTTTTGCAAAATACGTTGAAAACTATGAAAATGCCATTTAAGTACTGTCCAGTACCTTCTGTCCTAAGAAACATTGCTTAGAGAAAGCCATACAAACTTCCAGTTTTTTCTAATGTAGGTGGGCTTCTCACCTTCATGCATTTCTCACTTGATGATATCTTTTTCTCACTGTGCAGCAGGAAATGATAATTTGACCTCTGCCAGCTCTCTCTCCTCTGCGTTACCTACACCTACACGCTCCACATCATTCTCACCTCCAAGCACCACTGCAGGTAACCATGAAATTGGGACCGTGGCACTGCTGCTCTTCTGTTTCAGCTGAGCTGGCATCCATCACAGCCTTCCTGAAGCTATGTCCATCCCTTAGGCTGCATGGCACAGACTCCCTCAAGACTCAAAAAAATGAAACTTGAATGTGGACAACATCAGTCTACATAGCATATGCTTGATATTTTGGGGTCCTAGTTGTTGCTACACATCTTTAAATGTTACTTTAGAATAAGTAATTCCTGAGGGAGAGCTCAGCTGATAGGAGAGAGGAATTATTTTTATTATTATTATTTTTGTTGTGTGATTATGTATGATTCACTGAAAGTGTAATTTACATTTTTTTTTTCTCTCCCTTTCTCTTCTTAAGGAGTTCAGCCAGCAACAACTGGTAAGTAATGTTTAATTTAAATTACAGAACTTTGTTGACACCTTTTATGGTTTCTTCTTCCCTTTTCCTGCTCGCAGTTATCTTGTGTAATGCCTTTTCATTCAGCCCAGTGAAATGAAATACACTTTTTTTAAGAGGGTAGAATGTCAAACAAATCTGCTTTTGAGTCATATAGTTGAGAATATTTAAACCCAGCATGTAGTATGGAAGATGTGCAACCGGTGCCATAATGTATTACGTTTGCTGGATATTCACTTGCTGCTTGTTCCCCCCCTAGCACTGTGAGCCTTGCACGTATATGGTACCTTTGATTCTTACCAAGTTCACCGTGCCTCAGCAGAGCTGTACGCAGCCTTGTGTCTCTCCTTGAGCTAATGTCTCTGAAGCGTTGACGCTGTGCCTCTCGCCACAGGTGCCTCTCCCGCAGCCAGCACACACCTCTCCACGCACACAGGCTCCAGCCCGGCCACAGGACTTGGCCACTCGCAGCATAGCAGCCCCGCTGCCCTCACCACACGCACTCTCACTGCCTTTCACCAGACTGCATCAGGTTTGCTGACTTCTTTTAGGTGCCATGTGCTACCCTCAGAGCTTTAGGGAAAAACAGAGTAATTCGACCTCAGGGTAACTTCTTCACCTGCGGTTCATCAGATAGAACAGGGACTTGCAATTCAGCATAGTGGCAAGAGCCAAATTGTATTTGGAATCTGGTGTCTGATGGACAAGTCTTGCAGTCATCTCAGTAGTATCGTAACTCCAGTGGGTGAGGCTGCTATCAAAGCAAGAACCACACAAATAGACCTAAGAGAAAAGAGGAACTTGTCAGTGGTTTGTAAGCAGGGGGATAAATACTAACAGTAGGTAACGTAATGAGCAATGTATCTTTTGTGCCAAATAAACCCAACTGGATTATTGTTTCTGAAAGAGCACGAGCACTATTCATAATTGTGTTTTATTGTAAGAACACATCAACAGGCTTTAGTTCCTTGTTCACAAATATTAAAGCAATATTTATTATGCTCTATTCTGTTGACTCTATCCTGGATTATGCGTAAAAAAAAAAACAAACAATGGAATAAATGGTCTCCTTACATTGCAAAATTCATTTTTAAATGGTATTTTCCTAAAAGTTTGCTTTCTTTTCTTGGATAAATTAGCATGACCTTTCTTTCAGCACTCTTCTGTAACTTAGAAAAACCCTGGATTTAAAAAAGAATAAAAAATGAGAGGAGGGAGTGTAGTGTATGTTATTACTGGTGACATAGCCATATGCAACAGTGAATTTTACTTCTTTAATGCTGATGTGTTGTTTGTTCCCTTACAGATTATTACAGTTCAACATCCTTGCACAGCACCACCTCACCAGTCATCATGCCAGCAAGCACTGAGACCATCCCCACTAGCACAATAGGTGACAAACTTGCACACAGTTGTCACAGTTATGATACTGCAAGCACAGAAAATGTGTTAGAATGAGAGAAATAATCCTGATTTATTTAAAATCAAACTTTAGGAATACAACTGCATTAAACTTAAGGGTTTTTTAAAGGAATGCTATTAAAAGCTCAACACACTCGATATACTATTTGTTGAGTGAATGAAGAATAGCAGGGGCATTGCTCAGACAGCTGGCTCCCAGGCTGGAGGGACGCAACTCCAGGGCCTTTCTTCTTGGGAGAAATTCAGATTTCAGTCTCTTTGGATAATACTTTTACTTTAGTACATATTACATAATTGGTTGCAGGATGAAATTCTTTCTTCAGGAATACTGGTTCTTAATTCCTTTTGGATATTCCAGTGTAAAAATAATTGTAAAATAATGTGTATGTTGAATGAATCTGTTTCTAGAAGCAAGAGTAGCTATGCATAAAGTAGGTAAACTTTCTGTAGTGATATTAGAAGCTGTCAGTTAGGCATTATGTAGCATATGTATTCTGGGAAACTGTTATAGCTTATTATATCTCACTGAGAATGAGTGAATTTGGAATATTCTGGTACAACTTTGTATGAAGTAATGTTATGAAGAAGCAGTGTGATACCATTTGAAGATGGTGAAGCATGCATGGTCTTTAAAAGAGCTGGCTAAGAGAGTGTAGATAGTTGATATTTTCTTCCTTTTTTCAGGTGTCAGTAGAGTTACAATATTTGTAGTGTATTGAAGTGTTTTGAGCAGTATCAGTTGTCCTCTAATGCTCTGTGAGAAGCATACCTTCATTTTGCTTTCTTTTCTTACAGAAAGTACCACCACAACAACAGAAGAACCTTGTGGTAAGAAAGAAACCCGTTATTCATCTCAGCCCTGGTAGCTGAGCAAATCAGTAAACTCAAAGAAAGCTGATCACAAAACCAAATTAGTCACCATCTGAACTGTCTTCCAATTCTGGAAGATTGGCACTGAAGTTCTGGCCTTCTCGTCTCCATTCAGAGCACTGGTAAACAGCCCTTGTACTAGGCTGTTCAGGGCTACAGAAGAATCTACGTTCATTTCACGAGGTCCTCTCTAATTTTTCCCCATCGTGCCAATAATCACACACTGCAAAACTCAATTCATAACTATAGCAAATCCGAAGCTTGGATATTGGTTTCTCTCTCTTCGAAATCACTCCTCTCTCTGATTTTCAGTAATGGCTTTTGCTATTTACTGGATAGCTATGAAATGTTTTGAACAAGAAAACCTTAAATTTCTCTTCAAACAAATGATTCAATTTATAAAAATAAGATACTTGTCTTTGAATCGACATTTTAAATAATAAAAAAAAGTGTTGTGCTGGAATGTTAATCTTTTAAATTCTTTTGGTTTCCCTACTAGAGAATGATTTAAAAGAATATTTTCCTAAGTAAATTTTCTGTTTTAACTAAACTATTTTTAAAGTAAAAGCTATATAAAAAATAAAAATAAAGTATAAAAAAGCAACCAACTTTCCTGTATTTTCTAATTCTTAGAACACGTATCATACTGCAGGTGCCAAAAAACATTTAACACTTAAAAATTGTCATAAAATTATGGTTGACTATTTTATCCTTCTCTTTTAGGTAATGATATTGATTATGTGAGTATAGTGGACAGGGATGACTCAACTGAAGTTATGCTAAAGAATCTCAAAAGAAACAGAGAATATACTATTTTGGGAGATGGTGTGAACGTCACAGTGAATGCCAGCAACAGCAGTGCAATACTTAAGAAATGCAGAAGATACACAGTTAAATCTAAAAATTGTGAAGACATGTATCTTACTATTCCACCTGGTAGGTATATAAGGGTTTTAGTAATTTCTTTTTTAATTTAATTTTTTATTCTTTTTTCTTTTTTTTTTTTGACATATGGTAGTTCAGCTGTAATGTGTTGTCTTTTCAGAGACTCTGACAGAGGTTTTCAGGTAAAAAATGTAATTTTCTCACTGTAGATGTAAAAAATGAACTTCATCTGTGTTGGCCACATGCAGCATGGCTAGCAGTAACAAGGCCAGCAAGCACTTGAAAGCTATTATTTATGCTGGAAGTTTTGTTCATTCATGATATTATTTTTGTTGGATTAAAAGTTTCATTTTTTCTTTGAATGCCGATGTCTTTTATTTCACTTAGACCTTTTAGTTTTCAATTTCAGCTTCTTGTTAAATTCTTCGCATGTTTTTCTGTGCTAATTTTGTCTTCATATTGCAGAACAAATAAATACAAAATAACAAATCAATATATATAACTATTATCACAATGATATTTAATATTAATCCTTTCTAGATGAAAAAAAATATTCTTTTGAAGCCGTGAAGATTGGAAACAACCTTGCAAATTTCTCTTTACGATCTTTATGTGATGGTTGCGAAAGTGCCTGTCCTAATATCACTGTAAGCTGCACAACAAGTAAGATACATCTAACATATTTTAAAAGCTTATCGGTTTTAATTATTTTTTAAGCAATGTAGGTGTTGTTTTTGGATGAGACTGGCAGATTTAAATCAATTGCACCAGTGTGAGGGAAGGGTTGTTCAGAATTTCTGAGGTCAGCAGGCCAGAGACTACCCTCTGGGGTTCGCATGCCTTGCAGGACATCTGGGGAGAGTTCAAGCCCAGAGAATTCACTTGCAGAGATTACCAGCTTCACAAATTGCAGACATAAGGAGCTTTTGAGCTCCTGCTTGATGGCCTGAAGGAAAAGGGAGAGCTTGAAAACCTGAGTGTCTGCGGTGAGCTGCTTCCTTGCAAACTACCTAGGCAGCTGTCTTTGCAGGCTCCTGTACAGTGAGAGTTGAGGCACTCTGTAGTTTAGAGTTAGCCAGTTTTGGAGCCTGAGGAAACATTGGTTCAATGGCAACTGATGTTGTAGAGAAGGTATGCATGCTGGATATATCCTCACATCCCAGAAAAATGCATAATGAATATTCTCTTCAATGTTTTTATCAATGATCTGGACACAGGAGTTGAGTGCAGGCTAAGTTTGCAGGTGATACTAAATAGGGAGCTATTGCTGCCCGTAACGGTAAAGCTGCCTTGCATTGAGATCTTGGTAGAATAGAGTGCTGGGCACTCACTAACTGTGTGAAATTTAACAAGAGCACATGCTGGATTCTGTACCTGGAACTGTGTAATCTTGCAAGTTCATGTAGTCTAGGGAACAAATTGCTGCAGCGCAGCCCTGCGTACAGAGGTCTGGGGGTTTTAGTTGATGGTAAAAGTTCTTCTCAGATAAGGTAGCCAAGCAGTGCAACAGTTCCCCAGGGAAACGGTTTGTTCCCAAGCCTGCTGGTGTTCAAGAAGTGTTTCAACAGCGCCCTTAGATGTGTGGTTTAACTTTTATTTTGCACTGGAGTTGGACTCGGTGATCCTCACAGTCCTTTCCAATTCAGAATAAAGTCTATGATTCCAGTGTCCTGGGATAGAGATTTTTGATTTGAGGGAGCTGAAGATTGTGATGGGTGATCTTCTAAGAAGCCACGACGCTCCTGGTTTCTGTCATGAATTGCTTTACTTCTGCGTTTAAACTGTTGGAAAGTCAAATCTTACCAGCGATGAAAAGTAAATATCTATGCAAACTGAATTGATTTAAAAGCACATAGAGCTCAGTCATCAGATTAGGTTGTATACTTTTCTGTTTGAGATACTGTGGTAGTTTACTACAAATTATATTGATTAAATGCAATAGAGCAAACCCCAGTTAAAACGGTATTATGTACTTCTGGAGTTGTGAAAAATATTCATACGACATTTTTGTGTCCACAGGTTCCACAAGTTTAAAAGTCCCTGGCAAATTAGTTGATAACAGTTTATTGGTAGAGCCTTTATTGTCTGACAGTGAGTACACGTGCAATGTTATAGTAAGTTTTTTTGAAAAGAACTTTACCAAAGAACGCAACATATCCACAGATTATGATCGTAAGTATAATGCCGATTTTTGCTTTACATTCCATATATTTCTAGAAAAACCCATTATGAATTCCACCATCTGTTTCCCAGAGGATGAATATATATGCTCAGTCAGTCTCACGTTCTCCACCAGCTCCTGCCACCCCATCTCCTGTCCTTTGTATTTTTTTACCATAGTCACAATCATCTTTTCCAGCCCCAGGCTCAGACCTGCAGTCTGATGCCATTCTTTTCTTCACTCAGAGATTAACTTTTTTTTTGAAGGAAGTGAACTTGGCTGAATGTCAGCAAGTTTCAATGAAGGTGCAGGCCTAGCCAAAACAAGTGTTGAATTCCTGCTTTTGAAGAAAGATGTGATAGAATAATTGCAAAGAATGTCTCCAGAGAAAATGATATGTTTTTCTACAGCATTGTCCTTGGAAATGGTTAAATGCTTTAGCTTTATTTTCTGAATTAAACAGAAAATCACCCTAAACCAAGATACCTGCATAGAAAATTTCGGGATAAAAAAAAAGCTATTGTTAAAATGATAAGGAATTTAAAATAATGCATTTTAATTGGAAATGTTGGAAAATTTTAGTAATATGTGATATTGCTGTATTCATCTGTATCTCAAATTTAATAAATTTGTGAATTTTCTCCAATGTTATGATCTTATATGTACTCTCTTTATAATTATGTATAATTTCTCTGAATGAAATGTACTGTGCAAAATCTTAAATGGTATTGGTATCTTGCTTTACTGTCTAATGAAATTTAATTTAATCAAAGTAGATATAAAAAGGAATATTTTGCATTTTTATTCAAACTTTTTCCTCCCACCACATTTTTTTTCAAACAGCTCCAGGAGCACCAGAAAACCTTGACGTGAAGTCTGCTGCCAGAAATGTAACAGTTACGTGGAAGAAGCCTAGCAACACTTCAGAAAAGCATATAGATGGCTATACTGTGAAATGCAATTACAGTAAGGGAAGTAAGTATTTTCCCTTTGTTATAGAATAATTCCATACGTATTTTAATATTTACAGAGCACTGAGCATGATGCTTTTTCCAAATGTCTTTCTTAAACCTGTCCAGTAAAAACAATTAAGTATATTTTTTGTACAAACATTTTTTAACATTTCTTTGAGGTTGCTCTAGTGCAGCTATGTGGTTATTCAGTTTATCATTTCAGGACATCACTGTCGCACTTCAGTTCTCATGTGTCTTGTAACAAAATTGTCACAATAAGATCAGTTACCTGGTAAGTTTTGAGCATGGTACTCTCTGCCTCAGAAAATGCACCTACAGCTTGTTAATATATTTTCTGAGAAGATATATTCCCAGTTAGAATTTTAATTTTTAACAAATCGGAAGTTTGTGAGAAAGTGGAATCATTTTTTTTCTAGAGAAAAACCTGTTTTTTTCTAGAAAGGTTAAGAACAATTAATAGAAAAACTTTTAGCTATTATCTTCCCTTGGGACTTTTTCCCTGTTTCAGCTTAACATAGTAGACTTGGTGGGTAGGTTGTAGTAAAGCAGCACTGAACCTGTTTATTCCTCCAAGGATGATAACAGGAATCGAACTTCTAAGAAGGACTACAGATCTTTGTTTACTTACCGAAATTGTGGAAAGAGCAAAAAGGGGGCTGCCTTCTGTGTAAAAATAATATATGTAAAAGTGGGGGGGGTCCTAAGAACAGGATTGCATATATATGTTCAGACGAGTAAATCCAGGTTCTTCTCACTCCCTTCATCTATGCTGTTTTAGACTACGTTGCATTTAGGCAGATGTGTCTGTACCCATTATGCTGGGACCATATATTCTGTCTGTGAGCTTTTCTTCAAGAGAATAAAAAACATGCTGGAAAACGATGTTTTGAAAAGAAAGAGTCTGATACGATATTTCAGACAATATGTGGCAAATTTAGATAGTCCTAATGGCAGCCGTGGATTAATTTATACTTTCTTGTCACAGGGGCTAAAGAGTGTCATGGTTCTGTGCCCCTTAGGTACAGATAATCTCTCCCTTTCTCCTTGCCTTGGATTTGACTACTACCCAAAAGGGCTGCAGCCATTTTCTGTGGTTGCTCTGGTTTAGCCAGTGTAGGAGACCTAGGCGGTACGCTGGGGCATGAGGAGATCTCATCTGACACAGCCGCTAGGAAATATGGAAAAGCCATTTCTTCTCAATTCCCTAGGTCACCAGAGCCCCAGCTGCAGTAGCTTTCCTCATGCTGCTCCTCAGGTGATTCCTTTCTGTCCTCCTTGCGACTACCAAACACAGATGGCATCTCCCACATCCTATCAGAACAGGGTTGTGCAACATGTGGAGCGACTTCTGATATTTATCTAATAAGCACTTCCCAAGCTGAATACAGGAGTTATTAGTCTCTCTTTGTCTAAATGCCTTTTGTTGTTTTTTTATTATGCCTGTTTTAATCCCTTCTTTTTTAAATGAAGATATAAATATGTAAGACATAAAAAACCACACCTAAACTTCCTAATCTATTTGATTGATTGGGAAATATATTTCTTCTCTACATGAGTTCTCCTGTAGCATCAGTGAGCAAGAGAAACCAACCAAGAATTTTAAGGCTAAAGTAATTAAAATGAAAGTACACAACAGTCGATTTGCGTAACTCTGATGAGGTGCAAGAGTTTGTGTGCATAAATCTTAATTTTGTTTTTCTTTTTTAAGACAATGTTACCAAGACTGAGACCAGCTTTACTTGTGGCGGTTTAGAACCTTATACCGTTGGTCACGTGTCCATAGTTGCATTTAAAGAAAGCAAGCGTAAAGGTGAAATAATTATAGGAAAACCTGCGGAACACAACTTTACAACAGAATCTGCAAGTAAGTCTCATTTACTAACTGTTGCAAACAAGGCTGATACTGACATAGGAAACACGTAATTTCTTATTGTACTTCATTGCAATTTTATATATGTTACTACTATTGCCCCATAAAATTATTAAAATTATTATTTTTTACCAACATTAGTGTTTCATTTTTGATTATTTAATATTATTTTAATTAAGCATTTAATATTTTTATCCATACTAATTTTTTTAATTGCATTCATTTGGAATTTTTGATAAGATTTTATAAAGCATTATCTCTCAGTGTTAAGAGACTATTCAAATTAAACAAAAATGCTTTCTATTCTGTAGCTGCCTGGTTGCTCTAAGCAGTCCTGCACGCCTGGTGATATGTCAATGCTGCTTCAGTTAGTCTGGATGTACACAGACACAGATGATTTATAAGACTCTACATCAGGTTATAGCTAAAAGCTTGTCTAGCCTTGTGCTATCAGAATGGTCTGTCCACCTTTCTAAGGCTATGCTTTGGGAAGCCTACTACAAATGGCTATTCTTCTTTATTTCCCATGCATGTTCTTTTGATATAACAAGAAGAACGGAAGAAACTCCCTCCCCCCCACCCCCCAACAGATTTTGAAGACATTTCCTGATGGAGACAGGGGTTAATATAGACATTACTGCTTCCTGTTTTATTGGTGGCAGCGGCAATGGCTTGGCTGTTTTGTTTCTTTCCCCCAGGGCCCAAAACCAAACAAGGGAGTCAAGGTGTGGCCTCACCTGTGCCACATACGTAATGGGATACAAAGCTAATATTTCCTCTAACTGCACAGAATGAGAAAAAAATTATAGTGAAAAATAAAGTATTATTTTTGTGCTAGTGATGTTACAGTAGCTTAAATTGGTGTGCTTTTTTTGTATGTGTGTGTTTGTTTTTGTGTTTGTCTTGTGTTATTGTTGTTGTTGCTTTGTGAATATCACCAAATCTGACTGCTGTTTTTATTAATGTGTTTCTGTAGGTCTTTGGGAAATATTTCTGGCAGGCTATTCTTTTGAATTTGAATTCTATCTCTCTTTGGAATATAGAGAGTTTTGCATATTATCCATGAAAGCATTGAAATCTCCCTATTAGTCCGGGTCATTTTGCTAACAAATTGTAGCTTATGTGTACAAGAATATAACGATCAAAATTATCACTTGAAGCTTCATGGGGATAAAAGAACATCAACAAAAATTGATAAATGAATTGATTGATAATGTAATGTGTTTGATCTGAGACTTGACAAAAACTGAAAAATAACTTTATTTTTTAAACACTCCTGATTAGAGGATGATCATTAATTATTTAGCTGTTTGTTTGTTTAAATTAAGATTAGTTTGAAAACTTTTGTATTTTGGAGCCCCCTCTCTCTTGGGCTCCAGTCATATTTTAATACATCAGGTAGAGATTAGGGTCCATGATATATTTAAAGGTCTAGGAAAAGAAGCTCCTTTATTTTTTGTGAAAACTGGAATTTGATTGTTTTCATGAATTCATGGTACTAAACCTTCTCCAGCTGTTACAACAGATGATAACATGATCAAGCAGACACTGTGAGAGCTTTTTGATTTCTTGAACAGGAGAATATGTCATTAGAGCACAACTCTTTGGGAATAGAAAAAACTACAATTTGGAAAATATCTTTCCATCTTCAACAAGCACATTCCCACAAGAAATGCTTTCTTTCTCCTTGTCCCAGTTCTTTCAGCAGCATGCTGAAACTCATAAACGTGCCCTGTGGATAAAAGTGAACAGATACATCAGGAACCACAGCCCGTCCAGCGAAGCAGTGTGTCCTGCTGCCCCCCAGATGAAATTGTCTGCTCATAAAGCCTCACACATCTTAACTCTCCATATGAAGAAAAAACAAATGCATATTTATACTTCTTAATATACTGGCTTGCAAGTTGAAGTGATTTTTGAAGGAAATTTCCATGGCAGTGTGGCTAATAAAGCTGTCTTATGTAGGTGGTTATTTACCTCTTTCTGAGGCTTTAACAGCTCTCAGTGAAAGGTCCCTTGGGCTGTGTCCCCATTCTTAAATCTTTTGCAGCACAATACAAAATTAAAGGTAGAAAACATAGATTAGACTTAATAGATGTGTTATGATTAAAAAGTAAAAAGTTTTTAGACCAGTTTTAGGACAGTGTGACACTTTGCCACATCAGTCTTGAAACCTCTATGCTCGAGCTGAAAACTTTGTTAGTTCCCATGGTTTCTCTTTTGTGCCATGTTCCACAAATGGGTAAGTGATGTCAAAGCAAAGGATAGTTGCCATCTTATTATCTTCGCAGTGCAACTTCCAGTGGAACTCTGTTCCTCTCAGCTCTTTCAGTTCCCTTTGGCAGCTTTTTCAGTTCAGATACGGCTATGATTAATCCCAAGTTGATTTTATTCATCTCGTTAAATCAAGACTGCAATTTTTAAGGAAGAAATTGCATAACACTGATAAGAGAGGAGATTTCAAGTAGACATTAACACACACTGTTAAAATGTTTGGTTTGAAACGATGAGAATGGATCCAGTAACACTTATTTTTGCAAACAGAACCAGAGAAAGTGACTGACTTCCAAGTAAAATTGATAGATGACAATGCCGTTGAAGTTGTCTGCAGAAGTCAAAAAGTGTATGGAAGGTTAACAAAATTTGAATTGTCTTGGAGTTCCAGCACTGAGAGTGGCAAGAATGAGAGCTACGATAATTGCCACTTTGTAGAAAAAGGTCTCTCTTACTTGACAAAATATACCTTTGAGGTAAGTAAGCTTATTAAGCTAAATATAAAGCAAAACTGCTATGTTTACATTGTTTAGGTGCATTATACTTGATTTTAGAGAAAAAGGCGAATCTGGTGGTGGAGTTCATCTATGGATCTACAGGCCATAGATGTAAAGAAGTAGCTGTTACTTAGAAAATAATGTCTCTGCATATGTTTCTAGTCATATCAATCAGTCCCTTATGTGCTACTCCATATAGGTTCTGACAGCATGCAGTATACAAGCTGAATAGCTTGGGACAAAGCTAAGGACTTTCTATAAAGAAAATGAAAAAGGATGAATAAGTGTACAATAATATAAAAGATGGGAACATATCTAGACAAAGCTGGTATTTTATTTGTCAGTTAAAGTAACCAAAAGTTAATGTTTCAAGAAAGCAACTTTTTCAACAGTTGTCCTTGGCTTTTGTAATCTAACCTTTTATGAATAAATTCCAGTACAATAATTGGCTTAGAAATATCCAAATCAGTTTACTATTTATATATTTGGCATTGAAGCAAATAAAATAATGACACTTTATTACACATTGTTTGGTTTCTTTTTCAGATTTGAGAGATTTGATTAGAGACAGAATTGATATGTAGATATTTTTGCAGAAGCATCTGTTTTTGACTTTGTAAAATGTCTCCTATTTCATTAACATTGTTATTCAGTTAAACAGTTATTTCTGGATCTAGATCTCCCTGTAACTTAGCTGGAAACATGAACTACACTATAACAGGCTGTCAATGAGATTGATTCATTGAAGAAAGATATATTTGAAAGACCTACAGATCTTTTCTTTTTAAAGAAGTTATGCAAGCATTTTTACTTGATATGTCTTAACATTTTTATTATTCTCACCCCCTATACGCAGGTCTCTGTGTTTAATGGAGATTATACAGGAGAGTCAGTATATCACGAAATAAATACCAGATGTAAGTAAAAACATACAACATCTTTACTTTTTGACTTGAGCATAGTATAGAGTAATAGTGTAAATTCTGAATTCTGTTACAATCTACCTATTTGTATAGGTAATAACTAACTGCAGTCAGAAAAGAAAAAATAATGTCCTTCTTCAACATCAGTGTAATAGACCGTGTTAACAGGTCATCGAACACAACTCAGAATAACTACCAAGCTGTGGCTTCCTTACGCAGCATTCAAATGTATTTAGAAATTCATTCCTCTAACTTAAATTACTCACTTCAGAACTATTTTCTTGCATTCAGATGTTGTGTTCCAGCAGCTGCATTTTGTGAGGGAATCCTCACTCCCACAGAGCGTATGTGTACAATTCCAAATATTTTGAGAAAGTCCAAGTATTGTAGACAGGAAAAGTGTTATAAAATCCCTCTGTCCTCTCCCTGATCGCTCCTCCGAGCTCTCCTCCTGAGCGGGGGAGATCCTTGTTGCGGAGGGGGCTCCTCATTAAGAGGAGGGGGATCCTGTTCTTGAGGGACATACGGAGGGGGCCAAAGGTATTCTTCCTCCTCAGATTTTCGTCTCCCCTTTTCCTTCAAGCTGAATAAAAAGGCCTGTTCTTCTGGTTCTATAATCCAAAGAGCTGCATACTCAGGCTCCTCGGGATCTATTTGGGGTCCGCTGTTTACCCATAGATTCAACTGTTGACACACCCAATCTTCAAATGAGCCAAATACTGGCCATATTATATGGGGATCCCGTAAGGACTTTCCTCCCCAAACTTCAGTGCAATAATACACCATTCATTCTTTACTTTTTCCTTTCCTACGGGGCGAATCTTTCCAATATCTGATCATGAGCCCCAACGGACTTTATGGTGGTATGTTGGGCAGCGTTCCCTTACCACCCATGGGAGTAGGGGGCTTGCTCTTCCCCTGTCCCATCTTCTGGAGTGCCTTCTTTCACACACACACACACGCGCCCCTTGGTCGTGGCTCGCTCCCTCGTGGGCTATGAGAACCGCACTACTGAAGGGTCCGTTCTCGCTTGGCCTCTCCCCGACCGAACGGATACACGCAATACTTACTCAATTACTCCTGAATCCTCGTTCGGTCTACATGCACGAATGATTATGGGGTTGCTGCAGGTTCTTTTGGTCACTTTCTGACTCTTTTGGAGGTTCGGAGGTCCAGTAGTTGCAGCGGGGGCCCCCCTCGGTCAGGGCTACCCGTGGCTGCGGGTAGGGCGCCTCCCGTCATGGGGAAACCTCCGCAGCAAGCGATCTGGATCCGAGTCACGGCACCAAGATTGTTATAAAATCCCGCAACAAATGAGATCGGTCTCAATTTGCAACACCGTGAGAGAGAATTTATTCAATTAAGCAAGCAGCAAAGTGAGCAAAACAGCGCTGGGCGGCCGGGGAGTCAGCGCTCCGCCAACGGCTCGCAATCTAAGCGGCGTTAGAGTCCTTTTTTTATGCAGCCCTTATCTCCTGTATACGTGGCCCTTCCGGGGTACTCTGCCTTGCTTCTGGGTCTGCGCAAGCTGTTGCTAGGGGGTCGAGATCTGCTTCCTGGTGGTCGCTGGTATGAGGGTTTGTAGTTATCTTCTCTGCTTTCGGCCGCTCACGTGTTTGAACCATGCGCAGTTAGCAAGGTCGTGGTTTTCTGATTCCTGTTGTTGCAACACTGTTTATGTTACCGGATGTCCTGACAAGGAGGGGGGGCTTTTACAAAGCAAACCTTGAGTTTCGATTTGATTAACAAACCTCACCCTTTTATTTATTACAAAAAGTGTACTAGACAAGAGATATAAATAAAAAAGAACTTCATATATTACTTCAGTAACTTATGTACCTGGAAGGCTTTTCCCATTGCGTCTTTCTGGGAGATGTACCTTTGTGTCTGCCAATGAAGTCTTATCAACAGTCAGAGTCACAGGGAACATGTCACTAATGCTTCCATGTGAGAAGTCCTGTTTTGAACTCAATTCAAAATGACAGCTGGATTAGAGTAATTACAAAGATATAAAGAATATCTGTTACTAAAATGTCCTGGTAGAGCTGGCAAGATCTGACATTTAAAAAAAAAAAAAAAAAAAAAAAAGAGATGAAAAAGTGGTAAATTAAGAGATTAATTGAGGAACAGAACTTTTTCTGACCTTCACATGTCTATTTGTGTAGTGAGCAAATGATGACAGGATGGGCCATAGCTGCAGAGGGCAGGCTGCACTTGCTGGTGGAGCTGCTGCGGCCCTGGGCATGAGGTCCCACATTGCCACCACTTACACGCGGGGAGCAGCTTTAGCTCCCTGCTGAGTGATCACAGCATGCAGACCAGGGCCATGCCTGGCCAGTGAGCTGTGGCACTTTGACAGGTGGACATGGAGGACTACAGTGAAAGCTTTCATAATGAGGAAGAAGTTGTTCCCTCCTTTTCTGTGAGCTTAATATTTTTTGACTTTGAAATACGCACACAAATAAATAAAAATCAAAGAGCCTTGCCCTGGTCTGTATACGTACTTTTTAAAGTCAAAGAGAGAAAAAATATGAAGTTTATATGCTGTTAATTATTTATCTGAGAAATAACGTATTTATTCTTTGCCTGCCCCTAGATAACTCGAGGGCCCTGATTATATTCTTGGTGTTCTTGATTGTTGTGACATCAATTGCTTTACTGCTGGTTCTGTATAAAATCTACGATCTTCACCAGAAAAAGCTTAGGTAAGCTTTGTATTTCTCTTCCTTTCTTAAAAAAATGTTTTGTTTTTCTTTTCTGTTTTTCAACTATATTTCACAAGCAGTAGTGCAGAAGTGTTAGAAGTCTCATATTTCACTAATCCTTGGAAAAGACATCCATTCATCTTTTCATTCTTTCAAGAGAAACTCAGAATCCCTCTCGATGGCTAGTCTGGCAAGGCAAATACAGTGAGATTTAAAATCTCCCTTGTGTATCTTTTTCTGAGATAGAGAGGGACTGATCTGCTAGAAGAAAATGCTTGTCACTACATTTATGAAAAATGTTCATAAGTTATCTGGAATACCTTTCCTAAATTATTTAAATTAAAAATATTGGAAATAATACAACAGTTTCCTAGGACTGTTTTGAATTTGGATTCACCCATCTCAGAGAAACTGTTTATTACAGCCATCTATGGGTTGACTTGGCAGGTCTGTAGGATGGTGGGCTGGGACAGGACAGCTATTGCCTTCCCTTAGGACTGTGCCAGAACCCCAAGCTGACTGCTGCTTCTGCTGTGAGAGGGGCTGTACAACATGTGAGGGGACACTTACTGCTGGCAGGGAAGGAGGACTTAGAACAGTTTCTTCAGAAATCTCTTAGCCCTCAAGCCACAGCAAAACCAGGGACTTTGTCTCTTCCAGACCCCCTCCTCTACTCTTTTCCCACTAGGAGGGCAGGGAATTGCTCTTTCTCAAACTCAAACTTTTCTAATTTGGGAAGTAAAATTAATTTTCATCTATATGACTCTAGAAAAGGCGGAGTTGTTCTGTGCTAATTTAGTACTTAATTTTATTACATTTTACATATGCGTAAGTTTTCTGTCACTTGTTTAACAAGAAGAACATTGGTGGTGTGAGGAGTTACTCCAATCAAGAAATTAAAGATGTTTCCTACAGGTGATAAGGACAGAATTATGCAAGCAGTAACACTGTTTGATGCAGCTCCCTTGTCTCTCCCTCTCGGTAGTGCTCAGTGCCGGACAACAGAGATCCCAATCACCTCTGCCCAGGGGCTGTCAGCCCTAGCTGTAGCATTTTTGTTTTACAATAAGCTTGTAATGCTGTCTGTTGGTTACTGAAAAGCCTTGGTGTTCCTATGTGAAACTGCATTTATTTAACTCATTATCAGATATATGTCATACCAGTCAAAGCTTTTACAGATTCTTTTGCCTCTTACAGCAATTCTTCTGAAGTCATCAGCCTAGTAGGAGGTGAGTATCTTTATACATTTAACAGATGGAAATAAAATTAGTCACATATCTTACTGCTGCTTTTGAAATGTTTACATTCTAGGTTATGTATGTAGATTGCAAATATTAGAATGATATAACCTAATCTGGAGAAATCTAGAAAAAAAAAAAAACTTCAGTACTTTCAATATATTGAAATACTGAATTTGAAATATGTTCCAGAAGTATTTATACTTAAATGAACTAGAAGTTTATCGGTTTGAAAAACTCTTTATTTATTATTTCATTGAAAAAACAATGGTTATCTCTGACAACAGTCATCGCATTTGTAACCCTGAAAGCAACTCCAGAATCAAATAATGCTTCACCTAGAATTTTCGTTACCTCTATACCTTCTTCAAAGCAACAATTTTAACATAAAGCAGTGCTTTATCGCTGTACATTTTTTAAGGCTTTCAAATTCCAGAGACTGAAACTAGATAATGTGTGCAACCTTTTGTACAGGATTTCAAAGCTTACGAGGAAAGACTGAATCAGTAAATACTAGAAAGCTTCAAGAAAAAATCATTTATTACATTTAAGCCCACAAAAATTGGTTATATATAGGTCACTCCAAAAGTAATGCCTCCTGTTTATTTTCATGGAAACTACAACAGATATGAAGAGCACGGTAACACTGTTTGAGAGAGCAAATTATAAGCTACAAAATACTGCTTTTCAACACAGTCACCACAATTGGGAATGCATTTTCATCAGTAAAGAACAAGAGCCTGCACGCTGCCCTCGTAACAATCTGCACCAGTGGAGGTGACCCACTGTTGCTGTTGCCACTGCTGAAACGCACCACCCACCGCCTCTCTGTGCTCACATCCAGTTTGGTCTTCATAAATGTTCAGCAAGTGTCAGTAAATGTCAGGGGGTGCCATTGTTTCTGCATGGAGGACTTCAGTGACACACCTTTGCTTCATATGCCATGTCAGACACCATTTTGTCAGACTGCCCCTCTACTGCCATCTGTCACACAGCAAAAAAATGTGATGGAATATTGGTAGGAATGTCCAACCCCTACTGCCATACTACCGACATCCGCCTCTGATATCATGGGCCAATATTATGAAATAAGAGGCATTCCTTTTCAGAGCAGCCCTTGTATTAAATGAGATGTTATACAGTATTGATATTCAAATCCATTTGCTCAGACACATATAACTGCATAAAAAAATGTTTGAAATGGAAGTGAAAAAATACATAGTTACATATGTTAAGCCTTGTTCAATTGTTATCATTAAATATAATATTACAGATAGTTACAACAGGATACGATAGTATGTCAGAGAAAATTTTGAAAACTAGGCAACATATGTTATTATATTTCAAGAGAAATGTTAACAGGTTCCTTATACAGTAATTCAATTTACCACTGCCAGTGAACAATTAGAACACCCACATAACTTCTGTGGGTGTTTGGGCTGTCTGTTGCAGTGACCCAAGTGTGACAACCGCCACTTTGTGCAAAAGCGCTATTCATGCAGAGGCCCTGCATGCGACCTCCTGCTGGTGCATCCCCAATTCCACAGCAGAGCTGGGCAAGTTCTGTTTTTCCTGGGACCTGTTTGCTTGTAGATCGCCTGAGGGTCACCAGTTTGTGAAAAATTAACATCCTTAGTTAAAATAAATTGGTTCATCCTTTTGTTAATACAGCTGACAATTTAAGAATCACATTTGCTGAAATGTGATTTACATTTTAAAAGCTAGTAAAGATAAATGTTCAACATATTTACACAGTTAAAGATGTTGAAACCCAGCTTTTGAACATAGAGCCAATACCTTCAGAGAAATTGTTGGAGACATACAAGAGGAAGATTGCTGACGAAGGAAGACTTTTCTTGGATGAATTTCAGGTTTGTCACTGGCGTGAAATATACCACATATTTGTGGCTGGGTGGTGGGAAGAATTTTGTTCAAGAGCATGTCTGAAGTATATGCACTGCTTACAAATAAAACCCAAAGAACAGAAACCTGAGTGCATTCTCATCAAAGGTCGTATAAGGCTCCAGCTAATTTTGCTACCGACTTCGACTTTTTCACTATGATCCTCATTGTGAGATCATAGTACTATTTCTCCTTTTCTTTCTGGAGATAGTTTTTAGCAAAAGTAGAAAATACACAGTTTAAATACTTCTCATTCAAAAGTACATTTTGAGGTAAACTTTCTCTGGTCGCTCTGACTATATAGGTTTAGGGATATAAATAATATTGTGGAGATATGTAATGAATGAACATAAATTTCATGACTGTTAGAAATGAAAGAAATATATGAAATGGTATTGTATGAGACAGAATGTTGTCTTCCAGATTCTTAGCAGTACCAATTTGTATTTGATTGTAAATAGGTGCTATTTTAAGTACGTGATTACCAGTTAAATAGACACTGCATTTTACAGAGCATTCCAAGAATTTTCACTAAATTTTCAATGAAGGAGGCTAAGAGGAGCCATAATCAGAACAAAAACCGTTACATCGATATCCTTCCATGTGAGTATTTTTGCAGTTTTTACATGTTGTATTAGTACTTCTTTTCTCAGTTCCTTGAGAGAACATAATTATTTTGTTTCAAATAATTTAAACAGATGATCATAACCGTGTTGAGCTCTCTGAGATTCCAGGAGACCCAGGATCAGACTATATCAACGCAAGTTATATTGATGTGAGTGAGTTTTACTTGTAAAAAATTATAGGCCTTATTGAAGAAATTTTGTAGTCTATGCATTTCGTGCATGAAACAGCTTTGAGGATATCCCCATGTGTTCGTCTTTACAATGTATTTGGGATTATTGGACTGTTGCATATGGAATTTATTCTTAAAGCTACAAATCTTATAAATTGTTTTTTTTTTTTAAGTTGAATAACTTTCTACATTTTTATAGGGCTTCAAAGAACCGAGAAAATATATTGCTGCACAAGGTAAATTTAACCTTAAACTATCTGTTTAATTTTTTCAATCACTCTTTTTGTAGGGATTAGTCACAAAGTAAATTTAAAGTACATTTCATGAGGAATTGAAAGTTTGATATTTTAAAATTTAATGAGAAAAAGCTTCCAGTAAGTTTTGCCATAGGGAATTTTGTGAAGGTGAGCAAATTGTACTTCAGAGATAGACTTTAGACCAGTAGTTTTCACATTTCACAGCCATGTACTGAAGACATATATGAAAATTTTAAAATGTTGTAGCCTAATGGCAGCGGTCCTAATAACAGCAAATCTGTGGCTGTTATTTGCATGGTATCCGCTTAGCGTTTCAGACTACAGGGCTAAGCACATCAACAAGGAAGCTTTTGGGTAGCTGCACTCTGAAAAAAATCCTTTGAAATATCACACAATCACAGAATCGCAGGAGTTAGAAGGGACCTCTGGAGTTCATCGCGTCCAACTCCCTGCTAAAGCAGGTTCCCTACAGCAGACTGCACGGGAAAGGATCCAGGCAGTTTTTGAATATCTCCAGAGAAGGAGATTCTACAGCCTTTCTGGGCACTGTTCCAGTGCCATGTAACCCTCACAGTAAAGAAATTTTCTTCTGCTAGGCCCCAAGGATGAAACCACGGATGATTTCTGGAGAATGATCTGGGAACAGAAGGCAACAATTATTGTCATGGTTACTCGCTGTGAAGAAGGAAACAGGGTGAGAAGTGCCCATCCATCCATCAGTTCATCCATCATCTATCCATTCATCTGTCTTTTGTCTGAAAACAGAATGGGTTGCTATACTGTGGTGAATTACATTTTCTCCTTAAGTCCTCTGTTTCCATTCTTTGCTGTTCTGGCTTTGTCAAAACCTATGTTGGATAGCATGCCAAAATAGTGTTCCCATATGGAATCATCACTCATCAGAAAATGTCACTTTTTTTACAGCTGTAAGGAGTGGAGGGTGGGCTTCCAAGTATAAGTCCAGAAAAGGGCTCAAGGTAGAATTCTGGCTCCTTGTAGACATGACAAAAAATGTGTGATTTGTGTTTTCCCCTGTCTAGTCTCTTCTGATATCCTGGCAATGCCTTCAGTAAGTCCTAGGCAGAGTATTTCTTATATCCACTGTTTTTTCCCTTCCTTTAATGGGAAAGTTGGATGCTTCTGGCTTGCTTATGTTCCTTAGTCCACATAGAGCAGGAAAGGTAACACAAGGCATTTTTATAGCTTTTAAAGATTAAAAGATTGACAGCATGCAGATTTAAAGCATTCCCAAGTTGTTTTTATCAGCAAGCATGAGCAAAGTTCCTCACTGGAGGCTGAAAAAGAATCCGCAGAATTAGCAACAAACTTCTCTACAGCCTTCAGGCAACAGCAACAAGGTCTGTGTGGAGGTGTTCACATTGTCACCTAGTATATAAGATTTTTTCCATCTTTGTGTTCCAAGTTAAATTCCACAGATATTTGGAATTATTTAGCAGTGGCATCCTAAGCTTTGACTGCCTTTTCAGGAGAGGACAAGACCTATGAGAAACTGGAAAACTATACTAAGCTACTGTCTATTTTAAATCAGACTTTGTTCTAGCTCTCTGCTGTCTGCCACTTTGCTGTTATTCTGCTCACCAGTTAACTTCATATCTTCATAGAACAAGTGTGCCCAGTACTGGCCATCAATGGAGAATGGCTCTGCAACATATGGGGACATTATTGTGAAGATCAACGAAAGTAAAATGTGTCCAGACTATATAATTCAGAAACTACACATCACAAATGTAAGTTGCCTTAGGAGCATACGGCTGACTGGAGGTCAGTCTGTGGAGTTTTGTTAAGAGATTATTTATAGCCTGAGAAGAGTTAGCTAGCAGTGGAAGATGCTTTGCTGGTGTTTACCAAGCAACGTTTTGTTTAAAAGAAAACTTGTCAGATGTGGGTGTCATTTCTTACAGGAAATGTGAGTTAGACATGTATTTTCCAACTTAAAAAATTATTTTCCATAGTATCTGGACTCTGTGTTTAAGGAGAAGCTGTTAACATGTTAAGTATGGAAAACTTAATATTCTGTGGTTTTCTTACAACTTGTTCCTTAATACAGAAATTGTACTGTCTTACATGTATCTCAGCATTATCTTTTGCAAAATCAGTGTGACTCATAGGACACTGTTACCTAGCTTCATGATAATTGTACAGTAGAACTATTACAAATTTGAGTGATCTCAATTGCATTTATAAATACAAACATTATAAAATTACCATTTGGCTATGTGAAGACTTACTAAGGCTGGTTAACCGCTCTCTTTCACACATCTGAAATATATTATTTGCTCTGTGAGTAACTGAGAACAAAATTTGCCATGTAAAGCTAAATGCTCTTCTCGTGCCCTTTGCAAATAAATTTTAGTGAGGATAAGTGGAACGTAAGTCACAGGTAGAAGCATTAAAACTCAAAGAGTTATTCCGCTGAGATATCTTTAGCAAAATAATGAAGCAAGTCCACCCATCTTGATTTGTTATTTCAGCTGGAAATTCCTCCTCTTCTGTCTCATTGCATTGCAGTAATGCAAAAATTGCAACCTAGTGAGATATCGTGATGTAAATAACTGTTCTGTGACTAATCTTAATAGGGAAAATTGCTACAGGCTGAGAACTACAGCTTTACTGTATCTATTTCTACTGTGGATTACAGTTAAACGTATGTTATTTATATTTTATTATTTTATTTTATTTATTATTCTTAATCTAAGGTACCCTCAGCAGACTACTTCTAGGAGACATGAGAGAATTACTAGCCAGTATCTCTTGAAACAAGTAGAGCTATAAACTAAGTTATTTGTGAATGGAGTGGGCAAACATACTATGCCCTGGATCATAGGCTAGCCTGAGAATAACATAATTGTATCACCTTTTGCTTGTCCTCTGCTCAAGTCATTGTGAATTCCCGATTCACAGCTCTTTACAGTTATTTTCTAATTAAAACTGAGTATGAAAAATGTTGTAACCTGAGAGGCCATTGGGAGCCTCACATGACACCAAACTGTTAGAAATTTCTGTTTCAATATTTGATGGCTTTTGTCCTTATTTTTCTTTTGCTTTATGTGACTGCATTTGATTTTGGCTTTCCATAAATATATACGTATATTTTAAAAAGTCACACTTCTCTTTGTCTAGGGAAGAGAAAGAACATCTGGAAGAGATGTCACTCACATTCAGTTCACAAGCTGGCCAGACCATGGAGTTCCTGAGGATCCGCATCTCCTTCTCAAACTCCGACGCAGAGTAAATGCTCTCAGCAACTTTTTTAGTGGCCCAATAGTGGTTCATTGCAGGTAAATTGTAAAAAAATTATAATTATTATGTTATTTTAAATGAATATGAAGTTAAGCTATTCACAAAAGGGAGCTAGCAAAGGTCAGTAGTAATTGGCTTATCCCAAATTTTATGCAATAATTACTTGAGACTGAGGTAGGTAAAGATGCAAAGAAAAGCCTTTTTTCTGATGGATCAATCCGTCTTCAAGCTGACTAAGCCTGAGGATACGTAGACTTTTGAAAAGCTGCCAGGTAAGTGCCGCACTACTCTGGATGTAAGCACCATGATTGACAAAATTGGCCTTACTGCTGTCATTAAAAAGCACTTGAAACTCAACTTGAAACTCAAACATTTTTAGCATTGCCAATTAATTTCCAGTGAGAACTGTTTTCGCTTTTGCTCTCTCACTGACCGCTCCTCTCTGAGGGAGGGACTCAGAGATGCCTGTTTAATATCTTTCTTGATGATCTGGATAGGAGGACTAAGAGCACCCTCAGTAAGTTTGCAGATGACACCAAACTGGGGGGGAAGCGTCGGTCTGCCTGAGAGTAGAAAGGCCCTACAGAGGGATCTGGACAGGCTGGATCACTAGGCTGAGGCCAATGGGATGAGGTTCAACAAGACCTAGTGCTGGGTCCTGCACTTTGGCCACAACAATGCCATGAAACATGATAGGCTTGGGGCAGAGTGGCTGGAAGGCTGTGCAGAGGAAAAGGACCTGGGGGTGTTGGTCAACGCTTGGTTCAACATGAGCCAGCGGTGTGCCCAGGTGGCCAAGAAAGCCAGCGGCATCCTGGCTTGTGTCAGAAATAGTGCAGCCAGCAGGAGCAGAGGGGCCTCTGTTGAGGCCTCACCTCGAGTGCTGTGTTCGGTTTTGGGCCTCTCAGTACAATAAAGGCATCGAGGCCCTGAAGCATGTCCAGAGAAGGACAACAAAGCTGGTGAAGGGTCTGGAACACAACTCTTACGGGGAACGGCTGAGGGAGCTAAGGTTGTTCTGAAGAAGAAGAGGCTCAGGGGAGACCTTATTGCTCTCTGTAACTGCCTGAAAGGAGGTTGTGGCAAGGCAGGGATTGGCCTATTCTTCTGGGTAACTAGCGATAGGATGAGTTGTGTCAGGGGAGATTCTAATTGGATACTAGGAAAAGCTTCTCCAAAAGAGTGGTCAAGCACTGGAACAGGCTGCCCAGGGAAGTGGTGGAGTCACCATCCCTGGAGGTGTTCAAGAAACGTGTAGATGTAGTTCTTAGGGGCATAGTTTAGTGGGCAATATTGGTAGCAGGGAGGTGGTTGGACTAGATGATCTTTGAGGTATTTTCCAACCTTAATGAGTCTTTGATTCTATGATAATCAAAACCCTTTGTGCTTTGCAGTGCTGGAGTGGGGCGCACTGGGACCTATATTGGAATTGATGCTATGCTGGAGGGGCTGGATGCAGAAGGCAGAGTGGATGTTTATGGCTACGTTGTGAAGCTGCGCCGGCAGCGGTGCCTCATGGTTCAAGTAGAGGTATCTTGCTAAAGTTCCTTTCTCTTAAAACTCTCCTTTACTAGTTCTTCATCAGTATTTCTCAGAACTGCTCTGCTCAGTTCTGGATACTGATAAAATTCAGGTGAAGAATTTCATACAAAATATAGCTCTGAAAAATATTAGGTGAGAGAAAAACTTTGAGTAGTTTTTAGTTTAGTTTAGTTTAAACTTAACAAGTTTAGGCTTGTTAAGTTTAGATGCTAGATAAAGAAGACAGCTACATTTTAGATTTGATAATCCAGCTTTTGGCATGCAGCTCATAAATGCAAAGAAGCAGAGTTGAACTTGCATGGTCAAACAAATTTTGTATTGAAGAAACTGTCTAGCAGGATTTTCAGCTGACTTGAGAGTACAATGACAGGCTTAATGGAATGTATGTTTTTAACTTATTTAGTTTTTTTTCTGATCTTTCAAATCTTAATTGCATGTTTTTTTATTGACATGACATTTATTTGCAGGACACTTCATCCAACGCATTGCGTGCTCCAAAATGTTTAACTTGGAAGTTCCTATGATTTAAATAGTTGAATTTAATGACTGTTTAATGATAATGTTTAATGTTATTACTACTTATAACATAAGTAATATTGGTTGATGTTTATTTTTAAAAATGATATAAATTTGTTTACTCATAAATAATTTAATTTTTAAACTCTTTGAATGGGAAACACCAGTCACAGTACATCCTTATCCATCAAGCACTAGTGGAATACAATCAGTATGGAGAAACAGAGGTCAGTCTCTCAGAACTACATTCCTATCTTAAAAATCTGAAAAGAAAAGATCCTCCAAGTGAACCTTCTCTGCTGGAGGCAGAATTTCAGGTAAAAAAACATTGCTTTCTAGCCCCTTAGGCCTTCACTCCCACTTAGATTAGAAAGTGCCTTGCACAATAGCCACTAGAAAGAGATACCATATGTAATAGATCACTTCTGTGATAATATCTTTAGTAAAGATTAGGGACATAGGATGATTACTTGTGTCTATGTGCATATTTTCAATGTTACTGTACTTGTTAGAGTTGACATTTTTAAGCTATAGTCCAGATGTGACTGAAGTTGATAGAATTGAAGTAAGGATGTGAAGCATTGGGAGATGAGGACAGCATATGGGTGTTCAGAGGGGACCAAGATACAAGAAACTATTTTTATCTCAAACATAACGTCAAACTTATTTCTTTAGAGACTGCCTTCCTATAAGGGATGGCGGACACAGAACACTGGGAATCGAGAGGAAAATAAAAACAAAAATAGGACTGCCAACACAATTCCATGTAAGTATTTTCTGTGAACCTTGTGAATTTTATCTGTTACCTTCTTTAAGAAAGCCTATTAAATTCTGAACAAACGAGGACAGCAAATTAGCTTGCTGAGATGCATTTAATTAATTTCCTCGAGATTGTAAAATTAGAAACTTACCCTTGTAATTTAAAGAAGAAATGATTTTTTTAAAATGTGAGTTCTGGGGAGTGATTTATTTCAAACAAAGTAGCCTTCATTCTTCAGTTTTTTTAGGTGAAAGACTGGCCCTTTTCTGGTTGCAGTTTACATTAAAACATGAGGAACCAGCTGTCTTTTCCGATGGAGAAAATGAAGAACTTGAACTTGGTGTCTGCCAAGCTAGTGAGGGATGACAGGCACTAAGTTTCAAAGAGCAGGTTGCTCTCTTACGTGTAAGGCAAAACTTTGTTCAGTATTTGGATGCATTGCACCCCAAAATGTCTGTGGCTCACTTAGGAATTGCACTGGGAGAGAGGAAGAGGAAGCCTGACGGGTAGAAACCTAGAGAAGCCTTTCTCAAATCCTGAGTACTCCAAGGTTGGCTTTTGACATTACCCAAGGTGCAGGAGCTCCTACTGTTCTTCTGTCAAACCCTTTTTTTCTGATGCCGCTGGCCTTCTGCCAGTAAGGACACTGCCTGGACACTACTGGTCATAGAGTTGGTCTACTACTGGTATGCAGGAGTTTTTCAGAATCAGTACCCAGTTCCCTGACTCTCTTCTACTGCTGAGAGAATGACAAATGTACACCTGGTAGCATGATCCCAAATTAAGAAATGGATACAGTTCAGCGTGAGTGGACAAACTTCTTTCCTCTACTTAGCTCCCAGAACAAAGCAAACAAACCTCAAGGAACCCAGGCCACCGTGTGTGGCCATCTTCATCCAGTAGCTGGGATTCCCTGGAGTTGGCAGGAGGGTGATGACACGCAGCGTCAGCCCTGCTGAAACACTATCGTATGAGCAGCAGTGTGGTGTAACCGTGACTCTTTGTCTCATGCAGATGACTTTAACCGAGTGCCAATCAGAAGTGAAGAGGAACAAAGTAAGGAGGGTGACCATGATTCAGAGGACTCCTCAGATGAAGACAGTGACTGTGAAGAATCAAGCAAATACATTAATGCTTCCTTCATAACTGTATGTATATACAGTGTCCTCTATAAGTATCTCACAAGCTTTCAGCTAAAACTTGCTTGTGAGAACTAAATACCAGCGAACTCATTCTCTTATTGACTTCACAAATGGAATAAAATTTACCCGAACAGAAAAGGAAGATCTGATACTTGATTGGCAAATCCATTTATAATTTTAATAATAAAAATATTCTAAACTTTGCTACAACATACTTATCCATATTAATATTTTCTCTGCAAGTGAAATGTGAGTGCAGTTATTCACATACACAAAACTGTACTAGTAAAGTTTGGACCATCAGCTTTATGGTATCATATTTACCCCCAAAGCAAGAGAGCCATTATCTGGCGCTTATGAAGATAACGGACGCTATGGAATTACTAGGGAAGTGAGATTTATCTGGATTCTTTCAAATGTGACGCTGTTACAATATCTATTGAGAGTAAACATAGCATTACTTTTGGATAGGTTAGTGTGAAGTGTCTGGCATACTGACTTTTTTGTAATAGTGTAAACTTAATTTCTTATTGATCCAATTAAACAGTTCTATAGAATTCAGTATTTGTTTTAGCCCTGAAAAAAATGCGCTTTGTAGGTAATGGCAGTGTGCGATCTCTCTCACTGTAGCATGAGTGCATCTTGTTGTCTATCTGGAAGTCACACTGTGAGTTGAATGTCATTTGACACTTATAATTCCTGTAAGATCATTGCCTTCTGTGATAGGCATATTTTCCCAATGACCAAAAGAGATAATTAGTTTAGTGTTCTTTAAATGACAATGAGTTCTGTTGCATGACAATCACATTTGCAATGAATTTAAGGAAAAAATATTTTACATTTCTTTTGTAGGGTTACTGGGGTCCAAAAGCCATGATTGCAACACAGGGACCACTGCAGGAGACTATCTCTGACTTCTGGCAAATGGTATTCCAAAGAAAAGTCAAAGTCATTGTTATGCTGACAGAGCTGAAAGAAGGGGATCAGGTAAGGGCGACATTTTCTCACTGGCATATTAAAGGTCATCTATATACACAGAAAACACTGACCTGCGCTCTGTTATTCTCTTCCTCTTGAGTTTCATGGGATGAGGAATTTGAATATATTTTTTTTTCAATTTTTTAAGTTCTTAATTTATCTCCGAATTTATTTTTGAGGGAGAGCAATGTTTGATGCTGTGTTTTAAAATATAGTGAAACTCCCTACTACTTTGAAGAGAACGCATTCTGTAAGTGCATGTGGAAGATAAAATATAAAGAAGTTTGTATGGTAAGCACTGAACTTGTATTTGTATCTATTTTAGGAACTCTGTGCACAGTACTGGGGAGAAGGAAAACAAACGTATGATGGCATAGAAGTTCAAATGACAGATGTCAACTGTTGCTCTAGCTACACCATACGCGCATTTGATGTCACAAACCTGAAGGTAGAAGTTTCTTCGCAAATTACAAAAGGAAGTTTTACATTTGTTCTTCTAGTTATAGATCTAGCCCAAAGAAAGAGAAGGGGCAGTTCCCACCACGTGTACTTTCTGCTGTAAAAAACTGAAGTATTTTTGTCTTATGGACCAGCTTCTAATCACAATAAATGTGACAAATTGCCTCAGATGTACCACTTAGCATGTTGCTAAGATGGTGGTAGTGGTGTCTCAGGAGGTCAGCTATCTTTTGTATTCTTAGCAAAGCTTGGACCTTTCCCCGCCTCATGTTTACCTAAAGGCAGAGCTCATATCACAACATATTTCCCCAGGACTGTAAGTTTTCTTTTTTATATCAGCTGCAATGGATGTACTACTACATGAACCTTTATTTTCAGCCTGACCATTAACTACATCTCCACTGCTGTTTTCCAGAGGAAAGAAACACAGAAGGTATACCAGTATCAATATCACAAGTGGAATGGATTGGATGTTCCAGAAGACCCCAAAGATTTAGTCAACATGATTCTAAGCCTTAAACAAAAAGTCCCATCCAGACCAACCTCTGAGGACAATAGGAACAGCCGCAGTGTCCCACTTGTCGTCCACTGCTGGTGGGTCTGAACTCAACACATACCTTAACCTACCTCTAAGGTCTGGGTATGCTTAGTAACCACAACTTTGTGGTACCCACCGTTTCCCACAAGCCTTCCCATGTCTTGAGGGAGAGACTCAGCTATCCCTAGAATGTTCCTTTTTGCTCAGAATTGATCTTTTTGATTGTAATAGTGTAAAGGTGAGTGCGCTTCTCTTCAGCAAGCCTGGATGTGGAGTTGGTGGTCAGAGCTAGCTGCTTTTGCTTGATACATGTATTTTGAGAAGTGCTAGCTCGGAGTGCTCTTATAGTGTACTAATAGTGAGGACCCAGCAGAGCTTGTAGTTTATCCCAGTGCATTAGTTGACTTATTTAGGACCGTTTATAGAAATAACCTTGCGTACTATCCCAAAAGGAAGATAGTCACGCCAATCATTGCTGGGACTGTAAGACTACTGCTTCTAATTTCTCTCTGGTCTATTAAGTGGCCACATGAATTCCAGATATAATCTAAATAAGCTGTGTCCTATGTGTGTCCTACAGATATTCTTAATGGTCACAATTTCTGTCCAGTAAAAAACTTTCAGATATGTAATTCGTTGTATAGACTTTGAAATAAAGCTATTGTTTAATGAGAAGTCTTAATGATTTTACATTTTAAAAAGGTTCATTTTCTTTTAGTGATGGATCTCAGCAGACTGGTGTGTTTTGTGCTTTGATGACCCTTTTGGAAAGTGCAGAAACTGAAGAAGTAATAGATGTTTTCCAAGTAGTGAAAGCTCTTCGTCGCAGCAGACTTGGAGTGGTCTCCACCTTTGTAAGTAAATCCTGTGACTTTTCAGGACAAATCACAAGGTTTCTTATCAGTCAAATATCCCCTAACCATATGTGTTGTTTCTGCGCAGGGAACACTAATTACAATCAGAATGTTCGCAGCCACTTAACACTACTTGGGAATTGGCCGTTACTGATAAAAATAAAGCAGTCTGTGAGATGTCTAAAGCTGTAATTCTAAAACATGTTATGGAAGGGTGCACGTTGTACAATTACAGATAGCATAAAATGGTGTTTCTGCTTAAGGGAAATGCAGGTACAGTGTCCCTTATCTGAGTGGTTAGGAAGCTGACTCCATTCAGGAGACACCAACTTGCTTTCTTTAAATCGCTCCAGAGGTTTTGTGTCTCTGTGACATTTGCTGCTTTACTAAGAAACCAAATGTTTTTGTTAATATGGAGCAGTTTATAAGATAACTCTCCCAGAGTCCGTATGGTACATGTTTAATGCTTAGGTACTCTGAAAAATGTATATTTTGGGGACTTTGCTTTGTAAACCAAAAGTGTACTGCTTGGTGCATCGGATAGAGGCAGTTGCAGAGACGTTACCTACACACTAAATCAGAATAAACCATAGAACCACCGTCCTGTTTGCCAGAAACTGTGGAATCTGTTTCATATATGCTCCTGCATGTCCAGCTATGTGCTACTTTTCTAAAATTTATGAAAAGTAAGAATGGGATAATCTGTGCGTTCCGTTCATACTAACCTCTTCTCTTTATATTTAAGGAACATTACCAATTTCTGTATGACACCATTGCTAGTACCTACCCTGCACAGAATGGACAAATAAAGAGCAGCCAGCAGGAAGATAAGGTTGAATTTTGCAATGAAGTAGAGAAAAAAGATCAGGAAACTGATTTGATCACTATTGATCTTACTCCATCCGCTTCAGAGGAAAATGAGGCTCCTGAATTTTGCGATGATTTGAAGGCTGCAGATACCACTAAGGGGACAGAAAGTTCTACGAATGGGCCCACAACTCCAGTTTTAACTTAAAAATTTTTTTCATAAGAAGTATATTTTTATACAAAAAAAAAAAATCTTAACCAAAGTAAGAAACATGATTTTTCCCCCCTCCCACCTTTTTGGAAAACATTTATATTGAATTTTCAAAGGTACAAATTTAAAGTGATACTTGAAACTTCTAGAAAGTGGCGAAGAACTGTGGAAGTTTAATTTTTGTGTAGATTTGCATCTAATACTTCAAAAACCTCTTCATGATCTTTGTACTTTTCCATTTAAAAATATGTACAGTGTAATACTATATTCTTATTTTGAGCAGTGGGAAGTTTTTTTCTTCACTTCTGTAAGAAGGAGAAAAGCAACTCAACACACCACGACTAGTGTGTTGCTAAAGCAGGTCTGTGTTCAAAGCTATTAGCAAGCAAAGCAACATAATCAGTAAGCATGTCTCCTATCATTTCAGGACTTCTGACTAAGTACTGTTTTAATAATACTCTGAGGAACTTGTGGGACAATTTCAAGAGCCTAACATTTACACTGAGTGCCAGTTCCAGGGGTTACCAAGATTCTGACCCTCCATCCTCCCGAATCAATGTGGATCAGAAGTTTTGCATTTTTCTATCTTGCCTCAAGATGTCCTTGTTGCTCCACAGAAATTCATCTGTGATTTCAATATTAAACTCAAAGAAGAAAGTTTGGAGATTTAAATGGTTGCAACCGTTCTGACAGAAAACGCATTCTGTTTATTCTTAGAGATGGAAATACTGCATGCTTGCACATTTCTTATGCTTATATCCCGTGATTTAAAGAGAATACTTCCACAAATGCACAGCTTGTTTTCAGAGCTGGAAAATAATTAAATGCTTGTCTCTGAACTGTAGATTTTGGCTAGTACAGGGATTTTATTTTATTTTTCAGATTTTGTATGTTATAGTTGTGATAATTTTACTGTTTCTTGCTGCATTTTAGCAAATTAGTTAACAAAGATTGTTTTGTTCTACTGAAGTCTCTAAAATGGTCATTTTCTTCTAAAGGCACAAAATCTTGCTCTATCCAGCATATAGATTAAAAAACAAACAAACAAATTTCAGTAGGAAAACACACCATTAAATTCTTATGAAATTGTGTGAGCCTGGGTACGCGTCATGATTCTCTCATTACAGATGGACAAAACTGATTTTCTTCTGCTGGAAGTCGTTAAAGAAACCGTTGCTCAATTGACATAGTGCCCCTCCACTTATCACTGCATGTTCATAACTCCTCCTTCAAAACAAAATTGAAAATATCTAGAGAGCTGTGTAAACAATAATATGGGGACTGTTAGGTCAGGGCCTGATGGTGAAGGGGTGTGGCCAGCCCTGGGTGCACGGGTGCAGGCAATTCACCCAGGGTTCACCCCTCCCAAACCTCACTGAAGGGCTGGCAGCAGAAGGGGAAGCATGTCTACTTGGAGATTGCCTTTTTTGGGAGTTTTCAGTGAGCTCTGATCCTCAGAAAGGGGGTAAGCTATTCCTTGTTTGTTACCAGATTGTGACCAATACCTTCCTCAGCTGATCCAAAAACCAGTCAAAAGGCAGTTATATTTGCTGCCTATCTTTACAGCGATATATACAGTCACACTTGGTTAAAACATTAATTTAATTTTAATGCTCATCTAGGTCAAATAATTCATTCACAATTATCAGCTCAATGAAGTGCATCCTTGACAGTCTTGCTTGAGTAAGTGGCAGAAAACAATCACAGAGGCAGCGGATTCTCCTCAGCAATGATCCAAATTCCCTTTCCAGCTAACTCTGTGCTAGATCATTAACAAACCTCTGGGGGCTTCTCTGATGGCAGGTCTTGAGGCATGTCTTTGGAAATCAAATGGGGAAGGAAAAGAAGCCTGAGACACTGATCTACTCACTGCAGCTCACTGGATCACGGAGGAGAACACTTCATTTCTGTTTCTTCTTTTAAGATCTGGTCAACATAGAGCCTTTCTGGCTATTTCAGTCAGTATCTTATTTTTAGGAATGACTGCAAATATTTCCCAGATCTTCATCCTGTGTAACTCTGGGGACACTCATTCATATTGGTTCCTTGAAAAACTGTCTTGCAGCCCTTCCAGTGACACCGGGGATGTAAGCACTGTGGAGGATTTTGTTTTGATTTGGAAGCTGTTTTCTAGAAAGATTCTAATCTTCTCTTGGCCACAAATATCAGAAAAAATAGCAGAAGTTCTCTTTGAGGCGATTTTAGCACTTATCACATTTTTTGTTTCGGAGAGCAAACCTCAGAATACAGATTTTTTTTAAAGTGCACGAACAGTTAACGATTGATTTGTGAATGCATTTTCAAAGAAGAATTCTGAATGGCGTGAAAATCTGCTGCATACATGTTCTTACTACTCACCAACTCAGGGAAACAGAGCCTTACATTAAAACTGTCCCCACGTGCCCAGTGGGAATGTCTTTCGGAGTATAATTCCTTGGCGGTAAACTGAGCTCTTGGCTTTTGAGTATTTTCAAATTAAACAATGCTTCACACAATTAAATCTCATTAAATCCCAATGTGACAATTGAGAGAGCCTGTCTTAATACAGTTTAGAATTTCTGATTGCTTCCAAGAACTTGCTATGCATACACCAGGGTTATATCTCTGTTGTCACCCAAATTTCAAAAGTCCACCAGATGGTGACACAGTGTTTGTAGAGGAGTGTTTGTATGCTGGGATGCTCCTTACAAACTCATAGTGATAAGCTATGGGCATATTTGCAAGTCTCCCAGGAACCCAGTGAAGTGTATTACAGGTGAGGCACAAAGCCCAAGCTAACGAGCTCTGCTCGTTAGGAAACTGACCTGGCTTTGTTAAAGCAACAGCAACAACACCGTTGTAGTGGGCTGGATACCTGGCACAGCCTAAAACCTGAGAAACAGTCATGCAAAGTATGGTGCAAAACTGCTGATTTTCTCAAGTAGAGCTAAGCTGCACAAAGACTGATAACCGCTGCCTCCAGCTAAAAGTTAGGTTTTCAAAAGTGTTTTATAATCTGAGATCTAGGCTAAAAATAAATGACAGGTACGCTGGGAGACAAGTGCAGCTAATCAAGGGCTAATGTGACCAAAGGAGCTGGATTTCTGCCACAATTTACTGGCTAGAAGCTGATAGAAAAGCAGAAGAATGGTGATGCTGTGTTAGTGAAGCCAGGTGTGGGAAGGTGTAGGAGAGGAAGAGTCCCAGAGCATTCACAAGCTTTTGCTTGCCGAGGTGAGTACAATGGGGGTTGAGTCATGTGTTCTCTTTGGTTTAGATTTTTACGTGTTTCTTGTGCTCTTTAATGAACAAGGTAGTTATGGTAAAACCTTTTGCAGAGGCAATATGTTATGATTATCAGCTGCAGCACAGTTCTCAAGATGAACGTTACCCAACACAGAAATATCAGCCTGCTGAGTGTGGGACGCTGGCCCAGGCTGTGGTGGTTGGGGCCACCACTGAGGGGATCACAGAAGCCCGATTGCTTTCCCATAGCCTGCTCCCTCCCATCCCAGCTTCTAGTGCTGTGTTTGACCCCTTACAGGGTACCTCTGTACCCGCTCCTTTTTGCACCCGTACTGCTGAATAAAGCTGTGGTTTTCAAGCTTTGCTGCAAAACAGGAAAACTAGCTTAAATCTTGTATGAGAAGCACAGCATGTATGGCACATCCTAGAATTTAATCTAGGTGCTATGAAGGGAAGTGAAATGCTAACACCATGACCTATTTGTTTGTGTGAGATGACAGAGAGAGTAAGAATGAAAAGCGGCTCAAGACAGGTGTTAAATTAAGCTGGAAATTGTACCCTTTTTTTAAACATTCCTCAGAAAAGCTCTCCAGTAGCAATGCTTATCTCTTACGCAAGGCATCTTGCTTTTGTACAGGCTCAGTGTTTTTTGACTCTGTACATTCCCCAGATTGCCTCTGTAAGAATATCAGAAATTCCCCGCGGGCTCTGCACAGCTGTACCACAGCCATTTTTCCATACATAAAGCAACAGTTTGCCAAGATCCAGAGTGCTGTGCTGATCTCTGATCACGTGCAAGGGGAAACCAAACCAGAAGGAACTTTTCAGTCACAGAGTACAGCACACTTCTGTGTGCGTCAGCTCTACTTCAGAAAAACATAAGGCTTCTGAGGAAGAATGGGACCCAATATATTATAAACATAAAGTAAGGTATACATAAAAAGGTTTATATGAAAGTTGTATGAGTTGATCTTTCAGTGCAAATGAGAACAAGATGACAACTTCTAAGCTAAACTTCTAAACTAAAGAAGTTTATTTTGGACCACTTTTAGCATTCAGCATCATGTTTTTTGTTCCGGAGAGCAGCTCTCCTGGCAGCCTGCCTGTGCCTCAGCCCGCTGCATTTTCCTCCTAGCTCACCCACCAGGCTGTGCTGGAATTCCTCAAACGCCTTTTTTCTGTTCAGAGCAGCTCCATTTCAGTGACCCGGAGCCACCTGGGTTAATGAGGATGACATTTGTTTATACCAACACGTGGATTGTGTCTGTCCAAGACCTGGTTCGAAGTGTACATGCTGTAACCGAACCCTCCGAACTCAGCCTGGACGGTTTGGTTGTGGGCACTGTTAATTGCCTGAAAGTAGGATTGCATTCCCAACACAGAATTCAATGAATTGTTGATTTGGTAACTCCTCAGGCTGAAAAAGAAAATAGGGAAGAAAGCAATGAAATAGTGTCCCTTTACTAACTTTTTTTGTGGAGCAATACAGCACAGAAATAATACTGAATTGTGTGACTGTTGAACTTCTGAAGAGTGGTTCTCTGAAGTGATTTTGCAAAAAAGAAAAACCAGAGGTGAGGTACAGCAGACTGCATGCCTGCTGTGTAAGTCAGTGAATATGAATAAGTCAGTGGTAGCATCAGAGTCTACCAAGAAATCAGTTCCCCTTACGTTGCAATATAAGTCATCTTTCATGATCTTCAACTGCAAAGAAGTACGGTTAAAAAAATGACAATAGTAAATTTTCACTCAAAAATGAAGTTCTTGCCAAACGCAGGCATTTGGCTAGTGTTAGCTTTGATTAAAAAAAAAAGAAAAAGAAAAAATGAAGCATTTTTCATCGAATTTTACTGACGTTAATGTCATTTTGAGTACAACCGTATCTTGTTCTAACTTTAGCACCGACTTTACTTTTACTCTTGTCTTTTATAAAATATTTAAATGTATTATTTTTAATGTCATATCATTTTGTCATTGAAAGCACTTGAAGACTAAAGCAGCTCAGTATCATTAAGTGTTTCCTTTTTCCATGCTGATTTTTAATATAATTTCTATTCAGCAATAAAAAGAAATTTTGACTTCATGTATTGATTCAGCATAAATACGCACAGAACAGGAACTCAATTTCTTAAGTGGCATTAATAAATTATTCCATAAGGAGCCATAGCTCCTTCTTAAGAGAGTGATTGCCACGATCAGATGGTGCCTTGCCGCTGCCCCAGCCGCAATGGAAAGATGTTCTGTGAGTGTGCTGGGCAGGAGCGTGCAGCACACTTAGCAGCAGACAGCCCCACTCTTATCCCCACAGTCCAGTGAGTCAGTCTGCCTTTTCCTTTGGTAGCTCTTGCTTGAATTTCTGAATTGAATGTCATTGAATGTCAAGGCTGGAAAGACTGCTAAGGTCATCTCATCCAACCATCAACCCATCACCACCATACCATTAAACTATTTCACTCAGTGCCACATCTACACCTTCCTTGAACACCTCCAGGGACAGTGACTCCAGCACCTCCCTGGGCAGCCTGTTCCAACGCCTAACTGCTCTTTCTGAGAAGAAGCTTTTTACTAATAACCAACCTGAACCTCCCCTGGCACAACTTGAGGCCATTACCTCTTGTCCTATCAACCGACTGGAATATCCTACCAGAACATTTACATCAGCTTTCGAGGTTTTCTCCTTACTTGGGACACTCAGTATCTAATTAACTTGAAGTGCTATCTGTTTTTGCCCGTGATCTTCTTATCCCATCCCCAGCCCTGCCACTGCCTGTGTTATGAAACAAGTCCACCCTGCATCTGCTTTTCCAATAGCCTTACGCCTATTTGGATTTACCAGCTGTGCAAAGTTCATGTGCCAGTGGGGTTGGCCCGCGGGGCTGACTTCCTGTCCCAGTGTGGTGTTGCTGGAGCCAGTGACAGCCTCCCTGGGGCTTGACGCTGCTGTGCGGTGGGAGAGGCTGGAGATAGCAGCGCAGCAGCTTGGTGGGCCTGCCACACCATGGTCTCTGCTTTAGCACTTCTGGAGATTGCTGAGATTGTAGGTCTTTCATGTTCAGCAGATAAGAAAAACAGCGACTCTTGTAAAACCGGTTGTGCAGGCTGAATATTTGGAATAAAACTTGGAACTTTATTGATATAAAATAATACTTAAAATGATCTGTGCAGAATTTAAAGTTGAGATAAACATACAGAGTTGGGAGAAAAGCAAGTTAGCTGAGTTCATTGCCTTACAGAGGGGATGCTCCTGGATATTTCCATTCAAGGCCCACTTCTGCTCTGAGCTCCATCTGCAGATTCTGCATCCAAAGTGAATTCACCCATCACCTGGGCAGCTGAGATTTTACTGTGAAAGCTTGTCCTAGAACAGGTAGGGAAGAAGTAGCCACAAACTAGATATCTTGTTCTCAACTTTTCCATCTAGCAGGAACAGTTTTCTGGTGGTGTTCTGTGAGAGTCAAAGTTTGAAGACAGCTATTTTTGACTTCCTAACTCAGTACTCCTTGAAGCGACGGGTTTTGCACTGCAACACAGAGATGTATTAAGAATCCCACATCTCATTTTCCAATCTCTCTGTAGCCTTCTAGTGGCCGCCTTTTCCTAGCAAGAAGCTTCACTAAAATAGCACAGGCATGAGGCCAGCCACGGTGCTTGCTGTGTGGCAGGAGGCACTGCTGGAGAGGGAGTAAGGAAGCTGGGACTGAGATGGCCTCACGCTCTTAACGCTCTTTATGTAAAGAAATACTCAGGAGTCGAGTGAGTGTTATTCAATAGCCAGTTCCATCTCTTCTCCCTTTTCTCCTTCAAAGCTTTTGGATGGAGCAGGTGGGGTTTTTTTTGTTTTTTCTTTTCTACATTTATGGAATTTTCTTTTGCTTTGGTTCCTTTCTGTATTGCACTTTGTTTAAATTGCAGCTAGCACTCTATTACTCAACTTCAGGCTTTTGCTTGCAACTTAAGATATAAATAAATCAAGAGTTTGTTTAGTTTAATTCCTGTGCTGCGATTTTTTTATCCCAACTGTCATTATGAATTAGTCATTTCTTTGCTCAAAACCGTCAAGTACAACAGCATCCAAGGTAAATACTTCAATAAATCAAGCCTGATAAATTAAATAGTAATAGCTTCAAAAAACCTAAGATAAATAGGAAGAAGGAGAATATTTTTATAGGGTTTATTCAGGTTTCCTTGGCAAGAACTCGAGCTACAGTAGACATCCTGGCCAGTGCATTCCCCTGCAACCTGACACTCTTGGCTGAGATACATCACAAACACAGACGAGTGACCGTGTGACGGTAACTGCTCCCAACAACTACAACTGCGTGCTGATGGCCCCCCTGAAGTGCTTCACAGGTAGGGCTCTTGTACAGGGGGCTGCGAGCAGGTAGCAGGAGAAGCCCAGCTGGAAGCTAGAACAGGACGCACCTCTACATCAGGGAAGTGGGCTTGTATGCAAGGAAGAAATGCAGATGCCCAGCTGTTCTGTTGGACTTCCAAACGGGAAAAGTGCATACCAGACTGAGTAACAAAGAATTTTTGGCCAATTATTTTATGGCAGTATTTACGTGAAAAAAAGCACCTTGGCTACTTACAGCCAAGTAATAAAGTCGTGTGGTAGGTAGTAACTTGTTCACTCTCCTTGCTCTCTGGTACTGGTTGCCTACTGTAAATCTGTGAGGCTGCTTCATGATTCCTAAATGATCAAGGCAGCTTCCTCACAGAGGACTGGTATGCAGGGCCAGCAGCACACCTTGTAACAAATATGTGGGCAGCTACAGCTCTATGAAGGAGTATAAAGTAATATTACAAAGAAAGGAGCAAATTTTCCAACTGTGATCACACTGAAGTAAAGGAAGAACCCCAGTGTTGGGGTTCAGCACCAGAAAAGACAGATCTGGAAATGGAGGGTGTCTTCCTTTCTTACGGAGACTGTCCAGTGTGGAGATTCTGTGATAGTAAGTGCATTATCTTTCTCCGCTGCTACAGAGTATGTCTGATGATGTTAGGCAGGCTCTGGAGGGCAGCTGTTATGCAGCAGAGCTCAAGAAACTGTGTTGCCTGAAGGCCCTGAAGCAGCCTTTTTACTTTTATGTCTTGGCTAATGAATAGACTGCCCTTTGGCATCTCTTACATAAGCCAAGAGCTTTTCAAGTCCAATGCATTTCACATTCTCTAGAAAAACAAATTTTGTGACCCAATTGGATAATGCGTAAGCAATTCCCTGGGTTGTAGCCTTCCATGAGTTTTCCCAGTGTGTGCTTTTGCTGTTCAAGGCACATCATGAGTGTAGGGGAAGCAGTTCCACGGACAAACTGCTATTGTAGTGTTGCTTAAAAGTGTCCAGTGATGTTGATACGATCACTCCATTCTTCTGAACCAAGGCTCTGTCCCTTACCACCAAAAATTAGTGGGGTTCTTTCCAGTGGTTTTGCTGTGCAGTATGTTGGGTTGTAAATAAGAGAAGCAAACATGAATAGATTACATTCAGTATATATTTTTTGTCCTTCTGCACCAGAGGTACTGATGCTCACAAATAAGGTCTCCCTGCAAAACAAGGGGAAAAGGGAGGTTATATATATGAAAACGTGCATTTTGCACAATAATGTGCCTTGAAACTGTTCAGTGTTTGGATTCTGCTGCCCTGTCGGTGGAGAATAGCACAGGATAGGTCTGTGGTGAACTCTTAGTGTTAACTTTTACATTCTGCTTCCTTAAGAGAAAGGGTACAATAATCAGTTCTGTTTTACCTGGAGCTTGTGGTTATGTTGGCCCCTAGCCAACAGAGATCTGAGAATATGCCTTTCCTGCTAATTTGGCTCAGTGATAAGACCCCTGCCAGCAGTAGGGAAACTGTATGTGGTGAGCCTTGATTCCTTGGCATACAGGCAGAGAATATGAACAGCAAGTGGGAAATTCCTATTGACCTGGTTATAGTGTTTTTCAGAGTCTCACACCTGTTTCATTTTCAAATCCTCTGTTCCATTCAGTTGGATTTTTGTGTGTTTGTGTGTGCAAAAGATCAAAGCAAAGGGTAACAGGAATTTGCCCTTAGAAGTGTTTTTTGTTACATCAAGATTCAGTCCAGCAGATTAAAAATCAGCATGTACTTAAAAAAGAAAGAAAGAAGAGAAAGAAATAAACCATCATCAAAGATACAATCTCTGCTACCTCGTGGATTATTTTTGGATAAGGCCAATTACATGAGCATAGTTGGAGGACACAAAAGTACCTGTTACTATCTCAGAGTTAAGCAACAGAGAAGTGTAATTAAACGTGCTGTTCTGGTGGGCTTGAAACCTATTTGCAATCAAGCGAACTACTGGGCTTTTCAGCAGGTTTGGCACTCTCCCCTCAGAAGAGGCCCAGCGCTGGGACAGCAGCCACGTCTCGCTGCCCTGACTGAGATGCATTGATGGGAATGAGTGGGAGTTTGCATAGGGTCCAGCTGCACCAAGCCTTGCTCTGGCCAGGATTAATCTTTCACTTTTATGAGCACTAAATTTCACCAACATTTACCCCCAAATTAAAGAAAACCAACAAAACCGTGTTACTAAAGCAAATGAACTTCGGTTGTTTTTTTTTTTTTTTTTTTTTTTTTTTTTTCCCGTGCAGGTGAAGCGGAGTCTTATTTAATCTTTGTTGCCTTGGAGAAGGAGAATGTGGTATGAGATGCCAGACCTTTCACAGCCTCCTGGTCGTACCTGAAATTAACTTGTCGAGAGTAAAATGGAAATTATTCCACATCAGTTTGTGGTTTGTTTTCACTCCCATATAATTAGGGCAGAACTGTCCAAAGCTTGAATGTTACCAAGAGTCTCTATGTGATGTATCTTCGCTGCAATGCTGGCATTAAAAGGTGTCATACAGAGGAGCACAGGGTAGAAGCTCCTCTGCTAATGCTGAGCAAGGGAGCTGGGAGACACCATTGATCAGATGCAGCCCAGCCATGCTGTTCCTGCACTCCCATCAGAATTAATTAGCCTGGCTGGGAAGCAGGACAGATCTGCCTGGGCAGACTGCAAAGACAGAGCAGCTGTAGTGCTTGGTACCTCACCGAGCGAGTTCGGAACAACACAGAAGCGCTGCCAGAAAGTTGTGCTGACTAAGGGTGAGCCAGATCACACTGTGAGATCAGTTTTCTCAAAGACACGTGCACAATGCACAAAAAAAAAAAAAAAAAAAAAAAAAATTCCTCCTGTGCTTTTCCTTTTTGGTGCAGTTTCAAGAGAAACAAGAGTCTGACTGCTTGAAAGGCCACTGTCTATGAAGTCAGCAAAAAAGATTAAACTGTAGCAAAATAGTACCCTTTCCCATCTCATATATTTCCCATCTCATACTTCAGAAGCTGCAGCAGTTTGGCAGAATGAGCACAGAACAGGAATTAGGACTTTCAAAGCTATCTATTTAATTTACATGTCCGTTTCAATTCAGTTAATGGAATCAAAATCCAAGACTGATGATCAAAACCAGGAATCTCTGGAGAAATGCAAGGTATGTTTAAGATTTCAGTAGCTCAGAAAGTAGAAGATGATGTCCACAGTCATGTCCAAATCTATTCTGGAAATAAGTGAAAATAATTTAGAAATTAAACAAGATTGATTAAACTTCAGAACAGCTTTTCCAGGCACTTCTGTTTTTCTGTATCCTTTCTGGTTTTGAATGCTGAGCTCTGTCTTAATTATAGACTAAAAGCTCAAAAAGAAGCTTAGGAAGAAATTGAGAAGAAATCACAAAGAGATGTTCGGTGGCTTTCTGGGCAGAATGTCACTGAGAAAAATCTTAGTGTTCCTTTCTTTCTTCAAAAGCAATGAACCTGGACTTGATTTCTGATACAAACATGGTTCTTTTACTTTCAAATTAGCAGTCTTTATTAGTGTAGACTTCATCATTTTTTGTCATGAAAGAAAATCACATGCTGTTCTAGCTGTCTGAATTGGTTTTTTCTCATGATGTTCAGGAACATCCATCAGACTTTAATAATTGCAGTTCCGCATGACAAAAAAAAAATCAAACATTTTTAAGAGAAGCAACACTAATGGGGAGAAATGTTAACAGGAGTACTGATTCATATAATTAATGAAGGCAGGCAGGAACTATGGAGAGTGAAAGAGCTGTTGGAACATGCTTTTCCTGAGAGAACACCTAAATTAAGAGGCTGTTGGAGACATATGTTTCATAGTGTTGGCAACCCAGGTGTAACAAATTTCCAAGATGGCTATTAGTGAGTACTTACAGCTAAGAAAGCATTTCTAATTTCTTGCTGAATATGGAGACTTAAGTGTCAAGGGGAATAGGGAACTGTGAGCAGAAGTGAAGGTCACTTGGGATACATGTGCAAAATGATGCCCTTTAGCAGCGAAAATGTTGATGACTTCCACACGTGATGGGCTTCAAATCAACTGTTTTGATTAATGAAAAAAGAACCTCAAATGGAGGGAGTGGAAAGATCAAGTCTTGCTTTCCTAGTGCAGAAATTTTTGCTTTCAGTGTCATGGGTTTTTTTTTTGTCTTAGACAAAGGATCTTTCATCTGGTCTGGCATGGTGATTCCTGTCTTGTATTTGCTTTCCTTCCAGTGTATTTTAGAATAACATTAATTGCACTGGGGAAAATGAAACAAACAAAAACCCCACCAGTTATTTTTATTTTCTGAGTGCTACATTGTTTTTCATTTATAGATAGTTTCTTATGATGAGATGATAGGATTCTCTTTCCTGAATATGAGTGATCGATGCCTGAAAGCATTATTTTGTTTCCCTGGGGCAGTTTTGCAGAACAGAAGCAGGAGCCAAGGGGGACTTTCAAGACATTTTATCACCTGTATTACTCTGTTCCTTTAAGGTAGCAGCCAGTAACCTGCAATGGTGAAACACTTAGGCACATGATATAAAACAGACTAGATCCTTGTGCAATTTTGATATATTTCAGGTATCTCACTATTACATTAATTTGTTTCACATTTTTCTTTTCTCTCTCTTTTTTTTTTTTCCCATGTGGAAGGTCTCATTGAATTTAAGTGAACGGGAGAGAGAACAGGTGCGGCTTTTGGTGCTAAACAAAACATTTGCTATGCTGCATCTCCAATCAGGCTTCATAAACCTTCATTAATGGGATTTATGTAACTTGAGGAGAACAGGGACTGCTAGGCAAAAACTTTATTCTTTTCCATCTGCACAAGCTAGTGATACATGCATTGTATATTTAATTAAAAAACATACCTGTCTGGAGCACTTTCTGCACTTTTGCTTGTTCTGTGCATAGTGTCTATTTTTTTTCTATTTATATCACAGAGCATTACTGTTCATGGTACAATGTTATATGTGAAGAGTTTTTACAGTGCCTAGCAAAGTTCTGTATCCCTAAAAGTGGATTTTGGAGTTCTCAGGTAGGGCATTTCTGCAATAACTTTCTATCATCCCTTCCAGCATTCACTGCCTCCTTTGAAAATAATGGCTGATTAGAAGTCAAATGCAACAGCTGTTTATGATCATATGACTGATATGACTTCTAGGCTATGAGTATTAGAAGCAGAAATATTCTGAATTCTTCGCAGTGCTCAACAGATTTTGAACAGATACTTTTTAAAGTCACAGTAGGACAGAGATGCCAGGCAGAGGAGATTGTTTACATACTTACTAAGAATTGGTGCAACTCAAGAGATCGTGCTTCATTCACATTAAAAACAAATAAAAATGACATAATAACTTCAAAAGATGAAATTCTGTTTGTCTGAATGAACCAAAAAGTTCTCAGGAAAATGTTGGCAGCTCATGCTACCCATAGACGACAACGTAATTTTTGTTGTTGTTTGTTATCAGAAGTCCCTTTGTGGTAAGGCATGCTCATTAGTTAGCATTAGCTGAACAATTAATAACAGCTGGACAAAGGGCAGGGGAAGTAGGAGCACAGGTAAGAAAACGGCATTTAAACAGCTGCAAGTATGGAGGATGTTAGAAATTTGTAATCACTTAGAAAATAAATGAACAAACACCCCAGAGGCCAGCCAAGGGCAGACGCATTCCTGACACACTCGTTGCTAGAGCGGGAAGCACAGAAGCACAGGGGCAGGCCTGCCGCCACCCTGTGGACGCCATTTTGTGTGGTGCGGGCAGTGCGCCCTGAGGGCGGGGGAGCAAGCAGCTGCCTCAGAGCGTGCTGGGTGCTTCTAGAAACTTCCAGTGAGAATTATTCGGAAGTTACAGGTAAGAACTGGGTTTCCGGCACTTCCCAGAGAGCACCCTGTTGCTGGGTAAAGAAGCAGCTCAGCAGGTGCAGCTATTAATGAGGCAGGTTAGTTTGCTGGAAAATGAGTAATAGCCCACACCTGGCAGCACACAGCCCCCATGAGGGCCATCGCCCTGTCTGTTGAGCTCTGGTGGGGGGAACATGGAGAGGGCAGGTGGCTAGGCTGGCTACAGCAGAGGGCTGGTGTTTGGGCAGGGAGCCATTTTGGTGCACTCAACTCACAGTGCTGAGGGTCCCCTGCACGGAGCAGTGCCTCAGGGAGCCCCAGGCAGCCCCCCTGTACACTAATAACTGACTCTTGCTTGAAGCATTGCTGTTCTATTATATGGCTTGCAGGGAAGCTGAAGAAGCAGCTCAGAGCAAGGTCTCTGAGGCAGGTGGCCCCAGGGGCACAGCTGCTGTGTAGGTGCCAGGGTTGATTGCCAGCACCTGGGCCCAGCCTCCCACCAAGTCCTGGCCAGGGGAGCACCATCCCTCGGCAGAAGCTATATAGACTAGTTTCCAGCAGGCAGCAACCTTTACTTCCTGAGGTAGCTCCACAGGAGAGGGCTGAGGTTCTTAGGTGAGTATTTTTTGTTGATGTCTCTTACAGCTATGATTAGCCGGTGTTACAGCTACGTTGGTGGGAGCAGCGCTGGTGCAAGTGTGGTTTTTGCTTTGCTGTTCTAGGCTCTTTGTTTTTATTCTCTTGTAGGTTGAAGCTCTGAACACCCAGCTGGCTACATGCGCAGACCGTGAAGCAGAGAAGAGATTAAGACCTGCTAATGGTACGTGTAGAGAAAAGTTTTGATGTGTTGCTCTAACTGCAGCATGATGTGATTCCTAACAAGCATTTATCTGTTGTACGCACTGTTGGTGTCATGGGCTGCCTCACAGGGGCTTGGTTTTTTGGTACTGTCATAAAGCATGAACTAGGCTAAGATGTTCTTGCTATGGCTTCTGAAAGGCAAGCCAGTGCTCTGAGGGAGGAGAAATCTTTATTAGTGCAGTTTTTGTTCTAGAAGATATATGATGTTGACTGTGTAATTGTAGATATAGTTTGCCTTTCCTGGTACAAGGAAGGCTCTCCCTTCTTTTCCTTATTGGTCTTATAAAAATGTGAGCACTTGAATTTTTTTTTTAGATATGTTTCAGAGGATAGGAAACTCATAATTTGCATTTACATTTTACCAGAGCTTCTATGTAAGCTACCTGGCAGCTGCTTTGGATTAGAAGAAAATAAGGGGGGAAATAAAGTAAATTTATTCTATTTATATTGAGTTAAAATTTATTTTTATGTAAAATTTTGTCTGTGGTAATAGTAAAGTGAAGTTAGAGAACCTAGTCTTACAGTTAGTAACAAACTTAAGAATAAGGTGATGTTTATCAATTCTTTATTATGTTTCCAGGAAAATTTATTGATAGAAGAATGTTGTCATAAAATGGTTGTTATACAATGTAATAAATAAAAGCAACATATTAGTTACCAAAAATAGACAATGAACTTTGATTCTGAGAACTGTGCAACCGTTGGCACTCTGTCTTCAAAATACGTGGGTATATTATGGGAATGAACGGAAGAAATGATATATGAAGTGTGCATTATGTGGAATAAGGTATTTTGCAATGTCGAAGGCAAACAGCTTGTTTGAGTCAAATCTGTGGCTCTTCAATGTAGAGCTTGAAGAACATTTCTGTTCATGGGAATCTACTTCTTGTAGTTGGCATTGAACCCAGTTTGGCACTGATGACTTTAAAAGTCTGACTCAAATACAGAATGAAATAAATTTGCTTGCCATTTGGGAGAAAATTAAGAAAAAGAGGAGACTCTAGCACCAAAAAAATGGGTAGGAAACTGTTCTAAATAAAAAAGGGAATAAGAATAAAAAAAGTAAATCAAGTATGCAGCTTGAATATGCTCTTCTATTTGTGAAAACTTACTTTTGGGAGTGAAAGGGCAGCGTTTCTTCCTGAGCTATTGCGTTGCCTTTCAACCAGGTACTGTTAATAAACATAAGCATACAAAAAAAAGAGTTTAGCCAGGAATTTGAACAAATGTATCCAAACACAGAAACAGCCTGAAACAAATACCGATTGCTTATTTTGTGTTTTACTTGCTATGAAGGAAAGCAGTAGAGTCAGATTGGTTGAGAAGATATTATAAGTGTATGCTGGCAAGTATGTATGAACTTCATGTACCCACGTATTAACTGACTTACTGTATTTAGTTTTTAAGTTCCTTATTCATAGCTTCTCTGAAAGAATTTCAGTAGCTTTGCATCAGTTTTCTGCTTTCTGTGCTTCATCAGGATAACTTCTTGTGCATGGATGCAATTGGAACTTCTAAAAATCCATGAAATGGTTGTAGATATAAGGAATACAGTAAGCTTGGGTGTTGTTTTTCACATGAAGTATCCATTAAATGAAAAATTGTCATGACACAATCATGGTTGATTAGCTGGTTGATTAGTTGTCTTTTAAAGGAACATTAATATAAACATCTGGGGAAAACAGGTGGTGCCTCTCCTGAATGCATCTGCAAGAAGTGGAAGGCTGCACTGAATGTTTGCACTGCTGGAGTCCAGGGACTCTGACTGCCCATTAGCATTTTCCTGTAGCTGGTTCCAGCCTCTGATTTAATGGGTCTGTGTCCATTTCTGGTGCCGTAACTATTTAATATGCCACTCATGTTCCTGGGGCCATGGTAAGAGCTCCAGTGGTTAAAACCTCAAAGGCCTCTTCCTACAAACTTTCTCAAGTGATAGCGGATTAGATTCTAAGCAATTTGAAGTAGAAACAGGGCTTAAAACATGGATGGAAAAGCTCAAGGGAAATAAGAGATCCATGACTTTGCTCCCTTAGGGAAGATTACTAAAGTATTACGAAATTAAGCATTGTATCACAAGGCATCTTTACGAATACGCATTTGCAGTAGTCTTTAATTTATATGTGTGTATTCTGGTGGTACGGGTGCAGATGTAGTCTGCCACACCGCTTTCTTTGTTAAACATATACGGTAGTGTTTTTGCTTCTTAGGTGAGGAGGATGGGGGACAGGCGTCTAAATTTATATTCGTAAGGACAGCTTTGCTATACAGCTGACTTAGGAAGTTTAGGGCATAAGTTTGTTTATTAATGGTATAGTTTGTGTATAAATTAAGGCTATCGAAAAGTTCATTTCTGGTCTTTAGCTTGAAATACTGATCGTTAATAAAGTTTGTCTCTGTGCCAAATATTTGCTCATAAAGATATAGGGGTTTGTGGGCAGCTTAGACGTTCTGAGATTATACGAGTGAAAAGAGGCAGGCTTGAATGCTTTGTTTATTAATAGGCGAAAGCACGGTCAGAAATTTTTACAATAGAAGAGTAGCTCTAGACAGACAGCAAGGCACCACTGAGGGAGCTGATTGCTCGTTATATTTATAGATAAGCATAGAAGTGATGTGTGAAAGATTGCTTGAAGGGGTGAGGTTTTTTAGTGTATGATATGAAGTAGCAGTCCCTTCTTCTGAGAGTAGTTGAGAATACAGCTTGAGAAATGGGATCCTGTCTTTAGCGACTGTTTAAAGATAACATGTGAGAATTCTTTGTGTTTTTTTTAAAGACTTTTTGTGGTAACGGCACTTAGTTCAAGTGAGGACTTCCTTAATTAACACCTAACTGCATGCCTGAAGAGTGATAAGGAACTTGTGAGCTCTTGAATATAAGTTTATAGGAACGTTGCATAACCTAATAGCTGGGGTTGATAATCACCACCAATGCTTAACCTAATTTATTCCTCGATTTATCTTTGAATCTCTTGTGGCCAATGCAGTAAGGAGCTGTCTTGCTACTTGGCTACTTCGTTCAACCCACCATGTTATTTAGATTGCACTTTAAAGTTGGATAATCAATATTATATCTGTTTTAAGAGGGGTCATTTTCTGCGCTTGGGGAGCTCTGACTTACCAAAGAGCAGTAATTTATTTTTTAAGAGGAAGCTTTATGAAGTATTAAGTATGATTTTGAGGCTTCAGACTTCAATTTGCATACTCTATTGAACCTAAAGTTATGATTAATTCAACTTCAGAATTAAACTTTTTTTCTGAATCTTGCAAAACATTAAATTGCTTTAGCTGATAAATGGAAAAAAAAAAAAGAAAAACCCACGCTATCTGTATTTTCAACTTTGCTTCTGGTGTGCATTTTTAGACATTTTTGGTTGGTAAACTCATTTCAGGAACATTTAAGATGTCATTGGAGGATAAAATGTATGCTTAAAGAGTGTTAAATGATTACTCTGTTTTCCAAATTAACATTCTCAATCTGATGCTAGCTTCGTTTAATAGACCTTTTTCAGATGGGTTTGAAGCTTGTTACCGTATTGTTTTTGTTAGAGCATGGCTTACATAGAGAGCTTAGAAATTCTCCCGAGGATGAAAACTGCTAGCTTTGTCACCTCTTGCTGCTTTTAAGTTTTCTGAAATAGCTAGTGAGCTCAGTGTATTCGAGTGCTGTTGGCATTGGGATTGGTCTGCGCAACGTTTCTCTGTTTCGAAGAGGGGCAGATACAACTGAAGTATGCATTGGGCCAGTTGCAGCATTCTCTGCCAGGTTCTGTCAGTGCAGCTGAAATGGGTGCAGGCATGCCCGCTGGCACCTGGGGCCACCCGTATGTCTCAGCAGTGAATAAAAGGTGCTCCAAGATGAAGATCTTACTCTGCGTACATTTGGAGAACTTCACAGCTCCTGCAGTGAGATAATATGCAGTGAGCATGTGTGATAAATTCTGCATTGCAGCCTGGGATCCAAAAAGCTTGCTTGTATCTGATTTTGTTAATTTTGTACGTTTAAGTTTCAGAATGTTAAAGAATCGCCTGCTTTTGCTTTACTACCTATTGAAGCACGAAGCGCTTTGATTTGTCTAAGCAGCCATACCTGGAATCCCATGTTTGTTGACTATTTAATCTAAAAAAGCAAGCCACCCAGTGAACGGGAGTTGCATTAACCAAGTTCTAAATTCCACTTCAGGCTTCTGCTAACATGTGCTTTTTGCGTCTTTGACCATTTTGTGCCTTTGTCATCTTCTGCACAGATTTCTACGTTCCTAGGCTCTACCATTTGGGGGTTTTCATATCAAAAGCATTAGGGCAGAATATTAAATTGGTTATTACACATCAGGGAAAAAACATTTTCCAGAAGCAGCGATGAAAGAAGTACTACTAATTTCATTTCAGTTTCCATTTCTAGAGTAAGAGTAACAGCTCCGGAATGAGCCTGAGTAAGGATATTTTCATCCTTACAATGGAAAGAAAGCTGAGCATCCTGCCACGCTTTCAGTACCTGAGAAATTACCTGGATAGAACAGAGCACATAGTGGGTCCTCTGAGCTAAAAGAATGGTTTGCGTTTATCTGCAAATGAAGCTTGTTTGTCTGCAATCACTGCTTTATTACTTGGATTTTTCAAAGGTGCCTGAGTTAGGAGTTAAAACTGAGTTCATGATTTACGTAGTGCAAATACCCATCTAAAAGCTAATAGAACAGACTGCTGGCAAGTCTTCTGTCTCGTGTAGATTACTGCCGTACTTGAAATTACCTTGGAAAATGGTTGGGTTTTTTTCCCATCTTTTGTAATCATACCATTTGATTTCATTCTTTATTCAAAACTTCAAATGTGAAGTAGAACTGTGGCTGCCTGCACAGCCTTGTGAGGTGTGTTTCCTTGCTGCTTCATGTCACTGACGTAAGCTTGAGTCACTCTTAAACCTTAGATATTCTGGCTCTTTAAAAGTAGCAAATTAAAAAAAAGTTAATTTTGGACAAACTGTATTCAAACTAAAGTAAACTGAAGGGATTGAATATGCATCTCTGTATCACCTTGTGATGTGCCACCTTCCCTGTGGTTTGAACTGCCTCTTCAGATTTTGAATAAAGATTTCTACAGGAAGAGACTGGAAATTTCTAGAAGAGAAAGAGGAAGAGTTGTTATGTCTTTACTTTCAGGTAGGATCTGATGCAATAGTTTTTACTACGCAACACTTAGTTTCTCTGAGTGAAAATAGTTCTGCCTGTTAATGTGGGCGTTGATTCTTGTGCTCCTGGAGGTACTGCATCCCTCTTTCCTCCAAAAGAGGCTGCTTGGGTCCTCAGACTTTCATGGTGACAGGAAGGGCCCTTCCTGGCAACACCAGTAAGGACTGCTGAAGCAGGAGTGTAAAGGGAGCAAGAAAGTAACTCAGTCTTGTCTAAATGTATTGTGTGGCAATCAAGTGACAGTTTGTCTGCCGCCAATTTTTCTTTTATTGGTGCCCAGAGAAAATTAACGTGGTTTCCATCCCCACGCAATCAGTTTGGCGAATGGCCCCAGTGGCACTTAATAAAAACCTAACAAATTTTAATAAGTTGCTTGCAATATAGTTAAATACTGCTTAGCATATAGGACTAGAAGATTGCAAAGCCTTATGTGCATCAAAGCACAGATGTCAAATAAAGCTGGATTTTTCAGCTCAGTGATTGAATTAAAGCATTTGAAATGAACAGGGAGGAAATGGTTTGAGGACAAACCAAACCAGATGGGTGAAGGTGGGGGTTTGCTTTCCCATCAGTTTCTTTTGGGTGAATGTAAGCTCCTGGACTGATGTGAATGTTTTAATTTAAAAATTATTTTGTACTATATTGTATCAATATTAAAATATATCTATTTCTTTTGAGATGAAAGACATTCAGTGTTTTCATTTGAAAATACTGAAATGAGTGGCCGATCTTCCATTTTTCCCACTGTTTTCATTCCAGTTAATCATGCAGTTTGACAGCAAACCACAAAAGCCTTGGCATTCTGCAAAAACACTTATGATTAAAAACACTTATGATTTATTCATTATTTTATTAAAGGGATGGACAAGGAAGTTTGGTAGCTATACTAAATGCTTTGACTTGCTTATTGCATGTTTGGCTTCTCTCATGTTCATCAAGACTGATCTGAGGGAAGTGTGAGTTTGCGAGTTGCTCTGATGTCAGGTCTGTCCATATCAAATGATACAAAAAACGAACCAGTCATACATCTTTATTTTAATTTTCACTAATGTCTGATTGGTGGGAATTGAGATTCTTGCCTCAATATTCTTTTAAAAAATTTATTGAGCTAGCAAATCACTGTCTCTTCCTTACATTGTGTACAGCAGTATTAGATTTGGAACTATTCATTTTTTATCTCAAATAGAATTTTTAATGAGAAGAGCCATGTTAAATCTTTCAGATCGGCAGAAATACCCACTGTAATTCTAATTCTGGAGTCTCTCTCGGTTAGATGAGAAAGGCACTATTCACGCATGCTAGTTCATGGAGGTATTTAGATCCCAGTCATAAAAGTCTTCACGAACTGATGTTATATGTGAGGATGATGCTTGTGGACATTTGGAAAGGTTAGTGCTGTGGTTACTGAATTTTGTGAGGGACTCTGCAAATGGAGATGTAAAAGAGCCATGCAGATTGTTTCAAACAGTGGTGAATGCTGTGGTTTTGGCTGAACACATTTTTGCCTTTCTAGATGGAAGTGGAACGTAAGATTGCTGGAAGCCAGAAGGTTTTTTTATGAAATCTAACAGTTGGGAGTGGGGGGACAGTTGGCTTAAGAAATGAAAAACAAGATGAAAAATATTAACTCCTTTGGAGAGCAGCTTTTGCCACTTGCAAGAATTTAAGTGCTGTTTATGTGTTTCCACGTTCTTGCTAGATTTTCATGTAGAAATTAACAGCAACCTGACTTCTGATGTCATCAGGCAGGTAACTTTGACATTGTACTTGAAGGGGCTGAAAGAACGTATCCAGGTACTGCTACAACTTGCTGTCTAGAGACAGTGGGGTTTCACAGAGTATAATTCCTGTATGAGGATAGACCTTTAGTGTATACAGACATGACAAAGCAAAGAGTTGCTATAAGAGTTGTGATTTGCAAACATCAAAAACAGCTTAAAAGATACTTATTTCTTAAAACAAATGAGGAACCAAATCAGTAAACAAGACTTTCGTTACCTTGATGCAGCAGTGTAGAAAACTGCACTGTGAGACTAGATGAATAGCTGCGCGAGGACGTAGCTGTCCAAGCATGTTGGCAGCAATGGGATGTTGATCTTCAAAAAATCCACCCAGAAACAAAGCATTTCAATAAGTAAAAAGAACGGTGAAATGTGTAAAGATTTTATCCAGGGTTTGGCTACAAAATGGCTAGTTGTTGTTTGCCAGGATTCACAGTGTATTTGAGACAATATTTTCCTTCAAAACAACTAAACCCTTCAACTTGAAAAAGACCCACCAAGGGGAGAAAACAGTAGTTAAACAAGCAAGCTCTAATTGTGTTTTTGACCCTTCTTAACCGTCTTTTTTCACTGTGATGTTAGAAATAAAACTCATTTAGAAAATGAGGTAGAAAAGATTTTGTGCCACATCACCAAATGTCATGTGTAAGGAGTAGAGTGCAGGATGGACTTGTTCCGCTGTTCATAAGTGTGTAAGTGCAGTGATAGGTATCACCAGCTGGTGATCAAGTGTAAACTTCACAGTGGTTAAAAAAAAAAAAGTGGAAAGGGTGGATATCTGGTTATGTAAAACTGTCCATGCAGAGACAAGCCCAGCTGGATGCGTTTAGTCTTCCTTTTTTTTTTTAACTCTCACTACTTCTTTCTACATCATAGTTTCCTTTGTACTTCAGTCTTTTTTTAATATTTCATTCTGCAGAGCATTTCTACATTTTCTCCTCACTGGAATTTGTCTACCAAGTGCTCTTCTTTCTGAACTGTCTATCTTCCTTCAGTGCGATCATGGCGCTGCCTTCTATCATTACTACCTAATCTAATCCCCACTGTCATCCTGTTGTCACGTCAGTATCCACAGTGCCCAACGTACTCAATCAGCTCTGTGCTGTCTCAGTACAAGACTATCTAAGACCTAGCAACAATGTCTTTTTCCTAGCTTGCACCATATTAAATGTCACTTATTCCATTTTACTATTGCCCTGCACTGAGAAACTGGGTCATATTTTTGTCTACAAGATTTTCTTCAGTTCTGTTATATTGCTGCTCAAGTAATTTGTCTCCTTTACTGCCAAGTATCCTGTGCTTACAGTGTCAATCATCTGTAAAACACTCAGGTTTTTCTCTGAAAATTTTTCCTAAAAAAATGCATGAAATCTGTTCTTCCAGGGAAAGATGTAAAAGTTGCAGCTTTGAGAAGGACAGATGATGGCTACAAAGGAAAACAATCTTTGCAATCTTTAAGAGCTGTGAACAGAGTGAGAGAAGTCACAGAAGTATAGGTCTATTTGCTGAAGTTAAATTCCTTGAATTAATATTGGAAAGAAGGGTCCAAATTTTTTTCTAAGCTCTTGAAATATAGAAGAGTGAGAGTCACCGTGGACTTTTAAGGAACAATCTGTCAAATTAATTTCCTTTACAGTGATATCCCACAGGACTTGAGGAAAGTAGAGAAGCAGTAACTACTATCACAATATTAGTAAGGTTCAAGGTAGTTGCCAATTACCTGTTGTCCCAATGGAAAGCTGTTGAATAGTAGTAAGGTTCTGTCATGACTCTGTCACGTTTCAACAACTTCAGTTAAAGTCTGCTCGGGCATCTTCAGTCACTTTACAAACAACAGTTAGAACGGGAAGGGGCGTGGGGAAGACCTACAAAGATCATAGAATCATAGGATGGTTTGGGTTGGAAGGGGCCTTTTAAGATCATCCAGTTCCAACCCCCTCCTATAGGCAGGGATGCCTCCACCTAGACCAGGTTGCTCAAACTCCATCCAGCCTGACCTTGAGTGCTTCCAGGGAGGCGGCATCCAAAACTTTGCTGGGCAAGATAATGGGGAAGTTTTGGAAAGTATCTGAAAATGTTTCTGTTGTAGTCAGCACTAATAAAGCATCATCTGAATTGTAAGATCTAAGATGTGGCGTTTTCAGAAATGTGGCTTCATTGTATGTAGAACCTAAAAAGGTTACTGAAAATGATCAGGTGTACATTGAAAGAATTATAGTGCTTTGGCGTCGCACAAATAGGAAGGGGAAAACTTGTTTTCTCTGCTGGTGTGAACAAAAAAATATAATGGTATTATAGCGTGAGAAATTCAGACTTAGGGTAGACTGCCCTAGTTGTCTGTGTACGTTCAGCACTGTAAGCCTTTAGGAAGAACCTGGATCAATGTCTATCAGGCATGACTCATGTATAGGTGCTTCTATGTTGGGCTAGGTAGGTGAACTTGTTGGAGCATCTCAAATTCCCTTATTTTAAATTTATATATATATCTCAAAATTCTTTATGCTGTTTAAAATGTAGGTTAATATAGAATTATTTCAGCTGAGAACTGAATAAAGGGGAAAACTTACTAGCTCTTTTGTGGTTATAGTTAGTATACAGGACCACACCTCAAGATAGATAGTAACTCCTTGTGGTTTAGGAGCCTATTCTGACATGCATGTTGTAGATGATGATCTGTAGCTTAAAGAGATAAGGTAACTCCCTTAATTCCAGTGGGCAGCTGAATCCATGTTGCAGGCACACGCTGCTCTTCTAATATAGTATCTGTATAGATCTGAAAAGACTGTGTGGTAACAACCTCTCTCCTTCCCAGAATATATGCTTCCGCATCCGGATAAATTCAAATCTGAAGTCTGAAGAAGTCTAGGTTTTAGTGGAAGACCAAACTTAACTTTTTTTCACTTTATTTCAGGGGCTAACACTAAAGCTTTTTGAATTCATATTTGAAGTTGTAATATTGCCCCCCCCCCATGCAATTAGCTGTACCAAATCTGTGAAGCTAGATTTATGAGTTTTAGAACTGTTGTTTCATTTTACCATACTGTAAAGTGAATACAACTTGAAGTGATTTTCTACATATGGACGCATGAAGGTCTACTGAATTTAATTATCTGAAACTAATATTATTTGAGTAGTATTTTTCTCATCAAAAGTTAACACAAAAGAATCTTAAAGATTAGCGATGTAATAATTGGATAGCATAAGAAGAATTGATACTAGTGACTGTCTCAATAGGAGAGCATTTCACATCTGTTATTTATGATGTGAAGTGCCACTGGGGACCGATCTAGTAACTATGTACATAGTAATACCTTTAATTAGACTAACTGAATAAATATTGCACACGGGCTTTAGGGATCTCATAAAAGTTTTACCCCAGTTGAAGAGGAAATTGGTGCAACTGGAGAATGATAATTCCAACAGGAACCATAAACTCGGAAGATATCTCCTAACTTCTTGTGCATTGATTCTTGCCATACTTACAGATAAACTTGCGATTCTTCTATGACCTTTCTGAAAAAATATTCCTGTGAACTTAGGTATAAAAATGGTTAGTCAAATGACAAGTGTCAGATGACCTTCTGCTACCACTATGCATATGCCAAGTGGGTTTTTTGCTTTCTAAATCTCAGCTCTTTTGTAAGCACTACAGAGACTAGGTTATTGGAGCAGAAAATATCTTTACCTGAGCCTATGCTGCCTGACTTCTAGACTGCGCTGCCTGAGGTACAGAGCTGAAGCTTGGTAGTATGAAGGCTTTGAAGTTAAGGCATAACAGCCTCTTTGTTTTCTCTGTTTTCCTTGCCATAAAGAGCACATAACTGGATGACAGAGTTCAGTGGATAGATGTTTTACATGGCTGCCTGTTGCAACACCTGCTGGCAGCTGAGGGTGACACTGCTGCAAATATCTACCCATGGCAGAGGAGTGGACACAGAAACCCTTTGTTCAGCCTCGTGCTTTATAATGGTCAGAAATACACGTGTGGTAGGTTGCATTTTCCTCATTCTTGAAGCCAGTTTTTCCATGTATTTCAGCCAGAGCAGTACTTGCTGATGTTAAGACTGATTTTTCCAGTTCAGTGCTTCAGAAGGAGGTATGTAAATGTCTTACTGTGGTCTGTAGGCACAGTTAGGTGGACAGTGTATTTTAAAAATCTACAGCGGCTGATTGTGCCTTGCAGCTTGTCTAGCTTGGGAAAAAAAAAAAAAAGACCAACACGTCAGGCTCCAAAAGGAAAGACCAAATCAAGTTTTAATGTTGGATGGACCTCTTGGTTGCAAAGTTGCTGCAAATTAAGCACTTCCTCTTGAGTGTTGAATTTGGGCAAGGTGATCGGGGAGTTAAAAATGACAAAAAAAAAAAAAACAACACCCCAACTCTCAGTATTGGTTAGCGAAAGAAAGTTCATTTAAAATAATGGAACCCTGGTGGTAAGCTCTGCTGTGAAAGCACTTGCATGCCTGAAAGACTATGGCTTTATTAAATTGTATTGAGCTCTTCCTGTGCCCTGTTGTTATTGGCATATCAGTCCATCAGCATCACTCAGACACACAAAAATGAAAACCAGGTGCTTCTTTGCAACATCTTTAAATTGCTTAGTCTTTTTTTAACCCATTTCTTCCTTGAAGAGCACATTACCTATCAGATTTTTTCTTAATATTAATTTCCAAATTGTAGACTTGAAGGAGGGAAAAAAAAGACAAATTTACTACATTTTTACATTGTACATGCCTTTGAGTCATAATCTGAAATGAAATGCATTTTTAAAAATGTCTGAGTCTTATCTTAACACTTGCTATCTTGGTTTATCCACAATATAAAGTGAATATCTGTGCCTCCATTTTGCTCTTGAAAGCTTAATCTGAAGCAACACTAGTGTCTATTTACATGAAATGTAGGCCAAAATCTTATTAAAAATAAAAGCTGAGCTCTTGTTGCAGTATTTGATTATCTGTTGTTCAGTTTTATTAATAGTTGTGATAACTTCCTTGGTAAGAAAAGTTATTTTGGTAATAAGTAAAAAAAAAAAAAACTATACATATATAAATAAAACTTGTACACTGGAAAGAAGGGAGGAAAAGTAGGTCAGTCCTTCAGTCTGGCTTTTAGGTACATCTTAAAGATTTTCCTCTGCGGTGATTTGCTGATCCACTTATTCTTGATGTCATAATCCTTAAATTTATAATCCTCAGTGATAGTTAATGATTGCTAACACGTGTAATTTTTCCTCATCCACTGTTAGCAGCACCGGTGATACACTTGGTCACGTGTTTGTAAATGGCTGTTTGTTCCAGAAATATTTAAAGTGTATCTAATTTAATTATCAAACAGCAAATACACTGTGTGCAGAAGCCAGTGACCTAGAATATTGCCTCTAAGCTTTTGAGCATGGCTGATAGTGCAATGATGTAAAATGACATGAAAGCTGAAGACATAATTGCTCATTGCGAATCTTTTTTTCAGTAGCTAACATTCATCTGAAGATGAAAAGTGACAGTTGCGTACTTTTGGCAATGTTTCCCTGTAGGAAAGGAACATGCAACCTACTTATTTTTGCTACTGTTAGGGCTGACTCAAAATCACAGTCATAAAAAGTTTATTTACTAACATTATGGACTGAATTGTTGAAGTAGTCTCTACTCGGGTACCGATTTAGGGCTCATGGAGTCTAAGTCATAGTTGTGCAAAATGAGCTGTTAGAGGTTTATCCGCAAGATATCACAGGAGATATTCCTAGGAGCAGATGCTGATATGGAGTATCCACAATAAATTAAAAACAAAACAAAAAAAACCCAGAAAAACAAGGAACCCATACACAAAAAACAACCACCACTGTAGCATCCAAAATTCAGATGCTGCTTTGGAATATCTGGCTGCACAAAACTCGGAAATGCCATCTGGTGACAGCTTTACCTTCTATGCAGATTCCATCAGACAGTGCCTGCACTCATGTTCCCATTGCTTGCAAATTTACACTTGTAGCTGATGGAAATCATACATATGTGAGAACTTGGAAAGGAGCTAGTGAGCAACCTTTAAAAAGAGATGACAAAGTGTAGCAGCCAAGAATTTGGAAGTGAACATAGACCCTCTTTGTGCTTTTAAGCAGATATTGTGGTGTTTTGTGCTTGGAAGTTACAGGCTCTAAGTTCACTTGTATACTGTTGGCTTTTGTATCCCCTGTCAAGAATAAAGCTGTATGAACTGCCATCAGCCTAGCAATCTACCGGTTTCCTTTATTCACAATGCAGCGATGCCAACTTTATTGCTCAACAAATCAGGAGAGCCTGTTAAAACTGTATCTTGTTTGAAGAATAGCGGGCTCCAGTGTTGTGTGGTCTCTGGTGTGACAAGCTACTAATGTAGTCTTATTGATTTGGGGATCCAAGTCCTGCTTTCAGCTGGGACAGAGCTTTTCTTCATTTAAGTAGAGAAGAGCCACTGGTGCTAGGCGTTAATACAATTCAAAACTGGTTGCAAAGGTATGCACCTAGGTTCTAGCTAAAAATGCCCGTGCAGGCATGCATGCTGCAGGCTTGGATTATTAGCAATAGATGCAGTAGCACCCCCCGCAAAATCTCTGTATGAGATTCCAAGAAATGAGGTTTCCACTCAGATAAGTCTCTTTAATGAGGAAGAAAACCTAATGATTTCATTTCTTTTAAGGTATGGAGTGTCTTAGGTACCTATCTGCATCCACAAAGATGTTGACGGGATGGGTGGTGTAGGGTCTTGGTGGAATAGCAATACAGAGAAAGTAGAGAAATGTTTGGTACTTTTAGTATTATTTTTTAAAATTGACTCTTAACAGTCACTTTTTGGTATTTGTTTGAACAGACCTGTGGTTTGCTTATCTTACTCTTGATGCGTGTCTTCTGGTTCCAGAAGGCACATCCAGACAGCAGTTAGAAGTCTTTGTACGTATACCTGCAGTGTCTGAAACTTGGCTGAAGATAAGTTGTGTCTTGTGAAGGCTGATACAAATCTGAAGTCAGCGCTTCGTTCTAGGCCAGAGAAAGGTGTTGGTAGGCACCCTGAGAAGATGGTCCAGGATATTGTGACAGAATAATTTAAAGACTAGGCTGATAATTCTTTTGATAGGTTTTTTTTCCCCTCTCCTCAGTGAAGGGTTTAGTTTTACTAGCTCTGGGTAAAAATAATGGAAACTGAAGTAAAGAGCGCAGCATGAAGGGAGGGAGGAAGGAAACAAACTGCCATTGCTTCCAGTATGTACACTCGCATTGTAGGAGCCATCGTCAGACAAAAATATGCTGTCAGTTCTTTGCCACCCACGTACCTCAAGATTCATGAAGTGAAGGATACTGTCATGTGGTGGCAAAGGCCAAATTATCATAATGTGGGTGTTAAGTTTCTACCTCAAAATACTCTTCTGCATGTTGTGTTTTGAAGCTCTGTATTTGTACCTGCCAAACTGTAACCTGCACAAATGGAGGAGTTAGGTGTCCAAGTGCTGTGTGTCCAGGACCACCCACAGTTTGTGGGCAGAAATGCTCTTTCTGTAGGTGAGAGCATGTGCTTTTCAAGTATGAGTTCTTTTGTTTCTCTCTCTTCTTCCACAGAGTGACGTTTACCTCTGACTGCATTTCTAGTGTAGGATGCGCAGGACCGTGCTACTTACACATCTCTTGCATGTTGGATTGCCAAATGCTCAGACTGGATAAAGCAGTGTAATTCCACTGAAATATTCTCCCAAAATTGTTTTGGAGATGTATGGAGATCTTCCTGAAAAGGCTGCACTTTTCTTACAATGTTCTGTAGACCACAGCTGGCTACTATCTTTGAAGTACTGGCTTTTCCCTGTTGCCTTCTACAATTACACCCTGAATGTCTATCTGAAAGTTCTTTTAGTTCTAGTATCCGTTTAGAGGTTTGTGCTTCCCTAGTCTGCAGGGCAGCGGATGCAGTAATTTTTTTTTTGTCAGTATGTTAACCGGGGGCATATTGATACAGGATGGTGAACTGCATGGCATTTAAATGTAAATATATCATCTTGAACTCTAGGCTTGTTATGGCTCGTTATTTGGAGGCGAACACAGTAATTAGCACAGGGTGTACTTTATGTTAATTAGGAATATTTTACACATCAGATGGTGATGTTGACTTGAGAGGGCAACCACCTGGACTCAGCTCTCACTAGCTAAAATTAATATTTGTGTATCTTTTTTCTTACTTCAGTGTTTCAAAAAGCCTATGATAAAATATTTTAACTGTTTAATTACTAAATAGCATTTCTAGGCAATCAAATAGCTTAATAGCATGTGATTATTGGAATAGCTTGCCATTAACTATAGGTGATACCACAGTTCAGATAGTGTATGTATATTGCAGTTTATTTTCAGTGCGAATTCCTCTATCTTAATGGCCAAGAGTATGCTATTTTCCAGCTATCTTGCCTCTTTGCCAGGCCTATTCTGAACTCTGGTATCATCCAGTTGTGGTGTCTGGTCCATTTTGGACTTGCATTTCATTGTCAAGACCTAGGGTGACATTTCTAATACAGAATAACAAAAACAAAATAAAACAAAATAAAATAAAAACCAAAAACAAATAAAAGACCACTGCACAATAAGTTGTATTTTCAGAGCTCATGAAAACCTATTTACAAACTTGATAGGTAATTCTTTTGTTAAAACACAATAATATATATATATATATTAGGGCTAGCTTGCTTGCAACTGTACCTCATGAAAACCGGGAAAGATCAGCAAATGAGTTGTACATGCGTGTTCTGGCTGCAGAGCTAGGGGGCTCAGTTCTGATTTACTTGTCAAGTATTGACAAAATTTCTGTTGTAATTTATAGCTTTTGTGGACTGGAGCTCCTACACCTGGATCTTTTCCCATATTTTTTCAGATGTATTTGTTCAGATGTAAACCTACAAGGAGTCTCTGTTTAATTCCAGTGAAAATACAACCACAATGTGGCAATCAATGCATGTTGCAGAAATTACATAATCGATCCAAAAAATGGCAAGTGTTGCATTTCGGGGGATGAAATAACCTACTTCAAATTAGGAAAAAACTTGTGGACACTAATGTATTTGTGGAATAAAGTTAGATAAATTTAAATGTGTTAACGGTGTGGTGCCATTACAAATGCTATTTTTGGCTGAAAATGATCAGCAGTTCCTTGTAAAATAGGGAGACATCAGACTATTTCAGCTAGCTTTGGCTGGGCTGTTTGGAACACAGTCAGCATTTCTGGCACTTGCGCTAAAAGAGGAAGCACAGGAAGATTTTTTATAAAAAGAAGTTGAGAGAATTATACAAAGGGAAGTAGAAGAAAGAGCAAGATACAAATATTAATCTGGAGCGGATCATCACTCTAGCAACAAAAAATAAGTATCATCTAATTAGGAAAAGGGGACGATCAGTGAGAAAGAAAATACGGTTTTTGCGTTAGGGAAAAGTCAAAATTACAGGATTGCTTCTTCCAATGAAAGACACATGGCTGGAATGCAAGATCTAGGTACTAATTCCAGTTCAGACTATTTCTATATTTATAGAAATGTATAGACTATTTCTATATTTAAGTTCTATAGTATTTCTTCAATTCCGCATCTGTAATGTGTGAAACATTAGTGTGATGGTTTTAGGCGGTGCTAGACAGTCTTATGTTTTCATCTTGCTGTGGTCCTGAATCACCTCTGATTTTCAGAGTTATTCATTGTGTTGTAGTTTGAAAGGTAAGATTAAGTGTCTTTCCATGCTTGGTAAACAGAAGTTAGAGGCTTGATGCAGAAACTGTCGGATTAGATCTTTTCACCCATTTTGCTCCAGAAGTCAGGAAAAATAGATGAACATCTGGAGATAAGTAAAACATCAGTGACTCTAAACTTAATAGCAACCTCTTGGTACTGCCTCTGCTGTTTCAAGCACAGCATTGTGGACACTGGGAAACTGTGACTGATATCTTATGTATGGAAAGTATGTTCCTTCTCCTTCACTGCTTTGAAACAAGTGCTCCTATTATGTCAAGGTCCATTGCATTTGCTGTAACTTTGATATGCTTGACCTAAAAATATTGCTGCGAGTGAATTATTTACAATGACACTGGGGAGCAGTTTTCTAGAAGGTCTCTATAGCCTGCAGATACTGTATTGAGTACGTATGTATCATATTAACAACATCAAAAAAACCAACCCTGAAAACGACCATGGAACTTTCCACAGTATTTCACAGCTACTGTTGCTGAATGGGGATCACTTCTGCTTCATGATGTAAAGAAAGTGTGTGAAAGGTGGTGTCTCTTGTCAGGTGTGGTATTGCTTTGCCCATGACCATTCTGTAAATTACTGAAGATGTTAAATTTAATGATTAAGTTGTATGGAATAATGTATATCTATGCACTATGGAGATTTGAAATCTCAATATGAAAGCATGTCTTCAAAATCACTGACACAACTTATACAAGGCAACAATAGTTTTGTAGATATCTTTTAACAGGTGAAACATCTGTGTATTTTGAGAGAGTGCCATCTACCCCTCGCACCCCCCCCCCACCCTGTAACTAACCTTCTTTCATTTGTTCGGGATCCTGTGTCCCTGCAGCAATTTTAATTGTTGAACCATTATCTGTTGCGGTATGATTTATTGTTGTATTTTCTTCTTTTGTGCTTGGAGATGATTACGTGCCAGGACGCTGGTTCTTTCCACTGTTGTCAAATTCCAAAAACTTCAATAACATCTTCAGTGTTTATAAATGCATAACACAACTATAAGTCTCATTAGTAAAAGTAATAAACGCAGACAAGAATGTAGTAGCTGCAACATAACTTGAAAGTTTGTCCTTCTAGATAGAATATATAACTTGCTTTTAATATGATCCTTATATATAATTTGATAGTAATTAAACTCTCATTGCTCTGTAGAAATGAGTGAACTTCAAGATAGAACCTAAGGTTCGTTATGCAGTGTCGCTGAGAAGTCATATATCCATAGCCACCCTTCCTATTAATACTTAACTGCTGTTTCTGACCCCAATAGACTCTGTGGGTTCTTTGCTAGTAAGTATCAGAATGAGAAAATATTATTTTTCCCAACTATTGATTTTAAATTATGTCCTAACAATTCCCGGATTTAATTCATTAGTGTGCATCTCTTTGAATAACTGAGGTTTTTGATACGAATACAATCTTGCATGTGATTGAGGACTAATCTCTTGAGCTGGACTGTTAATATATGGTTCAAGAAGCAGGTATGGATGCTTCCTCCCATGATAGCCTTGATGGTTGTATCCTATTCTGTTGCTGTGTGGCGAAAACTGCATACAACAAGCAAGTACAGTGAGCAAGAGAACTGCATAACTGTGGTGCTGAAGTTACTTTGTAAACAATCAAACTAAAGTATGGTTAATAGTCCCCAGCTATTGTAAGGAGTAATTGGGAATGTCGTGTGATTGCCTAAATGTTAGGAGTAGTTCTACTGCAGAATATTGGAATTGCACTGAGTGAAGGCTTGCACTTACCTTGGGTGACTTGCGAAAGGTAGAAATGTAGGCTGGGCTCTGTTCTTCCAGCTGGGTTAAACAAAGGTTGTTAGGAAATAAGGACAGAGCAGTGAGCTTTAATTACTCTTTTATTTTTTCATTACTGTTAGCAATACTGAGTGTGACACAAGTACCCAAAGTTTAGATTAATTTTACAATTTAACTAGTGCTTGATAATTACTGGGTATACATCTATTTCTGTAATATGGCAAATGTAATAATACTTGCTGTCTAATACCATTTCTTTAAGTAAGATCACTTTCATGTTAAACTACCTAATTCTTTTTGATATAATATTTTATCCATATCTCTGAATTCTGACTCCTGTTTCTGTTTTTTTCTTGACAAGTATAGATTTTTGAAAACTATTCCACAAAACCTAGTTAAGATGAGGTTTATATACTCTTCCTTCTTATGCTTCAAGTCCTGAGGAGTGTATGTGTGTGTATATATATACATATAAAGTTCTCTATATTATTACTTGTTTCCATATGCTAACTGAACAAGAATTATCATGGTTTCAATGATGCTGAACCCTGGGAGGGTGATAGTCCAGAAAAAGGCAGTGCTATTTTTTTCAGTCAACATAGTTAAACGCCCTTAAAAATGAACAAGTGAAAATTGAATATCCTCAACTACTTCTTGACCAGAAAAATGTAACCTATAACAAGTGTCTGCTTCTCACTATTCCTTTCAGAGCTGATCTTCCTCCCAATTGCACCTGTAAAATGTGGGGCCACAGTTGCATTCATTGTTCAGTGAGCTTGTCCACATAGTTAAACCCACCGACAGCAATGAATGTTGATTGTGACCTTTTTTGTAAAGCGTGGCAGAGTAGGGGAGAAACCTCATGTGCTGGTTAGGTTTCTATCTTCGGTGTGAAGGCCTGAAAGCATGAAGTAAGGAGGAGGATGGTTAGCTGGAGGGTACAATCAACGGTCGATGGTTTTCACTTTAATTCCAAACTCACCGACAGCGTTGAATGTTCACTGAAGCAACCACTACAAGAGAACTCCATTGACTTGACGGCATCCTTAAATGTCTGGAAGGAGGGGGGAAAATCAAAATTGACACGATTATTTTCATCATACAGATGATGCAATTTCAGTCATTGTTCTCTTACCAATATCATCACCCTTCTCTGCCCATCCCATTTCCTTCTTCATGCGTGGAGCTGGCAGCTTCCCATATGTCCTTGAAAAGAAAATATATTTCACTTATTCAGGCTTTATCTATATAGTTGGGCATCCAGGCAGAAGTGCATTAATGTTGTCCTTGTTACTACAAAACTGAACTTCATAGCAGACCAAAACACAAGATTTCATCTGTATATTTACAGATCCTGCCAAGAGTATCGTGAATCAGTGTTACGGTTTATACTTTGTCCAATAGAGTAAGAATATAAAGTAAATAGAGTAAAATTTGTCAGTATTCACCTCTTGTTGAGTTTATATCAGGGTTTGATGACCTAAATTTCCTTTCATGTGTTTATACCCACAACTTGATCATTACAAAGTCCATAACAATTTCCACAGTAGCACAAGCTATTTTTGCTAGCATCTGAGCTTTCCAATTAATTTTTCCCCGTACTTCTAACTCTGTATATACACATGTATAATTTTTTACACACAAACTATGTATAGGGTTACGATTGTAATGTTTTACAGAAAGAATTGCTGGGGCTGTAGCAGAAGGCACAAAACGGCGACACAGGAATTTTACCTTACTTGTGCTTGTTAGCAGTTCTCCTGCAGAAGGTTGTTCTCTTGCAGCTTTGTTGGTCTGAGTTGCTTTAGTTAGGGCTGCTCTTACATTGCTGCACTGAAACTGTGACTGATTCACTGGCTTCTAGGAGCTGCTACTTTTAAAATCTTTTACCAGAGGATGAGCTAGTCTTGTACTCTCTCGTTGCTTTCCACATTTAAAGGAAAATCTTTATAAAATGTTTTCTGTTAATTTTGTTTATTTTACCATAAAGAGAACCAGCACCAAAGGACTTCAGGTCATAAATATGCTGCCTGCATATATACTTTTTTAAACAAATGTGGTGACAAGAACTTCGTTGTATCTGTTTCTTTCAATGAATTGTTCTTCATGTACAGATAACTGTATTTCTATCAAATATATCTAAAGAGCAGAGGCATTAATATATCCTGCTGGAGAACTACAGAAGAGTGGAATTTAAAGAATTTCTCCTTTATGGTAGGTTTTTTGTTTGTTTGTTTAGGAATGCCACTGTGATTATGAATATCTCTGAGTTCTAGTTCCAACTAGAACTGTGGAACTGTGGCAGAGATGCTCCCTCCCTCCTTTTTGTGCTGATGTTTGCTGCTGGTATTTTAGGTCTGAAGCTTGATTTTTTTTTTTCCACTTGTTTGTACCGACCATATCACAGTTCAACTCCATGGATGCAGAGGAAGGGAGTCCTTTACGCCAGCATGAGCTGTGAGAGAATAAACCTCTTCAACTGAATAGTCTTCTGCGCATCTGCATCTGTTCAACGTTGTTCTAATAAAATATATATAGGATCACTTGTGTTTAACGTATTCCCTGCTATAAGCTTTCTTTCTGTAAGCCATTTATTTCAGTACTTATTCCTATAGTCTTATTCCCTGCTTCCCTCTGTCACATCATATTTCAGTATGAGGTCTTGCCAGACTGATACCTGGCAGTTAGGATGGGGTGTAAGGGAAAGAGAGGAGCTGTGTAGAGCTCATGGCTGGATGGATTGCATCTTAAAAGGAATTACTTTCACGGGTTATTATTATTCCGTCCCAACCCTGTAATGGGAAAACCTCAGTATTTCCTTGGTTACCTAGCCACTGTTGAAGTGGGCTGAAACTTGTAAGTACAAAAACACAAAAAAGTATTCCTGAGCTCTAGCCATCATTCATGATGTGTGCAGGTTATGCAGGGTAAAAATGCTTTCATCTTCTCTCATCTGGTTTTAATTTTAATTTTTTTTCTAAATCCCTTACTGGGCTTAGCTAGCTATTACAAATGCCAGCTTTATTTTAAGTTTTATTTCAGATCTGCAGGCTTATGTGAACATTCAGATTGGATGTATGGTTTTTTTATTTAAGGTTAGTAGGTCATAAATAAACCAAAGCACTTCGCTTGCTGTGAGCAATAGGGTCATGGTGTACATGAAATATCGCTTTAAAAAAAATAGGAACTTAACGTGAATTGACAGAGGTACATGAGGAAGTAGTTCGTTGTGTTGCTGTAAAGGCCGTGGGGATTTGGTCTGCTAGAGCTGCCTGTTTTAGGAATAGATTAGATATCCTGTCTGATGACCTGTACTTAATTTAAGTGACTGCCTTTGCCAGCCCTTCCAGAGGGCAACTGTGTGAAGTAGAGCATCTCATCTTCAGTCCTTTTTCCTCCTCTTGATGGCCTGACCTAAATTGAAGATACGGGTGTTGTGCTGCACAAACAAACAATTACTTCAGTTGCTCTGTGAGCTGCATCTTCAGTTCTAATTAGTTAGCTTTTCCATTTTGACCTTGCTATCTTGAATCAAAAGACAAATATTCATTATACTGGTTAATAATGGTAACTAGATTTTGTTACACAATATGTTCATGTTTAACAGCTGCTCTATGTAAATCAATTTACTATTTAGTCTCCTCTCCCTATTTAAAGGGCTGGAGCTGTGAAGTACTGCTCTGCCTTGCTTATCGCTCCACCTCTTCCTTTCTTGTTTCTCCCTCCCCCACATTAACTGCTTGCTGAAATAGAGCTTCCAACAGCTGTTTCAATATTTTTAACAATCTTACTGCTTGTTCAGCAGTGCAATCCCTTAGGAACAAATACTTAGTTGAACAAACAGGTCTCAGGTTTGGGGGTTCCTTACAATTTTAGATGATAAGTCTTTTCAAACATACTTAGACAATCTATGTGGTCTGTAGGATTGTGGCTTGTTTTGTTTTTCCTTTGCTAGTATTGAATTGTTACTGGAAGATGGAGCTGAGGCTTTTCCTGAAGGCAAATAGTCATTTGTATCAAAAAGACAACTGAAAATTAGGGTTAATACTCATATTACAAAGTTATCTCATGTATATAGTTCTCGGCTCCTTTCACTTGCCCTCTCCCACAGCCTGTCAACAGGCTTCCACTTGGGGACAGGATGTAATGCAATGCATGGATGTATTTTTAATTGTCACTGAAGTGAATTCCAATGCTAGTGCCTAAAAATAGCTGTAATGCACTTGGGATCAGACTCTCAGTGTAAACTGGTGCAACTCCTTTGAAATCAGTAGCATCTGCCTTTCCACCAGCTGGCATCTGGATGCTCCTCTGGAAAAAAAGATGAAGTAGAATGATCACTCATCAGTTCTTAACAACTTTTCCTCTTTTTTTTTCCTGTTAAGCCATTCTTACATGCTAGATCTTCACGTTGTATCTACATTTTACCTGCAGTAAGTTAACAGCAATACTAAATCTCCCTGTGTATTGACAGTGCTGTGCTTCCATGAAGAGGAGGAATTAAATCCAGCTGACTGTTATTAGAGATTCAATTTATTCACGGATGTCTGAGTTATATGCTGGAGGTAAAGACTCTGTACAGCCATTAAAAGGAAGGTCTTTACCTGACAAAATGAAAAGTGTTCATTTCTTCTTTGATCTTAAAATTGCGAGAATCCAGTAACCTTCCCTGTAATCTAAAACTTTAACTGTATGCTATGACCACTAACTGCAGTCGTTTCTGCAGTTGGTTGAAGTATGGCTCCTGATTACTTCTGCAGTAATGCTAAAGGCCAGTGTTGTTCAGCTAGATGATCACAATGTTTTTGTATTGCTGTCAACCTGTGGAAACATGGTAACGTCTTTGTAAACCTCTGTTGGAAAAAGATGTTTCAGGGAGTATTTACTGGAGTACAGCCACCTCTCGGGAAAAGTAGCAGCTAATATAATGTTTCAAAGTACTCGAGCTGGCCAGCCCCAGTCAGGAGAGGAAAACAGCGATTGTATGTAATGGTATGGAGAAATCTAAAGTTATGCAGAATTAGCCATGTTATTGCATAATGGAAAAGAAGGGGAAAATGGCACATGAGAAATTGGAGGTGAAAAAGTAATACTGTGGCTGTTTGTAAACCAAATCAAAACTTGTGTGATATGCGTACGTGTCACAGTGAAATGTGCAATCTGCTGGGTTCTCTTGGAGTTCTGCTGGCCCGGAAACCAGGATGTCTCCAAGCCTGCAAGCTCACGTACTTGTAGCCTTTAACTAGGTTTCTTAGCAAGTCTGTTTTGCAAAAACTGACTGTGCTTTTGAAATAAAACCTGTCAAATAATATTATGTGTTTACAAGACAGTTGGAGATGGGATGCTGATTAGCCAAGCTAGTTTAGGAACAGAGCAAATGTGAGGAAGCAGTAATGATAGTCGGTCAAATACTCACCTGTACTTCCAAAACCAGTTTATTTAGGGTTGGAAAGTATGCTTTGCCCACCAGAATTTGACCTGATTACCACTTCACTAAATTTTGATATTAATAACCCTTCTGAAACAAAATTTAATGTAAGAATACTCAAGGCAGTATGGTTTTGGTTGTTATTTCTTTGCTTACTGCATTAAAACTATTACTCAATGAAAATTAATTGCTATTCTTATTTATCAAATCACAGTGGCATTCATATGTTCTAAACATATGTTTACATCTGAGCAACTGAACCTGACTCTGCAATTTGAGTGAGTATTCCTTCATGTTAGTCTTGTTTAAAATTGTGTTTTTCCAACACAGGATTGCTGTGCTGGACCTATTAGCTTTGCTTTATATTTAAAGAAAGAAATTGGTGAATACATTCTAATACTGCATGCAATTTTCCAGTCTTTTTGGACAACAGTTCTCCATTTTTTGTTACTGGGACATGTTACTATTTATGGAAGATATGCACATATTTCAGTGTCCATAAATCATATGCAAACATCTGTTCTTTAGATCAGTAGATGGAGAATTGTAACTGCTTTTTATATTAATATCCGTGAAGAAGCGCTCACCTACTGACATCGTGCTTAAATTTTAATATTTTAGAAAATATCTCAGTAATGTAACTTTGGATTTTTGGAAATTGCAAATAGTCTGGCATAGCGTTCTGAGTGACCTGTACCCGAAAACGTCGAACAGAAGTTGTAGGATAGATGGGGTAAATGTTCTGAGTAATGTGATCAACTTGGCTAAAACACAAGAGGTTCTGTTAGTAAGACACTGCGCTACTTACTGCTTCTGAAGGGGATTTATTATCCTCCCTCTGCTTAAACAGGAGCCCTTCTCTTATTTGTTGGATCTGAATTGCGTGTAGAGGCCTACATTTTTGTCGTAGTACTACGTATTTCCCATGTGCAGTTAAGATTTGAAGGTCAGTAACTGTGAAGCTGTGTTCTGAAAACACGGTATATATGGAAACTAAAGGCTGCGTGCAAGTTAAGATGTAAGATGTGGGAAAGAAAATTGTGTATGATAGGATGTGTGCTGGATGCTAAGTTTAAAAAAAAAAAAAAGTTTTCATATTCCCTCATTTCTAAATCTTAAGATTTATATTTTTTATATGAAGACTTTTACAGCTATGGGTACAAAAATCCTCAGCATCTGTCCAGTTCAGCCTTTATTTCAAGCAAGGATTTAGTTGCTGGTAGCAAAACTGTGGATTGACTGGCTGCTTTTCACCGTCTGCTCCATTGTGTTTAATTCATGGGAAGGGAGACTTGATACTTTCAGGCTGAGTTAATAAGTATCAGCAATGGCAACTGAATTTTCAGAGGATGAAAATCTGTCTAAAAATGGGGAAATATTCTGTATTACTGTATTACTGTAAGGTATTAATTTGAGTCCTATCACAACTTGTGTTGGTCCTTGCCTACTCCTTTAAAGGAGGAGGGGGGGAAAAAAAAAAAGCAAAATCAAACCCTTACCAAAACAGCAACAGCAAAAAAGAAAAACCTGCTTCAGAGCAGATGAATGTAGATCCATATCTTAGGTTTTCTGTTCTATTTCTGTACAGTGTTATCTTTTAGGTTCTTCACAGTGGTTATGAAATACATATACTCAGAAAAACATGACCGAGGCTTTAAAAACAGTTTGTTTTATTTGTGCTTTTAATTTAAACATTTCATTGGAGGTTTCATTTTCATTGCAGGTGATGCTGTTTTTATGAGAGTTAGCTTTGGGATTCTCCATATGCCTGTACTTTACGCAGCCAGAACAGAGTGCAGATGCAACTGGCTTTACATATCCAATCCCCCTCTGTTTTTGAGTCACTATAGGAATGGACTGTCAGAACTACCGTATTCAAATAATTATGGTCCTGCTGCACAAAGTTTCTTTTGATCAAGAGCAAGTCATTTGAACCGTAACATTTAGTGGGTAATACTTAGAGCCTCATAAAAGTGTAGTGATGGCTGATATCTCATAGTGCTTTGAACATGTGAAGTGCTATATAAACAATATAGGGCTATTGCACGCAACTCTAGCTATTAGCATTTGAGGCACACTGCCCCAGGCCTTTAGAGAGGGAATTGTGTCCTCACTGGAAGAGGGGCACCTTTTTAGGTTCTGTGTCTCTGCTTCGTTAAAGTATCAGGAATCTTCCTAGGTAGCATGTAGTTATGGGAAATATATACATATACATATACTTTTTCAAATACTGTGTATATGATGTGGTACTAGCAGAAGGCAGAGGACATTCAGTTAGAACTGTTATTCTGCAAATGTAAGGATGGTAAATCACTGCCTGATCACAGTACCTGCTCTGCTGTAATTACGTTTTGGCATTTTGGTGGTTTTTTTTTTTCTTTGTGAAGTTTCTATATGCCAAGGTATTTATTGCTGACAAACTCAGTATTTTCCACATGTACTTTAAAATGAGGTTGTGCTTCAAATTGATCCTTGAAAATAGCAGCATACTTTACAAAGGTTAAATCACAAATTCAAGACTACGTTGAAAACTTCATGGATGTCTGTGTATAAATGCTGGTGAAATAATGTTCTTAAGACATGAATTTAAATTAAGAAAATAGTAGAGGGGCATGTGCTAAACAGACAGCGTAACGTCCATCTATTAGCAGGATATACTGCTCAGTTTGGAACAAAGTTGTCTTAAGACTGTTGGAATTGCCTGTTTTGCTTTGTTTTGACTCTCCATCACGTGTTCTGTATGCTTTGATAAATAAAGGCTGCTGTTTAGGACCCACAAGATATGCCTGTCTTGCAATCGCTTGTGCATCCTGGGGCAGTAGTAAGACTCATGGCTATCTTGAGGGAGAAAAGGAAATGCCTTGAAGTCTTTTTATGCAAGTCAGTGCTGCGGTTTAAAAGCAGAAGAGTTAGCGTAACATGCTTTTCACCTTCTGATAGTGCAACAGCAGAGACCCTTCTGAAGTAGTGTTTTTTTCTGCTTGTGTTTTTATTATTTTTTAGAGTCTTGAGCTTAAGCTTTTAGGCATTTTAAATGATGTAAACAAGCTTTGGATTTTTGTTACACAAGTTACGGATTTCTGCTACTGTTATCTTTGAAAAACCATTCAAAACAAACATGCTATTGACTAAACCCTACAAAGCTCTGAATACAGCATAAGCTCAGGCTTGGAAGGACTGGGCACACAGTTTAAATGCTTAGCATAGCAAAAACCATTGCAGTACAATTGTACTAGATCCAATGATCTACAGCGTGAGTTAAGTGTAATCCTACATGTTCATGGAGTTAATGCCTGGTTCAGTTACTGTTGTTTTTCTGTATATGAAGACCAACACACAGAACACTTGTTTTCTGCTCTTGGAATTGTGTTTTTAAGTACGGTCTAAACGAAGCCCACAACAAAAGATAGAAGATTCCAGGAACTCTTAGAAAAGCTTTGTGTTTTGCTGAAAAATGGTATACTCTTTATGTTTTTAATTTGTCTGTATTTTTGTGGCCGTCCCAGCATCCTCCTCCTTGTCCCTGTTCAGCTCAGCTGCCTTTTGAAAAGTACTTTGTGCTCCAGTGACCGCTTTAAACTTCCTATTGACAAAATTAAACTGGACTCTTAATTTATTTTTCCAACAGAAAGTGTGAGTTGAAAGTGGTCATTGGCCCAAAAACGTGGGGTGAGAGCAAAGACTATTTTATTAGAAAGGGGGAGTGATGTTTAATCTCTTTTCTGTCCTTCAGTCCCTTTTTTCCTGCTAATTTCTTACATCCTCTTTGCTTTCTCCCCTTTCCCAGACTCCCAGGAAATGCAGTTCCTACATACTTTCCTGAAGTCCCCCTCTTCCAGCCTCACAGCAGTGAGGTTTCCCTTTTTGTAGTTATGTGCTGCAGGAAGGAAGGGTAAGCGAGGAGAATGGGGGGGGGGAGGGGGGGGGAAAGAGCCAAGATTTGGGACCTTAACTGAAACTGATTTATGAATCCAAATTCCGTCTCTTAAAACTGTGGGAGATGAACTGGAAGACTGGCAATAAAGTAAATGACAGAATGGGGTGAGGGGAAAAAATGTATAGCCAAAGGATGTGGGGATTATTAAAACGTTCCCTTTGCTTCACATATGCTTGCGTGTGTTTTAAAAATTCATGTAAACACACAACACAGGCAGTAGAATGTGATGGGAGAAAAGGGGGTTTATCTTTCTTTTGGAGATCAAGGCTATCAGATTTGTACATCTGTAACATCCAAAAGGCCCAGACATAATAGAAATGTATTTCCACACAACTGAGTCTTGCTCTTTTCCAGTTGTAAGTACATTTAAATATCCAGCCTGTAATGGCTAGATAGCATGTCAAAAAAGATCCCAGTGCAGTCAGCACCTTTACTGAGAACATCAGGTTTAGAGATCAGTCATTTCAGTCTCTGTAACCACTCATAATTAAAAAAAAAAAAAAATAATAATAATAATCTAAACAACTGTAGGTGACACTAGCTGTTGCAAGAGATTGTGGGGGTTTTTCTTGTTCTTGATTTTTTTTTAAACATCCTTACCTCGTGGTATTTCTAAAAACCCTTCTAATGGCAACTGAGGAGTTCGGTTCAAATTACTGTGCTGTGTAAAGGTGTTCTATTCGTATTTTTCTTTGGAAAACTCAAGATGAAATTCCATTCAGTAGGAGGGCTCTGCTGCTTAAATCCTATGTAAACTCTATATCTGAAGACCTAATGCAGAGACATTATGCTGGCTTTTAGCAGATAGGGTGAATTTCATTCTTAGTGAATGACCCAGGTGCTAAAAAGCTATGGCTGAAAGTGCTAGGTTAAAAGCGCAAGTCAGCTAGGTACATAAATATTACATGGCTACATCTTTAATGGGTTCCTGTCAGAGACTTGCTTTGTTTAAAGATTTCCATAACCCTGCTGATTTATTGCGTCTTTTCTAGAAGTATGCTGTTAGCAGGAAACTCAGTTGAAGCACTTTCAATCATGTTGGAGGATCATTATACTTTCACTTGAATAACTAATTAGTTGCAAAAAATTAACCACTGGTGTTTAGCACAAAAACACTTCCAACAAGGACTTTCATTTTTGTTGGGGAAAATGACCTCAGGCACTTGAGGAGGGGGGCAGAAAGGAGAAATAATGATCCGGCTGTCTTTTAATGTAACTTTTGTTTTCAATTCAACCTGACAGCAAGCAGGCAGCATAACGTGGTGCCTTATTCAGACAGCTTAAACTTGGGGCAAGTACATTTTAATCTTGCCTGTCGCATGAATCTCAAGGCTGACCTCATCCCATTGATTGAAATGGGTTTAAGGTTCCACATACCATCCCTTAAGGCTATGGGAGAGAGGATACAAGACTGACGAAGAAATGAATTAGTGAATGGGATAAAAGAATGTAATATGACCAAAGAAAGCATATAACCAGTCTGTTCATGTCACTGGATCTCATTTATCTTGTGAAATGTGAATCATGCTTAACTGTCATAGGAAGGTCTAGGCTGTATCTTGCATAACAGCTTAGCATTATTGTCACGTGCTGTTTGCAGCATCACGAGCGTAAGATATAGTGAAGGAAGGAAGGAGAACTAAGAGTAGTTAAAAATACTTAGTGATTTGCCCCACTTGTAGGGCAAAAACTGCAAGGAAATTTAGGACAAATGGTTTCTGAGATCTATTTTCTTCCCAAATGTATGAAAGCAGTTAAACAAGAAAATAATTAAGATATCTTGTTTGTGTTTTTCCCTCTGGAGCTTGCATTTCATTCAAACTATTTGAGAAATATATATATATATATATATACAAATATCTTTAAACTATAGAATAGAAACTGAAATTATTGTGCATGTACAAGTCAGTTCTGTTCTTTCAGTCGTCTTCTCCCTCTGTTGCAGAGGCAGTGAATTTCTCAGATATTTGGAGAGAGAAGTATCCTTCAAGTAATGTAAGGGCCAAGGCGAGGGGAAGCTTATTGGTATTTCTTGCTCTCCCATTCTATAAACCTATGCTTGCAAGATTATAAAATTATCTTCAGTGTACCTGAGATGTGATTGTACAGAAATGCTGGGAATTATTCAGTGTAAAAGAAGTGAGTGGACTACTGTAGTCATGACAAACTCCTGCTGAGGATGGAAAGAAAAAAATGGGTGGCACAACCACATTCCTGTATAGCTTTGTCACTTTTTCCCTCTCCTGTTCTTCACCTTCCTTCCAATGCTTACTCTCAAACATGCATCTTGGACAGTGTGTATGAAAGTTAAGAACAGAATCTCATTAAGGTGTTTACAGTTAGATTACCTACATAGTATAAGAGTCTTCTGAAAATATTTATATAAACCCACTTCTTGTTGGGTGTGTGTGTTTTCCTTTTTTTTTTTCTCCTCTCTCCTTGAGTTTTGGATTTTTTTTGGTAACACAGTAGAAACAGGAAGGTCATGGCTGACTTAGTGGGGGCGGGGGGAGTAAGGTCTGCATATGTGCCTATCAGGAAAACTAAGTTCATGTGGAATAAAACAGCAGAGATGCCCTCTTTTTATGCCATCACATACTCAGTCAAACTCATGATAGCATGGTCTTTGGGAGGAGTTATGAAGCAAACAATTTCAGGTTGGAGACGCTGCCCCTAAAACAGATCAGCAGAAACATAGGTGGCCAAGAGCTTATGTGTGTTTGCACACATAGAAGCTGCTCTGCTTCAGGGTATTTGTATGTGAGCTCACTAGGAAAAAAGAGAGAAAGGCTTAGAGAAAGCTCTTTCACTACCAGTTGCTGTCTTGAGCGCTTTCAAACTCCAGTTTTGACTTCTGCCGGCTGTTCAGATTGGGCTTTTGGAACTCTTTTCCCTTTGGGTTCTCTTATTTGTGCCACGCACTCTGTTCAGACATCAGCTGTCCCTATGCAGTAAAAATATATGGTCCTTCATAGCCTTGTGTTATCGAAAGAGGAGGAGAATAAGTAGTCTAGAAAGAACTAAATATCAAGCAAATATGACGCTCCTCTTTAAAAAAAAAAAAACAGAGTTAAGTAGGTAGCCATGCCTCCCTAGCATTCAAACTTCAGTTACTGGATGAAATCACAAAATGCAAAAAGCTGATCACGAATGAATCAACAGCAGAACAACAATGGGCCAAAATGAGTCTGTACGGACTGGGTACGCTGTGCCAAGATATTGAGGGATAAGCAGAGAAATATTACTTTAAGTGGATGATAGGAACAGCCATTGCAGTTATGTTACGTTTGTTCCACTGGGAAACCTGTTTGGATTAGTTTTGTGTAAACGTATCTAATTGTCTGTAGTTGTCCGTACACATAATCGAAAAGTTGAGAGAAGTGAGAAAACTCACCTAGGTTGGGGCTATGCTGTTGGATTAGTCCTAAGAGTGCATTTCAGGCGCTTGGTTATGTCAGACAAATGGGAAGAGAGTTTCACTGCATGGATTGAAACAATTCTCTGAATTGCAGAAAGTGTGCTTTTGATGGACCATTTGATATGGTCCAGCATGATGTATTTATTCTTTTAAAAGCCTCCTCCCCTTTGAGGATGTTAACGAACCTGGTTTGTTGTCTGGCATGGTTTCTCAAAGTGCAAGTCTGTAAACATGTCTTTGTGCGTAAATATATTTTTGTCAAACTTTAGAGTGCAAGAGTAATCAGTGTGCGTATCTCACCACTTAGTTCCAATTTGACATTTGGCAACAAAACAAGGTTGCTTTTTTCAAATGATCAGCAGATTTCTACCCAGACTTGCTGGTGATTAGCTGTGGTTTCTGTAGTTCAAAAATGCTAAATGTAGTGAAGGACTATAAATGTGCCATCTTTATGATTAGAAAGACTTGCTAGAGCTTTACAATTCTGAGAGAAAATGGGGATAATTCTACTGATTAAAAAAAAATGAAATTCTGTACTTTGCAGATTGTGCTGTCTCATGAAAATTAAGGACTAACGTTATTTCTTGCATTATGGCTTCGTTGTGGCTAGAAAGTTTGATGTATATATTACAAATGTTTTTTTTTTCAGAGACATGTAGTCAGAAGATGAACTATGCCCTTAGTCTGCATTCTCTTGGCTTTGGCATTCTGCCCAGGATTTCCACCCCACCCCCACCATTTTGTGTATATATACATATATATGTATTTTAGAGGGAGATAAAAGTAACTTGGGGGCTTAGGTCCTAGTCATTCTCATTCATTCTTTGAGCTCATTTTGAGCCTTTGTATAGTATTAACTAAGTAGCTAATATTAACTATTCAATCAGCATCTTTGTAAAGAGGCTGCTAGATTCCGGACGCAGAGAAGCTAAATGGTGCCAGGAATCATTCACTCTGTGCTAAATATTGCTGCTGGCTCCTCTCTCTGTCTCTCAGAGTCTGTGGATGTCTAATCCTCTGCTCTTCACTGTAGAGATGGCAGGATTTAAAAAGGAAAAAAAAAAAAAGCCATGTGAATTTGCTGTTACGTAACAAACATCTTGCCAACCTGTGTGGTTAAAGAGTTGAACTGGTCTCAAATGGTATCAAGGTCTTATTTAATTTCCTTCTGGTATTTTATGCTGCGTGCAATGTCTTTATGCTCAGCTACTGTGGTACTTGACGTTCAGTTCTTCACTTGGCAAGACTTGTGTTTAGTGAATTTGGAATGTCTATATTTAACAAGAAGTGTTTTGCTGCCAATCAAGTCTAAATAGCAACACCAAACTGCTTTGCACATGTACACACCACCAACCAGCAGAATATCTTGAAGCCGTTCAGCTGCACCCTGCTTCTACCACCCGGATGATATCTATTCGGAGTTGGCATGCTGAAAACTAAAATGGTGCAATACTAAAAACAAAGCTTAGTGTAAGTAACGCTAATGTGCTAACAAACCTCTACAACCATGAATGCCTCTTTATTGCATTTCTGGTTTCTACAGAATCTTTGGATTTTCCAAAAATACTGGGAAATATTTGATTCTATAAGAACAGAGTAAGTTTTCCAATCGCATAGTAAACAAATAATTTATAGTAGTCATTTAAAACCAACATTAAAAAAATGAGCATAATCAAACCTTATCGGGCTGCATTATATTGTTAAAATATATGCCACAGCTGATTTAGTGCTAGCCTAGAGTACCTAAGTTGAAGAAAAAAAAAAACTAAAAAAAAAAACCCTGTCCTCAAAAGCCTTATTCAGAGTTTATATCACCATGGAGTTGCCCAAAGGCCTTGGTCACCAGAACATCTGTCAAGTGAATTTCCAAGTGCCTAGGCCAGATTGGTGCTGGCCTCACTTCAGTACTCCTTGCACAGCTGGTTGCTGGCACCTGCAGCTCCCTGCCCTGGCACTTCTCCTGCAAGCAGCCAGGCATTGGAGCAAGTGCCCAAGACAAGGGATGCTGGTGTCTCAGTTAGCATGCTGTAGCTGGGCATGCTCTTTGTTGCCAACTGAATACTCAGTTGTTCCTTGTAAAGTGCTGAAACCTATGGAGAAAGCATTTGAGAGTGCTCTTTGCATTGACATACCAGGTAGTGGGCAGGGAGTAGATTTGGTTTCAAAATCTCTTCGGTGAAGTTGGGATTTGAATTCAGGTCCTCCATACCTTGACTGTGAAAGCTATTTCTTCAGAGGGAGGCAGCAAAAACTGCTTATTCCTTTGTCAGTTGGGAGAGGAGTGAGAGAGATCCTGGTCCTCTTCCCTTAATGGTAGGAGGCAGCAACACTAAATCCAAACCTTTGAGGCTGCAGTTCTATAACTTTTGACTTTCATTCCCCTGCTGAATTTAGGAGCTCTTTCAAATCTGCTCATTTCTGACAGTCCTCTTATGCATATAGTTCTCTATGCAATATACATCGCTGCCGAGGTATAAATCTCATTGGATATGTTGGGTATAGGTGCTTGGAAGATAATTGCAACATTTCATAACTTTTGTAATTCAGTCCTTTGTTGCACTAATCTATCTTCAGGACTTTATTTTGTTTTCTCCTCTCTATAAGGAAAAAGATGTAATGATTGTGAGTGTAAGCTGACTCGTGTTTAATATATTCTTCACTGGCTGTTCTGTTTTTCTCTTAGGCATAATTTGATGTTCCTTATGCTGAAGTGACAGCTCCTGGGTGATGTGTGACAGCACAGCCAAGAAATCTGTACACAGGATGCATGTTCTCCGGCTGGATAGTTCTCCAGGAAGACATCTAGCAGGTAAATCGGAACTGAAAACTCTGTTTCCATTATCAAAGAGTTTAGCTTTAACTGCAAATTCTAGGCACCTAATATATGAACATAGATTTATACATGAGACTTTGCTAACTGAAAATGTTAACATTCGAGTTTGAGGGTTTAAGAAGGGTTTTCAGTATGTAAATTAGCTTTTAGCTAAGCCACAACAAAAGCAAAGTTGAGAAGATAAAATAGTTTTTATATGGAACTTTTGGTTTTTATTTCTGCTTATTATTCTGGCAGCAAGTAGTTGGCCTAGGTGAAGACAGAGCACGCTATCTTACAAGCTCTTTACTGGAGTAAAACTGATGGGAAGCAGCAGCTCTGGGATAAATTACTTGTTTTAGAAATTATTACTATGGAAAATTACTAGTGGGACCAGTTTTCTCCTGTTTTAAAACAAAGCAACCATTTTCACCTTGATAATCTTTGTTTGTGTTAATGTTATAAACCTCCTCCTACGTATAGGAATCTTAACCCTTGCTAATCTACAAAGTTGAACCTTAAGTACTGGTGCTGTTTTCTCCTATTCTGAGTATACCAAACATAGTCTACCTTAAAAAGGCTTTTTGCTTTTTACCAAAGAATTCTTAATAGGCTTCAGAAGGAATTAACCGTGTTTTGAGCTTCCTTATCTTTGTTCACCTCCTTGAATATGTTGTACATTTATTACTGAAACTTTATGCTAATATTTCTTGGACTTGTTTGCTCCTTCATAAGATCAGGTAATCAAAAACAATCTACATCTCTCTTGATGCCTTTGGGGATTCTTGGAAAAACTAGTTAGAAAAAAATGCAATAGTATGAATCTTGCTGACTCATTTGATTTCTCATTCATTAAATTGAGACAGTGAGGGTGAACAAATGTTGGTTATGTAAAATGAGACAAGTGTGGAAACATGGAAAACATGCCTATTCTTGTGAGAGGTGTGTTGTGCAATAGCTTATGATGAAGTGCAGTTGAAGAGCTATTATGACTAAGATGGATGCTGCCTGGTGCAGGCAGTAGAGCTACTGTTCCTGTTTTTCTTTTCTTTTTTTTTTTTTCATCCATCCAACTTCCCTGCATCTTATCCCATTGCTGCAGCACTGTTCTGTGTTTTCTCTGATGGGAATAGTGGGATTCCTTCGCTCTTCAGTGGGAGAATATTGGTTGGAAACAAAAGCATGCCTCCAGCTGTACTCTAATGATAAAACTCAAATGTGTTGCAAAAATGTACTGCAAAAAGATAAAATGGGTTTCTAAATTTCTTCCATATCAGATGTAGGAACTTAATCAAGAAACTTGATAATGTTTTAACTGCTAAGGACATTATTAAAAATGTGCGTCAAAATCTGCAGCTTAAAAAGTGGACTCCTTACAAGCTCAGTAAATCAGTTCACATATTATGCTAAGTCATTTATACTCTAGATAGTATCTGTGGCAAATTGTCTGATTATAAAAGTAATTATTAAATTGATATAGAAACTCTAATGTGGTAGCTTAAATTTTGTTCTCATTTGTTTAATTTTCATAACGTTAAATCTACAACAGTATTTTAAAATCATGAGGGTGGTATCCCTGCTACAAGCTTCTCTACAGTCCTATGAATTTGACTATTAGAAGTAAAAAGCCCAGAGCTGACTTCTTGTTGTATTTCATTGTCTCATTCAGTTTGATCACGTGTAGCTGCTTGATACTTGAAACAACTGAAATACGTATGGCTAGATTTTTGAATATGAGGGCTGTTCTGAAAGTAATGCCTCCTATTTAATTATGTTGGCCCATGACAGCAGAGGTGGATGTTAGTGGTTTCAGTTACATTTTGTTGCCGTGTGACAGATGGCAGCAGGGGGCCAGTCTGACAAAATGGCGTCTGACATAGCAGTGCGTATGAAGCAAAGGTGAGTGGAATTCCTCCATGTGGGGGAAAAACTGCCTCCACTCTCGTTCATCTATGATTACTGAATGCTTATGGAGACCAAACAGTGGATGTGAGCACAGTGAGGAGGTGGGTGGTGCGTTTCAGCAGTGGCAAGAGTGATGTGAAAGACAAGCCGTGTTGCAGATGATGGCGCACAGCTGTCACACCATGAAATGAAGAACATCTCGAATATTTGCTCTATCAGATAGTGTTATTGTGCTCTTTGTATTGCCTGTACTTTCCATAGAAATAAGTAGGAGGCATTACTTTGAGAGCGAGCTATGCATATAGTCTAACTTCAAACATCTTGCTGGTTTGTAAGAAGGGATGCAGAAGGTGCAGATCATTCTCATTTGGTTTTGTTTTGTGTGTAAATGCAGTCCTCTCCCAGTGTTTCTGTGCCAGAATAGTGAATGAATTTCTACTGACAGTGTCAATGGAAGCACATCAGGAAGTTCAAAAATGGACATGATTTTAGACAGGATACAGGAAAAAATTCTCTAGTGTTCATCCAGTAACCTCTCTCTTTTTACACCTGAAATGTAAATTACAGGCAGGTAGTGGTCAAGTATGAATTAAATGTCATGTAATACCATGGCTTTTAAAGCAGGTCAGGTGTCTGAAGAGAATACCTTGTATTTTTACCATTGGTTGAATGGTAAGTCCCTCTTGAACTAAAGGAGTTTAATGCTAAGCAAAAGATCTCTCCATCCTTGGTAATATTTAAAATTTGGTTAGACAAGGTGTCAGCACAGGATGATGTTAGATTTTGCACTGATTTAAGCAGGACATTGGACTAGTGGAGGGACGGGGGACCCTTCCAATCTCACTTACTTCAGGAGTCTCTAATCTTAGCCATGCTGAGTATGCTTCAGTAAGGCTTCATGGAACTTAGAAGCACTTGTCAGTAAAAATATTTCAGGCTGCCAAAGACTTCAAAAAGTTCATCTACTTCTGCATGTTTCTGTCAGCTGTTTAAGAGCTTTTGTTTAAGGGAAAAAAAACCGTGGTCTGAGATCTTCACGTCTGCATAACTTTGTCCAGCGCCTGTAATGCGTTTCATTTTGAGAAGGGCTGGGGGAGTTTTATTTCGCCTTTATACTCTTTTGTGTAATTGTAATCTTTGGGTGAAGTTTAAAATGGAGTGCAAAGGAAGAGTTAAAAAAAAAAAAAAAGGTTAGTTGTAAAGTATAAAATACTGTTTTCCTTTGTAATGGAAACAATTTCAACACTCCAGGGAGGGAAAAAAAGTATGCTGCCCCCCCAATCCCCATGGAAAAAAATGTAAAAGCTCAACTGAACTGCTGAATATATTCAGTTGCTAATAGATAATATTGGTAAGTTGGCTACATGCTCAAAAAACTGAATGGATTCCTGCTACTTTGCTCCTCTGAATTGAAACTATACATTAAATAAACAAAAATCATTAATTTGCATAAGGCATTAGAAATAAGTCAATAAGAAAATATTGTCCAGCTGCAGTTTAGTAACCTATTTTTATTTCTTAGTGTGTATACTTAAAAACACAACTTTGAGGTCTGAGTGTTTGAGCTGCTGAACAGCACATATGTGGAATTGTAGAAAATAGGAAACATTATGAAATTTTGAAAATTCTCAAATAATCTCTTTCACCTTGAATGAAGCTGGCTGTTTGAGGGCTGCCAGCAGGGGACCAGCTTAAAGAAGCAGACTCCCCCTTAAAAAAAAAAATATATATATATAGTGACATTGAAACAGTTTTCTTTTCACTTTTGAGAAGAAAAAGCTTTAAACACAGGACAAAATTTGGATTCGGTATGTAGCTCTGTTAATGACTTCGTATGAGCAATTTTAACTTTTCAGGATCATTTAGAAAAAGCTCAAATTGTGTCACACAGAACAGTTTAGAAATGGAATATATTCCTGTTAAAGATGCTGTCAAAGTGCTTTTGCATAACAGTATTTATTGCGGCAAATAACTATACATGAGTATAGGCCAATACTTGCCTCTAGAAGATAGTGTTCCAGTAGATCTGGAATACATGTTGAAACCACGCACTAAAAATAGTTGATCGGGCATTTAGTTTAGAAGTTAGCATAATGTGCTACAATTAAAGTGACTCCCTGAAAATACCCTAGATTTTCAGATTCAGTTCTCCACAAATGGTTTTTCATCCAGCCTGGTATTATTTGTACCTCTAAAAAATTCATGGGTGTAAATGGGAGTCTAGATTGTGTGATGAACCAAGTATTGCAGTTGTCTGAGTACAAAATTTCAGTGGACTCTAAAGATAAAATCGCCTCTTATATCCATTTTTTGGCAGAGAAAGAGTGATTGATGGGAAGTACAGTATATGAAGAACAGTTAAACACACTGACAGTACAATAGTGTCTCATCAGATGATGTGTTGTTTTGACTACATGGCTGCAGTGGGTCTGTAATTTAAATGCCACGAATGGCACAAAAAAGCAATAGCATGGAGACAGGAATACTGTAAAATCTCTGGATCTGTACTTAGAATGCTGATAAAACAACCCTTTGAACGTGTGGTGCCAAATGTTGTCCCAGGTTACCATTCTTCCATGAGGAAAGCAGTTTTTGTTGCTGTGGAGTTTTATTTCTTCCCTTCCTCTTAATGCAGACAGACATTTCTGTTTAGATTGCTTGGCTTGCATCGCTATGAAGATCCCAGGCAAAGGGAGGCTGCTTGCGTTTTGCCTAACTCATGTCCAGTTTGCACATTCAGTACAGAATTCTCTATTGTGAATAGTCATGACTATGTTTTCTTTGTGCTGTTGGCTTTTGAATGTGCTTCTTTATACTTTCACTGAAGTAGCACACAGAACTAATTTCACCAGAAGCTATTGGTGTTGAGCTGTAACAGAGTTGCACAGAGTCCTGTGACTGCATCCCAGTTATAATATTCCATTTGTTTTGACTCTGCTGTTGTGAAGTCCACAGCCTTTTAGACTTGTTGTCCTTCCCTCATCTCTGATTTTTTTCTTTTCTTTTTCAACTTCCATTTTAAATTATAACTGACTTTGTTTTACTTATTGGACTCAATTGTGAGTAAGCACATTTCTGTACCCTCTCAGCAGCCATTTAATGCACCTTAATGTAATGTATGCTGTAATTGTTTGCCAGATTGGACTGAGTCTTTCCAGAAACAATTCTTGATCTTTTTGAGGACCTTGCAAAACTTATACAATATGTTAATTGTGAAGCATTTTTAAGTATGTAGTGCAAAAGAGAAGAAATGCTCTGTAAGTGGAACTTGTTTTAAGTACTCCACAATTTCTAGCAGGACACATTATTTCATTATACTGCTAGAATGCAAACAAAAGAATGAAGCCTTTGTAAATTGCATTTTTTCCTTTAGACTGGTTCATTGTAGACAAGTCTGGTATTATACAAGGTATGTTAGCTGTTTCCAATTTAAAATAAGTGCACGGACTCTTAAAATATTCACACAGGGCTAACAAATTTAAAATCCACTCAGTTCTGCAAATAAATAAAAAATAAATAGTAATATTTGGTATATGCTAAAGACATAGGTAAGTAGTTTCAGAAAATGGTCTTTTTTTAAACAAGCTTCAAATTCCAAGCGTGGTAAATACATGAGCATACATATGTCTTTTTCTTCTCACGTAAAAAAAGCATAGCTAAAATTCAGTGTGTATTTCTCTACTAGAAAAATAATGAAATTGTTCTACTTTATGCAGAAGTAAATAAAAGTGTTGAAAATAAGGCTATTGCATTGATTTAAGAAGCTTGGAGTTGAGCAGAAATTAGTTAATGAAATTTGTCTTTATCTGGTATTTGCCGTCTGCAGTCTTCTAACTATTGGAAATCCGCAGTAATCAAAATGGCTTTCTCCTGGTCCTGTACATCTATATAGCTACTCAGGATCTTTCAAAATCCATTACTAGGATATGCACAAACAAATCTGACTGTTTTGGTTTTGGAAGGAATCCTGATCACAACAGTAAATAAAACACACAAAAAAACACACAAAGGTACACTGGCCAAGTGAAAGCAGCTGTCTTGTTTTTTTTTTTCCCCGTTCTGAATAGGAGTGAAGAAAGTTTTCACTTAAACCATTCTGAATGACTGCAACTACTGCAATCAGTACTTTTTAGTATTGGCAGAAGGCAGAGGAAGCTCTTCAAAGAAATGTTTAGTGTCTTTAAATAAAAATGTCTGTCACGAAGTCCAAGAATTTTAACAAGAACTATGCCTGTAAGTAATAAATCGTAGAATGGTCTGGGTTGGAAGGGATCTTTAAGATAATCTAGTTCCAACCCCTCTGCTATAGGCAGGGACATCTCCCTCTAGAACAGGTTGCTCACAATCTATAAAGGTTAAGTTTTCTATAAACACCTAACAGCAAATGCAACTGGTAGAACCTGGTAGTGCGCTCTAAGGTTGCACAACTTCCTCCTTTCTTGTAAAGATCGTTGTTTTATTTATTGTTGTTATTCAGAAGTGTCATGAGTAAAATAACTACATTTTGGGTCTTGGGCCTACAGGTTTTGTGAAAACATGACTTTTCTTTATTTGATAGAATCATAGATTGGCTTGGGTTGAAAGGGAGGATCGTCAAGTTCCAACCCCCTTCCACAGGCAGGGTTGCCAACTGCTAGATTAAGTGCTATATCAGGTTGCTCAGGGCTTCCTCCAACCTGTCCTTAAACATACCCAGGGATGGGGCATTCACAGCCTCTCTGGGCAGCGTGTTTCAGCACCTCACCACTCGCTCAGTGAAAAACTTCCCCCTGACATGTAAGCTACATCTCCCCTCCTTTAGTTTTAAGCCATTCTCCCTTGTCCTTTCGCTATCTGCCCTTGCAAGAAGTTGATTTCCCTCGTGTTTAAACTCCCTTTAGATACTGGAAGGCAACAATGAGGCCTCTCTGCAGCCTTCTCTTTTCCAGACTGAACAAGCCCCATTCCTTCAGTCTGTCTTCATAGGGAAGGTGCTCAAGCCCTCTGATCATCTTTCTGGCCCTTCTCTGTGCCCTCTCCAACAGCTCCACATCTTTCCTGTGTTGAGGGCCCAGACCTGGATGCAGTACTCCAGGTGGGGCATCATGAAGGCAGAACAGAGGGGGACAGTCATCTCCCTTACCCTGCTGGCCACCCCTCTTTTGATGGAACCCAGGATAACATTGGCATTCTGGGCTGCAAGTGCACACTGCTGGTTGATGTTAAGTTCTTCATCAACCAGAACCCTTAAGGTCCTTCTCAGCAGGGCTACTCTCAAGGAGTTCTTCTCCTACTTTGTATACATATCTGGGATTACTTTGACCCAAATGCTAGTTCCTCTTCTTATATTTATTGATAGTGTCATCCTTCATTATCCTGCCAATGTACTTAAGTCTCTTTTTTTGTTCCATTTTTGCTTGATAGCACAACAGAAATAATAACACAAACAGTAAAATAAGATTTCCTGAACTTTTAGTTCCTACCTTAGATTCTTTTCCTTGATACTTCCTAAGAATCATTACTTAAAAAATCGTGTTTGATGAGCATGATTGCGTTTTGTCACCACGCCTATTAATAGTCATTAAAACAGCCTGGTGTGTACCCACTACTGAAAAATCAAGCAGTTCCAGTAATTAGAGGTTTGACTTGACGTGCTGAACTTCCCAAATTCTGATTGCAAACAGATATGTGTCTCTGTGCATGTAGGCCATGGTTTATCATGTGTTACTTCTGCACAGATGCAGTCTAGATGTGTGAATTTGGGGTAAGCTTTTTCTCTTTTTCGTCTTTCCATGTAAGATAAAATGAGCTCATGTAACTCTGCTGAAAATATCAATTTTGTATTTGTGAAATGCTGAAAATAGTGTTGGAAGTGATTGACTACTAGAGTTCTGCTTGTGATTTCTGAAAAACAGTGGTTTCTTAGCACCCATCATATTGCCAACAGTTTGGTTGGTAGGCTAGGACTTCCTTCCCCTCATTCTTGAAAGCCACAGAAAACTAGGATTTGCCTAGAACTTAAGCACCTCTGCTGGAATCTCCTTCAAGCTAGTGGAAGCGTCCGTAAGAATAAGAGCCTGAAAAAGCTTAGGAGTATCGTAGCAGCTGCTCACAAACCGAAGTGCAAATACTTGTGAGGTGTTGCAGACTTTGAGAGAAAAGCCTCGTGTTTTTATATCATGGACGCGATCTTCAGCTATTTAAGTTCCTACTTGTTCTGAGGGGGAAACTTAGAGTAAATGGTGAAGAAAAAATTGCAGTGTATTTGCATCAACTTTCTCCATATACTTGATCCTAATGCTCTTCATAATGATCAGAGGGACCGAGCAGAATTATCTCATAATTTTAGGAAGTGAACAGACTTAGAAATGAAAATGTTGAAGTATTTCAGAAACGGCCATATTTTTGCCCATGTTAACAGATGTGAAACAATCAGCTTTTCAATAGCATAGAAACTATTCTAATTTCTGTCAACCTCATTTACGTTATCAAGATCTTAAAGTAAGTACTTCATGGAGATGGACTTGTACTGATCTCTTAACCATGGCCTTACCTATTACTGATATTACTTCAGAGTCTCTGAATGAAAGCTTTATGGCCTTTAAGGCAAAGTTGAATATATTCCTCAACTGTACTCTGAAAACTACCGTAGCAGCATAATCAACAGAAAAAAAGTTTCTGAAAAGTGGAGAAGTAAATACAAGAAACTATGAAGAGGAAGGATTAAGTAACAATGTAGTTGAGGGCATTTAGAAATGCTGTGAAGATGTGCACGTACTCTGGTCAGAAAAAAAAAAAGATTGTATTTAAATACTGTCTGGTGCCTACAGTCCTACAGTAATCAGCAAAGATGAATAATAATGAAATTTTTAGTGAGCCACAATCCTGTGACTTAACTGTACTGAAAGGAAAAATGCGTGTATAATGGTGTGCATGGGTTTTGGAAAAAGCTAGAAAGGGCATGATAACCATTATGGTAAGAAGTTAATCTTGCCTGGCTGTATTTAGCTGGTATGGATCAAGGTTGCGTAGTCACTTCCCTGTCATATAATACGATCCAGTCTTATGGAAATGAATAGTTTTTCTTAAATTATTGCTGCAAAACCCCTCTAAGGAATAACATGAATGCATAAGACAACTTGAGAGAAGTAATGGCTAGCATTTTCTGAACTTCAAGATCAGAGTATGACAACATTGGCAAGTTTTGTAAAAATAAAATAATAAATGTTTTAGGTATAGCACTATTTTCCTATTTAAGAGGTAACTTCTGAATAACTTCTGAAATGAAAGCATTCTCCATGCTCAACTGAGTTATAAATTCAGAATGAATGTGCAGTGTCTCCATGTCCTGCAAGCATATGATATACTTAGACAATTTTTTTCTAGTAAGTGTTTTGAACTCAAGTTTCTTTAAGATACCAATTCAGTTGTTACTTTTCTGCTAAAAGCCCTGAGCGTGTTCTTTAAACCATTAAAACGCTGAGGAGAGCACAGTTCCCTTCTTTATGTAGCAGTCCAGTCCCAGCTGCCACCATGAACACTGAATTCCACAAATTCCTGTTCTGCTTTGTGGTGTGGTGCAGTAGCTGTTGGACAGCAAGGAAATAATGTGGCACTTAGGCTTGAGGATGACATCTTGAATCCCATGTAAGGGAGGAATTATCTAGGACCTATGGCAATATATAAGGTAACAAAGCTAATGGTTAAAACCTTCTGTTCATCAAATTTGCTTTCTTTAACTATAGTCAAGATTTCAGTGTGTATATAGAGGAGAATTAAAACCCACCTATGGAAGCATTTTTAGATGTTTAGCTCTGGTGTTTCCCCTGCTGTTCCATGGGGCTGTTCTCACAGGGCAGTAAAAGCTTAATAAAACTTGAATTCAGTATAAACAATGAACATAGGAAACCTAGCATAAATTTGTCACCTGAGAACTGAAATTATAGCTTGTATTGCAGTTCATGCTCCACTGGCACCTGAAGGGCCTAGTTTAAAGGTTGGATTTGCATGCTGATTATACTAGCCTTAGATTTTCTCTTTACTTTGTCTTTAAAGATGAATGATAGGACTTAGACTCTCCTATGTTGGTTTTAAGTACATATAGCAAAGAAAGCTTCAGAATAGCTGGGCTAGTGACATTTCCATCTACCTTTTCCTCAATCAGAACTGTCTAATGGAAACAAAACCCTAATGTTTTTAATGTTGCTAGCTTAAATAAAAACAGGAGGATGAATCAGCTACATACTTATTCTCTCCAAATTCAGCTTTTGAAATTCAGAGTATTATCAATTCCTCCCTACGTCACATCAGCTGTGCATAATCTTCCAGCATAGAGGAATCATCATGCTTTACGGGAAATGTGGTTTAGGCTTCAATCCCTTTGGAATCAAGGGACCTTTTTTTGGTTCCCAAACTATCTGTGGCCATTTCTTCTAATCTTCAAAACCTACCTACTCTGAAAATCACGTATACGTGTGTTTGTGTGTACAGTTATGTATATAAACAAGAGCCACTAAAAGAGGGCCTTGATTTCAAATGGTGATTATTATTGCAACATACATTTGTAGTCACTGTCAACAGTATACAGCTCAGCCTGCAGGATAGGAAAAAAAAAAAAAGAGATGATTCTCAAATTCCTAGAAGCATACTTTGTTGGAGAAGATGGTGTAGGCTTAATAATAGAAAAGGATTTTTTTTATGCCTTTTGAGTATCTAGAGTTGAATATTCACTTTGCTTTGTGATCTTGTTGTATTACTAAATGTTTGAGAAAGCCTGGAGGCATTTCCTAAATAAGGCTGCAACTGTATAGCTTTTAAACTCAATTAGCCCTCTTCTAGTTTCTTCTTATTGCACCAATTATAATGGAGTTTAGTTGGCTATGTGAGGAATGGAAGGTATAGGGGTCCCCCTAACCGGTTCCCTTTGTCCCACAGTGTGTGGAACAGCTGCATTTTGCATGGCCCTTACATAGCAGCAGCTGTCTTTCCCGAACTTTAAAATGTAAACTGTGTTTAAATGAAGGGTGCTCAGAAAAGTCATTCATCTGCAAAGGAAGTGAGTTAATTTTCGCTACTTGGCATGAGACTCCTTCAGAGTACAAAGAATACCAAACTTTGCAGTGTTTTGAATACTATTGCCATGAGATGTCTGCTCAGTTTGTATTTCATCCACACAGTGATCTTCTGATGCTGGTGGTATTCTGTAAAATAGTTTGTTCTCAACTGTTACCAACACAAGAAGGTGTCCTAAGAATTGTTAAACACAGAAATAAGAAGAAACCAGAGTGCATTCAACCAAGCAGTAGAACTGATATGTGACCACTTAAAAAATAAAAATAAGAAAAAGGAAGACAAAACACCAAATAACTGCCTGAAGGAGAAAGCCTTTTGTTGGGGTTCAAGCATTAAAAAATACTTGGCAAGTCTTAAACAGTATTTTTATAACACACTTGTGTTGGATCATGGTTTTCTCTCTTTTCTGTTTGATCTTAAAGTCCAACTGTGTTAATTTAACAAATTAATGTAATGCGTTAAGCTTGTAATATGATTAAAGGTATTAGTAGAACTTTGTAGAGAGAATGTTTTTTTCTCATTATGTTAGAGGCTTTTCCCTCTCATTTACAGACATAAACAAAACTGCAGCTACATCTGGTTGAAAATTTAATCTGTCTTTCCTCCTGTGGGGAAAACCTAAGATGTCTTGAAGAAACATTTTTCAGTGGACATTTTTCTGGGAAGGCCTTTTGCACGAGGAGAAGAAAAAAGACCCCTTGCTGTCCCAGAATGGTTGATAGCCTGGTGTTTTTGGTGTGCCTCTGGAATGTCCGAGTTCTGTTAGTTTTGGAGAAAGGCCTGGAAACCTGGGTTTTCAATACTCCATGAAAGTCTTAACTATCAGACTACTATCTATCTGCAAAAAAGAAAAACAACCGCTGCCTAAGATTTCTCCTCCTCTTTCATTTGCCATGAACTCCTTCCCCAAAGGCAAATAAAAATAATGTAGACATACCTCTCTTTATAACACACAATAAAAACTTGCTGAAACCTCTTTCTCTCTCTCTCTCTTTCTCTCTCTCCCTCTGTAATACAGTAACACATAGATCCGTTGTTTATGCTCTCTAGTAAAAAAAAAAAAAAAAGTAGACTACAGTAAAGATGTAGCAATTTTTCTTAGCAATTAAGTGTCACAACTGTACATGTATGGACAGAAAGACACTAGTTGTGGCTGGAGCAATGGAAAATTCTTACATTTAATACCCTGAGCTTTGCAAAGAAGCATTTTGCTGTCTGTGCAGTCATGTGTACCTTATGTTGTGCGCTATTTGTGCATAGTGAAAACTAGAATTAATCCTCTCATGTGAGTGCTGCTGAAGAAAACAACAACAACAAAAAACCCGCTCAAATGAGAGGAGAAAATTCTGTTAATAAAGTTGAAGTGGCTCTTTATGGAAGAAAAAAATCAATGTCTGAATCCCTCCCTTCAGTTCATACAAAAACTTGTAAAACCTTGGTTTTATTGCAGGCTATTACAACATCTCTTTTGATGTACAAATTCTAAATGCAGCCAGTAAAATCTTTCAAAAGATTCAGTATGCATACTAAGATACTGACTTTTTAAAATGTACTTATGACACACTTGATTTTTTTTTAAAGCTTACTTAAATCTCTGAGGAAACAGAGGTGATGGTTGGATCATGCTCCCGTAAGATGCACTTCATTTTTAGTAATTAATGTTTTTTGACTCAGTATTTATTACTAAAATATTTTTTGTGCATTTCTGAATTACTACGTTGCAAAAAAAGAAACAGATACAGCATTCCATTCAGATGGATTTCCACTATATTTAAAGTTTGGGGCTTTTCTTTTTTTTAGTTCCTTTATTTTTAAAATTAGCTTTTGCCTACTTTCCAGATAAGATGCTTTCCATTTTTAATTTGAGGGGAAAAAGGAGGTAGCACTGGATTATATTTGATCTCTTTTAAACATCTCAGTTTTTCTTTAAAAACCTCACAGCACTGAAACTTTCTCTTGAAAGGCTGCTGTGGCATTCAGATGTTTGTTGGCTGGACTTGGAAAGTGTGATCTGGACACTGTTTAGAAAAATTTAGTGCCCCGTAAGTGCAATACACAATAAAAGGAAGTAATGTTTGAGACCTCTTTGTGTGGATTGAGGCAAACTGCTTTTCTCTTAATGCTTTCAGCTTGCTGACATGGAGAATATGTTTTCCTGTTCTATTCTAGTTTACCTATATGGAATTCTTCATTTCAGGTCCTTGATTTTAGTTTGGCTTGTTTCTACAGTTTTTAGTTTCGCATGTTTAATGTGTGCAGTGAACAGCTGCACCACGGAGTTCTGCAGATGTTGAGCCAGAATGAGCTTTATTACTGACCATATGATGTTCAATCCTGAGAGCTTTAATATAGGAAAAGAAATCATACGTAGTCATGTATGATTTCAAACGTCCTGACCTAGTCCTAGAAAAAAAAAATAGCATGGTATTTTCTGGCACTCTCTGAACTGAGCTGTCTGGGATGGTTTTCTCCTGTGGCTCCTAAACAGATCAGATAAAGTTCAGAGCTATCCAGTAATTGCACGTTCCAAGTTCCTTCTCGTATCTACAGCAGTACTGTTAATATTATCTCTTTAAAGCTCCGTTAGTAAATATCACCAGATAAAAGGCTACGTAATCTAGATTTCTGCTCTGTAAAAGACCATTAAATAAACACGCTATTGCTGGCTGGCTAACTTCTGAGGTTAATTTCCCACTGAAGATTTTAGTGGGCTGTTAATGACTGCAGGTCACTTCTTTCAAATTCCTGATTTTGGGGGAATTTTCTTTGTTAGATCACCTATGGTTTCCTGGTTCTTTTGTGTATGAACTTGCCTGTTAGAAGAGCCAACTCTATATTTTCAGTATGAATTCAAAATACCTATTTGCCTAAAAATAATTTTAGGAAGTGTGTTCTGTTATTGAAATAGCAGTTGTTACACTTCTGTATTGTATCTACACTTTGATATATCAACTTTGTGTATTTAAAATACCTAACTGTGTTTCTTTTTGCGGCAAGTTTCAGAAATGCAAACCTTAGGTCTTTATCCGTGTCTATTTTACAGTTAAGTTGGACAGTCAGGCTACAGTGCAGTTGCTTGCAGGATGTGATGTCTTTTCAGTATAGGTTTCAGCTGGGTTTAACGTTTTTCTTGCTCTGGAAATGCAGTGTTTTCTGTGAGGTGTCCTAGAGCTCTTCCTCATTACTCCCGTTTTTAACATCAGTTGCTGAATCATGCGTATATATGCGGGAGTTTTTTGTTTTTATGGCATTTGCTAAATAATGCTGCCAAGTTTGCCAAGTCAGAAATGTAATCCATGTTCTACGCTACATTCTTCAGTCACGAGGCTGAGAATGAAATAACATCAGTACTGCTGATGAGGAGTTGCAATAAAGTGTTGTCCAGTGGATAGAATAGTAACAGTAAACCTGGAACTCCTCCGTCCTCTGCTGAGGTGCAACACTTCATCTTTTTGTCCCTCCTTATGCAGCAAAACCTTGGTGGCAGGCCCCTCCACTGCAGGAGCGTTAGAAACGTAAAGATTTAATCTTCACTCTTCAAAGTAAATTTTTAGCTCTTTTCCTTGCTACGATAGAGTGAAAAGCATCAACTAATGGCAAATGTCAACTAACCACTAGACTTGGAAAAAACCAACAGCTGGTTTCTGCTTATGAAGCAGAGAGACTGTGTGGGAGGAGATGCAAAGCACCTCCTCCGATACCCGCTCTCAGAGTAGGGAGGGAACAAAAACAAGACTGTACTGAATATGACGTTTAACGTTCAGAGTAATTTTGCTGTTCTCTCATATTCTTATACTTGTATCGAAATGCTAAATGACAATGTATTTGTTGACAATTTGTTTTCATATAAAGGCATGAGGAAAAGACCCCATGCCACCTTTACAGGTTAAATTTGGCTCACTTCTGATAAGAAGTGGGGCATCTCATTTGCTTGCGTAAGTTGTCATTGTGCCTCAAATTCATTGCAATGTTTCAATTCAGCAAAATGAAGTACATTGTTAGAGAAGTGTTGAAATGGCAGCACTTAAATGCATCAACTGTGAATCAGAAATGATGAATGTACTTTGAGTCCGAACAGACATAAAGGAAATAGATGACAGGTTATTCATTCATGATGTAAAATCTGAGCTCTAAAAGTGTACACAGATTTATGCTAATACAAACTGAGAGTAAATCTAGGTTCACAACACCACTGACCTTAAAGCTAAGCGAAATGTTTCTTCTAACAGGAGGTCCATAGCCCAGCCAGCTATAAGGAAATGCCCAGTTCTCTGGGTTTTATGGTTTTGGTTTTTTAAATATAAACTATATTTGCGGAAATTAATTGAGCCTCCATCACTTTTCAGACTTGGAAAACAGTGTAGAGCCGCATTAGTTCATAGCACGATGGGTTTCAACAGATTCGTAAGAAGACTGTAGACTAGAAACTGGATCAAGAAAGAGATGGAAGTAATTTTTCTGATTTTGAATTGGAGAACTTTCTATTTCTAGATACTGATTTTACTGGGCAGATGAAACTGCCCTCTAAGAATGATAAATACTGTTCAGTACTGGAAGAATTTTTTTCATTTTTGATGAATAACTCATGTAAAAGTAAATGCACAGAACAACGGTATCTCTTGTTATTTCACCTGTTCTTCTTTTAGAAGTGTTCCTTCTTGTTTGCTAACAACTCCCACTACGATGGAGTGCTTGTCTGAAGACCCAGGAATTATTAACTCCCTAAGACGGGGGTGGGAAATTAGAGCTGTTGAGCAAGGGTTGGAAGGATACCAACTGGAGGATATTTGTGACTGACGAGGATAACAGGAAGGGAGGGAGAAAAAGAAATGGTCAGCACTTTTGGCTTTTTAAAAGTGGGGGTGCATATGACTTGCTGTTATGTTTTTGCAGTGTCTTGTTGCAGACTGTTTCCAGACTGTTGGCTTAGTCAGCCACATCTTTAATTTGCTCAGTCTATAACAGCTGCTTCTGCTGCTCCCACAGAAAGAGAAATTATAGTTTCTAAGCCTTCATTTCTTCCCTCTTACCTATAATAATCGAGTTCCAGTCTGTCTGACCACTTTACTAGGCTTTTTTAATTAGCAGATCTTTTGGGGGCTCTTAAGTGTGTTTTGCATATATAGAAACCCTAAACAGCCTTGGAAACTACTGATGAGATGAAAAACATCCTGCTGGGACATAAAATAGCACATAATACCTGGAATAATGATTTCTATAATTGAGATTTTCATGTGGCTTACTAGAAGGCATCATTTTACCTGGGTACTTGTTAAAAGAATAAAAGTTTAAACACTTAAAACCATCTGATTAATTCAGACTGCGCTATTTTGTTGATTTCCTTTTGTAAAAGGTTTACAGGCGTGGCTTGAAATACATAAAATGCCTATGATGAAAACTAGTGTTCAAATATTTCTGTGCATTTTGCAGCTCAGATTTTATTACTGGATTTACCCATGTGAGACAGGTGGAGTTTAATAATAGTCTCTTCCTTGTACCTGAGACCACTGTGCTGCCTGGTCATTTGCTTGAGTTGACAAATCATTATTAAGTGCTGGTTCACATCATTCTGAGAGGTACAGTCTACCATAAAGTGTAACAGCTATCACTGCTGCAAGTATCTTAACATAATTGAAGAAAACAGCTTGTTCTAATCATTTGCTAATGGTACAGCATGACTAAATAATCTCTGGGATATACCTTGGAGACCCGATGGTATGCCTCATTGACTTCTGGGGAACTGACACAGAAGGCGGTAGTTAAATTGCCCTCAGCTCACTTCATTTGCTTGTCTGTAGAGCAGTGATGATTTGTCTAGAAAAAAAAAGAAAGGAAAGATTTAGAGTGATAGCTCAGAATATGCTCAATAGATCAGCTGATAGTTGTTCTTAACATTACCCAAGGAAAAATACCTAGCTCTGCTATAGAGGTTTGGCAGTATTATTATACTAATTCTTTTGGTTTTTGAGATGAAGTATGTTGTGCTAGAAGTTGTTGCTCTGAATGAAAAGAGATTATTCAAACCATTAAACTGAAAAATAATTCTGTAAATCTTATACTTTCAGTAAGTTTAATATCACAAATAAGTAGCTCTGTGGTCTTCGTGTTTTTGTGAGATTATTCAGAAAGACGAAAACAGAACAAAAAAAGAAAAACAGAAAATAAGCTGAAGGCTGTTTTTCAGTGCTGCAGGTAAGTGTTAATAAGATCCTTCTCTGAAACCTCAAATAAGCCTGCGTTCATACTACTTCTGCCATAATGGTGCTTATGTTTCATTTTCTATCTTAAATAAATAAATCCTTCTTAAATACTCAGAAATACAGGTCCAGGTCTGATCTTTTTTGGTACTAAGCATCAAGCCTGATGAAATATTCAAAAAACTTACTTTTCAGTAGCTCTGAATTTTTTTTTTTTTTTAGATCCTTAGCCTGCAATGTAATCAATTTTCCACTGTCCTTCAAGTGCTATGAATTAGGTGATGGGATTCTCAAAGCCTTCCAATTTTTGGCATTTGGCATGGTTTGAAAATGCAAAGCTGAAGTAACAAATACTCAAGATTTTGTTAAAGCCACTTGCTTTTTGGACTCATGTAAATGAGTGTAGTATCAAGTATCTTGTATTAAATGTAAAGGGAAATATTTTCAAATCTATTCTTCTCAATGGCCTAAGGATCCCCTTTTTGAAGAGTTTATAGTCTGAAAAATACTATAATAATACATCATATGCTTAAGAAGACTTGTAGTATTAAACTACATGCAGTTTCATGGAAGATGTTTTGAGAATTTCAAATCCATCTTGGGTGTAGCTACATCATCTATGTTAAAATCTATTTAGAGACATGCAAAGTTGAAATCTCCAAGTAGTTCTCAAAAATCTCACATTTGTGGAACATGAGGGGGAAAAAGAAACAACAAAAAAAAGCCACATCACCCCTCAAGGTGTGCTTTAATTAGAAAATGCCCTTTAATGATAATAAATGTTATGCTGAAGGTCTACATTGTACAAAAGCCAACTAAAACACAGTCTCCTTTTTCAAACCCTATGCCACCTATTGCCTGGACACGTAGTCATTAAAATAAGCTCAGTTGCTATGACAGGCATAAGACAAAGATGCAAGATTCCATTTTAACTTCCAGTAGCTTTTATAGTTTGAAATAGTTCTAGAATTTGATCTTATTCAAGTAATCCTTAAAAGCATTCAAATAGAAATAATGTTAGCTGAGTGAGGAAAAAGGCCAGCATATTAAATCAAGTGATAATATTTTTCAACTGCTGCAGCGTTTCTAGAATTTGATATAAATTTCTTTTTTATCTCAAGATTCTTTTGTAATGTTAGACTCAAGAACGTTTTCTAGCAGTATTAGAGGAAGTATGTTTGTAACTTTCCAGTCATAAATCTTGTCTTGATTCTAGTTTCATTCTTTATTCTGTGTCTTTCCCCTAGATAGTAACTGCATCAGTAAGAGGGATTGTACTGGGAGATACAGCCTTTGCATCTCTGCGGTGCATCAACATTAGGATCCCTTTGTACTAGATACTATGCAAACACAAAACAGAGGAAACTACACCTACCCAAACACTTGCAGTTGCATTATCTGGTTTTTGATGTAGGCACAAGGAAAAGGATCAAGGCAGTCTGCTGGGCACTGATTTCAGTCTGCCAGCTCCCTGACTGATACCAGGCTGGATTTCTCTTGCTTTGCTGGAGGTTTGAGTGGATTTAGTAGGATGTTAGGGGTCATGATAGCTGTTTCTAAGCCTCTTCTCTTGAGATGAAGAGGAAGGTACCTGTTTGAGGAGACAACCATGGAAGTAAATGCTGCTAGCCACAAGAGTGGATTTCTTGTTAGGGAAAACTGGATAACATGGATGGGAAGCAGAAAGGTGCTAGGGGCTGGATCTGATGGAGAGTGGAAACCTAAGAGATGGAAGGTTGGGCAGGATCCTTAGCTGTGGCACTTGATCTGAGCAGATGAGAGGATTTTGTGGCAGTAGGAACATGGGATGAAGTGGAGATCAGTGATGGCTGGATGGTGAACTGCAAAGAAAGAACAAAAAGCATGTAGATACTGTCTGCCTAAGACGACTTAAAAAATGTCTAGACTTAGCAAGTGGAAAAAGAGTGGGATCAGCCAAAGCAATGTGAAGGAGTTGAATAAAAAATAAGTATAAATTTATAATTCAACGTGTAATGTTAAAAGTTTTCTTGTGTTCAGTATTCTCCTCAGCTGGAATAAGGAGAATAGGGCTGTTTTTCAGTATAATCTTTGTGTTTTCTTATTGCTCCTCATTTACTTCAAATCATGTATAATTATAATGATCAGCATTGATACCTTCAGTTGATTTGATTAGTTAGTGAGAAGATTATCAGTCCTTTCCTTCATGAAACCTATCATCAGAATAGCCTTCAGGAGTGGACGGAAGGGAAGAGCAAGGTCTGTGGGGCAGCGCTTGTGGCACAGTTCCCACTTAGCACATCTTTATGGCCTGGATCTTAAGTGGTCAGAGTAGATGCCTCTGCCTAAGACTGGGCTGAAGGAAGGGGAAGTGAGGGTAAGCGGAAGGCATAGAGCTGGGCTTTCTGCAGTGCCGTGGATGGACCGGCCTGTGGCCCAGAGGCAGCACAGCTGCGTAGCACATCTGGTAGAGGGGATGCAGCAGTTGTATTCTGGCTCAACTGCAAGCCTGTCAATGCAAGGCATTAATCACATTTTTAGTCTTTGCACTATGTAACTGTTGGGTTTTTATTTATACTGCATAAATGTTTCTGCTGAAAGATGAGAAGACCTTGGTTCAATCTGGATGCTTCTGATACCATTTATGTAGAAGCAGACTCACATAAAAGAAAAAGGGCTGCCTTAAGCAGAGATCTGTAGGAATGTTACACGTTGATGAACAGTAATGATCAGATTGATGTGCATTCTGTAAACCTTACTAGTGATGAAGCCTCCATTTTACACCTCCATTTTGTAAATTCCTGGTCTGGTGGCAGTTCATATTATCTTTAATAGCAGCTGGTTTTGCTGCTGAATCCTAATGGATTGGGACCACACTTGAAATAATTGATAGCTTTAATCTTACATGCTGTTATTGTAAACATCTTTTTCATTTTTAAATTCATGATAATGTTGAGTAGTTCCACTTGAAGTTTTCCCACCCTCAGTTGCACTCTTTCCCAACTTCCTGGCTAGTTTCAGAGAGGAGTCACGTTCTTTCGTTTTTTTCTGCTCAGCTTGTCTCTGTTCCCATTGCCGCTGACTCTGCTCACAGAAGCAGTTCCAGCTCAGTGATGAGTGCCAGTCACGATAGTAGAACAAGCCAAAAGTAGTAAACTTATGATTAAAAGCTTGAAAACTTGGAAGTGCTTAGGTGCCAGGGTTTTAAACTCATTGCAACTTTATTAATGACACCCTGGGGGGAGAATCTTTTAATAGTAAACACATCCAAACAGATTTGAGCTAAAAAAGAAGCTGAGTTTATTTTATGTTGGTTGCATGTGTACTACAACTTTATCAAGAGGTGATTTAGAGCAACAGCAGTGACGTCTTAGCTTGGATCTCGTTGAACTGGAAGTCCTCTACAACTGAAAATGATTTTCCAGCTTTATGGAAGCGTCCCCTCTCCCTTCCCTTGTGGCATTCTGCAGTTAAAAAAGATCTGTGTCTTAAACAGCCTTTGAGCTTAATGATTTTAATTGAATAACTCTATTTTTTTTTTTCGTGAAATGCATTCCTGCACTGTTTTTGGAATGATACATGTGCCCGTGTGAGTCTATTCATATTCTTCTCTCTGGTCGTTCTACATGAAAACTCCTTTACCCAAGAAAATGGAATCTTTGTGTCTTTGTCTGTGAGCTAGCTTTCAGGCATGTTTTGGCAGGAGCTTCGGCTGTCGAGGCACTGGAGAGGAGGGGCCTTGCAGTCATTTGTCAGCTTTTCTTGCATCTGTAATTTTCTGTCCACTCAGCAGTACTAGAGGGGCTTAGAAAAGGGGGACAGCTTGTAGTTTTTGAAAGTTAAACTCTTGAAATAATTGCCAGACCATAACAGTGTGGGGCAGGTGTGCATGGGGGGAGAAACTACAAACGTTTCAGCTTAAAACATCTGTAGGTTTAAGGTTTTAGAGAACTTCCGTTTTGCCTAATTGCATGCCTTCTCCCTATGCATGTGTACAGGCAGTGTTACTGTGCTTATAGACTCGTTTGTTGTGCTGATAAACTGACTTTCTGTAGTGGTGAAGAAAATTATTTCACTGCTGTTCAAGACCTAGTTCTTTACAACCGATAGCTTATTTTAAAACATTTTGTTTTCACTAACTTCTGTCCTAATCCTCCACTGCAGCTTGCCTTAATAGCCCATACACTTTGATCATCATGGGTAACATAATCAAACAGAAATTAGTTGATTTCTTTCTTCTTATTATTGGAAGATAGGTTCTTACATATTAAATAAAGCATTTTTCCTCCTTAGCTTTTTACGGAATATAAATGTTGAACTCTCCTCATTTCAGTAGGCTATTTAAGCTCAGGGCTCATACTGTGAGCTGTTAATTAATCAGTGTGACAGATGAAGCAAGTATCCAACTATGAAAGGAAACCTTACTTCAGTGACTAAGAATAAGAATGTGAGCCCAAGTGATTTAAAGGATTTTTTTGTGTGAATGTGTGATAAGGAGTCTTAAGCTGTTAGAGGCAACGATGTTTTTTTGCTCAGCTTGTGTCTCTGCACAAACATTAAAGGGCTCATCAATATTTTGTCTTGAAAAGTCTAGACAGCAGTTAAAAGAGCCTCTCCTACAGCTTGAAGAGATCCCATTTCCCATAATTAATAACAGGAAGCAAGTAAATAAGGCTTTGCTGACAAATGAAACAGCAATGACAACATGGATCCAGAAACAGCTCCTAGCTGAGAAATGCAGCTGAGATCTGTTGGTATTAGTGGGAAAGATTATGTGGAAGCACATGAGAGCTTTGCTCAAGCCTAATTCAGTTCTGTGATAGCAAATCAAAGGTGCAAAAATAATGATAATACATGTTAATTATTGAGAGTGATTCCTGACCTTTGATTACATCTGTACACTAGTCCAGGAACGCTTCCCTCTGTCATTATTTGCAACTCTTTGAAGGAGACTTGCGTGTTTATTTAAAAGCTACCAGAAGGCATTTCAGACATTTCCGGGAACAAATTGTATATATGTATTTAAGGAAGATAAGAAAAGAAAGGAAACGTAAGGAAAAGTTGTTTTTTTTCTTTTAATTTTTTCCTTTTTTAAAGACTGTATTTTCCCTTCAGAGATACCTTTTCAGAAAGCAGTTGGAAACCCTTGCCTCTTCCCGCTCCCCTTCCACTTCATCTCAGTTAACTCACTGAGCTGTTAAGGTCATTTTGGCAGCTCCACATTGCTCTGCGTGCCGTGCTTACGACTGGCTTTGGTTTTCGGGTTACTTAGTGGGGAAGACAGGGGTGTGTGTTTTCCTAGAGGAGCAGTGATAATTAAATGCAATATTCAGAGGCACTAGGAAGTCCATTTAACATTGTGTTTATTCTGGACCTTAAGTCTTAGCTTGTTGAATTAAGGGTTAATCATTCATCATGTCCCCAGTGTGATACAATTGTGTAATACAGGCTGTATGGCATCTTAATGCTGACCTTGAAAAGGGAAGAAAAGTCAATTTATTTCACTGATTTCTATTTTTTTTTTTAGACACTAGTCAGTGAAATCCTACTTTAGCTATTTAATTTGCAGTTAACTACTAGAACTGTTTTTTCTCTCTGTAGAAAGCCCAACAGGTCATATACTAAAATGACAAGGTACACCCAAATAAGCCTATTTGTAGAGCTAATGTTTTTCCTTTTCTGTACATTTTAAAAGATTAACAGCCATTGCTGTACAGGAACATGGCAATGAATATTAAACAGTCCTTTCGTAAGGCATTTTGGAAGGAATTCAGTAAGTTCAGAGAAGATATCCCAACACTGTATCCCATAATTTTGTTTATTTTTTCCACTGACTGCAGTTAACGCTGTTGAAAGCAACAGACTATGTCCAAAAAGAAGTTGAAGTATTTACATTGCTGCTTCCTCTGCCTGGTCAATTTAGAATGCTTACTGCAGATACTCTGTTTAGTGACTGATTAAATGAAGTATCTGAGCGCATATGCCTAACTTTAAGTGTGGACTTTTTCCATTTGACTTCGAGATTATATAATTGCATAGTTTGCCACTGGACTTCTGTTATTTTCTAAATGCATTTCCCTCCTGTTAAATACCGAGTGCTGAGTTCGGTCATCCTAAATCATGCATGCCTACATCCAGCTAGACTTAAAGCTTTTCAGGAGACAGCTTAGGGGACGTGGTACTACTTAACTCAAGTACTTGGCTTCTTAGTACAAATAAATGTCTCAAATAACTATTAGAATAAGAAAAAAAAAATCAAAAGAGAACAGTTGAAAGTTCATTTTCAGAGTATACCTGTATACTTCAGGTACAAATATAAACTACTATGTTAACCTTTTGGGGTTTGTTTTGTTCCGTTTCTTTTGTTTGTTTGTCTGTCCTTCCCCAGAGCTGTAATATTTAGTGCAGTTTGAGTTCCTAAGGGAAGGTTCTTTGTAGACAAGAGACTTCTTTACAACAAGAAAAGTTATATTACAAAGAAAAACTTGGAAGAAAATTGTGCAAATTTATATAATTTTTGTACCTTCAAAAATCAGGTGTTTACATGCTGCACGTAATTGACCTAAGTTTAGAAATTTCTCTAATTACAGAGAAAATGATATTAAAACCTTTTTAGTAAACACTTTGAATGTCTTTAATTGTGTGCTACAAACAGCATTTTTACACTGAACATAATCCTTGTATTCAGCTTTTGATGTGACTTTTGCATGCCTAAGGAGGGAACTTCAATGTGTAGGATAATTCTTTTAGAAAGAAAGGTGATGTACCACTGGACTGTTCAAATATTTGAATCTTAAGGTGATAGTACAGTTCAGCAATACATCACTGCTGCTTATTGCACCAGTATATGCAGACTGATCAAGTGCCTTTTTTCACAGAAATTCACAAATACACAAGACTGTAAGATAGCGTAATACAAGGTTCCTGGTATAGGCTTGCTTTAAGAGATGATAATACAAAAAAGTACAGTCCTAACAAGACCAGATATAGGTAGCAGAATTCTGTTATCTTAAACTCCTAGATACATAGTTTCCAAGTCAAACTCTCTTGAGAACTGGCAGTTTCCAGGCAACTCTATAGATTTTCTGTTTATTTTATATGATGCTGGAAATACCATCTGATGCTACAGTACTCTTGTCCTAAAAGGATGAAGGCGGTTCTTTTTTTTTCAATAGGATATTATCCAAAGCCCACTCTGTTCAAGTAGCAAGGTTTAAAGTAGCTGTAAGTATTCTGATTATACCACAGCTTTTAACACAGTATTTTTTTTGTCTTCGAAGATTTCTAAGCACTTTGAGTATATTCTTTGTGTATGTGATCTGACCTGATGCGTTCCTTCTCCAGCCTTTTAAAGTATTTTCATTTTTCGTTTGTCTTATTTACTGAAGGGTAAATAAAATTTCATTTCTGATTTGGTGGCAGGATCTTTATTTAAAAAACAAACAAATGAAAAAAGCAACTAGAAGAAAAGTAAAGGAAAGCATATTCACGTTCAACTTTGAATCTTAGTTTCTAATCACATTCCAAGGAAATTTTTAAGTACTTATATGGTTTATTCTTAAGTACTTCCTATTAGGATGGGAACTGTTTCACAAAATCGTTTAATTCTCAGAAACTGGGTAGTCCCACTTTTTTTGATGAGTAACCTTATTGTGGCATGAAATTTAAGGATGATATTCTCATTAATCCTCCCTTTAAATGAGATAATGTTTACATAGATGAGAATGCTGTAGAATTACTATGAAAGTTGATGCATACAGATGGACTGACTTAAAAGAATTTTATTTTTATTATCGCTCCTGTTTGTCAGCTCTTGGTTTCAGAAGCTCTTCAGGCTTCTGAAACCTTTCCCTCTGCCTCACATCCTAGAAGGGAACAATTAGGAAGGGAAATGCCCCAGAAGTTCTTGCTGTGCTCTCTCTACCCTGGCAGAAGTAGCATTGACTGAGAGGTCGAGAGAGGGTGGAAAAAAAAAAGGTAAATGAAACACACAAACAAAAACAGTACTTCTTGTTCAAGCATACTGCAAATGCTGATTTGGAAGGGAAGATTTCTGCTTAACATACAAATTAGAAGCAAATTTTCTTCTGACTCGTATTTCAGCCATCCAAGACTCAAAATGATCTGCATCGCTGTCAATCAGAGGAAGGTGTAATAAAGTACAGTAAGAAGTTGCATTTTTCCTTAGGCATCAGGTGAGTGAGGGAATACATGCTCAGCTTCTTATTTCTTAGTTTAACTATTTAACCCCAGACTCATCAAATCAATGTATATGATGATGTTCTTTAAAAAACTGTTTTTGGAGAAGCCAGGAGATGGGAATATGCAATGATGAAACTGGACTTCTGTTAGATTAAATCTTTTCTTTTAAGAATATAAAACTTTTAAGTTTTTATAACTACCTTGGGCTGCTCCTTTCAAGAAATGTAATTTCACATTGGTAAACCAAATACAATATGACTAGCTAATAAGTGGATTTTTTTGATTTAACAGTAAGGCATCTAGGGAGAAAAATAAAGATCAGGAATGCTTTCCTTTTCTACTGCTCTTTTTTTTTTTTCTCACAGCAGTTTCTCTTCTGTAAATAGCCAGCTTTTTTTTTTCCTTGCAAGTTTCCATCCTTCGTTAGCTTCTATACTTGATGCAGGTGTAGTAGAAGTCTTCATTTATGATACAGGAAGTGAGTTTTATTTAATAAGAGAACTTCAGACTTGACATTTTTCTTCTTTCCGAGTTGTGCGTTTTCTTTGAGTATGGTTAGTACAGGGCCAGGAACTGATACAGCCAAACCTGTTTCATGAGTACATAAATCACACTATTCAAGAAGAAGCTTTTTAGTAAATCATTTCCTTCACAGTATGTCAAACAATATTTTGGTGTATGCTGTGAGTCCTGCTTCTGAGCAGTATTGCGTCCAATGCTTTCATTTTACTAATTACTTTAGCGAATGTAGACATCACCATATTAATGCAACATGTCTTCAAGTTAGAACTTGAAATAGTTTTTCAGTGATTCTTGTCCACCCTGTTTTATTTCCAGAGTGGCAATCTGCATTTCACCTGCAATAAGATCATAGTCGGCAAAAAAAAAAAAAAGGAAAAACATCAAAATAAACAAAAAAATGTACTGCAGGCATATACTGATTCTTAGTTGGCTGAAAGACTTTGGCCTCTGGCTCTGTTCCTCCTCCACGAGTTGCCCTGATAATGGTGATATAACAGTATGTGCCCTGGCAAATGTTACCAGTGCTGCAGGTACTGTAGCCTACTGTAATTACATGTTGGTTCTTTGAAGAGGTCTTAACAGATAATTTTAATTTTATTAACTAGAAAAAAACTTTTAAATCTGTTTCTAGTGAAAGCAATGCACATCACACAACTTTACTGAGATGTAGCATTGCAGAAGAGCGCTCTGACTCTTAGCATTTGCGTGCTTCTGGACAAAACTTCTCTCTGAAATCGCAAATATTTCTTAGCTAACTGAAACCTGCCCTGTGTTTCTGTTGTTACTTTGATTTCAGTGACTCTTTATAACATTTTTCGTAAATCTATATATCTTTTTAGGGATTTTCTCTTTAAAATGATATTATACCGATCATTTTGCTTTAAAATATATAGAAACCTTTCAATAAAAATCCATGCCATAAAAGGAAATCTATACCTATCAACAGTCTAAATTTCCAGAATTATTTTAAGTATGTAAGGAGTAGTGAGAATATTTCAGTATGTTTTTTTATATTTCACTCTTGAGATGTCTAATGTTGATGAGACATGGTGCAAATTAAATTTGAGCCTAGAAGAAACTTTAGTCAATCTTCACCTATTATATCCAAGTGCACTGCCATATCATCGACTTGCACTCTGCAGAAGATGTATTTGTTGAGTATTTGTATAGCTCTCTTTTCAAACATGGTGAATTGTCTAATTTTAAGTGTTTTTGTCTTAGTAAAGAAATAGCTTTATGTTTTGTTGGACGATATTTTCTTCACATTCTAATAACCCGTGTTTTTTAATCTTCCGAGGTACTTGCTCGTGTCAAAGATCAATGGAAGCAAGTCCAGTACATGATTGGCAGTGAGGAATTTCTTTTAAGGAAACTGTCTTAAATTTTAACATAGGTCAAAATGTCCATATGGGATCTGTACTTATTAGAAATATTATCTTCATTCCACACCTCAAATAGATCAATCTTTACAGAAGGTCTAAACTGTCCCTCGTTTTTATTTCAAGTGTGTACTTAGCTTTCTTACAAAAGATCTAAAATGGAAGGTGAAGGCAGCAGTGGTGACTAGGCTATTGTTAATTCCCAAGAAGCTTTGGGTTTTCCCCCGAGAGAAGTCCACCGAGATACCTGACATCCCATCAGCACAGTTCCATGACTTGAGAACGGGCAGCCTGCTATAATTTCTGTAATTGTTGAAGGTACTTTTCAACAACAGTAGCCTCCTTATCTATAATGATGAAGGCTTTAAAGATCTAGGAACAAGTTATTGAGTACCCTTTGTCAAATACTTCTTTAGCTCTAATCGTAATCAGAGGCCGAGAAGATCTTTATCTTATCTAGTTTGCTCCACACGTTGCTTCTTTTTTGAAGGCAAAATCTTCTGGTAGCAGCGGAATTGTTTTAAACACAGAGCTGACTCTCATTTCTTTTCTTCTCCCCCCAGAATTCTACTAAATATCTCAAAAGTCATCCTTCCTTTCTCCTGGATAAGTTGGCATACCCCTTTAACAATTGCAGTTCTCTTCATATATAAAATATAAGGTGGATTTGGATTGGGATATGCTAGTTTGATGATTATAGCTAGCTATGGAATCTCAAAGACTTGTTAGGCATTATTCTGTCTTTTTTTTTTTTTCATTGGTTTTACTGGATCTTTAACTTGAAAAGTTGGCGTAAGTAGTTGCACGTGTTCATAATGGACTAACAACTTTTTACTAGAAATTTTGCATTAGATACTATTGTACACAGGATATTGCAAGCATTTTCTACAAATTGTCCATGGTTGTTAATTATCCATTATGTTTGAAAATTTTGTTAAAAGCAACTTTGAGTTACTTCTGACCCATTAGATTAAACACCTAATAACTTAAGGGGAGGCCACATTGTTGTGCCTGCACAAGGGTGAGAAAAAGTAGCATGGCTCGATATGATGAATAGATATGGCCTCTGAATGCTAGTTTGCCAACTTATATGAATTCTTCATATACAGAAATGAATCACTGTATACCATTCATTGCTATTTTTTAACTGGGAAACTGATAAATATTTTTATGACCACAGGTAAGCAGAACGCTCATTTTTTCCACCCCACAAAACTTCTGCAGTTCAAAACTTGTTCTGTTCCACATGAAATTTCAGGGAAAGTTAAGAATGGAGAGATCTGTCTAAACTGTTGATTTACTACTGAATGGGAAAGAGCTATTTTGGAGTCAGTATATCTGTTTTTGAAGAAAAATCTCCTTTTAATCCTTAGAAATGTTTTCCAAAGGAGTTTTCATTAAAAAAAAATGGTACAACTTCATTTTAAGTGCAACTTCATGAACCACTATTTTCCAGCTTGGCAGAAAAGTTGATATTCAAAGGCAGCGCTACTTGTGACTTAGAAGTCAAACATGAAGTGAAATCTTTTTACGTTTCTGGTGAGAAGTGGCACTTGATCCTTGAGGCAAACAACTTCTCTTCAACCTACATGACACATTACATCACATTACTAACAAGTGCACTGGCAAGGCTAGAAGATGAAATGCCACTTTCTGTTAAGTTAAAAGTAGGGCACATTTTTCCATTTCTGAAAGCTCTATCACTTCATATAGTTGCTCTTGCAAATGAAAAATGGCAATGCTCCTGTACAGAAGTGATCTGTGTATTAGAGGAAAGCAGCTTATGTTGAGCAGTGTGGCACAAGAAGATGCCAAGCTTTTCATGAGGAGAGCATGTAGCGTAGTCATGCAGAGATTTACAGAGCCCCAAAAATATAGTTATGCTAAGTGTCTCATTTTGAACTAGACAGGAGGATGAATAAAATATAGTTATGGTTGTATTTTTATTTTAGCAAGCTCAACAAATATAGTGACCTTGTAGATTGTAAAGATAATTTCAGTACCTTTCAGTTCAGAGGGAAAGGAGAGAGAGAGAGAGAGAGAGAGAGAGAGAGAGAACATGTAGACATTTTTAGTTATGTTAATTTTCTGTTATCTTCAGTATACTGATGAGATTAATACAGCCAGGTTTTGAGATTGTTATGTGGCTGTATGTCTATGATAAACCAAATAGAGCTGCCTAGATTTCTATATTATTGTATTGCAGTATCTGAAATACTCTCAATTTCTTTTGTTTTACAACAGAATGATTAAAAGGAAGCAAGCTTAATATATCTTCCCACAGCGCAGCAGTCAGGGAATGAGCAGGAGTTTCTCATCTTAAACCACTCTGAATCTGTAACCGGAGTGTGGGTTGCCCACTGGCTTCCCCAGTAACTTGCTCTTTTCTTCCTTAAGAAGGGGGAAGGAAGGTTTATAAAAATGTTTCAATCAATACTAATAGGTTTTCTTTTGTAGATATTACAGTGCAACTCTGATGTCTACGTTGGAGTTGTTCTATGTAGGACTAAAAGCAGTTAAAAGGCTCTTCCATAGAGGTAACAGAAAGAATGCAGAGAATTCTTTGTTCTGTGGATTGATAAATTGCCTTGTTATAATTTTTTCTTTTGTTTTAATGTCTTTGACACAATTTGATTTTTAAGGTTTTGAAATGGGAAAGTAGAAAAAGTAAAACTTAAATACAAGTAATAAGATGTAGTGAAGAATGTAACTCTAGCTCACAAAGGCTTCCGCTTATAATAATAATAAAGGCTGGAATTGTAATTAGCTTTTTTGGAATGTTTTTCACTCCAGCTGCACCAGACAATACTCTGACTAGTAGTTATACATACAGATGTATCTACTTATTTTCCTTCACGTTGCAGCATGTGTACTTCCCTAATTGGCAGCTTGCCATTTATCTGGGGAAAACAAGATTGTATTAGCAAGGCTAAGATTTCAAATGTCTGCTGTGCACAAATGTCTTAGTTAGATTAATGGAGAAGAGAATGAAATAAAATTAATAATTTGGATCATAATGCACTTAGAGCCCCAATACGGATAGCCATGATTTGCAAATAATCAAAAGTCCAACTCAAAACTTAGACTGCCCTTGCTAGGCTCCATATTAGGACAAACTTTTAGTTTCATTTAATGGCAACTCTATATAGATAACCAGCAAGAGTAGACACATTTAATAAATCCACTTATTTATATCTTAATTTTGGAACTGAAATCAAACTGCACCGTAGGTAGAAGCAAGATGAATGAATACAATGCACTAGAAAATAAACACTCCTTACTATATTCTAGAATGACAAAAAAAAAAAAGACTAACAGCCCACATATAGCACATGTCAGAGAACAGCTGATGAAGTAATGACTTCTATAAGGTATGTATTACTGGATGCAGTGCTATTGATCACTTGGCACCAAGTTTATGTGGTTTAGCTAGGCTAGCGTGGTGTAACTTAATTCACTGCAAGTACTTTGAATAAATTATACCTCCTTTGGAAACTCTTGGTACATCTTTGTATTTCTCTTTCAGCATCATGGCTTGTTGTCAGAAGAACTAGGGAAGTGATTGTGCCTCTGTACTCAGCCATTGTGAGGTTGCACCTTGAGTACTGTGTTCAGTTTTGGGCCCCTCGTTACAAGAAAGGCATTAAGGCGTTAGAGCGTGTCCAAAGAAGGGCAATGAGGCTGGAATGCAAGTCTTAGGAGGAGAATCTGAGGGAACTGGGATTGATCAGTCTGGAGAGTGGAGGCTCAGGGGAACCTTATCACTCTTTACAGCTCCCTGAATGGAGGTTGTGGCAAGGTGGGAGTCGGTCTCTTCTCCCAGCTGACTTCAGGTAGGATGAGAAGTAATGGCTACAAGTTGCACCAGGAGAGGTTTAGGTTGGATGTTAGGAAAATTTATTCTTGAAAAGAGTGGTCAAGTATTGGAACTGGCTGCCCGAGGAGTTGGTGGAGTCACTGTCTCTGGAGGTTTTCAAGAAACATGTAGATGTGGCACTTAGGGATATGGTAGTAATGGCTTGATGGTTGGACTTGATCTTAGAGATCTTTTCCAAGCTTAATGATTCTATGATCTTAAGCAAAACCAATCACAAGTAGAACTGACTGTAATTCTAGATCTTGTGTGAGAAGTCAAAGATTTTGATGGCAGAAGGAGAAGTCAAGTTGTGCAAAATGTGTATGTGGAACCAATAAGGTTTAACTAGCTCTCAAAATTGTACAAATTGTTGTTTTGCTTTTTTTTTTTTTTGGTAGTTCTTTTTAAGCAAGCATCCTGCATGCTTTTTGTGTCGTAAAATACTACAGAAACCTAAGACTTTTAAAAAGTGATTTCAGACAGACTTGGTGTAGCACTTAAATTCTGCTGTCCCTTTTTCTGTTTGGTGCATGAGGAGTGCTTCTGGTAATACAGGTGCTACAGATGATTCACAGAGTCATAGAATCATTTGATTCCCGCAACTAGATCAAGTTGCTCAGAGCCCTATCCAGCCTGATCTTGAATGTGTCCAGGGATGGGGTATCCACCACCTCTGTGTTCCAGTGCATCGCCATCCTCAGGGAGGTTCCTAACATTTACTGTGTTAATAATTACAGTCAGCAAAGTACTGTGTATTTTGGAGACTTTGTACTTGCTGACATAAGGAACTGAAGGAATAAGTCTTCATAACTCAAAAGCTATGCCATTCTGGACAGTAACTGAATTAAATTCTCATGATTTTCTCACACATACTGTCTGTGATAGCTTGCCTAAATCTGTACTGAGTGAGTACTCAATCAGAACTACTTGAAAAGAGTTGAAAGAAATACTACAAAATGAATCAAGCAGTTCAATTTCAGTTCTGTAAAACCAAGATGGTCATAAATAATAAAAAATTTATGATTCAATCATTAGAGATGATAGGAAGAAACTATATTAAGAATAGCAAAATTGTATCATGTTTATTCTAATCTTGCGTTTTCTAGCTCTTCTCTTGAATTAAGGAGTTTAGTAACCTCCCTGTTTTATCAGCCATGGGAGGGGGAAGACACTTGAATACGTATAATCTACAGATTTAACAGTTGATATGATCTGCATGATTTTGAAGAAGACTTCCAACTGATACAGCTGAACTTCAACCCAACTTTGCTGTGAACTTAACCAGTGTGCTCCTAAAAGTCGTTAATGTTCATAAAGCAAATTGGATCATTTGCATTTTCCTCCTTTATCCCTTCAGTTTCCAAGTACCGCAGTCTGGACAGGCTTGCTAACAAAAAAAAACATGGGGTAAAAAAATTTCCCAGATCTCCTAAACATCCTCACTATTCTCTTAAATATGTCTTACTTAGATGTTGGTGTAAAAATCCTACTGTTACATGATCCATATTGCATTTATCATCCATTTTTATCTAGCTCACTTCAATCTGTGTGCTGGCTGGTAATTGTGGTGACACTAAAGAATGGATACTTTTCAACAGGGTTCACAAAATGTTAGATGGTGTAACTTAATCTCCTTTATCATCCTCCACTGAATTCTCTTTGTCTTTTCTCATCAGCCAAATCTGTCCTCTTACACTGCTCTGATTCTGGTGTCACAGTTTTGAGGATGAGCTAGTCCCTCTTTCTTGTCCATTTCCAGGGATTTCCGATGAGAAATCACATATCTTAGAATCTTACCTCCAAAAATAAAATATGAGTTGTGATTCAGCGAAGTGATTTTTAAAATGACATGACCATGCACACTGTGCAAATTTTCAAGCATGTTTGCCTTGCTTCATTCCACTGAAAAGACATTTTTTCTCCAAAATGTCTGTATTTGCTTCCTCATTTTCTTGCTCTAATACGTAAAATCCATTCTCTTTCCCAAGTGCTCAAATGAAGCAATCTAATTTTATTAGGCTGCCTACAGGACAGTTAATAAATATTTAAATACCTGCTTACTTCTGAAGTTTCCATGAATCTCTTTCAGTCTGAAATTAATTCTATTAACTTTTCATAGCAAGCAAGCCACTTAGTTGAATACTTGGTCTTACTAAGGATCCTTTAGTAAATACAGAAAATACTTGTTAAGATCAGGGTTGCAGGACCATGAGTAAATCATTCTTATGAAGAAATAAATATATGAAAAGAGTTTGACTAAGAAATATTAATTGAAATTTCGTTTTTTATTCAAGAGAATAGAGGAATGAGATGTTCTTTTCAACATCACTGAGACATTAATACTAGTACATTGAAGAAAACTTTATTTTAGAGTCTCTTATAGAGACTATACATGTTTTTGATCTCTGTAGAAGGTAGTCTTATCAACCGCAGAAGGCAAAAGTGCCCAACTTCAATTTGCCTCAGCAAATTTTAACATTTGATTTTAAGCAATATTGAGATAATTTGAGAAACAAAATAATTAGTATTCTCATGAAATTACATGCAAGTCTGTCATAATGTCACTCATCAATGCTGTGTTTAGGAATTGTATTCTTGATTTATCAAGATATGATGAATGAGAATGGGAATGATGCTGTACGAGTGAGACATCTTTGCTTATTGATTTTAGAGTAGGATAATATTCATGACTTTTCTGAGGCTATGAGAAATATGTTTTCCATACATTATACGTTTTGACTTTCAACTGAAAGGTTGAGTTCTACAGTGCCACCATCTTTTAAAGATTAAATCCACATGGCAGTATATGGAATACAATATCCATTGTTCATACTTCTTGAATGACTTGGAATCATGTGTTAACATTATGAAACCAGATGGGATGTTCAAACACTAAACTCCATTCAGTACTAGCCAGATGTCATTCCTGGAGAATGGGGGAGGGATTCTCCAAATAGCAATTTCATAAATGATATTAACCTTCAAATTTTGAGCAACTGATTCAAGTGAATAGTTAGTAATTGACTGTCTGCATTTAGACAAACTTGATCCGATCTCATTTCAGCTCCTGGCTTCAGATGTGGACATTATCATCTAACCCCAAATGTTTGTGGTTTTTTTTCCTAACTTAAATGAATAAGTGAAGGTAAAATTAACGTGACAACTGAACTGGTTGTAGTGCTTCAGCTAGTGTTCACACGTGAAAAAAAAAAAAGAAAGAAATAAAAAAATACATGGAAAGAGAGGGAGTAGTGAACAGGTAAGTCAAAAGCAAGCTGCAAAATTTAGCACTATTTTTAAAAAATGTGAACGTTGCCAAATGGTTGGCACTCAGGCAGAAAGGTTGTATCCCTAAACAAGAGATACAGGTATGCGTGTACCCATGTTTGCAGAAAATGCATAGCTATTTTCTTTCAAAACACAAACCCAAACAACTCTTTAGTTATGCTACCTTTGAGCCTTACACACATTTCCCTACAGTGGGCTTGCAGCAGTGCCGAGACTGTAAATATGTTTAGACAGCTGGTTCAATCCCAGGGCTTCCTAAGGAAATGTGAAACAATACAGAAGATCTTAATTCAGAAATCTTCTCATACCATAAGGAATGCCTAATATCTTCCAATGTAGATTGCTTTTTTTTAAGTGAATCTCATTGCTTGTCATTAAATGAAGTATGAGTTTTCAAACAGAAAAATTGAAAAGTAGGTCTTCTCCCCCACATTTCTCTTTCATGCTGTGTTACCCTCTCTTATTTTACATCTGTGCAGTAAGAGAAATGCCAGCCAAATGAAGTTTCTAAATATGTAATACTGTATGATAAATCTTTGGCAAGAAGGGATATGCAATTCTAGTCTTCTTTATATTCACCAGGTCTTTCTGTAGAAAGCTAAGAAAAGGAGCAAGAAGGCTCAATAAGATATTGCAGCCAAAGGCCACAACCTCCTCTCCCATAAAAAAATCTCAAATTTTCTTAACTTTTTGCTCACCCATCACAACACCCAAAGTACATGGTGAATCCTGAGGGCATCCAGCAGGAAACCTCCTGTCTGTTCTGTGTAAATCCCGAAGAAGGGAAGAAAGGGAGAGGACGTGAGCACCACACAGTGCTTTAAACAGCGGAGGAGAATGATAGTGTTAAGACTAGGTCTTGTTTGTGAACTCAGTGAAGTTCCTTTGGTGAATTTGAAGGCCTTTAGTTTTTGATAATCTACTTATGCAAGGTGGCAGTCTCCTTCCATCTTCATGTATGCTGGAAACGTGATGGAGACACATTTCCCACAGACGCCTTAGGGGATTACCCTACTTTAGTTTAACCACCACTGAACTAGTTGCTACGAAACAGGCTGTGTGGGAACAGGTATGCTGTCATCTTACTTGGAGAACCAACTCAAACAGTTACATAACTAAGAAATATTTTTGTGAACTTGATGCAGTTTCCCGTGACCTATTTCTTTCTTAAAATTCAGAATTCTTTGTCTTGAGCAAAGCTAACTTGTTCTTCAGCAGAAACTTCTTAATCCCTCTAGCTTGGATCTAGCAACAAAATACCAGATGAATCTCACACATTGAAGGTAGCACTGTCCCATATTTCGAGTCACTGAAATTTCAGGAGTAAATGTTCTCTTTAGTGTGATATTTTCTGTTTTGAGCAAACTTGTCTGTAATTTTGCAAGTGAGAAAACTATGAGTGACTATTCAGATTGCTCGATGATTTACTTGCTATTTCCACTGATAATGAAAATGCAGATTTGAAATCCTAATCTATCTTGTCTGAATTTAATAAAAGTATTTGTCTATCTTTGCAAATACTCCACATGGACACCATTTTAGTTGCATATACGCTTTTAAGTAAAAAACAACAACAACAAGAAAAAATCCAAACAACTAAAAAAAGCCTTCACAAAATGCTCACAAATCTCATCCTATCTTCAGTAAAGTTTGCTATTTATGGCAACTAGATCCAACTTATATATCGTGAGTCCACCCTTTGTAGGTGAATACTAACATTTTAATGAAATAGCAGATCAGATAGATGAGGAGCAGCTCACCAGCAAGTCAATTTCACAAGGAGAATGTGAGTTTTTTGTTGTTTTTTTTTAATCAGTTTTCTGTTTTTTTTTTTTTTGTTTTTGCTCTGGAACAAACCCAAGCTCACTTATATTCTCTTTTCTTCAATTTCATGTCTGTTGTATATTAGAATGCAGTTAATTGGAAGAAAATCCCCACCTACCCCCTCTTGAAGTGTTGTGTAAGACTAAAGTGTTATATGAAAATTACAGAAGACACCTGATTTTTCTTTTCCATGTTGAAATGAGTTGTAAAGAAAACAAAGCTCAATTTGGGAATGGTTGTTTTGATTTTATTTCTTAATGTAAAATTAATACTAAAGGCATTAAGAAGTGGGAGGATGACTGAAATGCATTCACAGAAAAAGCGGGTTCAATTGATAATTTCTTACATTTAGGACGGACTTTTTAAAATAGTGTGTGAGGGCACTGATAGTTCAAAATGGCAAATGAATCTACAAGATTAGTGTCCTATTTCTTGAATGATATTTTTTCCTGCAGATTTATTACGGTGTGTAATAATTGTACCAAGTCATTTTAGAATTTACAGAGAATAAGCTTTACGTGTATTTTCTCTGAAGGATGTTAATTCAGTATTTTAAATAGCAGAAGACATTAATTTCATAGAATCCTAGAATGGTCTAGAAGGTTGGAAGAGACCTTAAAGATCGTCTCATTCCATCCCCCCTGCACCATGGGCAGGGTTGCCAATTTTTTTTTTTTTTTTTGTAGTTTAAAATAGAAATTTGATTAACTTTGAAGTTTTATTAGCTTTTGTACTTGCTAGTCATTGTATGATCAATCATTTACAAACATACAAACTTCACCTCTGGTTGCAGTCTTGAAAAAGATTCATAGCAGCTACCTAAAGCAAGACAATTGAAACGACTTTTTCCAGATAAAGAATTGTGAAGTTCACTAACTGTTAAGTACCTGAATGTCTGTTTCCACTAGTATAGAGCAACCTCCGATCTAAGTAATCTTGATGAGATAGTAAGAGAAAAGAGTGTGAAAAATCACTTCGTTCTGTTTATTTCAAGACCAGCTCTTTGGTGCTGTTTCCTTCACAGAGACAATGTCTGTTTTCAGTCTACAGAAGTAGCTGAATTCTCAGCTGTGCAAAAAATACAATTATGACAAGTACACTTGACCTTCAGTGAAATTAAGGAGAGTACCACCTGCACTAAATATGTGTCTTGTAAACAATGTTAGAAGCAAAGGGATATAGTCTGGCTAGAAATCAACTCCAGTTGCATAGTTCACTAGAATAACAACATTTCAGATTGCTTTAAAGTTTTGACTTCTAATTGTAACCTACTCTTAAACAAGGAGTGTTGATGAGTTGTTAGCTGCTGCACTGTGAACAGGAGCACTTTTTGTGCTGAGATAGTGCTGTCCAGCTCTAGGAAGAGCCTGTCATGCAATAAACAACTTTTCATTTTTTTCTTGGTTCTCTTGTAGTACAAATGTTAGAAATGAAATCAGGGAACATAAAAAAACTGTTCTGGGACATTTCCCAGAATTTTCGATCCCTCAACTTCTGCCTAATCCCACAATAAATTTGTATAGTAAAATCATGAAGTAGAGGCTATTTTTGTTTTGTCTTTGTTTTTAAAGAAAAAACACAGAAAAACAACATAAACTCCAAAGTCAATCCCATCTAGCAAATAAAGATTGCCTAAATTAACTCACATAAAGAAGTCATAGGAAAATCATGCTGCTCATCATGTCTGGAATCCAAGCATAATGTTCCAGTACAGACCCCCATAGACCTCTCGTGGAATTTCCATAAATGTAAACCCTCATCAGGCCTCTTTTTGTGCAGTTATCGCCTGAATGTAATGCTGTACCTGGAAAAGATGTCGTTATGGCTTATCTGGGCTAGACAGTTCTGATGAAGTAAGACTACCTGCTGCCATTCAACTCTTTCAAGTCAATTTTTTCCTTCTTTACTTTTCCTCTGTTTTGATGAACGTTTTGCAAGATAGCTCAGAGAAGAAAGAATGCAGGGTAAGTTGGTTATTTCAAGCTTTAAATGTCTAAATCGTAATACCACATTTTTTCGTAGGCATAGTTAGCTTGTATAGATTGCGAAACACAGGAATCCTTTACAGGAGTCTTGTGTTTCTGGGAAGCTTTATGCTTTAGTTATATGGAGTACATTTTAGTTAAGTGGTATCGTAAGGTGAAGAAGTTAGGGATCTTAAAGTCTCAAGAAGCCACCGGTTCTACAAATGTGGAAAAAATCTCTAACAGTCTTGAGGGTGATGGTATCTGGCTTATGCTTTCTGCACCAAAGTCCAATTGCAAGTCCTCAGAAATCTTAGCAACCATCTACTAAATATAAAACATAGATGAATAACACACATGCATGTGCTATGGTTTACATTGTAAGCATCACTGACAACTGCGGAATATACAGTGTTTTCTATTTAATATACGTTTCTATATAGCTTGTTTTTGTAAATCAAAGCATAAAATTATACAGACATCACGTAATTTGGCTTTTTTATCGTTGGACTCTAAAACTTGAGTTTTTCTTTAGAATTTCTGTTTGGACATAATGTATATTTACAGATATACATTTATGTACAAGAAATGAGTATATTTCAGAGGCACATCAGCTGAAGTACCTTGTCTGCTTAGTGGCAGTGGGTTCTGCTTTTCTCTTCTATTTTCATAGCAAAGAGAGTTAATTTGAGAGATCAATAGAGTTGCTAGCATACATTGCTTACTCCTGCTCTATAATTCACAGTGCTGGGGAACATGCAACAATGCTTTATCTTCATCTCGAATCTTGTTAAATAGAATTATGCAAATGGTATACCCTTTCAAAAAAAAGCTTTTGTTTTTATTAAGTTAGCACAGTAGTAACTAATAGCAGAAAATGCATGAAGTCATTGTGTGTACTTGGGAATAAAAAAATATATATATTGCTAAGCCTTGATATTGCATAAGTGTAATGAATGATGGTGTGTAAAACAGTCTGCACTTCGCAGCATGTGAAACCTGCGCAAACTTTCCAGTAATGCTAAAGCACTTGCAAAAATGTTGCACCTGGAGCAGGGAGGAGTGAAGAGGGCAAAGGTCAGCATTAGGCATTAAGACACTGACTAAACAGACTTTACACTCGGTGAAAAGTCCAGACAACCCCTGCAGTGTCATCTTACAACTCTGGTTTTCTTCTTTTCAGGACATAGTAATCCATAAATACGCTCAAGTCACCAGCAGCTTAGTTCTTCCCCTGGCCCCCTCCCCCTTTTTAACTCTCATTTTTAATTCTTACATAGAGATCTGAAATTTTAACTCTTTCTGTGTCTTTTAATAAGCCTTGGGAACTGCCCTTCTTTACCATTGTGGTTCGCTAGATTTCTCATCTTTTAAAATCCTGTTTTGCAAATTATCTTCTTTAAAAAGTGGTTGCAGATTAACTGAAAATTATCCTTGAAAACAGAAGTACAAACTCAATATAGGCATAAGACATTCTGTGATTTTTTTAAGGCAGATATCAAGCTGTGAACAACTTAAATGTGTCCTTTTTCTGTATCTTCTGAAGCTGAGTCTTTACATAAAATAAGTAGCGTAGTACTTGTTTTTGCAACTTCTTCTGACCTCAGTTGTTTGCACAGACAAAGCTAGTGTCAATTGAGATGTTGCAAGAAAATAATCACGTTGCCTGCTATTGTTGTTTTTTTAATCCAAGAAAAAAAAATCCTCACAAAATATTTCTCAAAACTGGAAGAAACATAGAGGTAAAACACAAAGAAGTGCTTGTACTTTTATCATACAATAAAGTCTTTCAGTTTTGCATCTATTACGCTTACTAGCTGGAATCACGAGACCCAACTGATTTTAATCATTTTGTCCAATCCCATTATCCACATCCCAAGGCTTAAGGGACTGGATAGACTGCTAATATAGTTGGGAGCCTGGACAGTACAAACAGGATGGTGAAATAGCCCATCAATTGCACATAACCATGCACATCTTACTGACTTCCCCTCACTATGCACTTTGCCAGGCTGTGCTTCCACACAGGATATTTCCCTCTCGCCCAGTCCTCCCCACCCCGCCCTCTCTGCAAACCATCCTGCAGATGTGCCACGCTGCCATTTTGTTGAGTTCTTGCAGCCCTTGAACAGGACTGACAAAAGGCAGTTGGAAGTCTATTTTTTTTTGTACTGTGTATGAAAATGAATACAAACATTCAGCAGAAAATGACATTTTTTCTTTTGCATGGAGATCCATATTTGGTCACAGAGGAAAGATTTTTCAGTTCCGCGTGTGTTATGCTGCAATCTCAGTTAATCACAAAATGGTGGCTGGAGAAAATCTGTGAAAGCTCATGACCAACTACAGGCCCACTGATTTCCGCTCCTGTCCAGTGACTTTAGAATCACTGCCCAAGGGTTTATAAAGCTGTCTGTTTAGTGCTGGCATTAGACTGTCAATAGAAATAGGTGAAATTGGGAATATGATTTAACTACCGCAAGTCAAGGTTATTTACTTTTCACTGTAAGGGCAATTGGTTCTGTAGAAATTAAATGCATATTTTAACACTATGTGTAAAGCATAGGTTGAACTTCGAGCATTAAAGGGGTTCACTAGGTGTCTTTCAGACTTTAATAGTAAGAATATGCTCAATGCCGTTATGTGATCAAGGCTTTGGTGCAGAAGTACTGCATGAAAATATCTGGGCTTCAGTTTTGATACTGCCCCACATGCAGTGCAGGATTTGACCTGAATTTATAGCATCATTGTATCATGGGACTATTTGTTAAACAAGTCGTTACTCTACAGCAGTCAGCATTTCAGATTTAGGCCTTGTATGGCAGTACTTTATGGTGATTGTAGAGCATCACTGCAAAGGAGTAGTAAATTCTGTTTATCCTATATTCTGCCATTTTGTTGGCTACTGAAAAACAAAAATTGTATATTTAAGCATGTGAACACTAAACTCGAACTATATAAACCTTTTGGGACACACCCTTATCTATCGCTACAGAAATAAGACAGCAAAAATGACCTCATTTAAGACACCTGTACACACACACACACATACAGAAAAAAAGAGAAAAAAGACTATTGTTCTGTCTGGAGTTTTATATTCTTTCCAAGCTTCTAAGGTTGTCTTCAGGACCCTTTGCTGTGGTGTCTCAATACCAACCTCCCAACAATAATCACATATTCAAAATTTGAGTTCTAGCAATATGATGTAGATGAGAAACAAGACAGTAGTTAAATGATTTGCCCAGGGCTACAAAGCATATTGCTGCAGAGCTGAAACCAGACCTTTTACCACATCTGCCTGGCCAGTCCCAAAGTCTGTGCTTTGTTTTATGTTCTCAGGCATGTTTCTTCATGCACATGTTACTTGAACTGCATGCCCGATGTACACTAAAGGCCATGCTGCCCCCTGCATTTTCTCATCTTTTTTTTTTTTTCCACTTTACATTTGAAAATTGTTGGAACTTCAATGAAAAACAATATAACTGAAGAACAGGAGGATATCTTACCTACATTATTTTCCAGAACTGTTTGGTATTTTTTTCGTTCAAGCTTATAGTGATAATTTAAAAGCATCAACTGCTCAAGCATAATGTTAAACTAAACTGGGAATAGTTGAGTGAATTTATCTAAAATTATACAGTAATAATAAAACTGTTGCCAAATTTTATGCTTGTGAGGATAAAGAAAACTTTGTTCTGTACTGCTTTCAACTGATATTCTCTTCTTCTTTCTTTCCTTCTGAAGTATTCTTTCTACCCACTTACATTATGTCTGGATTACGTAAACATAATGTAGAACCTTGTCTATCTTTAGCATACTCTACTTGCTAAATCTCAATAATCATGGTTATATTAGTCTACAGATGATATCTCATTAAATCCCAATAAAACAGTAGGTAAGACTGTTACGATGCAATTTGTGTATGTATTTCTATTGATAATGTTCATGCGTGGTATGTACAGTATTTACAGTCTGTACTTTGCACGTAGCTCTCAGACACAAGTGAGACCATGATCTACAACCCACTTATTGTGGGTGAGGTGTGTGTACAAAATCTATGTAAGCAAATTAATAGCAGTTGAAGATTTCAGATGTTTTAAGGGTGGGCACTTCGGATAGTGAAAAATATATTTTCTATATTTTTATGTGTTTTCTTTTTTATTTAACTACCTCCTTTACCTTTTCTGACCTCATTAGAAAAGGGAAAACAGCTCATCATGCCTTAATTCACCCACACCTCTCCTTTTTTATTTGCTCTTTGCTTGAGAGCTTTTATTTCTCTTGAATATTTCACAATGAAATGATGCTGAGTACCTGTTTGGTGCGTGATAGGCTTTCATTGTTGCATGCATTCGTAAGAGAAGAATTTGTAATGATTTTTGCCTGAATGCGAGTAGATTTGCTGCTGTACAAATAATATAAATTAAATATTCTTAATTATTTTAGCTCATGCTAGAAAAGGTTCAAGACAAAGGGGAGATTGATGCAGTGTGCCTTACAATGGCCCTACTGATTTCTCTACTGGCCCTTCCTCTGCACATGGTCAATTAGAATTGAAAATCCTGTGCTGATTTCATTCGCTGGAATTTTTAAGCAGGTCAGGAAGAAAGATGTTATTGAAAGGAAAAGTCTCATCTAAATAAGAAAAGAACACGTGGCCATCTGGTCTAACTGTACCATGCCGAAAGTCATTTTGGCTCAGCCATAGTTTGATCTTTACAACAGTTTGCCAAAATATCAACAGAAATCTGTTTACATTAAGCCACTCTGTGTTTTTTATCTATAAAAATGCAGTGTGCAGTCCTCTTCCTATCGGTAATGCATGAGCTCATTTGACCCCATTACCTTGCTGAGACTGACTGTGTTTCTGGTAGACTCTCAAGTTACTTCTGCTATGTAAAGGTATAAGTGAAACAGTCAATCTTTTGAAAGTTTTGGAAGTAATCCTGAGCACTTTATTCTTATGACTAAAACTTGCACTTCTGCTAGTACAAGAAAAGGCTCAGACGAGCAGATGTAATAGGGGAAGCGGGAGGGGAAGAGAGGGCAGGGAGGACTTGAATTAGAAATTAGAACTTGAATTTTCTGTGAGTAACACCATGGAGTTTGCACAACCACTTGGAGGCCATAGACTAAGGTACAAGCTGTAACAGACAGCAAACTTTTAAGGAATAGAGTCATAAATATGCATGAGCTTCCATGATTGCTTTGTTTCAGCATCAGCAGCTATTTAAAAGTTTGAAGAAATCAACAAAAAATACTGGTCAGAATTGTCACATTGAAAAAAAATAAAATCTCTGTGTAAAAAGCTAAATCACATAGCTCCAAATCTCTGGTACTTGGGCAACAGCAGCTGGAGGCTAATGCCATATTTGACAAAAGTAGGTAGGAGTAACAAATCCTACTTGTTTAGCCAGAGTTCTTGAACATGAAGCATTCACCAAAAAACAAAACAAAACAAACAAAAAAAAAAACAGGAGGCCTTACTAGGAGAAGGAAAGAATAATGCACTAAATATGGATTGAGGGGTGCTGTATTCATATGCTCAGGTTTAATGCTCAACTTTTATGTGATTAGCCATTAGTTTTGCATTGACATACAATACATACATTGCCAGTTGAAATATTCATTCGAATACAAAGTAGTATATAAATCTTCTGAAGTTTCTAGGAATTGATTTGTGTTGGATTTCAGCCCTTAGGAAATGGATAAAAATATGATTGCTTATTGTCATTACCACTTAAGAAAATAAAAGTCAGCACTTCAAAATGTAGCTGCAGTCATTATTCTGAAATGCATTTGTAAAATGTGACAAATTTTCTTTTTCAAGCATAACATGCCAGAAAAAAAATAGAAAAAAAAAAGTAGAAAGGAAAGGAGCATATTAATACTACCGAACTCATGTATATAGACATGCATTCTATAAGCATGTACTTACATAACCATTGTGTTGAATCAGCTACTGATATCACATACAAGGTATGTAAAGTGTTCCTTCAAGTAAGTGTTTAATTCCTTGTTTTAAAAAATACAGCAATACAAATGTGACTGTAGCTCTCAGTTCATTTTCTTTATTTCTTCGGAATCTCTTGTCTGGAATCTTTACCTCTCCTGTGGAATAGAGCTGTCTCTAGATGCAACCTTTTGTTTGTACATCTCTGCTGCTAAGGAAGTTTTTGTAAAGACTTAATGTCTGGGCTATCGATACTGGGTTCCTTTCTTATTTGTGTCTATTAGCAGTATTAAAGAAAATACCTAAAAATAACCCTGAGTCCTATCTTTCTAGTAAGATACCTGTTAGGGTGGATGAAATATAGTTTAAGTCTTTCCAGAGAGCAAATTAGAAGCACACGTGTGTAAAGACATGTTTTCAGTTCTGTTCACACAAAGTCCATATTGAAAAGCAAAGAATAATCACCACATGTACCATACCGTAATTTGTACCGGAAGGCGACACAATTCCAAAGAACTTGTAGAAAATAGGTCCACACAGCATGTATTTAAAAACGAAATGGCAAAAACTGCTTTGAGTCTGCCTTGCCCCTGGGTGTCTGCTAACCCCACCCATAGCCACACCAGACAGAGGGTGACTATTTCGGGAGCACTGCGTGCCCAAGCCCAGCTCTTACGTGGTGGCTGTGGGCCAGACGGCAGTGGCAGGGCCATGGTGGGGCCAGGCAGGCTGCGAGGCCAGTGAGCAGAGCAGCCCCGGCCGTGCTTCCCTCCCTCCATCTGCAGACAAGCCTGTCCGCAAAGCCTCTGACTGCTGCTGGGTAGAAAACTGCCACAAAATGGTTTAGGAGATCCTGCTAATCTCTCTAAAAGCAAACGCTTAAGTGTTTCAGCATGACCGCCTTTCAGATATAGGGCTCTATGCTATTTACCTTTATACAGGGTGTTGTATACGTACAGAATTCCTGAACGTGATACACAAGAGCTGTATGGATTGTGCAAGTGATGCATAAACTTAGCGTAAAACACTGCAGTGACTGTAAAGGTGGAGTAGAAACCACCATAAAATCAGAAATAGTGGGGGCCGTAGATATGCTGAGTGGAAAGTGTGTGCACATAAGCACGTGTTTTGCACAATAGCGTGTGTATGTATTTACAGAGTTACTTCTATTCTTTTATGTGAGAATTACAGTAAAGTCAAAACTGAACGAGGTTAGCGTAAGGAGAAAAGGGCTGTGTTTGCCTTGAATCTCCCTGCGGCCCGTCTCAGACTCCTCCTGACGTGCACATAGCAGAGCAGCAGGCTCGCCGTGCGTTGCGTGCAGGCTCCTCGATTGTGGAGGGGAAAAAAACCTGGCTGGGCTCCAGCGAGGCAGCGCAGCTCTGTTGATCATTATGTCTAGCCTTCAGGTGTCTGCGCGGTGGGCGGCGGTGGGGGAGGGGAGATAGGAGGGCAGACAAAGAATAATATGGTGTATTTCAAAAAAAATTGTATGTTAAAAATTCACCTCAAGATCCCTTTTTTTCCCCCCCCCCTCCCCGAAAAACGCTTCTTTTAACGCTTCTTTCACCACAGTGGGAGCAAGCAAACATCTGTCCAGGAAGATTTATTTAAGCCATAATTAGTAGCGTCTGGAGTCTTTCAACAATTTCTCCTTATTGCACTTAATTTTTTTTTTAAAAAAAGTCTGCTCCTCTTTCACTTAGGAACTGTTTTCACTTCATGCTTTATTGGAGATCCAGCCCAGCCAGGACCGAGTCAGATTTCTATTGTCTTTCCTTTTTCCCCTCTGAAGGTAGTTCTCAGGATCTAACTTTTGCTGGGGGCTGGGGGGGAGAAGGGAGGGGAAAGATCTTATTAAAGATCTCATGGATGTTTGGAAAGAAATACACAAATCAGTGCTTCTTGTTCTGCAGTTATCATTTGGGTTTGATTTCTTTCCCGGAGAAGGAAAAAGCTCTGCTTTGTCTGTTGCTTCTGTTTGAGAACTCTCATAAATCTTGCCCAGAAAGCAACTTGGGCTTAAGGAGATCTGGAAAGCGATTGCAATGCCTCTCACAAGGAATATTCTCTTCTTTCTGCCCCCTTCGGCCCCAGTGCCCCCTCCACCCGCCCTCCCAATGCTGTGCTGTGCGGAGCCCCACTCCCTTCCCCGCCTGCCGGGAAGCCGCACGACTGCTAGTTGCAACGGAGAGGCAGTTAAAGTTGCTTATCAAAAAGCCTCTCCTTGGGCTGAGCGAGTCCAGATATTGCACGGCGGTGTTTTCTCAGTACAGCCATAATCCGCCCTGCTCTCCGCCTGGGCGCCCGCTCTCCCCCTCCCCCCGTGGAAGGGGTGGGATGGGAACCTTGCTCGACTTCATTGTTCCAAATGTAAGAGCTATTTGCCCCAAAGTGTCTTCGCTGTCTTTCATAGCTAATTATAATAACTGTCAGATGAATGCAAAGTCTGGGTTGCCCTTGCTGGCGGAGTTAAAGTTTGCCTTTATTTTTTCCCCTTGGGGACAGATCAGGCCTGATTAGACACAGAGTACAAATAAAAGTGAACAACGTACGTGTGTAGGGCTTTTTGTCTTTGTTTTTCTTTATGAACAAAGCAGCATGCTGACTATGTCAGGAAGCAGTGTGGCATGCAGCGTGCATGCAGGCGCTGCCCTGGAGGAGAACTCCTTTTTTTTTTTTTTCTTTTATTGAAGCATTCAAGAAATATTTCTGAATTTGAATAACAGTTTTCATACTTGTTCATCTCATTCAAAAAAGTAATCCTCCATTTGGTGCATATAGCATTTTGACAATTTTAAGGGATTTGCTTTTCAAGCTGATAATAAAAATAAATAGCTCCGTACTCACAGTTTTGTTGTGCTGTGCAGGTCGCTGTTTCCTTCCGCAGACACCAGGAGAGTGGGAGGATGTCAAGGGTGCAGAATTCCAGTTTAATTCAGGAGAAATGTGCAAAGGTGCTTCTTGAAGTCGCCTGGAAGTCAGCCACTTGTGCTCAGACATCCCATTGCTGCTCTGCACGCTATACTATCTGCAGTTCTGAATTGAACTAAATACTGCCCATGTGAAAGACAGGGGAAACACAGTCATGTGGGACACACAAATCCACTCTATTGGCTCTGAAGGCACAACTTCAGCATTCTTGCATTTCCACCATTGGTTAACAGTTCAAGCTGAAAGAGTCTAGGTCCTCCTAGTGAGTCCGTTTTCCCTTTATGTGTGGAAGAATGACTGTAGGATTTTACAGTGACAGGATTAGTTAAGAAAGGGACTGAAGTCATCCCTTTGAGTGAAGCTGGTGGGTGGGGATTGGAAGCTGTGCTTTTCTCAAGTCGACGTTTTTCCTTTTTCTGCCCGTCTTCAGTATATCAGGAAATGCTTGTAGTTAACTTGGGCAGTGCAGGGAAACTGAAGTGACTTTCTCCTGGTTCAGGGATAGAGACTTCAGAGTGAGACAGACGGTGCAATGATTTTATGGAAATTACTCTGTTTATTCTGGCTGGCTAAAGGGTGGTTATTTTCTCTTTTCTAGGTTTTTAAGCATGGAAAGGACTGTTATAGAATAATCTAACTTGAGTGTTTGCGTCCCACAAGCTAGACAAATAAATCCAGCAGTTCCAAGACCTAGACTTGTAATTTGTGTAGCAATAGAAATTATTTGTTTAAGTTATTTAATCTCTTGGGAATATAACAATATAATAATATTTTATTTCCCATGATATAGTATTTTGTAAGAAGCAACAAAATTTGATAAACATCTGTAAATGTTGGTATTATGACATTTTGAGAATGATGAAACTATTAATATTAAATAAGAGGGAAAAAAATTGAGTATTCCTTATTTTAGTGTTCTGTCATGTGCCTGATTTTGTTATGCCAGCGCGAGCAGTAATTTGAAACGGTACTCAGTCATGTGTGACATACTTCTCCAATTAACCCTTATTAAAAAGACCTTTCTCAAATCCCACATGCATATTTCCCAGAGCCACAGAAAGCAGAGGTATGACAGATTTGTCAGGCACAGTGTCCATTCTCTCTTAGCAGGTTTGTTTCCAAGGCTTTGGCCAATGTTGTTTAAATACCCTAAATGTGTGGCTCCTGTTGGGGGACTGCTGAACTTCGGGCGCTAATGTAGCAGCTGAAGGGTTTAACTAGGCTTGGAAATTTTCCAGAATAACTCTTCTATGGTAGTTAATTCATTATATGCCTCGGGAGTACACAGGGCCAAGCACTGACAAGCTACATCACGGGTGCTCGTGCTGCATATGTGCTCTTATTCAGCAGCTTATGCCTAGCTCTGGGTGTCAGGAGATCTTTTTGTTTCTACCAGGCTGGCCTGTTCAGACCACCTTAACACAATGTGTCTTTCTCTTTGGAGTTCACTCTCTTAGGCTATTTTTAGACTTTTATCATCACCTCGCTGACCACCCTTGTCATCACTTAGTTGAACACCATCTTCCAGGTGTAGCTGCAAAGGATATGGGAATGTTCCTCTGCAGCCTGTCACCTGGTATTGCTGCAGAAAATCGATATGAGCTTGCTCAATACCTAAGCACAAAAAATACATATTTAAAAAAATCTACTCACACACCTGACAAGGACTTCAGAAAAGATATTACATGTAGAACACTGCGTGTTCTACTTGCCAGGTAAGAAGGCCTATTGCAAAGCCTTCTATGCTTGTGAGTGCTAATAAGATGCAGAGCATTTATTCTTCTTTAGCAGGCTTACTTCAAAAAATGCTCAGTAGTAGCATATAAAAGATGGGATTAATATTTTCTTTAATTGTTGGGTTTTGGCTTTCTTAATCTTCACGAAGAAAGGCAATTGTCTGTTTTGGATAAAGTAAGGCTATAGCAGTAGCATCAAAACTTTCTCTCCTCCCTCCAAAAATGTTTTTGACTCCACTGGGCTTTCACATCTGGACTCCAGAACAGTGATGGGAGAGAACTGAAAACCCTGGGAGACATTTTCTTTTTTTCACAGTGCTGGTGGTCTTCATAATTTTGGTTACTTTTTTTTGTTGTCATTTAATTCAATTAAGGTGGGAAGAAATAGTAACAAAATAAACCTTACTCCAGAGAGCAGTTAAATCCTTGGTTTTGAGACTAGTACACGCTCTTGTGTTAAATACATCTTTTTCATTAATGTTGATTCCTGAATTTAAATGTTGGAAAGCTATTTAAAGAGAGCAAACGAACATATGAAATCATTTAATATTGTTTAGCAGTTTCTCATACAAATCATGGGTGAATTTTGGGGAAATATAGGGAATCTGAAACAGTGATTGTTTACCTGCACTTCTAAAGTCATGAGTCAAAGACTTAGGAGATGCAAGCAGATGTGTTTGTGACTTGTGCCATTTCAGAGAACAAACTAATGCTTAGCATCAATATTGTTGTGGAGAGAGAAATGCCTCTATATATTCAATGGAGATTTTATTCCCCATATCGTGTCCATTGAAAAGAAATGAAAACAAAGACTAAAGCTACATCAGTTTAATTCTCCTTGATTAACAAACTGCTGCTTCTTCCATTATTGGATGCTGCAAAGGATTTCATAACTATAGGAGCCAAAGGATGAGAGCATGATCAAATTGTCACAGTATGGGCAATAGCATTGCTTTGCAAATACTCTTATTATTGCAGTGATGCTTATGTGAGACATGATGTTGCCGTATGAATGGGGCTGTCAGTCTGGAGACTGCACTGTCACTGCTATGTGGTCCTCTGTGATTCCATCCATTGACAGAATGGACTTGATACTTAATTAAAATTGTGTTAAAATTCCATTGAATCAGTAAGATGTAAGCATAGGCTTAACTCCTGCCTAATAGAGGTCTTGTTCCTAAGAATTTTCACAGTTCCCTGCATGGGAACTTCAGTAAATAAAAGCCTGAAGTAAGTTAGAAATGGTCGTCACTAAAAGATCTCTTTTAGATTCACTGGAATTATTAGAGAGCATATGGTGTGAGGGGAAAAAATAGAATGGCCTTGATCCTCTCGTGTGGGGTGCATTCCCAAACTTCACAAAACAGCTCATGATTTCTATTGTAAATCTGAGCACAGTGACTGTTGGCGGGAGGAAGCAATTTGCCCCTCAGCTTCTCTATCATGATGTGTGCCACATTTAGGCAAAAATCAAAACATCAGATAAATTTCTTTCAGAAATACTTTGAATAAAGGCACTTAGGCAGTGTGCTTGTTGATGTCCTGTATTATATAAATAGATACTTCAGAAAACATGGTAACTGTTTCCTCAGAAAATCAGATGCAATACTGTCACATGTATGATGTAGACTTCATGTTGCCCAGCGGTTTTAAGCCTTCTTATTTTTATTCCTGTGGAAAATGATTACACTTTATTGTATAGAATATGTATTTGCTTGTAACTTTGCCAGAGAATACTTGCTGTTCTGTACACCTTTGCTTTTTATAATTTAGCAGTAGGTGGTATCTGCTAAAGTTTAAATCGTGTATTAGTCACTGCTGGTAAAATCCCTCTCTGTGATGACTGTTGGTAATGCATGAGAAAAGAATAAATCAGTTGAGGGGGGTGAAGGAGATACTGCGAAGCTGGAAGGAGGGAAGAAAATAGAGAAGAAGCAAAGCTCCTGGTAGTGGCAAGTGGATAAGATATCAAAAGGCCATTTCACAGGGAGAAATTTCCAGAGCCTGGAAAGACGCGCACAACTTGTAGTGTGTGCATATACTGCTGAAATGGTTTCACACACTAGTTAAGAGCAGCCTTAAGGTAACATGACGAGATCTTCAAGTGTAGATGATACAGGAGGACTCTGAAGGAATGTTTATTCTTGTCTCCTGCACCAAGAGGGGCAAAACTTTCTTTAAATGCTGTCTGAGCTAGTCATCTGTGCTGTATATGAACCAGCTGGTCAGGCTGCAGTATCGCCCGCCTACAAAAAGGAGAAGCAACAGTAAAGCTGTTGGTATCATAACTGATTTGGGGGGAGGGGAGGAGGAGTTGTCCTGTTATTTTGTTTTGTTTCGTTTCATCCGTGGTGGTGTATTTTTTTTTTTTTTTAAAGGAAAGATTTCTTTCTCATTCCTTTCTCTACCCTTGGTATTTTTGTACGTACTATGTAGATAAAAACCACAAGAGATACTGTGAAGATTTTCAGCAAGCAGAGAGAGTGGGAGCTGGTATCCCACTACTACTGAAAGTCAGAGGAACTTATTCCTCTTTCCTTTGTAGGCTTATAAACATCGTCAGATTGAGTATGTTCTTGACCCGTATTAAATTCATGTGTACTTCAAGCTTTTAGATATTTCATGTTTACAAACCTGATTTTGGTTACAAGACTCTTGGTCAGGAATTCAGATCTCATCAACATCTCATTCAGATTATATGAGAGCATTAGGAAAAATCCAGAATTTTCAGCTAATCTATTCTAAAAATTTTACAAGATTTATGCAGTGAAAATTAAAACAGTCTGGTAACAACTGTATTTGTAGGGGAAATTTTGTAGATAAAGCAATTTTCTGTAAACAGTGACTTGATAGCTGCAATGTTGTTCAGATGAAATTGAGTGATAGAAATGTTTGAAAACTTGGCAGTATTCAAAGTGCTGCAGAATGATGATGTCCAAAAAGATTTGATCAACAAAGTTAGAACCAACAGTGCTTTTAAGCTGATACAAGTCGAGTTTAAGATAGATGAAATACATGGCAACCATTAAGGTTCCACTGGAGTGAAAGATACTTGCACAATTTTTAGATCACCTCTCCAGATTCCAGAAAGCCTGGTGATTTTTATTAAATGAAGCTTTCTTTTTTTTTCCAGGGAGCTTTTCTGAATTTTTGGTAAATCCTCCCATTATTATACCTCTTTCCTAGTTGTTTTTTTTTCCCCAGCAGTCCTTTCAGTACAACCAAATTCTCTTCTATGTAATAATGTGAGCATGAAACTCAGATGGTCTGATTTTCACTAAGAATGAGGGACTCAGATGGGGGCAGTCTGGCTTGTTGACCGTAAGGGGTCTTTCTTTCCTCAGACTGCTCTAATGAGGTTATGTAGTTCTTTCTGGTTTCAGGTAAGTTCTTTGATCTCCCATATAACATATATGCATATAAACTTCATAAATTATGTTTAAAACTGCCACTTTCTTATAGAGGTCTGCACCTGGCCCTTTATATTCTCATTTCCATCTGCTCTAAGATATTCTACTGGCTTAAAAACCTGAAATGTATCAACATTTTGTGACAGAATTTAGTGGACAATGATAGTACTTACCAGATCACATTTAAAATGCAGAAATCTTTTAATGTAAAAGTTGTATGTAGTCTAATTTTGTAATATGTCATTTAGTATATCCTTCTCCTGGGATAAATCATGTCTATTTTTGCACAGGAAATAGATGCATGTGTAAGTATTTCACACTATATGTAACAAAATTAAATAGAGCAGCTACTCCATTCTCCCAGCACCTGCAGCACTGTATGCTACAGAAGTTCAGGATTGCTGGTGAAATTAAAGCATCACGGGGAAACAAGTCATATTCAATTGCAAATTTTTTCAGTAAAATATATATTAGTTAAAATACATTAAAATCTGATCCAAAATATTGATTATTGTGGGAACAATATAATAAATCTTTGAGACTAATTTTTTTAAATAATTTTGATTTAAATGGATCTCCCATTTGGGACTTTGTTATTGTTGTCTGATATTTCAGTCTTTTAGGGATGAAGATAGTAGGTAGTTTGCCCCATTTCTATTCCACTTTTGGGTGGTCTTAAACTGAGATGGTTTCAAAAGAATTTTTTTTAAACCATCTGTCCGCCACATTCTACTTTTTAACTTTTATTTTGGTCTTTTCTTAAGAGAAGTTAATACTGCATAAAGGCAATGCTAATACCATAGTTTTCCTTGCAAGAAGCCAGATCTGTTACTTTAAGGATATATGCATTTTTCCTCTGGTAGCTTATGAAAATTTAAATTAAAAGGATTTAATAATTTAAGTAACGTAGTTAAGTGACTGAATGTTGAAGAACAGAGGAGTTTAAAATTGCTAGCAAAACACGAGACGTTTCACAGAATATAACTTGATACCTTACTGCCTCGAGGCACTGATCCTCACTAGGTGCGTGCAGGGTAGAGATGCTTTCAGAAATAGATTATAATATTATAGAGTTGAATAGGACTGGTACTTAGCAATGACATTCTATCTTTAATTATATATTGGATTACATATTCTGTATTGATTAATGAATTTCTAATACACTTAAGAGCAAAGAATTCTTTCAGCATGAGGATTTTGATCTTGGGTAAAGAGCAAGATGGAGGCAGAGGGGAGGAAAGCAGGAGGGGGAGAAATCAATGCAAACTGCACTTGTTCAAATAATTGCAGTCACGAAAGAATGTTCACATATTTGTCTGATCCTTGTAGGGGAATAAAATCCTATCCTGTGCCCTCCTAAATGTCCTCATACTTTAAGTAATATCTTTCAGTGTTTATTTTTTAGTAAATAGCCATCATGATGGTGTCTAAATACCTTAATACTACATCCCTTACTCTGCTTCTCCTTTTTCTTCCTGCTGTTTAATTATGGACCTTGTTTGTGGTATATCACAATCTAAACTAGAGATTTCTTGCATGAGGGACCTTGGCTGAGATCCTTAGTGAAATCAAGGAGGAGAGTGGGTTTCAGAGTCTCAAGTGGCATGAGGCTTTCACCCCTGCCTTTATTCAGGACACCTCTGGACAAAGGGAACAAATACGAATGAAGTGCTTGAGTAATAAGCCAATTATTTCTTTTAATTAGGACATGTATAGGGGACTCTTAAACTAAAGAAAGGGTGGAATCTGCTGAATAAATTATTTGCAGTAAATAGTTCGCCCAGCTCTAGTTCTGACGGAGATAAAGCTGCAGTGGCATCAAAGTGTCTGCTCCTACAGGGTGTTGCTCTGACACAGATGTCAGACGACAAGTCAACATGAGGTGAACAGATGAGTCCAATTCCCTGCCTTGCTCAGCTGGGAAGATCACCAATGGTGGTCAGATAGGCTCCAAGGATGCTTTTAGAGCATCCTTTAGCTGTAAAACATAAATAAAGCAGGCCAGGAGGTAACTTCTGTAATTCTTTAAATCTGCTTTGCAGAAGTTACAAAGGAGAGACTACAAACAGCCTGGGAGCTATCTGTCACAGTGTGGTGGGGAGGTTCAGTGGGACCTTGTGGGCACCTTAAGACTGAGAAGAGACCTAAACATTTTAAACAGTTCTACTGGAAAAGTAGGTGTTGCTAAACAGAAGTTTAAAGTAACTATGATTAATTTTGTCAGTACTGACTTTACCTCTGTATACTTTGCTGATCTCCAGTGAGACATCTTTGAGATTAGTTAACAGTGATGAAAATCACTGTTGTATTGTGTTGTGTTGTTGTATTGTGTATTGTGTATTGTGTTGTTGTCGTGAGTAGACAGTGATTTAAAACCCTTCTGTAGGGATGGTACCTCGACCATGTTTTTGGAAATCATAGTTTTCTTTGGGCTTCCCTTACCCATTTTAAGTCCTGTACCATCTGCTGAGTACTTCTGTCTTCTTAGCCCATTTTCATAAAATCATTTTTTCCGTAAAATTGAGTGCTTACTCAGGAAAATCCAAACCCACCAGACTAAAGACCCTTTAAATGCTTCCTTGGGAAAGGCATCTAGGAAAGGACCTCATTCAGAATACTCATCCTGCAGGCAGGACTTTTTTAGAACCGTTTAAGTCTGTGCTGTGACAGCAGCCATGTCTACGTGCCGAGCCTGATGTGGCAGCTGGTGTTGGCCAGCTCCAGCTCTGCAACCACGCAGGAAATTTCAGAATTCAGACTGCCTGCACCCTCTAGCCATTGAGCTGTCGTTCATGGGTTTGAAATGGCATAATATCGATAAAGGCTAATTTTGGCTGAAATTATCTTCAAAGAACCAAATTTTAGTTTGGGTAATAAAACATTTATAAAAATCAAATGCACACACACACACAAAAGCACTGATGATTTCACCCTTTTCTTAAAACGAATACAAAAACAAACATCAGTAGATTTTTTTTGCTTTCTGTTCCTGCTTCTGTCAGGCTTCATTACCTTTATAGTGTTGGTCCTCTACATAATGTTTCGATACATATTTTAAAATCATTGTAATTTTGTATCAGATTTTTTGCAAGCCTTCCTTGTCTTTTTTAAGAAATGCTGTAAAATGAAGTTATAATGCACTTTGCAGTTCTGTACCATACTGAAAATCCTCATTTTGCATTGACATGTTTTCAGAGTAATAGCAATAGTTAATATACATGAGATCTTGGTTAAATTTCTGTAGCTTTTTAATTCCAGCATTCTAAAATTTCTATAAATTATTATCTTTCACAAAAACAGAATCGTACTGAAGATTAGTTTTATCATACTGTTAAAAACTGTACATCAGAGACAAACAATTCATGTAGAAATATGTGCTTGTTCCTTTGAGAGAGGTGAATAGATAAACTGTCCAAGGTACAGGGAAATAGAGCATGGATAATGCGGGTTTGAGATATTCTGTTGCTTAAGTGATGCATTAAATCAATATTCTGCAAAGCTTTTTCTTGTTAAGTTATTTACTTGGCTGCTGTCACAATTCACCATTTAGGTCATCGTCTTTTTTAAAAAATGTATTTTCTTGTGGCCTAATTTAACTTTATCTAAATACTTAAATCCGCAAGTAATGAAACTTCTTCAAATGCTAAAATTGTAGCACTGTTTTAATGCTAATATTTACACTGAAATTCCTTACTTGGTTAATAGGTTAGGAAAAAATAGAATTTCAACTGAATGACTGTTTTATCTGCATAGAAATCTATTACTACAAATGAAAAGCAGAGGGAATAAAAGGTAATGTTAATAATCTAATGAAAGGGAAAATGCTTTAATAGGATCCTGAAGAGAGAATACTTGAAAAGCAAGCATTATTCAACTATTTTGGTTTTCAAGTATATCTGCATAAATGAAATCAAGAGTTGCTTCTTCTGAGGAGTCAAAATAACCTCTCAAATGCAACTACGGAGAAGATCAGTGTCTGGCTTTAAAAAGAGCTGGAGGTGTGCACTCAGTAACCCTCCTCCCCTCATTCGAGTGACTGAGTGAGAGGCACAGAGCTTCAGTACCCTGGAGGTATTTTGTTTGTCCAAAAACATAGACATATCCTGGATCATGAATCACCTCTGCGATAAGATTTTACTGAGCTTAAGATAACAAAATCATTTTAAAACAAGCAATTTATACAATTAATTTTTCCTTTAATCAATATTTAAAAGGGTAAGATCCTCTACTTCCTGTTGTAAACTGTCTTAATGGTCCGTCATCTATATAGTGCTGTCTGAGAAACACCGTTTACATAATACGTAATTAGTCACAGTGCCCACGTGTGTGCAGCTGATTCCGCACTTCACTTTTTGGTGGTTTTGTATTTTTTCAAAGAATTCTTGAAGGAATTATAATTACAAGTGACAGCCACAGGGCTATGTGTTTAGTTTCTTTCTTTTTTTTTTTCTGTTTTGTTTTGCTTCTTTCTAGGCAGTTTCTTGTAATTTTCATCTAGACAAAGCACCAATGTTTCCAAAGAGAATTTCCTCAGCCTTGTTATTTTAGAAATATGGATCCTCAGATGGTGATGAAACGGTGAAGCTAATGCATGGCTCTTGGGTTAAGGGGACTACAAAGATTAGGATTAATTATTTACAAAGGCAAAAGAATTAAAATGGGTCACGAGGAAAAAAACCAGCAAAGTACTGAAGCTTATAGAGGGAGACTGGGATTGCCTATGTTCCTTGTCTCTCACACAAGGGATGAGAGAGATCTTCAAACTAATCTGAAGATAGAAAAATGGTTTTTTTTCTTTCTTCTCTGAGAAAGGAACTGCTTTTACACACCATGTCTGATTAAACTGTGGAAATCAGTGGCATGATAAAGCTAGACGTGTTTCTGAATGACTGTTTCTATATGGGCAGCTTTGATGTCTTTCCATTATTTTCCTCATTAAATTGTCTCTTCATAATCACAATTTTATTAATATTTTTTTTCTTTTTGTGATCACTTTTCTCACACATCTTTACCACTTTCTGGGAACTGAGTGCAAAATAAAACATTTACTCCTTTGCTGTCTGCTTTTCTTTAAATTGCAGATGCTTTTAAAGAAAATACAGATAGGGCAGTGTGATTTTTTTCACCAGTACCCTGATCTGATCTGATCACATGGTCATTTAGAACATAAGAACAATTTGCTGAGGTATTACGGAAAAAAAAAATCTATCTTGTTAATTTTGCTTAGGTAAGAATGTTTTTTGTGCATATCATTTTCCTAATGAAAACCAACTTTTTTTCCCCTTAGTATCAGGTGAAAAGAGAAACAAATCAGTTCTTGAAACTTGATTAATCGAATTTCAACTATGCAAGTCATTGCACTCAGCAAATGTAAAGGTGAAAGAAATTAAAATGGTCTGTAGTTAATTAAGTTAGTTTCAAGATTAATAAGGTAATAAAAAATATTTATACACCTTACTGAATAATTAAAAGTGTACAGGAGGTGTAACTTTTTTTTAAAAAATTCCAGCAGAAAAGTACTGATTTTTACAGCTTATATTCCTGTCCAGCTACCTATGAATCATTTTGTGAAAATATTGTGTTATATTTATATTAAATAATAGTGCGTGTGATTAAAAGAAGTATGACTATCAAAAGTATTAAAGCGCATTGTCCAACTAGAAGAACACTGAACGTGCATGAAGCAATAGACTTTGCAATCAAAGTAATTGTAGGGTAGGTAGTCTCATTACTCAAAAATTAGAGCAAACTCTATCCTATGTCAAACCAAAAGGAAGTTGCTTTTAGTATGTTCTTAGTGGGCTAAAAGCATAAGAAGATGCTCTCACAGCGGTGGAACAAGGTACATCAAGGAAAAAAAAATAATGGAATAGCTGATCTGATGGGAACATGAAGTTCCAATGAACCAAAAATTCACTAAATCCAAAAATGTAAAGTGCTGGCCCCTTTTGACCTCAACAAGTTGTTAATTAGCAGAGGATTAACACCCTTTTCATGTGGTGGCAATCACTAGAAAATAATGTGCATGCATCAAAGAACTTGAGGGCCTAACAAAAGATTAAACACAAGGATTCTGTGGATTATAAAAGTGGAACCTGAAAGGGGCACTGCACTGTCCAGTTGTCAATTTTGAACAAATGAGCAATACACTGGAAAATAAAATATTTTGGGAAAAAGCTGAAATGAACCAGAAATATCTTTAAAAGCTTAATTCTTTGCATTCGCGTCAGCATTCTTAATAACTTACAGGATGAGTTAGTAGAGAAAAATCTGGACGCATTTTAAAATATTGCAAGTTTATTGAGAACTATTTTTCTTTTCCAAAAGTCCTTTAGCAAACTTTATTCCTGTTGTTAATGGACGCAAAGTACTTCAGGACTCTACATAAAACTGTGGCCTGAGATGAATACTGTTAAAAAGTAAACAGACAAGAGAATCCCCTTGCTCTTTCCATTGCAAATCTGTTTTGGACTTGCAAAGCTTGATGAGCTTTGACTGAACCTTGTGTAGTGAACCCATGAGGAGTGGAAGCGACCTGCAGTGCTGAGGGTGGCAGCGAGCCTTGGAGCAGGCTGTGCAGTGGCAGCAGGCAAGTAGCACTTAGGGATGCTCATGTGAGGGAGAGCTGACTGGGGAGCCCGAGAGGGGTAAGCTGGGCCATTGACTGGATCCCAGCAGTTGAAAGCTTACGTCCAAAAGTACGTCTGTGTTGGCTCACTAGGATCAAAACCACACCAGCAGTCACAAGCAGAAATAAGACAATTTTGAGACTTTTTCAATGACCGCAGCTTTGTAAATGTGTTTCTAATAGCTTTGAATAGAATGCAATTTCAATCAGAGATGTAATGCTTTCTCTAAAGGGTTGCTTCTTAATTCTGGAAATGCGACTAATATTCTGAATGCACCTGCTGGAAAAAAGAATTGATTTACTTTCAAGAGGCCCACATTACCTTATAATTTACTTCTGGAGTAGGGTCATAACTTCTCTTCTGATTGGACCGCAGAAGCCCAGGGGTGTTGGAAAGCAGCCTGCTGTGCTGCTGTGCAGGTGACCAGTGCTGTGTCCCACCAGGGTTGCTCTGTACCACAACCTGTGCTGGCAGCGAGCTGCACATCTCAGCTTAGTGGAGAAGGCAAGGGAACAGAAACTCTGTAAATGTGGCTAGGCAGTGTCAGCATTTCCCTGCTTTAATAATTGCCAGAAACTTCTGCGGTAAGCTGGCCACCAGGGAAATGTATGCACAGCCCTGCCCTCTCTGCAGCGATGAGTTGAGGAGCATTATTTTCTTGTTGTAGAACCCTTCTTTCACTATCTATTTTCACTATCCCAACAAATGAGAAGATAAATGATGATTAGAGCTTTTCTTATTTATTTTACTTCACTCACGTTTAGTGTCATCTTACTGAAGTCCTTTTTCTTTTGTTCTTTCTGCAAAATTAATTTGGCATATTTAAGTCTTCATGATGGACAAATTGGGGAGTAATTTGTATCATGAAAGGGGAGTAACGGTGATTCCAACTGTGATTTTCAGTGCTGTATTCACAGCTGAAGGAGCACATCTTTTGACTCTCATGTTTAAGGTCAGTTTGCAGGGCTGGCAACTGAGAAAAATATTTCTCAGATAAACTGAGTGAATCAGACCTGTAAGTTTCTGAAAGATAATAAAACAGGAAGCTTTGCAATTTTTAGACTCATTTCTCAGCAGAGCCACAATTGAAGCATAAAGACATTGTCTGTTGTGAAAATGATATCCTAATACTTACAGTGAGTTCTGTATTTTCAAAGGGATTTTACATAATTTTGCTCTGATGCAGACTAGCATGTGTGCTAGAAGTATGTTTGTTTTGCCTCTTACCTGTTCAACGACTGAACGAGAATTTGAAGCATCATGTTGATGCATAGGTCAGCAGAAATATCCTATTGCCAGGTCACTCTGTTGATTTTTGAAACATAACCTGATGCAGCTTCAGACTTTACATGCTACTAGACAGGAGAAAATGAAAAGAATCTGTCTTCTTAAAAGCCAAAATTAACGTAATGTACCGTAATCATATGTAACTGGATGCGAAGAAAGCTATTGGTAACCTAAGTAACTAATATATAAATGAATAGGCAGTAATTTAACTTCTATGTTTTCAGATAGTAGGAAGGTAATTCAAAATGTTTTGTACATGGCATCTAAAATTCTGACTGTTTAATTCTCTCTTATGGTTGCTTCAGTAGTCTGATGAAATACTGACTGACAGTTATCTTCCTTCTTAATTAGATGAATGTTTTGACCAAAATTCTTGGAGGGTCAGATTTAAATTATGCTTCTACAAAAGCTCACGTATGCAACTTTGACATTTGCTTTCTGCAAATGTTCATGCCGGCAGAGTTGATTATTTGGATACTGTTGGAAAATGTGTAAGATAAATGAGTATTGGTAAAAGGTGTTGCTATTTCAGATCCAGGAAATGCACCCAGAAAGATAGCCAATCAACTATAACTGTTTCTAGCGAAATCTGTATTACTGCATACCAGTTTAAGCATTCCACTTTATCTAAGACTATGGTCTCATAAATACCTTAAACTATTCTAAATCATGCCTCGCTGTAAGGCAGAATTGTCCTATCCAGTGGAAATATTTCGCTGGCAATAGGAGAGGTAGGGCTTTTCATTTTGCTAGCATGGCTTCAAACTTGTGTAAACTAACCCTGAACTCCACCCTAATGCACGATTAAGAGGGAAGGTAAGAACACAACCAAATAGATTCACTTTCATAGGGTTTCCTACCACTTAAACTCTTAAGATAATGTTTCATCAGTTCTCAATTTTTTTTCAAGATTTGAAAAAAATAAAATTATTTTCACTCTTCATAAATACTTTTCATTGACAAGAGGTAAAACTCAGAGGCACTTCCTAAAAATACTCAAGACCAGTGTATAAATTTAGAAAATATTTGCATTCCTCAAACTAATTCCCCATTTCATTATTTCCTGTTTGTTGTTCATTCCTTTCTGTTAGCTAACTCACGTGAAGTTTGCTGCAGTAACTAAAATCCGCAATCACCGAGGCATCCACTATTTAGGATTACTTAGAATAAAGATGGTGGCCATAAACATCTCCATACGTTCTCCTGGGTTTCCTTTTTTCTTGAGCGTTAGATTAGATATGGCAATTGTCTGAAACAACGTGTGCAGACAGGATGTGAAATGTATTCCATATTCAGTAAGAATACAGGGTAAAAGAATGAATATGTTTATAGTAAAATATTCTGTGATATCCCAAGCCTGTCTTGTAAAGCCGTTCCACAGAACTGAATCATGGAATCACTATGAAATTCAAATTCAGTTCAATTACAAGACTAAATAGGGCTTTGGGGGGCCACTGGTTTTTATAATTCTGCATTACTGTTCCGTATAAAGTAGTATGGAAGGAGTGAAGGTCCTTGCTTTCCAGAAGTTGAGTTTGCCATGGAAAGTCAAGTGGATTAGCAGGATATTGAACAGAAATAAAAGTATGGTGAATGTTTTGGTCTTGTTCTTATATTGCTCCTGTGAATTTCAAATTTCGCCCCCGCTTAACACATGGTGGGAGCTATTCTTCTTATAATTTTTCTTAATGCTGTTCATATTCAAAGTTAGGTTAGCACTGTACATCCCATTTATCAGAAACTCAGTATGGAAAAGCCATATGGTGATCAAGGCTGGAATTATGCCCCAAGTTTCACACTAAATGCACTTATATGGTCTTATGGCTACTTACGCTTGGTGCCCATCTGTTAGGATGGCAGGGGGCCCATTGCTAAGTTGGCCAGACAGTTGCCCTTGAGGATAGTTACCAGACAATGTTTGAGCTTCAGTGGGCAACGTAGCATTGGAAAAGCCATCATTTTTGCTCAAACTTGCTACTTATACCAACAATCATCTTGCATGTGCTTATAATTTCTACTTCACATAGAAAATATATGAAATAAAAATGTGATGATGGTGATTTATGTCCCTGTACTGGTGCAGGTTATATTGCTGTGAAGAGGTGTAAAAATCAGTAAAAACTGTTTCAAATCAGACTGCAGTAGGTTAAAATTACGGACGTTCATTATACAGCACCTTTCATATCAAATAAGAAACTAGCAAGCACCCTGATGTAATGCCTCTTTAATGCATCTTTGCAAAGATGCAAACTGTAAATGTACTTCAAGAATGTATCTCAGGAAGTGAGCTTCAGAAAGAAAAGACTGTAAGATTCAAGTGAGTATGCTCCATTCAGAAGAATAAAAGCTTCCTTTGCTAATTTCAAACAACCAAAATATTTTGCTTCATTAAAAAACTAAGGAATTAAAGTATTACTTCGCAAACTAAGTATTTTTTTTTTTAATCTAAAAGAAATTTGGACATGGAAGACAGTGTATGAAAGTAAACCTAAGGAGAGAGAAAGAAGATAATAAGGATTAAAGGGGATGAGCTTATATTACATAGCAAATGAATTTTGCAAGATAAAAAAGTAAAGATTAAACTAAGAAAAGAGGAACCATGAATGGGCAGCATAGAAGGAGGTACCAGAAGCAGGGAGAAGCAAAAAAGTCAAGTAGGTTTGTTTATTTTCATTAGAAAAATCCATTGTGATTAAAGTCTTAGATATAGACTAGGAACATAGAAGTTAAAAGCAAACAGTCCTGACTCCAGGAAGGAGAGAGAAAACATAAGCAGGAAAGAACATTGTCTAAGAGAAAAAGAAGCTTTCATGTGAAGGGGAGCTGGGAAAAGACAAGAAATTAAAAGCAGGTGGTTGCAACTGGAATTCAGCTCTTCCAATGAGTTGTGTGGATTAGGCTGTAGTGGTTAATTTCTTAACACTGTGACAAATGAAAACAAATTCTGCTGCTCTCAAGTCCTTTCTGGATCTGGACCAGCTCTCTTGTATCTAAAATGTCTGTTTTGTCAGAACATCATCTTTCTCAATACAGATGATGGTTTACTTATTGCTTTAATAACATGCCTTTATCTCTGCAAGGGGCCTTAAACTTCATACTCCTGTTTCAAAATCCAAGGTAATCAGAAATATTTGTTACTGAAAAATACCCGAAGACTGATATTAAATCTTCGCATAGGATTATCACAGTTTTTATGAAAATTGTATTGGAACTTATCTTTGGATCCAAATGGAATAAATTAATGAGGAACACGGTTTGATGGTCAGAAAAAAATTCTTATAATGAAGAAATTTGAATGCCACTTTTTGTACCTGCTCCATTCCAGAAAATCCTGGTTTCCTACACGCCCAGCAAGTGCCTGTCTGGCTTTTCTGGAGGAAATGGACTTCTTTTCCATTGTCTTGTTTTCATCTTGAAAGGAATCACTAGAATAAAAATACTTAAGAGTGTGAAAAATTCCAGTGTCACGAGATGAGGGAGCTGTTTTCTGTGAAGCTATAGCAAGGTATGAGAAATTACTGGCCCCAGGATGTGGTTTCCTACTCCAGAAGGACCCATTAGGTGAAAGTGGTGACAGTTGCATAGGCAAACTATCGGGTAGCAAGGAAGAAACTCCTGTTTCTGCTGTGAAGATGTTAGTTGCCAGCTTGAGCCTGTCCAGTCTGAAAGGGGACACTGTCCCGTACTGAACTAGTTGGCTAAGTAAATGTTTGAATTAGAATTGTCATTAGTAAATCTGATTTGTTTTTCTACTCTATTTCTTTCATTTCATAAATAGGTATTTTCTAAAAATAATGCAAGACTCAGTCGCTGTTGTGTAGTCCAGGAGATTAGGTCAAATATGCTAAATGATAATGAATCTTCTCATGCAAAATGGTAATTTTGCTTGCAATTACATTTTTGTAAGGACTCTTTGTAAATAAGCTTGGTCATTTTGTGTGGGCTTTATGGCATTCTGTAGCAATCATAACAGGATTAATAAGTTAAAAATGAGATTTTATTTTCTTTAGTATGTCTTCTGGCTGTATAACATTCATAAAGAGAAATAATATAAATTCATATTGCCTTTGCAGGAAGCTTTTCAGGTGTGAGCAAAAAATGTGAATTTAATTTCAGCTTGGCCCAACATCTAAGATTAAACATTCAAGAACGCAGAGTTATACAGTTCATTCTGGACCTGAACTCTAGTAAAAAAAAGCTTTTAAGTTTCCCTGAAATAATTGAAGCACAGTACCTATTAGTAAACAGATGTAATTTAAGGAAAATAATTTCAGTCTTAACAGATGGGCCTTTCAAAACTAAGTATATGAATCTAGTTTATTTTGAGTGTTTTGTTCCTAGAGGGATGGCATTTTATTTAATCATCATAGTTCTTATTTGCATATTGTGTTTCATTTGTTTAATGACCACATTAATTAGAAGAAAAGACTGTCTTGCTGTACATGACATTTCAGTTTCTGAATGAACCAGGACACAAGCTTCAGGCAAGTTGCATTAATTTGGTCTATATAGAAATTAATAACAAGTGTGTTTCAAACTTTCCCCTCAAAAATAATAATTTGAATATTTATGCATTAATAAAGGCCACTCCTGACCCACGGCCAAGAGTTTATTTTATTGGCCTATCCACAGGAAAATATTTTATGTTGACAATAAATTACATTTATTTCTGAAACATAACCATAGTATTCTATTCTTACAAAGAATAGAGAAGAAAATTGTTTCTTTAGAAATACTGAATTATCATGACCTGAGATGCTAATCTTGATCTTGTAACAGAAATGTCAAATATGGATGTCAAGAGAGTTCTAGATTAAAAAAAAAAAAAAAAAAAAAGTACTGCCTAATGTACACCCAAAATGTTGGATTGTGGATCATGTAACAACCAGAGATGTTAAGGAAGAATGATGTAATTCATAACTTTTAAGGCCAGAAGAACCCACATCAAATTTAATCCAGTTTACTGCCACTGAAAATACTTCCAAAACTCTATTTTAGAAAGATGGATAATCCTGAAGTGTAGATTTCATGAGGGAAAGAATCTGCTTCACTTACTGTTGATTGTTTCAGTAATCAATTAATTCTGTCTTTTAGGAACAAGTGTTTTGTCTAGGCTGCCCATCTTGAAAGCCCAGCCCAACTCAAAAGCATGAGGAAAGAAAGTGCATGGGAGTGGAAATTAATAATAAACTCTAGGCCATCGAGAGGAGGTCATGTGAAGTCCCAAGTCACTAGAAAAATACAAATGTTAGGGAAATGTGCTAAGACTTCAGTGCTGCAGCTGAGGAATTTCAGATGGGTGGTAGACTGGAGCTGAAAAAAAATCAGCTTGGAACTAGAAGAGAAATTTCATCACGTATACATCATTTCTAGGAGGTGGACTTCAAAACCTTAGAAGTTTTATTAGGCATTCTTGATAAGCAAAGCATGCTCAGAGAGCATAGCTTCAACAAGAAGCCTCAAATAGTATGTAAACCATGTTGACATAAAATATTTTTCTTTGAAGATATTGCAGTTTCATGGGTTTGTTTGGAAAAGAAAATCCTTTTCCACTCTGCATTGCCTGGAGTGCTTTATGCTTGCAGACTGCATACCTTTTAAGATCAAGGAGAACTACAGTTGTCCTTTTACCAATAGTTTTCTGATTGTTTGAATGGACCTAGAACTAAGTATCCTGCCCTAAACTTCACACAGATGTTAATTTCTTGGAAATATACATTAAAAACCTCATCTTGAAAGGCAGTGAGATTAGTGCATACAAATAAAGAAAAGATTTCTTTTTAGAAGCTAATTTTTAGTCATAGTTTTTATTTTTCCATGGAGAAACTTTGTATCATCTGTCTTTCTAAGATTTTATTTTATTTATATCTTCTTTCTGCTATTCACATTTACATGTTTAAGAAATTTTCCTACATTGACGGTCATTCTCAGAAACACTTCAGAAAGCAATGGTTTCATTTTCACTTTGACTTTCCGTTTACAATTTATTTTTTTATTGTGTTGTTTTTTTTTTCCAAACTTATTTTCCTACCATTTCAATGATTCTGGTCCTAATTCAAATTGAACCTGAATGTTCTGACTTCCAAGGGAGATAGTCTCATATACACAGAGAGAATGAACTGAGATACAGGGATAAAGAAAAAATTTACATTTTTACACTCTTTGGTTTACCTCCTTATCCTTAATTTGAAGACAAAATATCCAAAACCTTATGTTAATAATTAAAAAAAAAAAAAAAGCCATGCCTTCTTTCATGTTCATTTCAACAGTAATTTCTCAAAATAAACAAGAGCAGGAATGGACCCTGAAGCATTAGAGATTAGGTTTATTTGTCAATAATAGTCCATCACATGTGCCTGATTCTACCTACACACACAGCAAGAAGGGCATCCAGTTATGATAACTCAAATGAGGACAAAGCGTGATCTGTGGTTTGAAATATTTCCTGGGTAGCCTGCAGAGAAGTCCTAGACATTTACAGTCACCTGCTTCAGCCCTGAAGTCAATGATGATGTATCTGCTTCTGAAACAGTTGCATATATTCCATTAATTTCACCTTCATGCACTTTTTAAAATTATTCTAAGATTCCCAATACTTTTCGTGCAGATAATTACAGGGCTTACAGATTTTGTTTAATAGAGCAGTTGTATCAGGTTTTGCACCTATTCTTTCTAGGTTCCTTTTAATCTTAGAAAATGCAATATATTTCAGTAGCCATTCTGTTGTTAATGCCAGTAGATAGTGTTTAAGGGAGCTGGAGTACCCCAGCAAATCTCCTTTTGTTCTTTTCTTGCTTGTATTTTGTTAATTTTTGAGTGCTGCTTGTGAAGCCTGGAAAGCAGAAAAGTCTTTTAAAAGCATGAAATAAATTCTGTTCAGTGAGTAGGTAATTGTTCAAGGTCATCTGTTCGTTGTCTTTGTCTTGATTGTTTGAATTAGTAACTAATAATGGGGCGGAACTGTGAATGAATTATTATCCATAGGGCATATTTTGGGGAGTGTCAGGAAATATTACAGGGTAATTAAGGTTATCCAATAGCAAGGCTGTGTTACCAGCAGATGTCTAGTAATTACTATGTTTTAAAAGTGTGGGGATTAAACTAAGATTATAGCTTTTATATTGTCTGCCTTTACAAGTCATATTTGGAATTTATTCAGTTTATTCTGCTGCCCTTTTCCTTTTGTTCTGATCCTGTCACTTAAATTCCAACTTAAACACAGGCCTTTCCTGGTGAATTAAAATAAACATCAGCAGATGGTATGCAGCGCATGTGTATACAAAATAGGAGTGTGGTTACTGAATACTATAGGAGAACTACAGTGATAAATCCTTACTGCTACTATTTGTTAACAAGTTCTGATTCTGTTCTAGGACTTCTTAGGTCCTCAAATTGTCATAAGATGAGATGTTGGAAATATTTTTCAACAGCAAGCTAGCATTTAACAGGAGAGGAGAGCTCATTTGTTGGATTTAATTTAGTATGTCGGGATGACCATCTTCAGACCAAACCATAAGTGCCAAGTTCACAGTTCTGCTGTTATTACTGACCCTAAGCTGGCTTAGTGCTACCAGAGGCCAGGGAAGGGGAAGAATTTGTTCAGTCCCCGGTCCAGCAAATTTGATTTTAGCAGATGGACAGAAGGGAGATAATGTAATGGACAAGTATCTGTGGCATCTGGAATGTCTGGATTTAGCACAGTTGGCTGGCAGTGGGTTGGGGGGAACTGCGTAGAAGCTGTCTGTGCAAAAAGCGAGCCTCAGAGGTAACGGGAAACCTCACAGTAGGAAAGGTGATGACTCGGGAGAAAATGGCTGTATGTTGAGGCTTTACAGCAATGAACGAGGAAAGGTTTCCACCTGAAAAATAGAGGAGAGGTACAAAACACTATTAACAGGAAAGAGCAATCTGGACAGCAGTGAGGGAAGTGAAGGCTTTTGAGCAAGAGGCCACATGCTTTCTGGTGCCTCTTGCTAACAGCTGTGTGTGTTTTTTTTTCCATTAGCAATCGTTTAAAAAAAGAGTTTGCTTTGCAAACTGTAGGTATTTTTCTGAAGTCAAATTTTGTTGTAAAGAATTTTGATTCTGCTTTTTCATTCCTTTGCACCCATTTTCTTCTGACTGACATTTATTCATTTATTTATGTTGCAAACTGCTGGCAGTGCGGGAGGTGATTATGCAGAAGCACTGAAACTTTCAAAGTCTGGCTTCTGTGCTAGTGACTGTTACTGGCATGTAGCTGACTGGCTAGCAGCAGGTGAATTAGCCTATGGGAAGTGCCATAGTTATCGTGGTTCAAGCCCCTGCTCACTCTGGCTGACTTCTATAACCATTTTATGCCGATCACTGTGACACCAATTAGTGCACATTCTGTAATTTCAGAACTTTTTAGCCAAACTAGGAGGAGTTCATTAACACTTCATCGACAGCTTCTTTACCTTTAAAATAACTGTGGTAAATGTTATGTGCTTATGATTAAAGTGTGCTAGCTTTAAAATAATAATTATGACCTTGCATGCTTGAACAAAGAGGAGTAACTAACCTTCAGTAACTTGACACGTCAATGTGGGTAATTGGCTTACTGTGGACGTATAGTACTAGGACGAAACTTTGTGATGTTGCACCTCTATCAGACATAATGCATAAGAATTGCCTTAATTGCATGTGAGATTTTATTAAAGTCAAAGGAATTTTGAATAATTTGAAATTACAGACCACCTCAAGTTTTTTATTTGACTAAAACCTCATGGAAAATTCATTTGAAGAATTGAAAATCAAACTTAAAATATGCTCAGAATCAAAGTTAAAACTTTTAATATTGAAAAGTTGACTATAATAAAAAAATATTTCTTCAATTAATTTTCTAATCAACAGATTTATGACAGTCCATGTATTAGCCCATATTGGAATTAACTCTTCACTTCTGATGTAGAAGAGAAACCGACAACATCAAAGACAAGAAAAGGGGAAGGGCAAAACCAGTAGGCAAAACATTTAGATTTTGTGCAGTTAATGATAAAGGTCAAATATGAGGCATCTGTGAATGGATCTGTTTGCAATTACTCTGAGTTTCAGTCCATATTCATGCATATATGTTGCAACAGGATTTTTCTGTTTAGGTTTCCTGAGTTTTAAAAATGCAGGCCCCTCGTCACATCAGTTAAGAACTTCAATAGCTATCAGACCCTCCAGTGAAATTCTGTAATGCCTCTCGTTTGTATTCCAAGTCATTGATTTCCATTCATTAACATGACAACTGGTAAAAGTTGATGTAAAATGCTCCTCGCTCTATAAAAGACATCAATCTTTCTTGGTTCTTCAGTTACTACCATACAAATGTCTGAGCTGGAGCCTGTTTAAACTTAATGGGAGTATTTTTACTGACCTCATTGTACTTTGGATCAAAATGGAAAACTACTGAACTTCTCTTTTGGTGAGTTACGAGCTTTATTAAAAAAAAGAAATAAAGAAAAATAGTAAGGTTGGCATTTTCTTTGATGAATTTAGTTATGAATACAGTAGTGAGGAAAGAGGGAAAGTTCAAACACCTCATCTCACCTTTTGAACTGTAAACTAACAGCAGTTGAATTAGGAAAAAACGTTGTTTTCATAGCATCATTTTTTCATAGTTGGAAAAGATCCTCAGTGGAAAAGCTGATATTTTACCCTAAAGCTTTTCTTTCACTTCACTTTGTAATGAAATAAAACACTGATGATCATGTTTTCCTATGCTGAGTTTAATATTGCAGCAATAATGTTTCCAATGAAGTCTCAATACTACCAGGTATGACCAAAGGCAGTGAGTACACAGGGCACTGCATCGCTCCCTTCTGTGCTAATCGTGGCCTTGGTTACTCCAAAGAAGAGCAGTCTCTTCAAGTTCAGGACCCTCTCTTATACATGACAGTGGATAAAACAACAACACGGTGGTTGCAGGATAAATAATAGAGCAGCTAACATGTGTGAGACCTAGACATAGCCGGTAAAGGTGGAAAACACAACCGCAGTCATGGTCTCCTTTTAGGACTTTTGCAGATTTTCACAACCTTAATCAACATGTGGCAAAGCCACACTTTTTCTTGCTTTTGGAAAACAGTGTGCTTTTCTAAAACAGGGTACCTCCCACACTAAGGGTGATGTTCAGTAACCATCAACAAATTTGAGAAATACAAAAGTCCTCTTTTGTGATGAGACATCTTGTTAACACTTCAGCAACTGACCAACAGACTAAAACAGGCTTGGTAGTAAAAGGCACGTGAACTAATAATGCGGTATGGTAAGGACTCTGGAGAACAAAACTGTTTAAATATGTATGCATTTATTTTATTTGCACCAGACATCTTGATTTCCACGTTGACGCTGCTATACTGAAGTAGAGGAGTTTTAAGCTTTTGAGCTTTTACTGCCCCTTTATACACACACACACCAAAAAAAAAAAAAAAAAAGGAAATAAAGAGCACTGGAGGGAGATACACAGAGTTCGTTCTTTGCCTTACAATTTAGAGAATGGCCATTTTAGTCCCATCACAATGTTTGAGCCTACAGTGCAGTGAATGGTCAATGTAAAACAGATGTAAAATATAAAGTTCAGAAATTAAGTAGACAAAAATTACTTGTGAATATTACTATTTCTGCAGCATTTATCAGAATTATGAAATGAGAGAACTTTGAATGCTTTCTTTTAGTCTTAATCCTTGGAAAAAAATATATTTTAAAGCTATATTTTTGGGTGGATGATGACTAATGACTTTGATTTAAATCTTAAATATGTCAAGAATTGTCTTGACAGACATAAATTCTCTGTGCAGAGTAATTAGTGAAATAGACTCTGTTTGTGCTAAACTTTGGAAATAAATAGGATTGCTCACATAGAAGAGGCTAAACGTGTTGGTGTATTTGTGTGATCAGAGATAGGAGCACTGCGCTGAAGCCCTTAGCTTAGCAAGTTGTTCAGGATTGCATATGAAGCCCACTGTGGTGAGCATGTCTCCTATATGAACACGTATGCGATCCAAATGGAGTGGGCAGGCGATCCCCTTGGAAGCGCCGCCCACTCCCCTGCAGGTGCCCATCTAGGGGGCTGCCACCCTGCGGGCATCCTAGAGACCTGTGGACTGGTGAGAAGATTGAGCAGGAGGTATCCAGAGTTCACTGTAAATGAAAATGTGGTAGAACAGCTGATTTGTTGTAAGAAAATAGCAATCTATTTGGAAAAGTAAAAGTGTTCTTTCTTCTGGCTTTAAAAAGACATTTTTACTTTGAAACTGTCCATAATCAACATACAGGTTAGCTAATTTGCAAATGAAATATTTTATTAAGGTTTGGCCTAAATCTATGTTTATTTAAGTTTCTGATCACTCAGCTGAGAAATCTGCTTTTCACACAATTCCATTCTTGATTTCAGTGTGGAATCTAAGGCTGTAACTTCCTCTTTGTGATCACGATTGTGAAAACGGCACAGCATATGTGGCAATCCCTCATCTGACTCCAAAACCATGTGAACTCCAAGGCAAAACATCATGGTGTGACAGCCTGTAACTTTAACTGCTTTTACTTTCAACACCTCTCAGTTTAGTAAATCTTGAATCTGAGGTATATTAAGCATTCTTGCAGACATTTGTTTTTTATCAATCAAGAATGCATGCTCCAACATAAAATCTTAAAAGTAGGCGAAGTAGTTGATTGCAATTTCTTCAAATCCCTTTTCTTCTTTTCCATGCATCTTTAAAAGCCTCCAACATAAAGATTACTTTCTTTTGTAATTGCTAGAGTTGGAGAAAGAAATAATTTGATGTTTATTTTTGATCTCACAATATCCTCATCTGACTCTGGCTTTAACAAGAAGGATGGCTGGTGTTTATTTTCAACATGTTAAATCAAAAAGGAAATACAAGTGGTCACTTCTTGAAACATGATTTGCTGAACTCTTAAAAGAAAAGGGTAATTTAAAAGGGTATCCTGTGACAGGAAATGACAAGGTACCTTCACTAGGGCAGAGGCTGGGCTGCGGTGCTTGGAGCAGTATATGGCTGTTGACTTAGGAAAGAGATGCTTGCACAGGAAAAACAATACTTTGTTTAAGTCACCAGACAGTCTGAGCATTTGGGGAGGAGTTTGGGAGGGTTTGAGGGCTCACACTAAAAAAGCCAGAGTCATCAGGCTTTAAAATAGCATGTGTGGCCTTGTTCAGTGAAAATAAGGAGTAATGTGTCTATAAAAAGCAAAGTAAACTACTAGTTGACTGCCTCTTTTATGCTGTACGCATCTTTGAAGGTTGAATTTGTTATTTTAGAAAAGCATACGGTAAGTTTGAAAAGAAAACTCAGGTTATTTTTGCGTTAGTTTTTTATTATGTGAAATGAAAAGCACTGAAGAAGTGAAAATCCTCACCTTTAATGTAGTTATATGAATGAATACAAGTGTGCTACTTTTTAAAGTATCACTGATAATATTTAGAATTTAACGTTTAATTGCAGTTTATAACGTGACAGTTATATTTGTGTGACTATAAAAAGGAACTTCACTGTGCTACAAAGGTGTAAAGATCTAATTTCTACATTACAGATCTATATAGTTAAATTTTGTCATCCATGTGATGCTGGAAACACATTTAATACTCTGTTTTTGCTCAGCTCAAATCTGTTAAGCTATTTAGAAGTATCAGAGTTTTCGCTCTTTGAAATTTTCTTCTCTCGTTGACCTATCTGGAAACTGGTTGTCCTTGGGAGTACATCTCTTTGGGTTCTTTGGACATTTCAGCTGGTCATTTGGACCTCTGATGAGCACTCACAGCTAGGAGTAGTGATCTTTGTTCTGTAAGCCACGCATTGTTTACTTTTGACTTCTTTCAGAAAGGGCACCAAATTTTAGGAATAAAATTATTTTCTGCATATAAAATTATTTTGTGATTAAAATCACTAATGATTATTGCAGGTCCAGGAAACGTGACATTCTTATGGAGTTTCCCCCTTTTCATGCCTCTGTACCTTTCTCAAACATAGGGAAAACGATAATGACATGAGTTCCTGGGTTTTATGTTTTTTTTCCTTCTCAGTACAGCTCAATTACTATCCTTCCTCCCTTTACCTAAATATTATCCTCACTACTGAAAGCGTTTTCTAATGCCCAGACAATTATTTGCTAACCTAATACAGATTATTTTGGAAGCAAGAGAGTTTTTTGGGAGCAGTATCTTGTCTGCCTGAATCTAACCATCAGTTCTGTGCAAGTAGTTAGTGTGTGCTGTTGAAATTAGGACGGTCAGCTAATGTACATGTTTCTGTTCTTCCAGTGGACAAGTACTCCTGTTGCAAATATCTGTTCCTGAATACTTTCTCTGAATACTTCCACATGTGCCTTTGAACTTGCTTTCCATGTTCATATGCAGTCACAGAGCTTGTAGGCATTTTCATGGAATGAGTGCCAAGGGGACAGTCTAGGAAGATTAAAAAGAAGAAAACCCACACCCAAGCATATGATTATTGAGAACATTCAACTCAATTCTTTCCTCTTGAGCATTCACATCTAAAGTGAATATTTGAAAAGGGTGATGGAAATTAATGTCCAGAGTTAGATAACACTGTTGGACATACTATTTGTTTTTCTTTTCATCCATATAATAATTTTATAGCCACACTATAAAGCATTTAGACGATCTTGCCCTTCCAGCTTCTTTGTAGAGTTTTGTACTTACCTGTTCTTTCACAAATTGGAAGTTTTACTCATTTATGGTGTCTTTTCTGCTAAAATATTTTAAATCATAGTGTGGGCATAATGCATTCTTATTATATTACTCTGCAGTTGTATATTTTAAAGAAAACATGAATTTTTTTATATCTTGTTGAAGTGAATGTAAAATAATTTTCAAAACATGCTCACCTGAGGAATGTAAGTTGGAAAAGGAAGAGGATGATATAAAAATGTGGGGATGAGACGTTGCTTCTTTTGGAGATTGCGGCACTGAGAAATTCCACACTGCTAAGATTGTTTCATGTGATTGCATTTGGTTGGTACAGTGTGGTAACCTGAGCAGTTCTGGTCTGAAGGAAATGTATGTTGGTGATTGTGGCCCTGGCTGGTTGGCAGTCCTAGAGCTGGGGGGGCAGAGCAGCAGCTGCCCTGAAGAAGAGAAAAATGTCCTAACCCATTCCATATGGGGGTAGGTTATAAGACTGCTGAGAAATGCTGAATTGCAGTGGTTTGTGCTGTGTATTTCAGTACAGTGACATAAAATGACTATGCATTGCCGAATGCATCAGGCCAATATGAGAGCATAATCCAGCATTTAATAGAAGCAGCAGATGATCTGGGCCATCTGTCTCTGTACAGTTTCTCAAGAATGAAATGGAATATTTTATTTTCTCTTCCAAATGATCTGTAATAGCCTTTTTCTGCCTTTTCCTCCTGGTATTAAAGAAGTAGAGAAGGTTTTAGAGATCAATGAGCTAATACATCTTTAATTATTGGAAGCTAGCATCTTAATAGCCACTGCTGGAGACAGGCCTTATACCACAATGCTTTGGCTTCCTCCAGCACAGGCATTTTACCTGCTTAAAAACAGACTGGCCCAAACAGAGATGGCTAGCATGTCAGGGAGGTTGTTTTACCCAGTGTAAGGCTGGAAGGGATCTTCCAGTTTGTAACATTTATCCAGATGCTGCTCTGTGTGTAAAAGGCTGCGAGAGGTGAAATTTTGTAATAGCTGAATATCAAGGCAAGAAGTCTGTATCCCTGGGGGGATCCCACAGCAGGACAGAAAACTGAAGATGAGAGGAAAAGACGATGATTTCACTGAGTTGTCAGTAGAGATTTCTGCCGCGGGGCTGAACACACAGAGTGAATGAGCGAAATAGCCAAGACCACACCACCAAAACCCAGAAAGCCCTCTAGATTTCAGTAAAAGTTGTGGAAAGCTTTCTACCCTCCTAGAAGTCATTCCCCAGCACTGAAAATGCTGAAGCAGGACAATGTGTATTATGTTGGCCCTTTTGGCCAGTGTCTCTTTTGTTTCAGAAACCTGGGTGAGGCCTGCCAGTCCCTCTGCGTGTACAGCTCCATGCACTATAGTGGCACTAAACCAGTCAGCCCGTAGGGCTAGAGCACAAGAAGTGCTGCTTCATGTCTGCTGAGGTGGGGAAGTCCCACATGGTGGGAGGTGACAGGCTTTGCTCTGAGAGCACACCAGAGAGAAAAAAACCCAGGCTGCTGCCCAGCTGCGCCAAGGCAAGGTCTGGAGGATATGGTATGGCAGCCAGGAGGATTAAGGTGAGAGGAAGGTACCCAGGTGTAGCAGACAGTGCAGCGTCCAGTGGGGATTTCTCTGTTAGGACTGGATAATTAGCGAAAACAGCCTGGTACGTGTTAGAAAAGGTGGAATCTGTGGTTCACCAAATGTGATTTAAAAAATGGTGAATCATAGGCAATGTGGGCATTTTGACATTTTAGCACTTACAAATATTATTCTTACCTTGCAAGACACAAACTTTGTTTTATTGTAACACCAGAGGGTCCTTTCTGGCTTTATGATCTGCCTTACAGACTCGATAAGCTCTCCCTCAAGACCCTGTAAGATGATATTAGCCAACAGTGATAACATCAAAGGTGCTTTATTGAGTATGATCAAGGAACCTCTAATGTCAATACAAGGGGCGTTCATTTTGCAGCTGGTTGGCAGCCAGCCAGTTGCCGTGCCGTTATGGAGCTCCTTAATGTTGAAGTGGCTTTAAAAGGGTGGTGAAAAAGATTGATGGAAGGCCTACAGCTCTTGACTGCAGGAAAGGGATTGCTTGTATAATAAAAAGGTAGTATTTTTTGGTTTATGTTTAAAAGAAGGGGGGGAAAGGTAAGAAAAGGGAAGGGAAAAAAAGCAGCCATGTATTTTGTCAGCTGTATGTGCCAACCTGGTGACCAGTGAGAATTAGTGAAATGTTACCGGAAGCCTCTTGTCTGCCAAAGATGAATAAACTGAAGTCAAAAGTTGATGTAAAATATGCAGTAAAATAGCAGAAACTCTTGTGACCCTTCTTTATGCCATCTGAGTCCTTCTTGTGGCGGGCAGCAACGCGAGACATTGCAGTTCTGACTTGATTCATACAGCGTGGCCTGAAAGTAGCAGCTGCCAGTGCAAATGATTGAAGGTTGAATTCCTCAACTGTAAATTACGCACTCAAAGGAAGCGTAATGATGAGCTTTTTGTAATTTTACACATGTATCCTAGCAGAGACTACATTTGTGACTGACACCTGTGAGCACCTTCTACTGGTGTTGGAGTTATGGAGCTGTGTGCACTGATTTAGTGAAACATCTGCAAGACAAGCAGTAAAGTTTTCCCTCTGCCGTGAGTTTTTGGAAAAGTGCTACAGCAGACAGGCTATCAGCCATCTCCCGGCAGATCAGATACATATGGAGGCATAAAACATCTACAGTATGGACAGATTAATTCTACTTTTGTGTGAACTGATGCTATTCAAGTTACTGTGTTGTTTCCTTGGATTATGTATGTTAATTTTTTTACTTTCAAAAAATGTGTGCATATCAGTATCTGCTAATGCTTTCTCACCTATACAAAGGAAAGCATGTGAACAGTAAAATCCAGCCTTCCCTCCTCCCCGCTTTCTCAGTCCTAAACCAGAAAAAACTGTTAAGACTTTAAGCTACCCCTAAGTGAATAAAATAAGACTCCATTGGTTTGGCATATTATCAGCTGATGCTATTGTTAGCCATGAAAGCAGGGATAAATTGTGCATAACAGTGCAAGGAAGCAGAGAATGAGGCCTGAAAGGAGTGTGGGTAAAAGCTCCTCGTTTGTTCACAGTTGCTGACACCGAGTGAGAGAAGGTTGATTTACATTCCTGTAATCTTAACGGTTTTGTATGAGTATTAGTTACAAAATCTACGCTCTATCTTAGTGTCGCACAGTGACTTTATACAAAGTCTGGAAATGCAGAATTAAAGCTCGGTTCTCTGGTTCACAGAGTGCCTTGTGGCACATCACCAGTGAGCTGGAGAGAGGAAAGAGTGTGTTTGTTTCCATGCACATTCATGGAGGGAAGGAGAAAACGAGGTGGTTAACACACTGGTTTTCACATGGACAAATTTATATAAATCTATGCATGAGAAATTTCCAAACAGCCCCTTAGCCCTGTATAAAAATAAATGATCAAATACTTAAGGTCTGATACAGGCATATAGATACTTGAAATGTTGAATGGGCGTGCTGAAGCCTGATTCTCATTTCGTTACAACTGTGTGGATTCTTCAACGAAAATACATGTTATTTCTAATTTTAGTGCTCTACAGGTACATTGTTTTAAAAATGAAACTAAAATGTGTAAACTGGCTGTTACTTTGCAAGTCTGGTTTCATGTGCAGTTTAATTAAAATGTGGTAATTTCTAGAGTTTTGCGAGAAAAATGTCTGCTTTTTTTTAAAGCAGAAAATGTCCTCATTAACTGAAAAAAAAGTTTTAAAATAAAATTTCTTATTAAAACAAAACATTTAAATAAGTTCCCGGAGTCTATATTTAAAATTTAATTTAAATTTAGATCACTGCCTTCAGTTTATGTAGAAGTGTGAAACTGGCAAATATTGAAGAAATTGTTGTGTAGGAGGTTCTTGCTTGTTTTTCTTAAGTAGTAAATGCAGAAATTCCGATTTTTGCTGTAGAAAGATGCTGTATCTATTCTTCTAAACATCTGATTTAAAGCTCTTGCCTAAAAACAATAAAACATTTTATGAGTTAGAAAACTGAAAATATAGAATCAAGTTGTCTGATGCTTTAACACATTACAGTAACACAACTATGAGATTAGATCCTTGACATCCCACAAAGTGGTAAATCCATACTGGAAATAGAAGTAAAGCTATTTTTACTAAATGCTATAAGAAGCATTGCTGATTATCACCTGCAGGTTTTTCCATTAAAAATTTCTAATGAAAAGTATTAGCCTGGCATTTCAGAATTGTACTTTGAAATACCCTCCTAAATAAATAAATAGGAGAAATAAATACTATCAGTGAGCTACTCCTGCACTGTCTGTTGCACTTTTTTTTTTTTTGCAGGAGATTCTGGGTGCTATTCTTGGTCTCCTCCTACATGAAGTTCTTTAGTCCTTTCTTACTAACTCTTCCACATCGGTATCCAGCCTACCTTCCTGAGCTGCAGTAGCTGCTGAGCCTGAAAAGTTCTCAGTCTGAGGCCGTAAAAAGCTTTCTAAGAATTAAATTGTAAAGATCCACTGGATTTGAGCTGGTCACCTAGCTTTCTATTCCTTTATAAATGTCATTCTTTGCTTTTTCTCTCCTCTAGCAATAAGAAAGCTCTCTCGCTTTCTCGTGAGGATTAATGGATTTGAATTCATGCTGTAGCAAGACAAACTGAATTTGCTGCTAAGATACATCGCTTTGAAAGTTTTGCTGCATTTGGCATACAAAAAAAAAAAGCAAAATAACAAAGTTAAATCTGCAACATAACAACAGAGTTATTAATGTTATCATTTATCATTAACATTATCATTAATGCATTTGTATTCTTTTTGTTGGAGGGAGAGGAGATGCTGACTGCAATGCTGAAGTGGTGGCACAAACATTGCATAATCAAGTGATGGCGATAAACCTGAGGTGCCATACTGATTAGAGAAGCATTTTTTCCTCTTGAGCCTGGAGACCTACCTTGGCCGTGCTTCTGGCTGACACATTCCCTGTAGCTGAGATTTGGGGTGCACATGTGTTTTAGGTTATGAGCACCAGGCTGTTTGGATGTAGACTGGAGGCTCAGATGATTCCCTGCAAACCCCAGTTGTTCATTTTGCTGCGTTGCTCACAAATACCTCAGAACTGACTCTTCTGGATATTAAGAATTTCTTTTTAGTCTAAACTTAATTGACTTCTCTGTATGATTAATTTGACTGAGTAAAAAACTCTGGTTGAGAGCAGCCTTCTATTTTCCACTAGAAAGAAGTTGAAGTAAGTATTTTGATATTGATGTTGTTGTTTTTTTTCCCCCTTTGGTTGCAGATGGCATTCCTACTACGCAGTAAGCACTTCTTTAGAACTTTTTGATATAGAAGTCCTTACAGCCTACCTACTTAACATTCCCTTAGTGCTGACAACAGTCTCCGTTATCAAACCAGAGGATGCCAGCAATGGTTTTGCATCATATTCCTTTTTTGAATTAACTATTGAGTGATTGTACAAATAAGGTCACTTATGGGATGTTTTGTCACCACTCTCAGGCTGTATGTTTTGATTTAAATAAAACCATTTATTTCTCTTTTGGGATGGAGGCAATATTTAGCATTCTTACAGAAATTTCTGGGTTTTGTAAGAGGCAGACCTAAAAATGGGTGACAGTTTTGAATTATATAATCATCTTTTACTTTAAAAGAAATTTGGGCATTCTCTGTGAAACGCTGGTGCATAAGAGCAGTTACCAGACTGTCATATATAGGTTCTTCTGCTGCACCTGTCCTTGCCCTTTTCTTTATAACAAATACGTAAACTAGCTGTGAATGACAGCAAGTGTAAAACTGTTATAGTAATTTAGATTATGTCAGTATTGAAATACGCTGGTTGCTGGGCTGTTAAAATTATTTGCTACTCTCTAAGGAAACACCAGATAATTAAATATTTTACTGCATTTTTGAATAAATGTCTGGGCATAAATGTGTATCCCAATAAGGTTAAAACATACCCTTGTTCATGTAGTGTGAGTTAAATTGGAATCCTCTGGAAAATGAAGCAAACCTTAAAGTTCCCGGAAGTGTCAGCATGTCTATCAATATGCAGCGGCTCTTGCTTTATTTCTGTTAGGAAAGTTTTACATTTTCATTGGAAGAAAGATGGTATAATTCATAACAGTGTACATTGTATATTATCTATTAATCTTCTAACAGTCTTATTGACCAGAGAAAGGCCAGTTATTTCTTTCTGTTGTGAAGTTTTCAGTAATGACCATTGCAGGCTTGGATGGGAAAGAGCATATACTGATTGATTTGGTCACATTTAGGAGTATTTTGGCCCCCTTTCTTAAGACAAGAACTATACACCTAATTTTAAGTTCTTTGAGATACTATCTCATTTAACAGCCTGGTGTGCAGATATTTGTAAACCTTCTCCCAAACGAATCTTTTTTTTTTTTCGGAAAGGTGGAAGTGGTGAGAAACCGTTAAACCAGTGGTTAAGAAGGTAGGTGTCTGTGGGTATTGATGAGAAATTGTCGTTAGAGGAAAGCTGCATCACCACACAGGAAGAAGCATAAAACTCTTGAAAGCATTTTCTCCAGCTGTTGCGGAAGAACAATTTACACAGTAGAACTTGAAAGCCACAGATCTTCTACCTCATTTCTAGCTGAGAGAGTCCTTCCAGAAAAAGGACTGATTAGCTGCACTCATTTAACAGCTTTCACAAAGACTCTGTGTTTTCACAGAAAGGATGAGTTTAACTGTGGGGAAACAATAAATTGTGAATGTGTAATCAAATTTATACAGAATGGCTTTTAGACTTCGCAATGAAAATCACGAAATGTGAAAGAAAATAGTGGATCTGTGATTTTCGAAACAGAATACAACTTCATAATTTATTATCAACCTATTTGCCAATGAATAACAGCCTGCGAAACTTCTACAGAAATGACATTTAAAGTCATTTATGACTGTAAGTAACTCCCATTCACCCAGTCATATGATTTCTTTACTCTTGCAGCTATTACATTTTGACTTAAAGACTGGGCGAAATTTCCCTGTGACTTAACAAAGTCATTCAGTTATCTGCAAGGGCTGTGAGCTGACAGCTCCAAGTTCCTCTTTCCTTCCCTTGTTCCCCCAAGTCTATCTCAAAAACTAGAAAGAATATTTTTCCCATAAAACTGTCCAGTACTCTGCCATTAAGTTAACTTTAACACTTATTTTACATGACATATTGTTGATAGCTATTCTGCTACTAAAAGATGGCCCACTAGCACCCTTAGAGTAAATATTTGCAGCTTTTCTTTGAAGTAAGAATTTGGAGACAAAACAGACAAGCATTTTCCAACATTTTCCCTTCAAATAAGATTTAAGGGAAGCAATATGATAGTTTATAAGAGTAGTACATGGCTCACTGAAATGATGCTCCATTTTCTGTTCTTGACCTGTTACATCATCAGAGGCAAGATCTTTCATCTCTGCTTGTGTGCTTTCTGAGATGAGTAGTCACTTTTTTTCTCTGTAGATTTTGAAGCAGCGTTTAGTAAATTGTATGTTATGTAGAGAACGTTTATTTGTGTACTTAACGGTGGTGCAGCCTGGCAGTCCTATTCTTTTTCAGAATTTAAAACGTTGGATTTTTTTTACCCAGTGACAGCTTAGAATTCTACAAAGATCAGTCTGATTGCCCCTCACCCCCACATGGAAGCCATGTCCATACTTCTTGGGGGGGCTTAGATGATGGCGTTTCTCAGGCATGGGGAGACCTCCTCCTCTGTGGTGGCAACAGAACAGTGCTGCTCTTGAGGTGGGATGTTTGTAGAGACATTCTGAAGCAAGAACACAGTGCAAACACACCCTCCAGAATCTGGCTAACTATCCTTTAAGATTGATAGCAGACTTAATTATTTTTTTATATATTTTTTCATGCTTATTCTACTGACAAACTTCAGTTTTCTCTTTGCATTGTGTATTTTCATAACTTAATACTTCTACTCACTGATTTATAATATTTGGCTTTGAGATTATTGTAGCATCCTGTATTGATGCAAGCTTCTAACTTCCTAGGTATAGAGTTTACCTAGAAGTAAGGTACAGAATTTCTATATACTACGTGTTAACCTGCATAATTTCAAATGCTAAAAGATGACAGGGTAGAGAGAGACATGATAGTGCATGCATATCGAAAGGGGCCAAGTCACGGGCTGAGCTACAGTCAGATGTGGAGCCTAACTGAGAAAGGGAAATCTAAGGATGCCAGACATCATCATTTTGACCATCTGTGGTATTAGCCATATTCAGGATGTAAAGACAATAATCAGCAGGAGTCTTAAAAGAAATTTGCTTTGCAAATAATCTATAATTTAACTGTCGATTACTTTGCTTGTTCACAAGCTATGGCTTGGAATGCACACGCAGTTTGTAGACAGTATTGCTGCTCCAGTAATATTATTCTTGGAGGAAAGAAAAGGCAATGATGCAGTGGTTCAGAAAAAATCTCTCGTAGGGTGATAGTGATCGAAAAAAACGTTGTTACTAGACAAAACTGACCTCTCATATATCAACTGTAGAGAATGATTCCAGCTTAAGAGAAAGGAGAAAACATAGTCTGTAATTCTTCTCTGTGATATCTAGCCTCTGTAAGATTAATGTTAGGAAAAGAATTTTTCTACTATGCTGTCAACTCCAGAATTCCTAAAAATGCATAAATGATACGTTCAGTATGCATTAACTTGACTTTATTCTCCTGACCACGATATTCTTTCTCTCATGTTGACAGTCTACCTTTTTTTGAGGTTGGTTGGTTTGTTTTTTAAAAAGTGATGGGTAGTATAAACCTGTCATAGTACAGACGTTGCTATTTGATACTAAGAACTGGATTTCCATTGTTCCATTCCTCTTGGGTATTTCATCTTGTATTTCATCTCTAAAAATTTGTGGCCTCATGGAAAATCTTGTGGATCTGAATTTTGATTTTTTTTATTTTTTGATTTTTATTAAGTTGAAAGGAAAACCATAGAATTTCTCTAGTTGGAAGTAACACCTTAGCAAGGTTGCCTTGTTTGCCAGACACCCTCTCTCCCCCTATCGTACCAGCATTATAACTTTGGAGAAGAGAGTCCCATGAAGGGGGTGCATCAGCTGCTACTTCTGTTCCAAAAGTGATGTTTGAGCAATGCTCTGGTGACAATGAACTGCTGTGATGTTAGAGTTTCAACTCCTGCAATTCAACCACTAAAAGAAAACAAGGACTTTCCCCACTTACTTTCACAGTGGGGATGGGGCTAATGATGTTACCCTTCTGTGTCTGTTTACTTCATACATGACTACAATGATACATTAGGAATGTATTTTCTCATAAGAGCAGATGGTATCTGTCCGTAGTTCAGCCAGCCTAGGAAAGCCAAACAACTTCTGAAACTCTTCCAAGAATAATGACTTGTTCACCAAGAAAAACTTCTTCAGGATGCAGTTACCAGACAGAATTCAACGTTCTCTGTTAAGAGAAGCTGTTTGAGCCAAGGCAACTACTACATGCTATAACATTTTGAAAACAAATTGATGGATTCTTCTCATGTCTGGAGCAGACACTAATGGAAACTCTTCTGAATGTGCTGAGACCATTTGAACATGCCGCTAGAGAGCTAAGTGCTGAAACAGCATAGTTAAGCCAAGTCATACCACTAGTTCTTATTTTGTGATTATTGATGCATGTCTTCTTTCCTACCTACCACCCCCACAGGCATCCAACAAGAAATCTTATTTGCCAAAATATTTAGGGGAGAGCAAAGGTATGGCAAAAACTATTTAAACGACTTTTCAGATTTAGAAAAAAGTCCCCCACTTTTATGGAAGTTTGCTTCTGAATTCCTTTCTTTGAAAAGGATCGTGGAAAGCTTTTGTCAGAAAGGTAACAAGTCTCTAAGTGACCAAAGACATCTGAAGGCTTGTGGAATATTTGTATTCCTTTAGCTACCACTGTTTTTATAAGCTTTTTGAAACACCGCTCAGGAGAGATGTATAAAAAAAAAAGGAGTTGTTAAAACAAGCAAGAAGAGTCACAGACTGTTACTGGCCTTTGCCTTTGCTGACTTGTTGATCCCAACTTAAAGAAAAAATCTGATACTCTTGTCTGCCGAGATTTCAAATAACCATCTGGCTAACTAATGTGATAAGTGTCTTGAATTACGTCCCATAATTTGTCATTTAAAACAACAACAACACATTAGAGTCGAAGGCATTTTTTTGTTTTTAATTTTATTTTTTTAATTCTATGTGACTCTTGTTTAAATCCCAAAGTCTGAGTATCTCAGCCATCAGGAAGATTACTGAGATTGAAGTGCTAGTATTCATTTGTTAAAGACGCTTCAGATAGCATTAAGGAACTGGTTAATTAGTCATTAAACCAAAAAAGTAACACAATGCCTGCTTCAGAAAAGAGCATATCTTCTAGTTCACTGAATAGATGGGATGGATTTTTTTTTCTTAGGTTGTTGGAAACAGTACATAAACTGCTTGTGTGGTACACTTTGTGATGAGACTGATCCCTGCTCACACTTGGATCAGTTGGGAATGGGGGTAGAATAACGGGTATCGACTATTGGAAAGTACATACCCCTCTCTAAAATTCTGAGCATTTCCAGTACACAGAGTGACATTTTGAAGGTCTGAATTTATTTTACTGAATAATGGCAGACATGTAATTACTGGGGACCAAAAGTTGAGCTTTGTGTTCTCATAAGCCTGCAGCACCAGGCTGCGGCGTTTTACCAGTGTTGGTCCTCTTACACAGATCTCTTTGACCACAATACAAACTGTTCCTTGTGGTACTTTAGTGGAGCATCTGCACAACTTGTGTGCAACTAAGAAATGCTGGAGTCCACCAGCAATTCTAAGCTTGGTGGGGCAACCTTTGGTATGGTGTTACTTTTAAAATAATTTTTTATCTTCTACTGTTTTTTCAGTCATACAAATAGGGTATGATTTGCTAGAAACTACATATCCTGTACACAGTCTCAGTAAACTGTAACTATTTTGTAAGGGTTATGCATGATCTACTTCTGACTGACATCTTTTAGAGAATTAAATGAAAAAGATATCTAATATAAAAATCAGATTTACATAGGTACTGGCTGAAATTACTACTGCTAGTTGCCAGACTTGCAAGAAGGTATGTGCATGGCTGGACATAGCTAAGGAAAAGTCTATAGAAAGGTTATCAGCATCTGTCTTTAATCAAAAGGTATAGGAACTGACTGCAAGTTAACCTTGCTTTGATCTGGGAGTTGGACCAGGTGATCTTCAGAGATCTTTTCCAAACTAAACCATTTTCCAGGCATATCTTAAATGAACTGTCTTCTATCCAAAAGCCTTGGTTACTGAAAACAAAAGTCAGTGAAAGCTCTTGTCTTTGATGTAACTTAAAATGGAAATAGGAGGTAGAGAGAGCAGAGGAACCCAGAAAATCCAGGCATTTGGTTTAATTTCACATATGGTGACGCAGAGTTTTGAGCTCCGAGTCGCAGAAAACGCAAACCACTTCTCTTAATCTTAATTTTCAAAATTGATTGTGAAAGGTCTATTTTCTTTTAATGTCTAAGGAAAACAAGTTAAGGAGCATCAAAAAATGCTCTGAGCCTGGTAATTCCTGGTTTCTTGCCAGTGGTAATCAAATGGACCTAGGGAGGGAAAAAACACGATGTATGTAGTTCTGTTGTTTCCTTTTCTTTCTTGACTAGAATAGATAATTGGTTAATGATATCTATTGTAAATTCACATTTTAATTAGGAATGTCTATTAGTTACTTCATCTTATAGTGGATTGTTGTTTGTTTTTGTTTTGTTGTTGTTTTTAAGAAACATATATGAAGTGTTCTATGACTATTTTGGAAATAATTCCTGTATTTCACTCAAAGCTCCGCTTTGAGGGGGAGGTGGTCCAAAGATCTACCTGGATTGCAGTCTGAAAGAAAAATATAGAAAGCTATCATTATAGATACATTAATAAGGGTAAGTATTTTTTCATGTGGATGGAAATCCATATAGTAAGAAAAGGCATGAAAATCTTATACAGTACAACAGAGGAGTAGATAGGGTAAAATAAATTTAAAACAAAAATTATCAAGGGAAGAGTCAAATATTTAACCTTCTGCATAATAATTGAAGGCCCAAATGAAAGGTATCTAAAGAGCCAACTACTTATGTAGTCCAATAAATATTTAAGGTCAAGAGAAGTGAGTAGCTCACTGCTTGACTCTCAGCAAATGAGAACAATGATCTCACCGTGCCCTGGATAAAAAGAGCAAGCAGCATGCCACCAGAAAAAATAGCTGCAGTTCTTACTGGTACGGTGAGCATACCTCTCTGGATAACTGTCAACCTGACAGTGTCTCGCAGAAGATGGAACAAAATGGGATGCATTATCTAGGAAAAACACTATGTTACAATTTATGTTCTAGTCCTAAACTGGATAACTATCGTGTGGTCTTAATGACCATTTTAGTCTTCTGTGGAGCAGGTCTGGAATTTAACATCTTGAGATCAGCTCAATCTAAAATGTATGTTTTCCTTTTATTTCACTTGTGTATGCTGCATTTCCCTTTTTTTGCAAGAGCTAGTACCACCATGATAATGTACTGTGATTAGAGAAATACAGAGTTCATTGTTGTGAGATAGCTACAGAAACAATATGGGACTTAGAGTTAAAAAAAAAAAAAAAAGAATGTATTGGTTTTATTTTCTTGTCCAAAGTAGTGTTTCTCTTATGACTACAAAGTGGAAATTTCCCTAACAGGCAAGTTGAGTTTTCCCTAAGACAAGCTTTAGTAATTTAACTGAATTTTTACAAAAATTTGTGGAAAAATTTGAAGCAGTCTGACATGACAAACCTTCAGTGTTTGTCTGTCTGCTACCATGGGAATGCTGGGAAGGAAGGATCTGTCACAAAGTTTGGGATCACTTAGTTATTTGTGGCTCTTTGTGTCTGGATCTATTTAAATTTAGCATCTTAAAGCAGGGGACTGAAAGACTCTTTCAAATAAAAGTATAATTTATTACATTCATTTATCAAAGTGGAATCAAAATATATAATATACACAAGTTGAAAAGCATTTCATGTAGATATTTCATTTCCTTTTATTACTAGAATATAAATATATCCCATAATATTTTCTTTTGTTACATGGAGCTAAACTACAGCAGAGTACAAAATAACGTCCCTGTCATAACAATACAGTATAGACAATTCTAGTAGAATTGTTTGTCCAACACAATTTTCTTTCTAGTCAGAAACCCCCAAATGATGTTATGAAACTGTCTTTTCTGGCAAAAGAAGTTCCCTTAATCAGGGCTACATCCCCACAAGGGATTTTTTTTTCATCTTGTTTGGTCATAAGGTTGTCTTACTGTGTAAAACTAGTTCAGTATGTTAAATTAAGACTCAGCTGAAAACTGATTGTGTAGCACAGAGCCTCCTCCTAATGTGTTGTTTCCTTTTGCTAGAGCCTCTGTTTTGAAATAAGTGAATATGGAAAGAACATTTGAATTACATGTAACTTGAAAAGGAAAATACAAAAAAAGAGACTGTCTTTTCTAAAAAACATCAAATATTTTTTACATGGTTTCAACATTGCATTTGCATGGAGAATCTTGTTTACCTCAGTGAGAATTTAAGGGAATTTGTTGGAAATATTTAAGCATGCTTGCTGAAGCTGAGAAGCAATTACAGAAGTTATCTAAAACGAACCTTCTATTCGTCTAACCTACAGGATTCTTCAGTCTTCACAAGACTGCAAACACAAAATTCTCTTTCATGATAAGTCACATATCAGATCTGGGAAGAGTGTTAAATTCTACTGTGTAATTAATGTCAAATGTATAGTTTCTGTGCCACTATTCTAAGTGGAACAGTAAGGAGATGAAGGAGAAGGGTGAAGAAGAGAAAAGGAATATCCCAATATCATACTGCATAAACTGAATGAAGGGTGAAGTTCATTTCATGGTTAGACCAGAGGAACAAATGGTGTGGGAGTACACTGGATGCTCCCCTGCAGCACTGCTTCAGAGGGTGCGCCTTGTCCATTGCTTGATGCCAACAAAACGTGCAGGGAGGTGGAGAGGCAACCTCACCTTTGGAAGAAGGTGAAATATTTAAGAGGAGAAATCTGCAACACTGACACTTCTTCTCTCATCCTATGTTTTCCAGGATTTACAAGGTACTGAGGCAGGGCGTTGACTTTAGGTTGTAGTGTTGATTTTAGCTTGGACAGATCAACCTAGGTAAGTAGATCAAACTTGCATTTTTCCTGTATGGAAAATGAAGGGATGGCCTGATTTGGCAACAGCAGTCATGAAAAGGTCCAAATACATGAGCTCTTGCTCCACCCTTTGCATAGATTCATCCAAAACCCATCCCTTTAGCTATGCACCAAGGTAAAGATCATGTAGATGACACACATTGCTCAGGATTTTTCACCTGCTAGATACTAAAATTTTATGAGGCTTCAAACTTTTTAAAGGATGGAATAATCTTTTTACTCTTTCCCTGAAAAATTGTGGGTTTTTTCATTAAATTAAATGAGGATGGGCATCATGAACATTATTTTCTGCAAATTTTCTGCATCTAAATTGGAAGTCCACAGCAGCCTGCACTGTTGTATAACAGAGGTGGCCTCTGCTGAAAGAATGACACATAAAGTGTATGTTGTTTAACACTCTTATATGTATAGTGATTTTGTCTGCATAAAAATAGACTACTAAGTGACATTTGCCAAATAAAAATGATATATTCTTCATGTGTAGAATGTTGTTAACCTGAGAAATGGGTGCTTTACAGCACATTTTCAAAGTCTCTGTAACCTTTCAGAAGCTTTCTTATATGCAAAATTCTACAGACAAATAGCAAAGCAGTGAATTGATCTTTTGTATTGGTACTACAGAATTGAACTTGCTTGGCCTGCAGTATTACACAGGGTGTGAGCACATAGTTTTCTTATTCGCTGAGTAGGTAATTGGATTTTATTTAAAAAAATAGTATTTACAATACAGAAATAGACATTATGAAGATGGAGCAAAAGTTATGGATGTGTGTACCAAGGGTGCAGATAGTTTCAAACCTGAGCAATTCTATGATTCTATGATTATATAGCAATTTATTTTTTTTTATTTGCAATTATAATGTTATGTGGCTTCAAAACCTTCACTGGTAGAATCATAGAATCATTAAGGCTGGGAAACACCTTTAAGATCATCTAATCCAATCGTCAACCCACTGCAACCATGCCCACTAAACCATGTCCCTAATTGCCACATCTGTGTGGTTCTTGAAAACATCCAGGGCCATCCCTGGGCAGCCTGTTCCAGTGCATTAACACTTTTTCTGATGGGAAATTTTTCCTAATATCCAACATGAACCTCATCTGATGCAACTTAAGGCCATTACCTCTCCTCCAGAAGATGACTAACATTACATAATTGTAGACGTAAATATGCTTATCAACTTCTTTGTTTTCTGAAAAGAAAAAAACAGGAAACTGCATGTCTGGTCTAGTGATGATGTATGTCTTTTATCACAAATAGGAAAGTTTGCAATCTAGTTTGTATTTTTTCCATCTCCTGTAACAAGGTTGAATGTCCCTCCTTTTAGAAGGTAACATAAATCTATCCCGTACAGTTATTTCATTTATACAGTTATGGGAAAAGCAACAAAAATTAGCTATTCTGAGTAAAGACTGTGTTTTAGCAAAAGAAAAGAGTCCAAGATAGAAACATAAACAAGGAGAATAGAATAGTGCTTTATTATTCTTATGGTTTATCTTGTTGAGAAGCTAGAGAAAACTATATTTCTGTCATCCATTTACAAGTACTTAAAACCTTTCTTTCTTTTAAACTTTTCTAACTTCTATAACCTTTTTAACTTTTCAACTCTTTGAAACTTACAGGGAACTGCCTTGGCAGAGAGTGAATAATTTATGCGATGGGATTCCATCTCCAGTTTCCGTGTTCCTGTAAGATAGAAGGGTAGAATTATGATCTAGCTCTTCCTTTTAAAATTATTGTTTTACGTCTTTTTAATAAGCCATTTTAAGCCATTGTTTTTAAGTCATCTGTTTAAATTGAATGAATTATTTGAAATTTTTGTTTGATTTTGCTTGTGACTTGTCTCTGAAGAAAAATAGCCTTAAAACTGCTGTGCAGGAGATCTAAAAAAAAAAAAAAGTGAGTCTATAGAAGGTACTGCCAAGACCAAACAAAACAAAATAAGGAAACAATAAAAACCTGAGAACATTTTCTTGTAACTAGGGTGGGTTCATGATCTGCAGGTTAGAAACCCAGGCATGAGAAGGACCAACTGGGCTTGTCAAACTGACAACTATGTGAGAAGCAGCTAATCCCAGTGGGCCCAGAGGACATCTGCTGTTCCTTCTCCCAAAGGCTGCATTGCACTCCTAATACCCTGTAACAAGCTTAAGCCCATGATAAAAGATCTATAGTCGCAATTATAATGTGCCACAGAAAGAAGGCAGAGACCTCAGCAGCTTTACTAGTATCAGAGGACACCCCAGGAGCAGGGAGCTTCCTGCAGGGAATTCCCAGGTGAGCCTCAGCTGCAGCAAGAGAGAGCTGCAGCCCAGACACTTGGCCAGGCAGCCCAGCAGGGAAATGCCTGCCTGGCTGCAATCTGGCAGAGGCTGGAAGTGCTTGAGCCAAGCGTCACAGAGATTTTTTATCAGCAAAGCATCCTGTTTCTATTTTTAGCTATAGCTACGTTGTCTCAGAAAAATGCCCCTGACGTTAGCTAGTATGTCACCTTGGGGAAAGTGTGGGGGAGAGAAGGCTGATGGAAAGAATAGCTGCTGGATCCTGCTGAAATCAGTGGGAGTGCTGAAGCAAGAGGGAACACAAGTCTAATACAAATGTCCTTTTGAGCCATCTTGTCACCACCTTCACAGGCTGTACTAAAACACTGTGTGGCTTAAATATCTAGCTCTAGCATCAAGCTCTATCCTTCCATTCAGTCCCTCGTCAGAAGATTATCAAGCAGTCCTAAACCAAGTCTGCTTCATGGCATTGCTAGTTTCTTTTTAAGGCTAAACCCCTGGTGTTCAAATCTAGATGCACACCTGACTAATTTCTTTATCCATTTGACCTTCTGTCATGATCTGGTACCCCCAGCAATGATATTTATATACAAGCAAAAACATTTCTGCATTAAGTAAAGAGCAATTGTATCACATCTCAGTTTACTTCCAACAGGCTAAACAAGGAAGATTTTATCTAATCATTCAATCACTTTTTCTCCACATGTATTACATTTCAAATTGTTCTTTTCAGTGTGAGGAATCAAACAACATATGTATTCTAAATGATACTTCCTGTAAGTCTTGTTTAAAGAAGAAATACTTCCTAATCATACTGAAAAAATACCTCCCATTATGCACTGAAAATATCTCACCTTCATGCTCTCAGGTCTCATTTCTTTAGAATTTTGCTCAGTTTTAGACTGTGATATAGGGATAAGATATGAGTAAATGCCCAAACTAGAACCACCTTCAGACCAGGACTCCAGGGCCTCTGGATTGCACAGTGGGTGCTCAGTGCACTCCAGCTGTGCAAGTGAACCATGTTTTTGTGGTGGTGAGCAAAGGGCTGGCCTGTGTTCAGCCTTGTGCAGTGTTTCTGTGTGTTAAGACACAGGGACGGGGATGTGCCAGGGGAGGAAAGCGAAGCTGTTGGTTGCTAAGACGTGACACATTTTAGAGAAATGCTCCCTGCCTGCAGCAAGTTGCTTCTGGTGTGTTCTGTCCTTCTTCCCACCCTGCAGATGGGTTGGACATGGGGCACTCTGCATTGTGGCCCCTGTAACCATGAGATGTGGGACTACAGAGAAATGGAGGAAGGGTGCTTCTCCTGTATATTGGTGAAGGTCAAAGCCAATCCACATCTAACATCAGCAGCTATCTCCTTTTATGGTGAAATGAAAGAAAAAACAAGAAATGCCAGATCTTTTGCATCCTTAGGACAGTCTCCTCATTAAATATTTTTCCACAGTAGAAAAAAGTTGTAAAAAGTTGTAAAAAGTTGTAAAAAGTTAAAATGAAATGTCTTTTGCAAATCTGATATTAAAGTATTTGCCTTTGAATATATTTGAGAGCAGTCTGTTACTAAATAATGCTTGACCTAAATCAGTTATTGAGGTGGTTATTAAGCATGCATATGTTAATAATCTTTGCATGTTTTAATTAATACTTCTCCTCATTGAGACTACTGTTAGACTGGTTTCAATCTTTCTAAGCTACTCTTAACTTCACATGGTAATAAATAAAACACGTGGTAAAGATGCATATCAGGCCTTTATTTAACAATACCTTTGTGGAGTTAACACTGAGGTTGAGCAAATTTTTCTAGCTGACGCTTTATATTACTCTCCATGATGCTCAACATGCAGTAACAAGAATCCAGTGGGGCTTGGCAGTACAGGCTCTGTGAAGAGCCTCTCTTCTTACTGGTACCTGCGTAGACTAGAGGAAAACAAAAGATTGTTTGAATCCTTTAAATTCTGGTAATCTGAACACATCCTTAAGAAGTTTTATGCATCTTTGGTCATTAAATCAAAACCTGTTTATTAAGTGATGTATGTCTCCTGTTGCCTAGTTCTCATTACTTCAGATATTTAACTTGAGTGATCTGTGAATTCTCATGAATGATTTAAAGAATTTGATATAGGCTGAAAGAAGTTAAATGCCTAATTTTAAGCATAGATAATTGAGTGACCCACTTCCTTTTTGTTTAAGATGCTCAAAGAGGATTAATTTCAGTTTCTGATGGATGTGTTGCTTTTTTATTCAGCTCTCTCAATCCCAGCCTTATATAAACCACTGCATTGGTGCATTTTTAAGCAAAAGACTGAGACAGGAATTTCTGTCTGTGTTCTCAGAGTGAACATGGTTAGGTAGCCTGAAAATAACGAACCAGACTTAGCAGTGATGTTCCTCAGGCCTGAAGGGGATAAAGTATCCTGCAGAAGTGGGAAGGGGAAATGTCCCTACCACACTGTGACAGAAGGTGATGGAGTTGCCAGTTAATGGAGTTACTTTTTTACTCAAATCAGTTCAGACTTCTATTTTGGTGTTGCAGTTCCCAGGCTCTAATCCTATCACCTCTAATATGAATTGCTATATAACTCGACGGTTTTAGATTCATTTTTTTTTATCATGATCTTAAACAATTAGCCTCTTAATGACAGTAGTACTGTTCTGTCATCCTTGGCTCAAATAATACTATGTCCACTCCACTGCAACTTGCAAACTAGGTAAACCCAAGAGCCAAAAAGGTCAGCTCTAAATTCAGATTTCTCCAGTGTGAGATACACTCTCCATCTTGGATTTCAGCTCACCCACTCTAAAAACAAAGACCGGATGCTAAGATTTGAATGGGATTTGACTCAAACATCACTCAGCTCTATTTGTACTCTACACTGTGACTACTTTCCAGTTCTAAAAACAGTGATTCTTGAGTTCTGACAGAAATAATTTTGAAGCATGATTACAGGTAGTATAGCTTTACTTGTGGTTGAGTGAATTTTTATAGGATTTCTACATGTTGCCTCATTTGAAGTTATGCCATCCAGAGTGTGTCTCACCCAAACAAACTCTTCAATGAGCAACAGAGTCAGTTTTATGGATCCTGTAAATCCTGAGGTTTAATATCCCATATCACTAAATTCCTTTTGCCCTTATCTCCTCCTCTTTTCCTCCAGTTTTCTTGCTGTTTTGTTGTTATCCTTAGTCCTTTTGCTATGCTGCCAGGTGTCTCCATGAGTCTTAACTCACTGAGCTGAAAATAATTCTGCAGAATTATTAATGTTCTTGATAACTACGGGCATAATGTAAGTGATAGCAAAGGTTTACATCTTAAGTGTTTTTCATGTGTATAAATACCAAACAAACCTGAAATGTTTGTTTGTTTTTGGTAGACCTTTTAATTACTTTTCCCCCCACAATGTTTGGGCATTAATTCAGTAGCTCTAGACAGGAAATTATTGTTGTTCTGAGCAAACAAATTAGAATTTTGAAAACTGAAAACATTGGAAAACCACATGGCATATAGTTCAGTCCAGCACCTACGAGTAATGACTGCTTTAAGAAAACGTCTGTTTGCTGGGAATGGCATTGAAGTACATTACATCTTCCTTTACTGGAAGGAAGAAGAAAAGCTTTAACAGGAAAACACTGACCCTTTTTCAGCCTCAGTAAACTTTTACAAAACTTTCTCATGTATTAATATAGCCACAAAACAATAGAAGTTTATACTGTATCTTAAGCTTGTACATTTTATCTCAGGTTGGAGGGATGTCCTGGAAACCTTAAAGCTTTCTTCAGAAAGCTAACCTGGGTTTCTTATGCATGGACACTTTTCTATTCTGCCTTACAGTACACTTTATGATAGCTGAGTATTTTGTCCACTGATTAAATTCAGATATTTTTTTTCTTCTTCCCTAAATTGACTCACTTCATATATGAATTGAGACATCTTTTTATAAGTGCTAATAATGTCAGTTAAGAGTAGAAGAGTGGCAAAAACCACAGGCCTTTGAGGAAAAACAAACAAAAACACAAAGACGTTGTCTTCAGTGTGAAGATTCTTCACTATCACCACGTTATGGAAAAAATTGCATTATTCTAGTATGCATTCTCTTTTTTTCCTTTGAGGCTTTGTGATTATATGTATTTTTTTCTCTGATACTTAAATTTAGTTACAAATGAAGCACAGTAGCTCAGTAGAACACCACGCATTATGATCCACACTGAATTTCACATGACAGGCTTTACATTTGCCGAGGGCTTGGGGGCTATAGTTTTAGCAGTCATCTCACTCGCATTTAGGTTGAACATAGTTTGATGCATGTCTAGGAAATTTGTGTTTTGCTTGCACAGGGGATGATTCAAGTCTACAGCTGTCGCAAACAGTATGCAGGGTCTAGTTCATGAATAAGCTGTCAGTTACTACATTCCCACAATAAGAGCAAATTAGAATCACAAAAGGGAATTGGCATGAATGATAAGATGAGAATTTAAAGTGTTTTTTTTTTTAACGTTATTATTAAATTTGGATGGGGATTCTCCTTCAACATTAGGATACATACTGCAGTCTTGTCTTATTTTACTTCAACTGGATCTCTGTAAAGCACACCTCATCTATGAATATTGCATTCAACATGTGAAGAGTATTATTCACCCTTAAAAATATAATAAGTCATCTACAGTGCTGTGAAAATATCTATAATGAGAAAAACATGTTCTCGCCTAATCATGCTGTTCTCCCAGCATTTATGTCATCAATCTACCATGTAAGGGAAGTACCAAGAAATACCATGTAGGGAAATTACCCCTTCGTAGCTAAAATGAGAATTCCTCAAAAATGTAAGAAGAAACCTAGCAGACCTTTATGAAAGCATCTGATGTTGTCTCCTTAGGCAAAGATAATAATGCCAAACACAACGTGAATTTGCTGCAGATTTGATTACTTCATTCTTCTCTGTGCAGGACTTTTTGCGCATTTGGACACAATAGAGTATTATACATTTATTTACCGAATTCTACTGTTGTAGCACTTTGGATGGCCAAGTGACATTTCTACTCTTTTTCCAAGCATGAAAATAAGCATGGAGTGCTCAATGGTATGGAAGTGCTGATACACTGAATTTTTTTAAAAGTTATTATCAAATCCGACTGTATGTTTTATTACCCAGACGGTAGAGATTGTTATGTGTATTATTCAGATAAATTTGAACCAGAGATAAATAGATATACATAAGATAAAACTAATTAAGCAACTATTTGCTGAAATGTCAGAATTGATAATGATTTGATATCAGAAAATATTGTACTGGATTAGATGCCTATTATTTATATTGAAGTGAATGAACTATAGAAAATGCCAGAAGGAGTATATTTAGTGTTAGTGTTTCTGATTGTGCCTTTTGAAGTCCTCTTATTGGAAAGGTGTTGCCCCAAAAGTAAACTATTCTTAAGAGAGAGATCTGAGTTATAGAAAAGCTCCTCCTCAGAAGGTTAGGGTAGTTAAACACCATCACAGGAAATATGAATATATTTGTGGAAATAAGCTAAAGGTCATAGGTATGAGGAAGTCTTGAGATGCATTTGATAGCAAGATTTCTAATAGTTTCAAATGAGCACCTGGTTTTATGAGTTTCATTGTAGTATTGCTAGTGCTGTCTGTGACCTATTTTCCATCGTAAGTATGGTTTAAATTCTAAAGTTACTTGCCGTTTCAGTTTCTGAGTACAAAGAAAAATGAAACCTATTCTTTAGATTTACAAACAAGAATAAGAGCTTTTATTTATATATACTTCCTTCCAAGCACCCTTCTGCACATTTTCTGCTCGTTCCCCTTACACTAACCCTTTAAAGTGAACAGTAGTTTTCAGCTGCTACTTTATATTTCTTGATGTTACCTCCTGTGGCTTGCAGAAACTCAGAGGAAATCTGTGTTATTTTAGTTGTCTTTTAGGCAAACATGAACATTCCATCAATTCGGTCATAAACATTAAACCTAGAGCCACAGTGTATCTCAGTTGATTATCTTTTACAGTAAGGATGAGACAAGAAAACCTTTTAATTTTAAATTGAGGATTTTCATTCCTACAGTTCATTTCTACACGCTCTTTCAGTATTGTTGTGTGTGAAGTACGTTCTTTACCACTTATGCTTATCTGAGATGGTATTGTTGGATGACCGTGTCATTATGCTTTATTACTAAGTCTTAATTTTCTAGATTCACAGCATCAGCATGAATACAGTTCCCCCATTTCCTTTCTTTTTCTGCCACTTGAATAAAAATCTCCACCCTTAACTTGTACTTTAAGCAATGTTCAATTTCCCTGACAGCCTCTCCCTGTCAGGGCTTCAGAGGTACAGTGGTAGCTCCTTGTTTTATGAACACACCTTTCTCTTTCATGCTCAAATGTTGTTCGACATCCCTGTGAGACTACAGGCATGCATGATGTACCACACATGCTTGGGTTGTTGCTGGGTCAGATCTCAAGGGATGCATGTGCCCTAGTTTATACTAACTTGGGTAAGAACGGTTAAATACTAATCTGATAATTATTAGTGCAACGTAAGAACTACTGTGCAATTCTTAATGATCTGGTTTTTGTGCAAGAAAGCGTCATCCGTAGCCATTCCTAAATATGGTATGTTGTATGGGGATTATTATATGGCATAGATATTTAAAATGATATATTACTATATTGAAATAAATTAAACTGAATTGAAACAAGCTTACGTATTTCAGAGATGAGTATTTCCATACCGTATGTGAAATACATGTCATCACATGTTCCCCAGTATAGTATTTGTTTAAGACCACTAGCATACAAGCTGTATGCCCTGAAACATCCATCAAATAAGACCTTTAGTAAATGCAGTATCATTGCTACAAACAAGCCCAAGGAATTGTTTGAGACAATTAAAGCTGCACCACAATAGCTCGTTCGTGCATGTAACTTCACTTCCAGTTCAGTAGCCTCTGTGTGCAGATCACTCAAGTGCTCTTATCTAGTTTTCTCCAAGCTTGTTCTGACAAGTTGGAATAGTGGTGGTTTGTTCTCAGGCAGTCAGTCTTCCTAACAATGCAAAGAATTAGGCTTTTGTCGGTGCATACCGAGCGCAACAAAGGCGCTGTTCTGCACAGCTCCGTTCGGTGGCTGTTTTTCTGCAGAACTGATTACTACATTTCCAAATTGTGAAAACTTAACACTGCTAGCATGGCTGCAGCTTGGTTTTTTTCTCATGCAGTCAGTGCCAAGAAAGCTCACAGTTTAAGATGGTGCTGTTTGAGAAGAGATCATTTTATTGATATGGTTGTTGCTGCTTTCTAAATGCTACAGATCTTGCTTTCTGGGTGAATACAGTCATGCTTAGTTTTATTTGGCATTTAGGAAAATGTCATACCATTTCATGAAACTTTGTAAAATATTTAACAAATGCTTCTCATCACTGTTCATTCTTAATTTTAAAAGCCTCCATAATTTGTACTGTAGAATTCAGAGATAGCTACAGTGAAATTATAGTTGATCGTAGTAATACTTACTGAGATTTGATTCATTTTATTCATCTTTAACTTAATATTTAATTCTTCAAATTACATGGATACATTTTGGCTATCAAAATAAAATATACATATATATTTAAATTTTCTAGATTTCTATTATTGCACTAATATATGTGCTTATATCAGAAAGTGACACTACTCAATTTATAATGTAAAATTGGAGTGATTTTACTTAAAGTTGTAGGAAATCCTCTGTCCCTGGAAGTTTTAACCCTTCCTACACGTCTACTATAGCTCAAGAAGGACTGTTAGGTGTAACATTCATATTATATGGATAAACTGTTTATAGAGTAATTTGTGCTTGGAAAAAAAATTTGATTAGTCCAACATGATCTTCAAACCAATAGTTCCTTTAAATATTGCAAGATGTAGAATGTGTAACTATTATGCAGCAAGATGGAAAGACAGTGTAGTTGTATGGAAAAGAAGAATAAATCTGTTTTGATGGTACGATTTTCAGTTACAAAATGCAGTTTAACATTGAATCAGTACTTTTATTTATCTTTGTCATCATTTCATTTTTACTTGCCTTGAATTCATATTAGAAATTCTTATTTCTCAAACTTTGTCTTCAGTGTGAATTACCTTTGAACTTTTTACTTGATGTCTACCTTATAAATGGGTTCAGTAGTGCTGACAGTGGGCTGGTATTGAAGATGGACAAGTATCAGGTCTCCTTTCATTCTCCTTGCTCGAAAACACCATTCACAATGTCCATGCATACAATATGTAGCTCTGAAAAGGTATTGTAGATACCCTAGCACCAGCAAACACTTAAACAGTTCAAACATCATCTTCACTGTGTTACCCTGGCTGTTGTCCCAAAATGGTTTATTTGAGCACATTCCTCAATGATGAACATATATTGTTTGTATTTTATCTCTAGACTGGACAAAAAGAGGCTTCTCCAAATTCTTTTTGGTATATCAGAAAATGGTAACAACAAAAATGTATACAGATCAGCAACATTTCAAGGTTGCTTTTAGTTTAGTATCAATATTTGAGTTGATCAAATGGATTTGAAATTAATTCTTCCCTCTGGGGAATACACACAATCCCAATCAGTGCTAACACTCCTGCTGTCTGTTGACCAGAGCAATAACTTGAAGATAACCTTCACAAATAAAAATTATAAACTTTTTGTCCTTAACTGAATTTGGATTTTGGCTCAGCAAAAGCTTTTCTATGAGCTAGCTCAATTTGATATTTAATTTGACAAGATTTAGAAGTTAAATCTAGATCTAGAGTAGATTCTACTGCACCAGAGGGAGTACTTAAATTATCCAAAAGTTATTATAGTCTCCCTTGTTCCATCCCTTCTGTGGAAGCTTAAACTCAGTGCTGAGTTAGACAGAGAAATGCTCCTCTCTGAAAAAGAGAGTTATCATTTTCCAAGAACTGAACAGAGAACTTCCTCTGAACATGGAAAAACACATTGCATCATTCTGTTCCTTTCCTGTAACAGTTCTTCCTAGGGTAGGTTTCTCTCACAGTTTTCGTAACAGTTTTCATACTCAATCTCCCATGGAGTTGGATGCACAGTTAAGGACTTGTGAGCTTAGTGACTTCTGTGGGAGTCCAGATGTGATGTGAAGGTGATCAGTCAGCTTCTCAAAGGTATCTTTCTCACAGTGGCATCTCATTTTTTAATGTAAAAACGTTGCTGTAACCTAGAGCCAGTGACTGGTTAGATGTTTGGGAGCACAAACCACAGTGACTGATGTAAGGGATTCTAGAGGTTGCAGCTGCAGAGCAATTTGAGATGAACAAGGGGAGCATGAGTTTCCCATAGATTTGCTGGAGCTTGATTTTATATGTGCACAAGCTTTTCTTCCTAATGACAAGGTGTTGAAGGAGGGATTTTTAGTAGTGCTTTAGTATCTTTTGCCCAGGCATATGGTGAGTAACTTCCAAATGGATGTAAATGATCTGTTCTTTCCTTTGATGTGACTCCACTGAACACACAGCACAGATTAAAAGCTCTCTACAGTTTTATAATAAAATTGCTAGGCAAAATTAGAAACCCTCTGGACATACTCAGACCCTTCAAAACTTGCCAAGTGTGTTTAAATGTTCCAGTCTTCATTTACTACAGTGTAAGCTGCAAGCAAACCCAGGGCCTCCCTTCTGTTGTATGACAAACTGTCTCTCTGAGTATTGTATGACTGCAAGACAAGAGGATTATATCTTCTGTTTTGTTGCCTTTATGTATGCACAAAACATGCTCCTTCTTGTTACTTTCCATTTTTTATCTTTAGTGCCTTCTCTGCTTTAGTGAGCTTTTTCAAGTCAATACGGAGTTTACTGGCTGGTCAGTCATCAATGGAAGTGGCATTTTAAACATGATTTCAGAAGTAATTCTTGGTAGGAAAGGTTCATCTGTAGTTACAGAAGATGGTATTTACTGCAAATGAAACAGAGAAATTCTTAGGATATCCAGACAGCCAAATAATCTCCTGGAAAACAAAAAAAAAAAAAAAAAGAAAAAAGAAAGAAAATAGACCACTGATTTTTTTAATAGTAAATTTATTATCAAACGCCAGCTCAATTAAAATGTGATCAGTGACTTATGCTTATTTAATTTAATCTGTATTCACATGGTGAATATAATAGATCTTTCTGAAGGACTGTTCGTCATTAACCAACCCCATTTTGGAAACAGGTTGTTATTGTGTGGAATATCAAAGACAGAAGCATGTTTTCTATCAGTCATACTGGTTCATTTCATGACCGCACAGGCTAAAGTTGCACTACTGGATATGTGTTGGCAGGGTGCTAGCCTTGAGGTAGCTGTGCACCAACACAAGGCTCCTTGTTTCTGATCTATGTTTGACGAAAACAAACTGTAATAGGTGGAAAGAGTTTGAGATAAAACCAAAAGTGTAGTCCTTTTATTCTTCAAACATGGTAATTACTGGAAAGTAGGCCAAGGATGTGTAGCACTGCTAGTGAGGAATTGACATTTGATAGAGTGGTGGAATTACTGAGTCACTTTAAATGCTGTTCATCATAATGGTTCCAAGGCTTTATGATGTATTTTATTAGAGTTTACATGCAGTCTGACAAAGTATAAAAACTGTGAACACAAACATTTATCTAAATATCTGTTTTGTAATCCTCTTGTGCAATGTAAACACATCATATGTCCATGCTTTTAATTAACATGACCGTATTAATTCCTCCATGCTATATATATACTTTCTCACTTAAAAATACAATTGTCCAAATGTGGTGATTGGTTAAGGAACAACATGTGGCAGGATGCATGATGTTTCAATTAGATAGTGCAGGCATATTAATTATCTACAAGAAAAGCTAAAATCTGAAATGGCAGTATGTCTGCTAACATTTCATCTTGCTTACTTTTATTTTCTTATTTTTGTTAACTTTTAATTGATTATTGCACTTTAATAAAAAACTTAATGAAATCTGGTTGCTGGAAATCAATTGGTTTTAATATGGAAAATATACTTTTAAAATGGAATAGGAATTTTCTTACGAAAATCCAGACTCTTACTTGATGGTTGTGGTTAAGACATTTTATTTTAATAAGCCAAACTTCATAGTTATCTTTCAAATGCAGGGTTATAAGACCATTCCGGGTCTTATTTTTTATTGCACTGTTTCTAGTAGATAATTTATGTCAACTGCTTTGTTTTGTTCCTCTATTCGGAATTGCAATATAACTGCATTCCTGAAAGAATTCCATAGTCAAGCATAAGATGAGAGCATTGCCATTTAGCTCTTTGATTAAAAGTTGAAATTTTTAACCGAGTCTTCCTGGAATGGCTAACGCCTAAAGAAATAGGTCTCTGAACATGTTCCTCATGATATTTGGGGCCTCACTGAGATACAAGGAAACCTCTCACTGTCATGCCTCTATGCAGTGTTGTAGAGAGTTGTCCTGTTTTTCTGCACCATCCATGACCATTTGGTCAGCTCAGTTGCCCAAGGGGGAAGGCAGCGGCTGTTCTGTTCGCAGCAGGATAGCTGTTGGATAAGGATCAGATTAACAACCGGAGCTAGTTTTATTGGGACAAAATTAGTAGAGAAACACCCTGAGAGATAGACGTGAGGATTATATGGAGCAAAAGCAAAATAAAAAAAACCTATTCATTCGTAAAGCCAGGTGCTCCTCAAGTCCTAAGAGCTTAACTAGCCATCTGCTGAGAAATGTAATGTCAGTACTTCCAGGCTAGCAATTGGATTGTGCCAGCAACCACATGTGCTGTGCTGGGAGTTGTATTGTGCAGGTGTGGGACATTTTAACTACTGCGGAAATGCATAACAAAATATTTGTCATATATGCACCTGGACATTTTTTAATTTACTTCATAATTGGTGTGGAATTTGCCTGAGAAATAATACTGAGGCACATCTATGTAGGCACAGACATAGGATCTATCTCCAAGTTCTTAACAGGGCTCTGCATACTGCAATGCTCCTAAAAACCCTTGAGAATTATATCTCTTCCAGTAGCTGCAAAAAGAACTTACTGTCACCACAGTCTTCCAGAAGTGAAGCCTCAATGTTTTCACACTACACTTTGTATCCTCCTTTTTCTTTGCCTGTTTTTGACTTCTGTGTGGCCACTGTACCAACCTGACATCTGGGTTTCCAGCTGAGAGCAGCTCTGGGGATGACAGGCTACCCCAGGTGCCGCCGCTTATAGCACACGGCAGCTCTGGCACAGGGCAAAGGCTCCAGCTGGCCGCAGCCACGCGCCTTCCCTCTGCCTTATGGTGAGACAAAAGTAGATGAACCTCTCTGTGCACCAGCTCGAGTTTTGTCTGATTTTGTTCCTACACCTGCTGATATTTTTGTATCAACCCAATGAATTCTTTATTTATTAACTTAATGAAAGCTTCAGTCTTCGTGCCGTTTTGAGGGTGAAAAACAGACTGTTGATTCTGATCCTTCAGGGATAAGAGAGGTGCTTTAACAGTGATTGAACAGTTCCTGCTTGCACTGGGGCTATACGTGACCTTTTCGTTCAGCTTCTGACTCAAAAAGATACTGACTCTTAATAACCTGGCTTCAATTTTGACTTAAAAAAAGAAAGAGGGATCAATGTGCCAAAGCTCACCTTTTTTCTTCTGAATGTGAGGCCAGAAAGTCCCATGCTGCCCTGACTGCTTTTGGAGAATCTCTGTATTTTCATTTCAGACCGTGGCTGACTACTCAAGGACAAGGGACAGAAGGGATGGCTTTCTCTAGTTTACCTGTTGTGATTTTGGTGCGTGTTTGCTTATACTGTAATAAAACTTGTCTTGCCTCAAGACAGTTGAAGCTAGAGGTTGATAATGATAAAGATTTTTAACAGATAATTACATTTCTGAAACCTCCCATAGAAAATTGTGTTGGAATTTTTACTTGGGTAGATTGCTTATCTGTATTTGTTTGGTTCAAAAATTATCCATCATGGGAAATGAGAGTGTTGGTATTTGTGGGAATGGGGTTGACAATAATGCAAATAAAATGGTACCTAGAGGCTTTGTCTATGTTTTGGGAATATCAGTTCCTTCAATGGACTTCTGCTTTGTTGTATCTGTTTTTTCTATTACATGCTGTCATCACAAAATACTGTACTGCTGCATATTGATCAGACTTCAGAGCCACAGCAGCTTTGCAGCTTGGCCTTTGCTTTTGGTATGTTTTCACTCTAATCTGTAGCTTTGGGAGCAGAATTTTACAAGAAACTTAGCTATTGGTGTGATTCTGTGGCCCATTTCTGAATGCAATGAATTATACCTGAGGGTGCTAAGAGTGAACACATCATACTAAATCCAAAGGTGCCGAAGACCTGCTTAGCTAGTGCTGGTTGTACAAAGTTCACACTGGTATTCAAAATGTAAGAGTTATTCTAAGGTGTACTATGGGACTGCACACCATGTCTGGGGATGGTAGATGGCATTTATTTGCAGGAGGAAAAAAAAAGCCAAAATTAAGATACATTCTTAATTTCTATGTATTTTATATATACATAGTTTTTGTTACATACTGGATCTGGATGACTCACAAGATGACTAAAAATAAGACATGTAAAATATCTGCAATTACAGTATTTAACAAGAGTTTGAAAAACTGTTAGCACTGGAAAGGCAGTGTTTCCAGAAGGTGCGGTGATTTAATACTTGTCTTCAAAAAGCATCTTATTGAGTACCAGCTGCAATCTGCTTCCTCCAATGAAATCATTATCTTATTAATCGTAATTGTTTTCTTTGTCAAATGAGTTTATTTGGTTTGCACTGGACTGTATTTGGAATATTACTGTTCTGTAATATTTGGGCAATAGGCAATAGTTAGCACCTTTAAATGAAAAAAAGTGTTAATTTGAATCTGTTAATTATGAGATATCTCATATATTAGACATGGTAACAACATTTTCCAGATTCATCTTTTTGTTTTGGTTTGGATTTTTTTTCAGCTTTTATCTCCCCCTTTAATGCTAAATCTACTTAGTAGTTTTTTCTTATTATTCTTACAGTCCCTCAAGCATATCAAGCTAGGATTCTGTTTGATGTGCATTTGTTTGTATTTAAGACATTAACCTGCCTGAGAAGTGAATATAGTGGAGGATCGTATTTCAAAAATATGAATGTATTCCAGCTTTGTGAATCAAAGACCTTCTGACAGAGCCTTTACTTGTCAAAATAAAATATGTATTTTAACATTTCTATCTGCATACCCTGATGTATATCCTCTTCCAACCCATATTTAAAATGTCAATTGCCTAACACAAATTGAGAACATCCACATAAAAAAGACTTTATCTACGTGTTTGGAATTATTATGTGGTTTTTACTTTAAAATTGTGTATATTAAAAAGACTGCTTAACAGTTACTTTAATGATGGTATTAATAATCACAAATATTTCTTAAACAGCAAAAACTTGACTAGCTCTTTTATTTTAACTGCAGCAAACTCTACTACTGTGTTAATAAGTTCACATTTAATCAGCAGTACACTTCTCTATTGTTCAGGGTTCTGTATGATTCTATTCTACGGAAGATAAGTATAATATGTTGCTCACAGGTCATAGATAGCCACACTACTAGGTCATAATGCATTATATTCCAAAGACTTTATGAAACGTTATGATGTTTGCAAATGTTCTCAGTTGCGTAGGATTGTTTTATCTGTCTCCTGCTTTCTTGAGTTAACTTATCTCAGGCTCTCCTGAGTCTCTTGTCTTCAACTCCAGGCATTTGATGAGATTGATTCCTTCTAAAGAAAGATTCTGATGTCTCTTTCTTCAGAAGTCCATGGACATGTGCAGAGCAAATGAGCAGAAAGGCAGGGGAGAAAACTGAGAGCATTTTGAGTTAAAAACCAATGGCGTATTAGTATCCATTTTGGCCAACCTACACGTCTCACTGATTCACTGATTTGGTAGAATGAACAACACAGATGAATTTAGCAGCTGGGGAGGATCCTTTCAGATAAAGAAAGAAGTGCTTAAAATCCTAGAACACATAGCAGTGCTTGAAGAGAGGGAAAACAGATCATTAACTCTGCCTAAAACTTCAAGTTTTAACCAGTCTGAGAACGTATTTTTTCTTTGTCAAAATGACAGCAGTCAGGTCTGCTCTCTGTAACATCAAAAACAACACAAAGGGAAATAAAGGCTTCACATAGAACAGGCAGCACTGGACAAGAACTCAAGTGTTCCCTGGCACAGCAGGGACAGGAGCTGAGAGGTCCCCTTCTCCCCTGTCCCGCGGGCGACAGGCCTGCTGCAGGGCGCTGCCTGGAAAGCCACGCTGCCAATGCTCCAGCGAACATGTGTTGTCAGGATAACATGTTTTGTTTATTCGCCAAAAAATATTCTTGATCAAAGATCTCTGGGCTTATCTGTCTTCATATTTTTGTCATCGACTATGCGATGTTTGTATTTTCTAGGTCAGTTAGATATTACGCTTATATATGAGCATGTCAAAGGAATGCTTTCACTAATGCATGTTTAATGTGAATGCATCTGAGCTGTTATTCAAATAATGAATATTTCTTACTCTTTAATACATTCTACTCAAATCAGTTTGAAAATTAACATCTCTTATTTTGAAATTATCCATAATCCTGAATACTATCCACAGACATAATAGGTTTAAAAACATAACATTTACAGTTAGGTCTTATACTCTGATGCATGTTTTTCACTAATTAACCCATTTTACTTTCTTTGTATCCCAGGATGCTTTGTATTCATCATTTATATGCTCTATTTAACTCTTTTCAGGCAGGAGACAATATGAATATATACAAGCATGCTCCTGCATATGTTACCCTAGTGAATTGCGCATTGTTTGATGAATGTGGTAGCTGGAAAGCAATTATTGTAACTGAATAGAAAATTCTTGTTCACTTGTTAAAAAATAAAAAAAAAATTGCACAGTTTCCAGAACACACTGCTCCTAAAAGTGACAGACTGGCTGTATATGAAATAGAAAATATATACTGAAATTACCATTTCTTAAATAAAAAGAGGTTTTCACAATCATTATTGGGATAGTATTTGTGATACACTGTGAACGATTATAATAGTTTTAAACAACAGACTCTGGAAAATCACTGACGCTGCCTCTCTGTTGTCTCCACAGAACTTCTGAATGCATGTATATTCTTGGAAACCTGTTCTACCAAAAATATTTGAACCTGAAATGCCAGATTCAAATCCCAACAAACTGATTTGGTAAGTAGTTGTTGGTTCTTTTGCATAACTCAGTAAGATTAACTGAATATTTTTTATTGGGATTCTCCAAGTGTTTCAAACAAAACCAAGTGTTCCAATAGGAATTTTCCCTCTCCCACCTGGAAAACAAGATGTTCCTGACATTCAGAACTGAAAATATTTTAGTAATGCTAGCTAGTATCTCAGGCAACCAGTGTTTGCTCTAATTATTCATAAAGTGAGTTACATTTTTAATGCTCAAGAGGTTTGAATGCCCTGTTCTCAAGTAACCGGTGTGCATGTCCTTAATATAGATTTGGTAATCTCCACCTACCTAGAGAATAGCACATAATTTTTCCCTGGATGAAACACATTATTGAGTATAATGTAATCTCCAAGAGACTGGAGATTATTGAGGTGGTTATCTGTGATTGTTTTTTCTATCATGGGTTTCTTGTGACTGAGTGAATAAACTCATAATTCTCTGATTACTTAAATTTAATTCTTAACCACTAGAAGAGTCAGAAAAGGGTCAGGAAACAGTTCACGGTGCTAAAGGAATCCATGAGGTTGTCTGTTACAATTATTTGAGAAATATAGGTAAAAAATAGAAAGTCATGCAGGAGTAAATTCTCTTCAGTAATGCATCAGAAATATCTGTACCAGCTACTTTGAGTATAGAACATATGCTGGCTTTTATTTTGTTCGGTAGCACAAAATGTTCCATAGTGCTTCAGGTACCATGTTGGCTTTTAGCATGACAGACGTTTCCTTTAGTCTTTGGCGTTAAAAGATGGTACAGCAAATAGCATGGTTCAAGTAATATACTCAAGTGCAGAACTCCTTGGAAGTTTCAGGAATATATTGTTCTATGTGATTCCAAAGTTTTATTTGAAAGTTTCTATGCACTCCACAAGTTTGGAGACCATACACCTGCAGAATAATTGGTTTCAATATTGAAAAGTCATAAGTTGAGAATAAATAAGTAGAATATTCATGTGTGGTTTGTGATTTTGTTTTTGAACTACAGACTGGTTTGGGCAGTGCAAAACTATGCTCACTCTTATTTCCTTAAACTGTATGAGGTAAAAACAGTATTATTACATTGTTTATTGTACTAAAAAGGAGAGTTTTAATTAGATTTCTACCTCTAGCAAAGCCTATCCTAAAGATCCTGATAGAAACAAATAGGTATTTATTTGATTAGAAACGACATTGCAAGCAATAAATCAAGTAAAATATGAATCAGTGCCTATGAACAGGTGGGTGAGATTCATAAAAACCCAAAACCTTTATTCCAAAATATTAATTGAAAATGGATATTTAGAAGGCTTAACTCTGTGGCTGGAAGAGGAATTAAAATAATTCCCAAAGCAAGCACAGACTTGACACTTCAAAAGAAAAATTTGAGAAAATGGAGCAAAGAAACTTTCTGTTTGAAACAAGTAATTATCTTTTAGGATTTCACCACAAATTGTATGAATGCACTGTTACCAAATTTAGCTTGGAGCACGAGTCTGTCATTTATTACTAAACTTTCTGTTTCTGTACATGAATTAAATATTCTGAGAAAACATCATGCAGTGACAGTTTTTAACATATTGTGTTTTGCAACTTCAAATCCATTTTCTAAATTCAGTAATCATCAATGAAACTGTATCTATGCCTGATTTTTCTATTTCAAAGGAAAAAACAGAGTCAGTGTAACATATTCAATAATATTTGAGTAATCTATAGCCTGAAGTTTGTAATGCAGATCTGGAAGGATGGTAGTTCTTGGGGGGAATTCAGCTTCAACCTAGAAAAAGGTTATTTGCTAAAGAAGTCACAGAAGTAACAGATACTCTTTCCTTTTCTGGCATTTGCCCTTATTTCCTCCATGATCCTTATCTTACCAAAATGCTTTTTTTTTCTAGCACCTGAAGTTTGCCAGTATGTTAAAAGGCATTTGTCTGGCTGAGACTTGTTACACACTCAAGTTTTATTGTAATTGACAGTTCAAGGTAACACTGTCCCTTGAGTTTTGCATTTTATTTTCTGTTGAAATGTTTACTACCTTGTGCTGGTAATCTCTGCCAGTGCGAACAGAACAAAAGAAAGGAGCAGTGTTGTCCTTGTTTCAGAAACACTGCAAGGAGACGAAAGATCAGAAGAACAGGCTTTGGAGTAAAAACTATTTAGAACAAGCTTGTGGACAAATGCAAGAGCAGCTTGTCTTCCTGGATAACACTGGTCATGAAATGTAGGAAAGTTATATTGTCCATTTGCCTGAAAGAACTCAAAGGGATTCATAAAGGGAACTACAATTCACGGATAAGATTTGCAGAGATCAATAGCTTGCATAAATTTTGACTGTTTATATCTTAGCACAGCATTTGAGACTTGATGACCCCAAATAAGGATTTAACAGTTTTGAATTTATTAGCAATCAAGTTTAAAACTTTGGGGTTTGTAGGAAGCTTATTATATACAGCTTTATTTTATACAAATTGCATGATTTTTGTGATGTTTTAACTGATGCAAAAAGGGCAATACGTGTTCCTTATGTACAGGGAAAGATAAGTCATTTTCCCCGGAGATGCACAAAGGTCTGATTTTTTTGAGAGTTGCAATAAGTTAGGAATAGTGAGTGGTAGTGGGAGACAGCTAGGGAGGCCTGGCTCCCAGGTGCAGGCAGTGTGGCTTCCTTTCCTGTCCTCTTCCTTGATACTTGATGAAAGATTTGAGAATTGTGTAAGATTTGGCTTCATGAAAGGGCTTTAATTCTTTAGTGTTCATGGAAAGTCACTGCATAAGGCCACAGGTATTCCTGTACCTTTTAAAATTCTTATTCAAGATATTTAGAGCCTAATGTGAATGTGAGAGAAGCAGCAACTGATTAGAGCATCCTTATTTCATATGGACCAATCAATATCTTTAAGAACTAATGCTTTATTGGATGGATGCGGCATTGTCAGCTTGCTTTGGCTGTTATTTTCTGACTGCTTCGTCTACATTTTTCCTCTAGTTGTCATTGGTGTCAAAAGAGAAATAAGACAACTGATTCAAAGGTCAGAGACATCATTTCAGATTTGATGAGTCAGTGACAATAGAGCTCAGAGAGGTAGCCCTTGGCAAGCTTAAAAGTACTGACGATTTTGATGGAGAAATGGTTGCAGGCAGCTACGAAGGAGGCTTCTTTCTACACATAAAGATAAGTAATGAACTAAAATTTGTACTGATCCATGCAAAAGATGTAATCCAAGATGAGACTGGTCCTTAGTTTTCATATGCTGAGTAGTGATGAAGGACAGAATATTACAGCCGTTGCAGTTAATGGGTCATGCTCACCAGCAGGCCATAGGGAGTGGGCCTAGGCCGAGGACCGAATCCCACTCCTCACAAAATGAGCCCTTCTGCTGCCCTGCTCAAACAGTGTGCCATCACAAGTGGTCCTATGTAAAGGGGCCAGCAAGGCAGGAACCAGAGAATGACACTGAAATGTAAACCTACGCTAATAAGGACATAAAATCTAAGTGATACTGCTATTAATTATCTTCCTCCTCAAAATGGAGGTACATCTTAAAATGACAGTAATGAGCAGCATAATGTTTCGTATGCTGTGGGTCCCCAGCTGGCAAAAGTTATGTGCACCATTCTACACCATGGCCCCTCCATTCATCCTTTAAACCCTGGAAACTCTAGATGAGAAATTGCCATAAAAATGCATTTCTTACAGAGGAAACTACTGACCGTGTTACCTACTTTGATTTACAATAGAATTTCACCAAAAATGTCCACATCAAATTTTCCTGTTGATTCAAATGTAGAGTCTAAAACAGAGAAGGAAATCTTTGATAATATTAATAAAAACTTCCCTGCTTTATGCTTTGATTCTTGCCTAGAGTAAGAAGCTGCTCGTGTAAAAAGTAGGTCACTGAAATAATTGCTGTACTGAAAATAATATAGCCTGACAGTTGTGGGGTTGAGGTACTGTATGTCCATTGGACTGTAGCAGGTTGGGAGCCTGAATTAACATAAAGATGGAAGCCTTTAGGATTTAACATTAGTTGTGTGCTTGTGCCTAACCTCCTATAAAAGGTGCTTCCTTTTCAGCTAGGTGAGATTTATTTTCTCAAGCCATCTATATTACATAATAATAATAATTTACAATTTTTCTTGCTAGTATGCTAGTATTGCTTTTTTTTGTTTTACCAGACTATCCATATATATTTTTTCTGATTGCTCCTATTGTCCAATTAGCTAGCACTTAATTGCTCTAATTTGTGCACAATCTTTTAAGAAGATAGGTTTTCTTCTTTTAGTAACATTTCAGTTAACTTATATGATGTGTTTATGTTGAATAAAAAAGGGGTGTGGGGAGTGGAAAAAGGGATACAAAGGACAACTGAAGGTCAGACTGGAAAGTCTTTGTTGCATTAATTCTCAATGGTTGCTTTGTATGATAAAGAAGGTGATATACCACTGAGACAAAGATTTGACTGTGAAATACTTTTTCCTAAATTTGTTGTCTTGTATCAATTGTGCCACATTTAAAAATCAATCAATCAATCAAAGGAATGTTTTAAACCTACTAGTAAATATGCTACTTTCTAACTTACTTACATGGAGCAAAGTGAAGGTAAGAAGCAGGCTATGCCTTCCAGTAAGGATACATAAATCAACAAGAGAAAAAATCTCTACAAAATACAGGGCTGAGCTCCAAATCGTAAGTTTTACTGAGGATGATATTAGACAAACAAAACCTGATTGTGGTTTTAGAGACAATACTACTGCTTCTTATGTTTCACAATATTTTTTTTAGACAGCCAAAATCTCCAGTGTGTTAAAGAGCCATTCCCCATGAATTATACATTTGTTCTTTTTTTATTTGGCTACAGTGCTTTTGTCATATTGAGTCCTCAAGATACTGGAGATGTATGTATAATATGCTGAGATTTTTTGTTGGCGGCATGCACAGTTGTCAGTTCTGGCTTTTTGACTTGTTTTATATTTTTTTTTATGTTGACTAGATTATATGCTTTCTTTGTGGCAGTGATTTTATTTAATTATTCTAGTATTTCCTGATAGATCTAGTGCATTGCTCCTGCCTAGACTTTTTTAAATTACGAATTTGGTGAATTAAAAAAAAAAATACTGGTTTAAATCTGTAAGGAGTGGTAGGACAAACGTGTCCTTTGGTTAGCCTCCTGGCTTCCCTTACAGAGAGATACACAATTGTGCTTTGTTTGATGTCACTGTTGGATTAAACATTCTGGACTCCTCTTCACTTGGCCATGCCTTCCTGACATAAAGATGCACACTGTAACCCTCAGCTGTCCATCAGTAAGTCCGTACTCTCCTCTTACTGTTGCAGCCCCCACCAAACTGCATCCTAATGAGGCATTCGGTAGCTTTAAAAAAATAAAGGAAAAGACAGAGCCAGATAACCTCCAAAGCTGCACGTGCAATCTAGTTCTCATTATGGTGTTATTTAAGTAGTGACATAATTCAGCTTGAAAGGATGGCTCTGCAGTGGTTAGCAGCATTGTCTGGGTGTGGGCTCCATGTTGTGTTTTGCCAGGGACGTCTTCTCTCACATACTCTTTAGCTGAGCTTCTCTGTCTTCTCCATCTGTAAGACAAGCACAAATGCTCTGTTTCACTGAAATGTTGTGAAGCTAAATACTTTTTTTTGTGCAGCATTTAGATACTCTCCTCATGGCAGTCAGATAAGAATCAGAGATCATCAAATTGCAGAAACAGGACTTTCTCTGCCACTGAGAGGACTACCGAACATAGAAATTCTTGCTTATCATTCTCACAAGAACATTTGCTTTAGCCTGTAAGGAAAGGCACCATCTTACTCAAAAAAGTGCTTCCTCTGACCTTCCTTTTCTCCTAAGCTATTTCCGTCACCTCAGATGCCAAAAATTCTTCTGCATAGCTCTTCACAATCACTTATCATCTGTTACCCTGAGTATTTTGCCCGTGCTTTTCTCTGCCCTCGAAAAACTACAGATTAAAAAAGAGGTATTTTTCTCTACTTTCCAAAAGCTTAATTCATGCTCAGTCGTTCTATCCTAGCAAGTCAAAAGAGGCGAAACTCTTGTACTTTATTAACTGCAACATTGAACTTTATGGTTCACCACCGTATAAGTTGTTTCCAGGTCCAGCTCTGCAGTACTTGTTCAAAATGCATACCTATTGAAAATAATTATTACCTTGATTAGAACTGTAATTTCTAGTTTTGTGTATTTGATGTGTTATTTCATTTTTACTATGGTCTTCTGCAGTATGACATAAGTTTAAATCATAGGAGTTTGCTATTGGTATGAGTAATATAGAACTAAGTGAGTTAATGTAAGTTAGGTATCATAGCTCGTGACAGGAATTTACCTTGTTACAGTACTTTAGGTTTTCTTCTGTCAAAATACGTCGCTGTGACTCAGAGCAATTATGAACACTCAGGAGCTGTAAATTACTATTATTTTGACACGTTTGTCATTGCTCCCTTCTTTTTAATTCTGTGGTTATTTTAACTGCCTAGTCTTTTTTTCTGAACCACACTTTTTGTTTGTGTTCGTACTCCCTGTATTGCTAAAATCTGGACTAGAAGAGCTTTGGATCTTGCCTGAGCTTCAGAAGGGGAGCTAGCTGCTGGGGAGGGCAGCTGTGGGACAGGCAGCAGGGCCAGGCTGGGGATCGTGCACAGGACATACTGCCTTCCTTGTCCTGGGCCTTCACACCACGGAGGGTGCTCCACAACCTGAGCTAGAGCTGCATTAAAGCTCTGTATTGCAAAGTACAGTTGCTACCTGCATGGGAAGGCCAGTGCTCCAGGGTGTGGGACATGAGAGAAGGATCCTCCCCAGCCTCAGGGATCCCTAAGGATCACTAAAATGATATCAATGCAACTATTAATAGAACGTGTATACACACTGGGAGAATAAGTGTAAACATGCAAAGAAATCAAGATCAGTTGAACCTCTTGCCGCCTCTTTTATTACTCAAGAGTTTATATATAACATTAGGAACATATAACCCTGATCTATCTGTATTTTCTTTGTAATAAACCAAGGATAATTTTAAAATGCGTTCAGTTGCTCTGAGCAGTTTTCCCTTTAAAATGACACAAATTCTGTAATTACAAATGTGATAACTGGGCACAGTGTAATGGTATTTTAGAATGTACTCATGGCTAATACTGGTAGGAAACAGCAGATCTAAACATACAAACCAATACAGGCAGCTTCCATGCTCTATTTAGTTGACACCAGTAAGTTGCAAAGAGTTCTTAAAATACATCAAATTTTTACAGCTTTAACTCATCAGTAGAACTGGCTTGTGTTCATACCACAGAGTTCCAAGTTTTAACTTCTTGTTCTGTGTTTTAAAACATCCTTTCTTTATTCATTCCTATAGACATGCTCACATAGTAGAACTTCCCGTAAAATGAAATTTCGTAATAATGGCTATTGTGAACATGTACCAAGGCTCAGTTTTTGCTTGATATTCTAGTCTCCTGTGTATGACCTGTCTAAAGTAGAGGGAGTGGAGAGGAGGAGAATAAAAAATACAAAAATAGATTGAATAGATTGAATTTTCTTTGGGGAACTGACTTGCAAAACTTCCCAATCTGCAGCAGGGTTGTGATGCTATAAAACTAAAGTATTTTCTTTCTGATGAACATGGAGGATCTGTGTCCTGCTCGTGAGCATATTCCGAAATGCTGCAGTCATCTGCACCATGCAGGACTGTGATAGTGAAGGAACATGCAGAAGCACACTGCGGGAATGCTAGCTATTCCCAGGATGGCACAAAAGATGTGCAGTGAACTGTAGAGGCTGAGGCCGACTGACAGTATCACAAGGTGCTGCTGCTCTGGCAAATTGTACTCAGTATTACAGAAGCTGCAAAGATTGCAGCTGATCTTTGCTGATTAGCTGCAGACAGCTTGCAGTTGGTTACAGTTCAGCTTAGCAGCTTGTACAGGTTCTAGCAGTAGTTGGCTTGCAGGAGTGAACAAAATCCTGTATTAATTCTCCTTAGGCCTAGACAGCCCTTCTTCTCTCCCATGTGTGCACGGGACAATGAGATAGTGAAATTCCTCATTTTTTTGCTTTATTTGCAAAAAAGATTTTGCAGAGAAATTCCAAAATACTGAATGTGGTTAATACACTGTCAGCTTTATAATGCAGACTACTGAAGGCAACACACTAGCCATGTGCTGGAGATAGCAATTAAAGTAAAAACAAAAAAGAAACACAAAAAATAAACAGGTTTGGCTTGACCCTGAAAACAAATGTCCTGTCTTTGCCCGCGTCTTGCAAGGAGGAGGAGGAGCTGGGCCATACCTGCCTGCTCTGGCAAGCTTGTGCTGCTCAGGCTAGCACTGTGATGACAGAGCAAATCCACCTTGCTGAGCTGCGTCGGGGTTGAAGCCAACCGTGCCTCTGTGCGTTCAAGCCAGAATTGCTTGCGTGGTGCAAAGTGACCGTGTCTTAACCCTGCAAAGGGCTGGGACTGTGAAAAAGTTGTTAGTCTCTCATGATAATTAGATAACTCAAGGCTGAAATAAACAGATTGCAATTAGACTTTCAGAATAAGCCAGGAGGTTCTAGACAGTACCTCTCAACCTCCCTGAAAGTTTTCCTAACTCAAGTTTTTTGAAAAAAAAGTTGACATCATTTAAAAGCAAAGCCATTAAGAAAGAAGTGGGTCAGCGGTTTAGAAAGCATCACTTATGTCCCAAGTGCACTGAAGAAGTATTTTCTCTCAGAGAGTTTTCTGAAAAAAGAAATGTACAAGTCATTGGAGAAGATGAAGCTTTCTTTGCTATGAAAGAAAGAGAAACTAGGAGGGTGATTCACAAAGGAGTTTGAATATAGATTTCAAGATCGTGATCAACAGAAATCTGCATGAGCTGTTGACAAAGTTACAAGGACATAGCTCCTTCTCACTTTATAAATGTATATCTGTAATGGCATCATGATTCCTAGCTGACATTCATTGTTCTTTCCTTGACCAAAAAGTAGATTACTTGTTGTCTTGGAACGATCAGTGCACTGTATTCTCGCCTACACCAAGAACACCAAAATTAGCTAGTATTAAATAAAGCTGAGTTGTAGAAATGCAATGCATGCTGCAGGCTGTCATCTTTCCTTGCAATTTCATTTGCTACGAGGCTAGGTGGATGTTCGCTACAGCATTTGTTGCTCTGTCCATCTGCTTGACAATAATCAGCTACATTAAATTTCCAGCAGACATCTCCACTCTCACTCCTTGCTGTGTAGCTGGAAATGTGGGAATAAATTATACAAGTATGGGTAGCAGCTTTTGTTCTGAGATTATTTATCCATCTACTTGGACTTGGGGAAAATCACTAAAATGGAGGACACAAACTAAATTAAGACAACTGAACACTGGACATTAATTGTGTGAAGAACCTGCAGCTATCTAATATTTGTACTGCAGAAAAGTTTTAGGTTAGACCCCAATGTCTTGAGCAATGAAGGAAAATATGACAACATCTGAAATAAGGACTCTGTCAATTTTTCCTTGCCGTGTTCTCATTTTGATGCTTCTCTGGACTTCCAGTTTGCTCCTAAATACCAAACCCGGGACTAGCCTAATGCAAAAGGCTGCTAGGAAGCTATGAGTCTCTGCAGCTGTGTACCGATTAGCCGAGTACCAGTGATTTTCTCTCATCCTGCACTGCAATAAGAGATAATAAATGGGTCGTTTTCTCAGTGATACTGAGGTTCGGTTATCGGGATGCTGGAGGCGGATGGTTCCTGGTGGAAGCCTGTCAGCCCCAGAGCTCGTTTCCCTGTTGGTTTGTCAGAGCTCTTCTTTTGACCTTCAAGGTGCAGAACAGGGCTTGTCTATTCACTCGAGCTTTCGCCTGAGGAGAGGAGACTGAGGGAAATCAAGCCTGCTCTTGGATCACAGTCTATTTGGCTTGACGTTGTCAGGAAGCGTTATATTTCACTGCAAATGTTTACTTAGCCTGTTGGAGAAGCACACTTTATAAGATGAAGGATATATAAAAGCAGCATGTATATGTGTAAAGAAGGAGACAGTTAAATAGCACTAGGGTAGAACCAAGAAATGAAAGAAATTAAATGTTTTACCGTAATCCACTCCAGTGTGTCTGCACTGACAATTATTTTCCAAGGGTTTTGAGACTAAATTGTGTCTGCTAAAATGGAGGAATTTAAGCAGTGGAAATAATGTATTTTACCCTATATGAAAACATGCATTCAGATTTGAAAGAGTACACTGAAAATTGCCTGGAAGAAGTGGAATTTGCAGAAGGTTCATCTGCTCCTCCCCAGCACACAGACTGTGCCAGGAGTGAGAGCTGAGCCTGAGGAAGGTGTTGGGTAGAGGGGCAAGTCCCTGTCACCAGGCTGTTGCAGCAGGGCTCCTGAGAGACTAGGGAACTCCAAAAATTGGAGTTGACATAAAAAACAGAAGTTTTGTCTGGTAAAAGTAGTAATTCTCAATTCTGTCTCTTTTTTTCTTTTTCTTTTTCTTTTTTTTTTTTAGATGGGAAATTTCTTTTCACAGCAACGTCAGTTCTGTTTCTTGTTGGAAACAAAATAGCAAACAGCTAAATCAAAATGACCAACAAATTTCCAAGGGAAAAAAATTAAAGAAATCCTCAAATTTTTTAGCAGGAGAAGGAGTTGCATTTTCTGATAAACTTTTCCTATACATATTCAGTAAATCTGGAAAGAGGCATTCTGGAATTAAGGAAAAAATATTTTTTCTCTGCTTTTACAAAATTGATTCAAAGAGCATCTTCTTATTCCCTAATCTTTTCACTCATGTATGCAGAAAAGGTAATACTGATCCACTGCCAGTCTTCACAGCAGCAAGCATGGTGAGCTCAGTGTGACAGGCATGAAGCTCTACTGAATCTGAGTGGCAAGATCTTACACCATCCTTGTGCACTGAGTGCCACAGTGTCGTCTTGTACTAGAAAAGCACTTGCACAGTGGCACATGAGACCTCTTCTGTCTCATCCCATCTGAATCAAAGCAGCTACAGCTGTATGACTGCAGCTAGCACAAAGCAATGCAAATGCTCCTTTCCTTTCTCCATCACTCAGAGTAAAAATAGAGCACGACTGGATCAGACTACTGGCTAGACCATCTGAGTGTGGATTTAGGGAATGAGAGAGATTTTGAGCGTTTTTTTTAATAATTCCTAGAGACTATAAAAATCGGCTTAAATGTCAAATTTCTGAGAAATTATTTCTGTGAATAAATCTTATCGATATAAACTTTACATCCATCCCCGTTCTAACACACTTGGGGAGAAAACTCATCTCTGAACATGCCTTCAAATGTTTTGAAAGTGCGGATCTGAACAGCCAGGTTATTGCTAACATATAATGTTGTTTAAAAAATAGTAATTTGCCATGAAATTTTTTAGGCAATGTGTTAGGAGAGGAATTAGGAAATACAGTGAGTAAGAAATAGATTAGCTTAGGCTATTATAACCAACCTAAATTTTTTAAATGGCTCTCCAGTTTATCTCTCCTGCAGCTGTATCAGACCTTGTAATGGGATTAGACTCTGCCTTAAAAAAGCAATTCTTATTTTTTCTGAGTCCTAGGCTTCCAGCAGGGAATAGCATCCCAGTTATTCCCCAGAGAGACGATGCAGTTTATTAATGGCAAAGGGGAGACACCTACGGAGACAGAATCAGTGTGAACTGGTTTCAGCATGATGGGAGCTGGTATGTAGGGTGTGCTTTGCACAACGGCCTGGTCCTCTTTTGCTCAGATACAAATAGCCAGTACTGGACTATAAAGCTCAGGATCAGTCTGGCTGAGAGCTATAAAAATTCTTCCTACTCACAAAATAGAAGGAATGCACTGTTAAGATAAAAATAAGACAAAATCCTATGCTTTGCTACCTCTGCCCTGACTAAGAACAGAAACCCATCACAAGTGCCCAGTAAACTGTAAGTGCTAAGATGCCTGGATGCCTGCAATGATGGAAGTCCTCAAGTTCAGGTTTTCAGTGATCTCAGCTGTTAAGGGGTTGCCACACTCTTTCAGTAAATGTGCCTTGTAAACTGAGCATCCTGATTATAGAGGATCCTGGCACAGTTGGCACTCAGAACTGGGGAATCAGATGTCTGCTGGTACTTATTAATGAACAAGCAGGGAGCTGGATAGGCTCTGCAAGTAAGTAACAGTTGCTGAAGCTGTTGAGAATGTCTTCAGAGAGACACGCCCTGTCTAGCAAATGGCAGCATATCTGGGATTCAGTAAACTTGGCCTAGCAAACCAGCCATTTTTTTTCGAAAGGGGCTTCATTGTGTACACAATTGCTAAATACACCAGTGTTTGCATCTTGGAAATGTGGACAGCATGCAGCACTGGATGCATGCACAATATGCTCCTGTAGTGCACGCAGTGCTCTTTCCTGCATGCCGACGGGATCTGTTGGGGTCAGACACAGAGCACCGAGAACAGTACTGTCATTGCTCTTAGTGATTTATTTTGCTCCTGATTTAAGCAGGATTATGAATTGAGGTTAAATTGTACATCTCTTTAATCCCTATTGTGGGTAGTTTCAGGACAGATCTGCATGTGTCAGGAATTCTGAGTAGAGTCCCTGTTTGTCGTGGATGAGAGCAGGGGGGCCGCACTACACTGCCTGTTCTGAAGACAAACTGAGAAGTGTCGTCCGGGCTTGATCTCTGGGATGACCTGGATAACTCTCTGTAGGAGTGGCAGGCTTTCTTGCTAGGCCAGCATGTCTTTGAAAGGCTGTCCTAAAGCACAGTTAGGAAAAGCTGTGGAGTTGTGCCATTTTTCAGTGTTTCCATCCCAAATTAAAGCAGGATCTGAAGCTAAAAACTATTAGTAAGAAAAAGAATTGTAATCTCTGTATTACAATGATTTATGTTTTCAAAAGAATGTGAATAATGTGAATGTGAATAATGTGAATAATAATGTTAATGTGAATAAGTCTGTGTGTGTGTTTAGATATGTTCTATGCACACACAAATGTATGCATGTGCCACTCTGACTCCAGGGATAATACCTACGGAAGGTCCCGGTCTGGCTGTCAGGAGCTGGCATGACCCTGACTGTAGTAGCAGGAGCACGGCTGGGGCAGATGATTTCACGGGGCGGGACAGCATCAGCTGGCACTGGACCGTAGCAAAAGAGACTGCAACATCATCATCTGCTATTGCTTCTCTGTGCAGTGCTCAGTGTTAAAACTTGACATCGAATATGCTTTGAAAGTTCTTTTGTGTTTGTTGAACACAGCAGTATGCGGGGACTTATGCGTTAAGCATGACAATCTGGTTTTCAAATAGATGCTGTCCTGGATTTATAAGTCCCAGTCGTCCTTTTTACCCATGCATACACACAGCAAACACTGCTTTGGGGTAAGGTAGACCCTCCTGATGTATGTTTTTATCTTTTCCTCCTTTTCTTTTCTTTTCTTTTCTTTTCTTTTCTTTTCTTTTCTTTTCTTTTCTTTTCTTTTCTTTTCTTTTCTTTTCTTTTCTTTTCT